>NC_092419.1:96983115-97669365 GCF_040894005.1 Engystomops pustulosus
TGAGGGGTCCCGCCGATCGGCTCAGCAGGACATGACGACTTCAATTAGGCGAGTGCTAATGCCACAGGTTCACAAAGGGAATATAGATTCCAAAAAAAATCTGCATCAGGCAACCGGCAGGAGCTCGTAAAAGACATAACACTGAATTCACTCACATACAGGTGGTCGCAACAGTAAACTCATTACACGTTCGGAAACTTAGACACGGTAGATGTGGATAAATCTCTAAATTCTCTCCCTGTTCATCAAGACATTCCTAAAAAGGTCCACAAATGGGAAATATACCGCAGTGATCACCCCAGACCTGCAAGCTCTGTGTGCATCCCTGGCAAATATTCAGTAAATGGCAGCGGTATGCTCAGCACGATATAAATAAACGCTGGAGCCTGTGACTCACTCCTTGGCACTCCAGAAAATCTGCAAGGAGCATAGGAATCTTACCAAATCAACAGCTAGGGAACAAGCCTTAACCTCTTAGCATCCAGGTACACAGCAATACAGACCCCATATGTAGACACCAGCTAGCACCTGGGACTAAACACTAGGTAATCCACATGTGCCCTAGATATTTTTTTCTTACGGAGTGGATTATAAAGCACCGGGTCGATGCACTGACCCTATTACAATAATAGCAATCGTATACCTAGGAGTGGAATTACATGCATAATCTGTAGATGGTTTTTTGTTCGGGTTCTCATTGTGTGACACTAGCGCCTCTTTCCACAAGGGTTCCCACTCCGTCAATGGACAAAATTCCTTCCCACCTTGTAGTGATAGGCTTTCGGAGATGACTGTTTAAGTTCCTAGAGAAAACCTAATGGAAAAAATACAGCAGGGAAGAGTTATAAAACAGCTGGGGCACATGCCAGGATGATCTGTCAGGCTATAATAGGGTGTACTTCTAGCCAAAAAGATGTGACTGTTATCCGAAATCCTAACTTGCAATGCGGCTAAGACTTCAGGGACGGTAAGCAGCTGTCTGACAGCCATGTCGGCCAATGTGGAGCTGACTTTCTGTCACAGGGTCAGCCAAAATTCGGGATATAACTTGAAAATCTGTACCAAGATCCCAACTATTTGATTAGTAAAGCGCTGTGGAATTTCATGGCTCTATATAAATAAAGATTATTATTATCATCATTATTATTAACTATGAAGTATTGGACTCTTATGGGAAAGAGACCATCCTTGTCCCCAGTGACAGATGTGACTGTGGTGTGCCCCCTCAACCTTCCCGTAGTTATGAATCCTGCCACAAGCAACCCCTGGTGTTGCAGGGAACATTTTGTGGATCATGTCCCTTTAAGAAGCCACATTTGCACAATCCTAGCACAAGCTAAACAGCAAACATCAAAAGGTGCCGCAGCCTAATCAATACAATCAGCCTCCACAATGCAATCACTCTGCTGTCACCAGGTCAGAGAGGGAAACAGGACTTAATCCGACGTGTATTATCCCGTGGCAGAAACATAAGCATACACTGAGGTTACTACCAATGCCCTGCATGAGGTTATTAGTAGACCAAAAAATGTAATAAAAACAGGGCGCTTGATTTTAGAAACCTATTGTCACATCCCTTATTAAAGGAAACCTACCATTTGATTTGATGCATTATGAAGCACACATACCTTGAGAATGCTGTAGCTACACTGATGCAGGATCATATATTGGTTAATCCCTGATCCGAGTGGTTTTGCTGATAAAACAGATATAACATTATGATAATGAAGCTCTGTCACTTCTATGTCTCCTTCAGCGCTTCTCCTAGCACGTGAGATATTCACTGCAGGAGAGGACGATGTAATCTCTGGGTTGTGCTTGAAGGCAGAATAATCAATTGCTGCACCACCCCCCAGCTGCTGTGTATGAGTGATCCAGCTCAGGTTGATTAGTCATGTCTTGACTAACCTCCATTTGTAATTACAAGCTCCCGTGTGTAATGTGTTTATGTCAGCCAGCCTGACCCAGCTTTCCAAAGGTCCTGAATGTTATCGTTTTTTTCAGCAAAACCACTCAGCTCAGGGATTAACCAAGATGGTAGGTTTCCTTTAAGGTCCTGAGCCAGTGGGTCCCCAGAGGTGAGCAGAACTGCTACTAACAGTGAACATATACTGTGGAGGACCCAGCAGAGACAATACACTGATTCTATTGTGTAATGCCCCTTTTCGCCAGGGGTGGTGCTGCAGGGAAACTTAGCATCAGCCGATCGCTGTGATTTTGAGCACCCTTTGTTTTCCTTTTAAAAACAAAAAAAGGGAAGTGTGCTTTCCATTAACCCCAACCTCATATTTCTATGGGCAGCATGACGACCATTGTACCCACACATAAAAGAGCTCAGGTCCTAAACTCAACCCTACAGGTAAAAAAGCAAAAACCAAAAAAAAAAAAAAACCTTTCATTACATTATACATAGAAAACTGTCTCAGGTATTTTATAACTTCACAGATCTCTGGATGAAGCTGCTTTAATTGGAGACAATTTTCCCACCAGTTTATTGTGTGTGGCTGTATGTGTGTGGTGCCAGCCTCTATAGTCAGGACTCATAGAACAGGGCACAAAAACATGTTTAGACATAATAGATGTTAAGAGGCTCCGACTAGTAGAACCCTCAATGCAATATAATAGATGCAGACATTACTTTGAAATTTGAGGTAAGTGCTCCGGACAATGGAGACTGCAGCGGTACACGGATGGCTTCTATAACCTGATACGGGGCAGAGGAGAAAGCCTCTAACTAGGTTTCCTTCTACGACATCACTTGTTCTAGATGACAACAATGGCAACAAACATGGTCACATTCCTCCGAATAGGTCTGCTTTAGAACGAGATTTCATTTAACAATATTCTCTCCTCTGTTATTCCTCCTAGAAAAGGTAGGGGTACAGCCAGGAGGAATAACAGAGTAACAGTCTCAAGAAAAGATGCTCCATATGAATAAAGGTCCACTAAATGTTTCACATCAAAGCGGTTTCTTGCATCGTATAACCATCTCCCTTATTGTGGAGCCCTTATTCCTCCTAGTAGCGAATACCAGCACCTGGATATGTTTAAGCAGTTGCCTGGTAACTGTGCCATCAGCAGCTGGTGCCATCGCCAGATCACTAAAACCTTGTGAAGATCAGGCTGTCACTTTCCATTAACTTCCAGGACACTTATGCCTCTTGTGATTCATAGGATGATGAAGCCTCCCACTCCCCACTATTGATGACTGGTGTTACTTTAGTCATACTGCACTTCTGTATGACTCTCCTGGATAGGTTTTATCCTCTTAAAGTGGCCACCAAACCTGTGCTAAACTAGAGTTTGCTTCTACTATTCCTGTAGCCACCACTAGGTGGAGCTCACTGCTGCTTCCTTCTTATTATGTCCAGTATTCTGTATAGAATGTTCATAAGCTCCCTCTGGAGGTGGCTGCGGGTAGAAACAAAGTTACCATTCCGTTCCATTGCGGTTTATGAGGAACTCCAAGCTTTGCATTTATAAATCAAAACGGAATTACTTAAAGGGTATTCAGTAACTTTTTTAAAGAAAGATCATTGCAGACCATAAAAGTCTGTAATGATAATTTTTATATATGATCTTTAAAAAAATAAATCACACGTTTACATTTTACAGAAGCACGCGAGTAACGTCTGATAACAGCATGTTCTTGGCAAAGCTAAAAACTCACAGCATTTATGTATAGAAGGAAATCCAGCAGAAAGGGTCATGTAAGGGTTTGCACAGAGAGCCACGTGGCTCGCATGAGAGTACAAAGGAAGTGGAAAAATTTCATGCGGGAGCAAAGACACAAAGCAAGGATGGAAACAAGGCTCCAGGCTCCGGAAATTGCACATCCACGGCTCTTAGGTACTGAGCCGCCAGAGCCTCGCAGGCTGCCTGCAGACCACGTTATAAACCCACAACTTACACAGCCTTAAATATGTATGGAAATGAGTGTCTGGAGGGGGACGAGCGCAGTGATAAACATCCAAGACCACCACAAGGGCTGGAAATGCTAAAGAGGAGGTTTCTGGAAGATCTACAGCTCTCGTTCTTCAATCCCAGTATAGCATGGACCTGCGCGGGTATGCTGGGACTTTCACAAGATTTAGCAACAAGGGTTTAAGTGCAGAGATTAAAACTACTATGATATTCTATACTATTAGGATTTGTACCAGCAAAGTGCTGTTTGGAACCAATTAAATAACAGTTCCCTATACAGTGCCGCCTATTGGTCAGGTTTACTCCACCAGACTGCTGTAATTGGGATAGGTGATCAGTATCTTGTCCCTTCTTCTGTCACACACACTGTCATCAGTAGATTTAAAGGGGTATTCCGGGAATATGAACGTCTGACACAAAAACCCTTGATGATATAAATAAATGAATACAACAATACTCAATGTCATTAGTCACAAAATGAAGCTTAAATAATTAGATTTTATGATTTATAAAATTTATGGCCTCTCTAAAGTAGGTGGAGTTATCACTAAGATGGCCGCCACTGGAAACTACAAGTTCCATGATGCTTTAGTTCTCAGTAACTCCTCCTACCACTTATGCTCTGCTCCCAGTGATGATGTAACAGGTTTTCTTGCACTGTTACCATAGTAATGATGTGTAACTGCCATCACCACAACACTGACCATACTGGATGTACTGCAACCAACCGACTACAGCCAAACATAGTGGTGATCACATGACCCTGCCCAGGGAGCTACAGGACATGTGATGTGGACATGTGACCAGCGGCCATCTTCTTTTCTGCGACGGACCGCGCGGAGGAAATTAACGGACTGATTAAAGGGCCAGTAGCATTTTAATTCTTCATTATAGTCTATGTCACCAGCATTTTCTGCTAAGGGGAGCAAAATTTTTAAATAACAACTAATTACACATTAGCTTATATTTTGAGTGCCCACTTGTATATGAATTATGCTGATTCCTGGAATACCCCTTTAAACTTTGCTTTGCATCCCTTTCAAACAGCACCCCTCTTACCCGCAGACTGTGTCTGGTATTACAGGTGGGTATGTGACTGGCAGGAACCAGGGAAGCAGAACAAGGAGTTTTCCCATTTTAGAATTATATATATGATAAATATCAGTTACATGCGGAATACACCCATCCTAAGAATGGATCTCCTATCTGGTGGCTTCTGGCCGACCTTATCCAATCTGTGACTGAATACGGCTCCGTGTATTTTCTGTAACTCTGATAGAAGTGAACAGGAGGGCAGCTCAGAGAGATTGGCTTTTAACCTAATATGGACCACCACTGTATTCAATTGCAGCCTGGACGTCGCAGGGTCCGGGTATCTCAGAGGTGGGACCCACATAAATGCAATATGCCATCAACGTCTAAGATGAGAAAACCCCATTAAGCTACGCTGTCCGTTCAGCAATTTTTACAACGCGTAAGATGTCACAGTAAGTGTTAAAGCTACCTATGTCCCCTCCCCCTTCAGACTGGCTCAGGTCTCCCACCGATAAAGAATATTATGGCCCCCGATAAATCCAAACATCCTAAAAGTTTTGATCATTTTCGTTATAAACAGGAAATCTGCTTTGTCTATTCAGGTCAGCGCTCCTCGTCTGAAATGTTGGACGTTCTCCAAGTGTTAATGGTGGGAAATAAAATTTGCAACATCTTAGCACAGATTGTGGATGTAATCCCAGTGATGAAGTGATACAGGACCTTGAGAGGACGCTTCCAATTACCGTGCATAGCATAACCCTGGGATGTGATATGCCGGAGCGGCTGGAAGGGAGGTAGTCACTGGGGTACTGGTGGTTGTCATGGAAAAGCATCTACATACCAAAAACTGGGATGGTCATTGTTGAAACTGAATGTCTAGTTATCAAGGGCAATTACTCCTTAAATTCATTCTAAATTTTTCAGAGGTACAACACTGACCCCCTAGCAAATGGTAAGCTTCTAAAGCCTCACATTTTAAGTGATGGCAGAAAAAGTACATACCCCAGCAATCTATAGCATTCGCAGGAATGTAAGCATCCATGCTCAAGGGATTACATTCTCATGGTTGTTGATCAGTGAGGGTCCATGCATTGGGAAAGATACCAATAATTAGATGAACAGTGAAGCACGAGATGGAGCATGCACCCTGACGCTCTATTCATCATGTACTCAGGGGTGTACTTTCCCACCGCAGTCCTATAAACTAGGAATACAGAGGCAATGCTTCACCTGACCAGCTATTCAATACTAGGAAAGCTCATAATATTGGGGAGGTCTGAGTGGTTGGACCCCCACTGATCAGCATGTTATATCCAATCCTGTGGTCAGTGGATGACATAAAAATATGTGTGAACCCCTTTAAAAGGGTATCTACCAGCAGGATTAAGGATTTTAAACCGAGCACACTGACATACTGGTGTGCCTTCCCCTATGGTTCACTCTTTTATGTTGTTAGGCTCATTTGCATAATCGTAAAAAAGTTTTTTTTTTTTTTTTTTTTTAAATACCAGAGCATAAGGGGCTCTGGACACCCTCAGACTCTTTATATAATTTTAAAGCCTTTTTTTCTAAAAGGGTTTTCCCCATGAAGAAAAGTTAGGTCCTAACTTGCTGATGAGTGGGGGTCTCCATGCAGAGACCCCCACAGATTGCGAAAACAAGGGGTCCTTCAAGCGCAGTGCTTGGTAATTTCTGTCAGCTCTATAGAGATTAAAGGAGCAGAACGGTCATGACGGCCGTCTGCTCCATTAGTCTGATGAGGGGTCCAACAGTGTTACGTGGGACCCCATCGTGGGGGTCTCAGCATGGAGACCCTCACTGATCAGCAAGTTAGGCCCTATCCACAGGATAAGGCCTAACTTTTCTTCATGGGAAATCCTATTTAATAAAAAAAGGGCATAGGAAGCTTAAAGAAGAGTTTATCCTGTCAGAGCGGGCACACGCCAGTATGTCAGTGTGCTGGATTTACAATCCTTCAACCTGGTGGTTGACGTCCATTAATGAGGCTGAGCTGCAATTCCACAGAAAACCAGATGTGGCACTGTTTTGAGAATCTTGCCAAATTTTGTACAACCCCACTGGATACCGGCGTACCATTGGCATGACCACCCGATGTCTTTATAGTACAGTCAGATTTCATAAATGATTGGTTAATACTACATTGTAAGGTGCAAAGTCTTCTTGAGAGTCGCAAAATATTGACATTATTTTGGAAGTGAGTGGCCATCATATTAGGTCTTCATAATATCAATGTTACAGAACAATGAACAGAACAAAATTTACATGGATGTCTGAGCAGCCAACCAACTAACTATTTTAAAACCCCTCCCACAACATGGGTGGAGCTTCCACCATGCTCAGTAGAGGCTTTTTTTTTTATAAAATACTCTATGGAATACCCCTTTAAGATTGTCCAAGTATTATATATACATTTTACTTTATCTGGTCTAGTTGCATGCAGGCATGTATTCTGCCTAGATGTTAATGCCCCCCCCCCCCCCCAAGTGCTTTTCCTCCTGTCATCCTGGTTTGTATTTCAGACATTTCAATAAGGTCCATGTGCCACTTTCTGCACAAATTACTGCAAGTTCTCAAACATTTTAGCGCACATAAGTTGATTTTTCGTCCTTTAGGCTAGGATTAGTAGCAACACCAGACAATAATCTGTAAATGCTTTATTGCCGACATAACAAGCTTTACTTAATAAAGAGATCCATCAATGAAGACGTCTGAACACTCAAGGTTACTGCAGGGGAAGGCATAATGTGATAACTTTCAAGGTGTTTCCATTTACAATATAAGGAGAATTAAAAACTTCTAATGCAAAGCAGCAATGTAGAAATACAGTATTTTGTTGATCCTTTTTGCAGATGATAAATTCAATATATGCAAATGTAAAAATAAGACCCCACTAAAAATTATTTAAAAAATTGCGGTCATAGTTTGGAAACAAGACAGGGACACTGGGGGAAATATAGGATACTGGAAAATATTTCTTTTGCTATGTAAGCAGATCATTTGTAGTGATTGATGGTCCTATGGAGACTAATAAAAAACAAAGACCAGAACATAAAGATGAAATACAATCTGGTACAAATTAGTCCTTTTATTTCATGGAAGAGAACAGTGAACTATGGAGGAAATGGTAAAACCGAGACTTACAGCAACAAAAGGAGAGACTTTTTTGGACAGAAATGATGAAAGTGTTATTTATAGAATTCCATCTTTTGTATGAAATCTCGTCCGTTTATCTGAAAAACGCCTCAAAAGTCATGTGAAAATTAGCAGAGAAGAGTCATATTTGCCGGACATGAGGCTGCACATTTAGCCTCTACCTTGAGATCAGTAGGACCTAAAAGAACTTTGCTGGCATCACACTAAAAGATAAGAATCTCATCTTTCATAATCGCATCAGGCTTGACATTCTAGGACCTACAGACCAGTTAAAGGGGTTGTCCACTTTCAGCAAATATTTGATATGGTGTGTGTTAAAAAAAAGTTATCCAATTTTCCAATATACTTTCTGTATCAATTCCTTGTGGTTTTCTAGATCTCTGCTTGCTGCCCTCTTCTTTGTTTCCAGTGGATAGAAATCTTTCCATGTGTTGTGATGGACACGCTTGTGCATGAGCCGTTATTATTACAGAGAGTAATAAGAGCTGTGTGATAATAACGGCTCCTGCATCTCCATCACATCACATGGAAAGATTTCTATCCACTGGAAGTAAAAAATAGAAGCTTTTAAAGCAGGACAGCAAGCAGAGATCTAGAAAACCATTGAGGAATTGATACAGAAAGTATATTGGAAAATTGTATAACTTTTCTTTACACAAACCATATCAAATATCTGCTGAAAATGGACAACCCCTTCAAATATATAACTGGAAATGTGAGATACAGTTCCTGCCTATTTCTTTACCTAATAATAGGCCTGAAGTGACAGTTCTCATGCAACCTCTAAAATTGACTCATCTCAGGCAAATATGACTTTTCTCTGCTCATTATCACAAGACTTTGTAGGAGATGTGTTTATAGGTTAATGAGCGAGAAGGAATTCTAGAAGGACAGTTCATACCCTTCCTGAGAGGACTAGTAGTTTAATGGGGTAATATTTAGCGTCAAGAGTCTATTTTAAGTGAATCTGCAAGAAGAACACAAAAAACTTGATTTATATATTATAGACGAGTGTTAAATATATTTGGGAACCTTTATTTTGCACTAAATAAAACCTGATGCAAATAAATGTTGACACAGCTAAAACAGACTTCATAGTGTTCTCCCCAGCTAGATCTTTATTGGAAACACATCCCATAAACAATCCTGCTTCAACGGCTCAACTATAATCCTGGACAAGCATTTTGTTGGTCAGAACATTTTGGACCACAAACATCTGCAGTACACCATATACTCATAATTCGAGGAAAATTAAGGCCTCGGGTTGCTATGGCGACCACAGATAAATGTCTACTAGATTTTAAAAGATGAGGACCATTAATGCTTATGACAATACCGAGCGCCTAAATAATAGAGAAACCTTCTAGAGGCAGATATCCCACAAAGGGGGAATGTACAGAGCTGTGGGGTCACAGGCGGCACCACCACTATACCCATTGTGCTATGGACTGTCTGAAAATGATGACAAAGGCCCAAAGAGATAATAGGAAGACCCCTAGAAAGTTTTATCCGTCATTAACCTAATTCTTAGGTATCTGTGCCTCAGTACTGTTATCTACAACATCTGCAAAGAGTTTGTATGTTCTCTCCGTGTTTGGGTGGATTTCCTCCGGGTCCTCCGGTTTTCTCCCACACTCCAAAACATACTGGTAGGTTGATTAGATTGTGAGCCCCATTGGGGACTGGGGCTGATCTGGCATAATCTGTGTGCTCTATATAAATAAAGGAATTATCATTATTATTATATACAGTGGGTACCAACAGTATTCACACCCCTTTAAAATTTCTCACTTTTTTTCGTAAAACTTTTTTTATTTTATTTTTTTTCACATGTACAAACAATACGAATTACACAGCTGAAAACTGTATGATACATTCAAAAAGGGGCAGTAGGCATAGTAGAGGACACAATAGTTGTAATAATATCATACCCACAACTCCAGCAAACCCCAACCCCCCACACACACACTCACCCAAGTGGTTGTCCACTCCAACCAAACACTCATTGGAAATTGGTGTTCAACCACGAAGTATTTCTATAGAAAACCTTGCAGTATATTTAAACTAGTCATAAAGGTTTTGAGGTACTGCTGAAGGTGGTCGTCTTGTATAAAATTTCCCCAGAACATAGCTGTTTAGTCAGTTGCTTCTTCTGAAGCACAAGTTTTATCCAGTAATTTTTCTTTGTTTCAGTGCAGCCAATTAGCATTAATGTGCACTCTACACCATCTTCAAGGGAAAGAATAACAGAAATATAGATGTTATTGCTAATTAACCAAGAAAAACTGAAATATTTCAGGCCATAAGCTTTGAACCCCTTTGCTCAGTATTGGGTAGGAGCAGCTTTGGAGCTGGTGCTCCCCGGAGTCTTCTTGGGAAGTTGCTACAAGTTTCTCCCTCATGGATTTGGGGATCCTCTGCCTCTTCCTTGCAGATCCTCTCCCTTTCCCTCAGGTTGGATGGTGAATGTTGGTGGAGGCCACTTTCAGGTCTCTCCAGAGAGGCTCCATTGGGTCTAGGTCTGGGTTCTGGCTGGACCAGTCAGGAATGGTCACAGAGATGTTCTGGAGCCTCTGCCTTGTTATTAGCTGTGTGCTTAGGGTCATTGTCTTGTCGGAAGGTTCAGCCCAGTCTGAGGTTCTGAGCCTCTGGGGCACATTTACTAAGGGTCAGAGGACCGTGATTCTGTCGGGTTTCCAGAATTTTTCTTTTTTGTGCTGAATTACCCCGGATTTTGTGCGTATGCAATTTGATTGTGGCGCATCGGCGCTAGCTTTCATGAACACAAATGGGGGGCAACCCAACTGATTTGGACAAACCACGGAATTTAAAAATCAAATTGTCACAAGATCAGCACTCACATGCACCGGGCAGAAGATGGTGAACTCCGGCGGACCTCAGCAGGGAAGCGAGACATGCAGGCAATTGGACGCACAATCTTACTGAATCGCGGCAGCTCTGAAGCCAGGTCGGAAAACGCACAGCAGGGATTGCGACGGGACGAGTAAGTAAATGTGCCCCTCTGCACTTGGCCGCATTTATCTTTCCTTCCATTACACCCAGTGGTCCTGTCCCTGCCCCCATAGCCTGATGCTGCCTCCACCATGTGTCACTGCTGGGACTGTATTTGGCAGGTGATGAGCGGCGCCCGGTTTTCTCCACCACTTAGAATTATCACCAAAAAGTTAAATCTTCATCTCATCAGAGCAGAGAATCTTATTTCTCATCGTCTGAGATCCTTTTGTGTTTTGCACACTGTATGCTGCTTTCATGTCTTGCACTGAGGAGAGGCTTCCAGACTCTGCCATAAAGCCCCGACTGCTGGAGGCTGCAGTGATAGGTGACTCCAATCTCCCTACTGCATCTCTGGAGCTCAGACACAGTGATCTTGGGTTCTTCTTCTTTAGCTCTCTCACCAAGGCTCTTCTCCCACCATTGCTTAGTTTGGCTGGACAGCCGGGATTAGATGTACCCCCGTTGGACCCAGAGATGTCCAGAGCAGCTGGTCGCGGTGGTGCAAGATGCCCCGTTCATTTCTATGGAGCTGACAGAGCGGCCTCCTCTGATGTTGGGGACAACAGAGGAATTGAAGTCCCCTGAAAAATATAAGTGATGTCCCAGGGTCTGAGAAGGCCATTCTTTGAATAAAGCAGATTCAGTGACCCACTAAACTTCTAGCTGTGTGCCAGAGTCATGTTTCAGTATCTGTTTTTTCTTTCCCAACCCATTCCAGATTCCTGAAAACCCGATTTAATCCAAATATATGGTATATAAATTATTTACTAATCTCATTGGAAAAGAGATCCCTTATAGGTTCTATACAATTTCTGGCTTGTGTGTACCCCAAAAAATAAAAGAAAATCAGGTTCAGCCACTAAATCATTCATTTCATAAAATTCAATACCCATAAAATACCCAGCATGCACCGTGGTTAACCCTTCCTACACTACGCTGTACACTGTGCGGATGTTATTTTCAGCAGTCACACGCTGGGTGATTATTGACAGCTCAGCGCCATTCTGTCAATGGTCGGTACATTATAAATATGAGTAACGTTGGGTTGTCATACCCTGGGAGCTCTGCAGACAATTGCTATGACTCACGATCTACAGACTTGTCTGAAGCGACGACATCAAGCGGCAGCCAATGGGTGATGTTATACGATTTTCCCCGTTTCCCTGGCTGTTAAGCAGCGGGTGTAGTGTGCGACAAGAGAGGTAACACCTGAGCCGATACATTGCACCAGAAGCACATATCTTCTCTGGTCACACAGTGCCCTGGGGCTTTCACTTGCCACAAGCAGATGTTTTCACAGCTTTACCTGGTGGCCCCTGCAGTGGAGTTTGCAATACCCAATTTAACACCTTCATCACCTGCTGTAGTCACCCGGCATGCTGATAGAGGAAGCGAAACATAATTTTTTGGTTTTGAGAGTCAAAGGGAATCAGTATTAGGTAGAAGTCCCTGCTGAGTTTTTTCTTCATACTTTTGTGTATGCAAGTAGAAGGACTGTGAAGATTGTGTGTCCTCACACTGCTGCGCTCTTTGTTCTCTGCCCCCTTCCCACCCGGCATAACCCTGTCATGATGTTCAGTGTGATCACTCATCTGTCCCCGTTATCAATCATTGTGAATCATTACACAGAAATGCGGTCGTTCTCGTTATGTTACTCATAGAATTTCTGCAGATATTTGTTGCATAATTTAATTGTTCTAAACGAAACAATGTTGCGTTATTGTCATACTGGGGGGGGGGGGGGGGGGCGGTTCCAGGCACTGCATGGCAGTCTATGGGATGGGGGGCTGTTGTAGTACCTTCAGCTGGCATTGGTGGAGAAACACAGATAAAGAAGTGTTGTATGGCGCCACTATAAGCAGATCCAAAAAAATGTACAGCTGTATACAATGCAAAGAGACTATCCATGTCACAGGGAGAAAACTATTAGGTGGTCACAAATAATAATTCTTAATAATAACATTTATTTATATAGCGCACACAGATTACGCAGCGCTGCACAGAGCTTGCCAAATTAGCCCCTGTCCCCAATGGGGCTCACAATCTAATCAACCTACCAGTATATTTTGGAGTGTGGGAGGAAACCGGAGGACCCGGAGGAAACCCATGCAAACACGGAGAGAACATACAAACTCTTTGCAGATGTTGACCTGGGACTTGAACCCAGATCCCCAGCGTTGCAAAGTAGATAGACCTGCCAACTCCACAGTGTCTCAACTCTCCTTTGATAGCAGATGTAATATATCAGGCATGTCGATATCAATCTGCCCAATCCCCGTTTCCTTTAGCTCTTAGAGGGGATATGAAACTTCTGCCTTAAAACACAGAATAGCGGGACTCCCAGTGATCACATTCACACCAATGACCTATTTGAATAGTGTGTTCTGGATCCAAGTTAGCCCTAATGATCACACCCTTATCCCTGAAAAGTGTGAAAAGCTCTTCCCAGAGGCTTACTGCCCTCTCGCTAAACCTGCATGCAGCCAAGTGTGCATGTATAAAGAGGGGAGATGGAATAGCTGTCCCCAGGTGAGAGATACCAATCTGTAGTATAGCCAAGCTGCAGTACCTGGCACGGCCAATTCATAAGAGTGGTGCTGTTGCAGAGATAGATCCATTGTACCATGCCTACTACTATAAACATGGGTGGATTATATCCTTATGGTTCATCATTCTATGAGCTGAAGTTTACACAGTTAAAGTGGTCAGAAATTTTTTTCCCCCTCATGGAACGGCTGTACGGCCAGACTAAACATTTACATTCCTGTTATCTGCAGACACACAAGAATATCGGCTACACTAAAGAAGTGCAATAACCAAAGTATAAGCAACACAGGAAACATTTGCTGTATAACCCATAATTCCATCACTTTCTAGCTTAACCCCTTCACGACTTGGCCTTTTTTAGTTTTTTCACTTCCATTTTTCACACCCCACCTTCAAAAATCTATAACTTTTTTATTTTTCCACATAAAGAGCTCTGTTATGGCTTATTTTCTGCGTAACAAATTGCACTTCGTAGTGACGGTATTTAATATTCCATGGCGCGTACTGGGAAGCGGGAAAAAAATTCCAAATGCAGTGAAAATGGTGAAAAAACACATTTGCGACGTTTTCTTGTGGGCTTGGATTTCACAGCTTTCACTCTGCGTCCCAAATGACATGTCTACTTTATTCTTTGGGTTGCTACGATCACAGGGATACCACATTTGTACAGGTTTTATAATGTTTTCATACATTTAAAAAAATTAAAACCTCCTGTACAAAATTTTTTTTTTGATTTTGCCATCTTCTGGCGCTAATAACTTTTTCATACTTTGGTGTACGAAGCTGTGGGTGGTGTCATTTTTTGCGACTTTTGATGGCGTTTTCATTGCTATCATTGTTAGGACTGTGCGACCTTTTGATCACTTTTTATTAATTTTTTTATATTTTCCAAAATGGCAAAAAAATGTCATTTTTGACTTTGGACGCTATTTTCCGTTACGGGGTTAAACGCAGTGAAAAACCGTTATAATATTTTGATAGATCGGACATTTTCGGACGCGGTGATACCTAATGTGTTTATGATTTTTACTGTTTATTAATATTAATATCAGTTCTAGGGAAAGGGGGGTGATTTGAATTTTTAGGTTTTTTTAATATAATTTTTTTTTTTTTAACTTTTTTTTACTTTTACTTTAACTATTTTTCAGACTCCCTAGGGTACTTTAACCCTAGGTTGTCTGATCGATCCTACCATATACTGCCATACTGCAATATGGCAGCATATGGGGATTTTACTCCTCATTCATTACAATGTGCTGATAGCACATTGTAATGAATAGGTTAAAACGAGACAGCTTCGGGCCTTCGTGAGGCCCGATGCTGTCATGGCAACGGATCACCGCTCCCCGTGACGTCATCGGGGAGCGGAGATCCGCGCCAAGATGGCGGCGCCCATGCGGCGCCATCTTTTTGAAGCCTCCGGCAGCATTGCCGGAGGCGATCGCGGTGAAAGCACCCGCGATCGGTGCTAGCACCGATCGCGGGTGTTACCGGTAAGCCTTTGCTGCAATATGCAGCAAAGACTTACCGGCTATGGAGAGGGCTCGGCCCGCGAGCCCTCTCCATGCACCGGGACCCGGCGCGCGCCGTACTAGTACGGCGCGCGTCGGGAAGGGGTTAAAGGGAACCTGTCAGCAGAAACTGACCTAATAAACCACTACCAGCATATTGTCAATCAGCCGAACACCTTCCAGATTGGGTTTCCGTCATGACCCAGTGTGGAGGCATCATCCAGAAAATCTACATTGAAGTGACATGTAAATTGGTTGTATAAGTCACGGAGGCGCAGATTTTGATACTGAAGTCAAGCTCTCTCTTCCTCAGAAAGCCCTCCACTGTAATCGATGGTCCTGCATCCAGAGACATCATGAACCAGATCTCCTGAAGTCCGACACATGGTGACAAAACAAATGTAAATGCTATATTAATACATGTTTAGTCAATGCAATGTTAAACATATGTGTAAACATTGTGTTGACTGTTACATCAACCACTAACAGTGATAAAATGATGCAAATCTCCTCAGAATAATTTTTTAAACGCAACCAAAACACAACATTTGAACACGGACTAAAGGTGCGTTCACACTTGGCATTAACGCACGCATTCAAACGCCATAAACAACTGAGAAGAGGAGATTTGCCTCACTGCATTGCTGTTAACATTGCATTTATAAATCAGGGTAATGAAATGTTAACACTATGTCCTGCATGTTAATATTGTGTTAACACATGCATTTTGTAAAGGCAATGTTAACAGCAGTGTAACTAGGCAGATCTCTTCTCTGATGTATTTTGTTTTTAAAAACGAATGCGTTAACGCCATATGAGAACGCGCCCTTCACTTCAAGTGAAGACTCGTATGACTTCTCATATCACTTCTTGTTGTGTAAATCCATTAAGAAAAATTATTTGGGGGATAAACAAAACCATAAAAAAGGACCTACAATACCACATTAAGAGAAATTTCTGTAGAGTTACCGTATATACTCGTGTATAAGCCGAGTTTTTCAGCACAAAAAATGTGCTGAAAAACATCCCCTCGGCTTATACACGAGTCACAACGAGTTAAAAAATAATAAACTTATATACTCAACCTCCGGTGGCCCCGATCTGCAGCGCTGCTCCCCCGATGTCCTCTTCTGGCTCCCCCGATGTCCTCTTCTGGCTCCCCCGATGTCCTCTTCTGGCTCCTGTACATCGTGCTGGGAGCCGCCATTGCTGTCTCCCCCGGCCGCTGATGACGTCATACTAGGCGCCGCCCGGGAAACAGAAGACGGGTGCGGGAGGCCAGAAGAGGACCCGCGCAGACATGGGGGAGCATCGCTGCAGATCGGGGCAACCGGAGGTTGAGTATATAAGTTTATTATTTTTTTTAATGCTGGGCAGTGCTGAACTGGGGCAGTGCTGTATACTACTGGGGGCAAGCTGGGCAGTGCTGTATACTACTGGGGGCAAGCTGGGCAGTGCTGTATACTACTGGGGGCAAGCTGGGCAGTGCTGTATACTACTGGGGGCAAGCTGGGCAGTGCTGTATACTACTGGGGGCAAGCTGGGCAGTGCTGTATACTACTGGGGCAAGCTGGGCAGTGCTGTATACTACTGGGGCAAGCTGGGCAGTGCTGTATACTACTGGGGGCAAGCTGGGCAGTGCTGTATACTACTGGGGGCAAGCTGGGCAGTGCTGTATACTACTGGGGGCAAGCTGGGCAGTGCTGTATACTACTGGGGGCAAGCTGGGCTGTGCTGTATACTACTGGGGCAAGCTGGGCTGTGCTGTATACTACTGGGGGCAAGCTGGTGCTGTGCTGTATACTACTGGGGGCAAGCTGGCTGTGCTGTATACTACTGGGGGCAAGCTGGGCTGTGCTGTATACTACTGGGGGCAAGCTGGGCTGTGCTGTATACTACTGGGGGCAAGCTGGGCTGTGCTGTATACTACTGGGGCAAGCTGGGCAGTGCTGTATACTACTGGGGGCAAGCTGGGCAGTGCTGTATACTACTGGGGGCAAGCTGGGCTGTGCTGTATACTACTGGGGGCAAGCTGGGCTGTGCTGTATACTACTGGGGGCAAGCTGGGCTGTGCTGTATACTACTGGGGGGCAAGCTGGGCTGTGCTGTATACTACTGGGGGCAAGCTGGGCTGTGCTGTATACTACTGGGGGCAAGCTGGGCAGTGCTGTATACTACTGGGGGCAAGCTGGCAGTGCTGTATACTACTGGGGGCAAGCTGGGCAGTGCTGTATACTACTGGGGGCAAGCTGGGCTGTGCTGTATACTACTGGGGGCAAGCTGGGCTGTGCTGTATACTACTGGGGGCAGGCTGGGCTGTGCTGTATACTACTGGGGGCAGGCTGGGATGTGCTGTATACTACTGGGGGCAGGCTGGGATGTGCTGTATACTACTGGGGGCAGGCTGGGAAGGCTGTATACTACTGGGGCAGAGGCTGTATATACCTGGGCAGGCTGTATACATACTGGGGGGGGGGGGGGGGGGGGGGTCCTGTGACCAATCCATTTCCCACCCTCTGCTTATACTCGAGTCAATAGGTTTTCCCAGTTTTTGGTGGTAAAATTAGGGGTCTCGGCTTATACTCCGGTCGGCTTATACTCGAGTATGTACGGTACATTCATATCATAATGAAAATATACATAATAATAACTTGATTTAAAGAGAGTGCTACAGGAGGATCCAACTTACAAAAATAGGAGGAGGGAAAATCAAAAAAACTTAAGGGTTTTACACATTTTGCAAGTTCTGGTGGGTTACAGGACCCTGTGTGGTCCCAAAAATGGCCTCTTTGAAGCAAGAATGTCAAGTTAATTTTCAGGGACGTGCGCTAGCCATAGATGCAACATGTCCCAAATAAAGAGCCATGTGGAGGTAGCCTTATCATATAAATAGGGGAGAAGTGTCATTTGTAGAAAATCCCATAGTAGAGGATTTTAGAAAACTGAAAAATTAAAAGCAGCAAAAGGAAACCAAAGTGCAGCAGCAGGACAGATCTACAAAAACCTGATTTCTCATATTACCTCATATATGATAAGCAGATCACATGTTGACGCATTTTCGGACACAAGACCTTATAACAGAGAAGTTGTATTACAGGTAGAGGAAACTCTAAGTAAGTGAGAATCTGTTTATTACCCTCCCCCCCCCCCCAATCCCCAATCTGTAAATCAGACACATGGAATGCCCATAGTGACATCACTGCGGCACAATGTAACATACAGATGAAGCTGGGGAGGCGAGTTACAGGCCAAATAACTTGTGTTTGTATTTCCTGACGGGACATAACTAATAGTAACTCAGAGAGGGATCTTTTAGGCACAAGCCTGCAGGCAGCAGCTCTGGGCAGCGTCTCTCCTGCAGCATCTGACTCAGCATTCAAAGGAACCAAATCAGGAAATATTTTGCTGGTGTTGAATGAATGCGTTTTGCATGGACAGGGTGGGGAAGAGCGATAAAACTACAGCAGGCCGGGCCGCAGCCGAAAACATTACAAGGCTTGGAAAACACAGTGTCACAATACAACTGCTCAGCTCACATCATGACTGGGCGTCTGCTTTCATGTAAACCCTCAAAAAATTGGCTTACAAAAATACTTGAAAACTCAGCTTTATCCTTATTAACTGCCCCCTCACTAGTCTAAATATGTCCACCCCTTTAAGAGGTAAAAAGAGAATTGCAAAGGATGAAATAATTAGAAGACAATGAGATCGATTTAGACTTGATAATTATGAAAATCTATCTGTACTTAACCCATGCACTGCCCTTGTATGCCCACAATCGATAAGGCAGGGCACATGCTGACACTATGACCAATTACTGTGGTTGAATGACAACGGAGCTTCATGCAGATACTAGAGGACTCAGTGGTGCACAGTACATACATATCCATACATGTAACATCTACAGTACGCTTCATTTACAAGGTGGTCCTGATCCAGGACGTCATTCCTGAAGGTCCATGAATATTATTTTCTTTCCTAGGAGAACAGCGCTGGTTCAGGTCTGATCGCTCACCTCCCACTCGCTGAAGGTTGTCACAGCACGGATCGAAATGTATATTGATTACTAGTCACTTAATAATCAGAAGGGAAGCGATCAATCCACATGGTCATGTATGTGTGGGCTTACAAGAAGGAGGGGAGGGGGGGGTACTGCACCAAAACTGACCGGGGTGGTGATCATTTTATCTAAGCCCTATGGCTTCTCCACCCAGAAAATCAAAAAGTGATTAGGCTAAGAAATTAGGCAAAAAGAGTCAGATACCTGGTGCTTTATGTGGTGCTCTAGAAACCCCTGTTAAGATGGCAGCTACCTGGAAGTCAAGGAGGGAGCCCTTTGGGCAGAGGGAGCCCTTGGCGCGGCCCCACACTTGGGCTTATTTCAGGAAGTTACCCTACAAATTCAGCGGCTGCTTAATGAGTGAACAGAGGCACCGGGTGCAGAATGGAGGACGCCAAGTGTGTTGACTATTTTTGCTTAGGGCTATAATTACTCAGTTTTTCTATGCGGATGGTCGCTCTCCAAGTCTTACTTACAGTTTTTAAGGAAGCCGGGCTACATTCTACTGTTTACTCAGTCGTAAGAGCCAGAATTATTAGATTTTTCACTATAAACTCTTATTCTGCTATTCTGTTCCACAGCCACCCCTGTTCATCCACCATCAGAAGGAGTCACCGGCCTCTCGCAACAATCCCTTTAAGTTCACTTCACTTTATTCCTCCCCCAAACCCATGCACCTCAGCACTCACCTATCCAGAAGGGACATAGAACACTGATCATCCTGAGCCTCCTGGTACATGGATAACACACCACAACTAAAACAAAAGACAGAAATACGGTGACACAGCAGAAAGGGGATGACAGGAAAAAAAAGAGCAAATGTATATTTCATTCGGGGGTCAGTGACCTCCGCTACAGCCCATCTAATATCATGGAAATGTTCAGAAAATAGCAAGTTAGAAGAACTACATGGGAGTGGGTTTGTATATTTCCATCATATTTTACTTCATGTACCTTCAAGTAGTATCAAGGCCTCATGTACAACTGTGATATCCATGGAGGAAAAACCAACCCTTACATGGAAGTGATAAAAAAAACAGATCAGAATCCTAAAAATTGCCCTCTATGGGAAACACAATAGGAAATACCAACAGAGGTCCAGTTATTCCAACACAGAGATTCCAGCACATGGAAAAGGCCCAGCCGGCATCATGTAATGCGGCAGATCAGTGCTATATAAAACTATAGTGGATTGTCTTTGATCGTTTAACCCTTTGCAGGCTGGAGGTTTTCGGCTTTTTTAAAAAAAAAAAAAAAAAAACAACAATTCTCCGTATCCAACTGGTTGCTAATTAAATCCCCCCGCAGCGCTAGTTGCCATGACAGTCAAATGCGGCACCTGGATAGCTTTTCCATGGCTGGCTCTGTCAGCTCCGATTGTGAATGTCTCACTAGCAAAGTGCTTCTTTGGGAGTGAAGGAAGTCTGCGTGGGATGGCAAGTGAATTTAGTGATAGGTTACGGCTGACGGGACATCAAGTCAGAGGAAGCGTGTGGGGGCGTGCAGGAGCGGAGCGAGAGAGGGACAGACAGAGGGGGGTCCGGGCACACAATGGCTGGGGAGGGCATGCAGCCTTTGATTCACCAGTGTGAGGCTAGAACAGGCACAGATGGGTCATTTTTCTGAGTGTAGGAGGCAGTGACAGGGGACGTGTCACCGACACACCACAGAGGAAGGCTATGGGGGGGATAGAGAACTAGTGTCATCGCTGAGTCACAAGGTATGTATAATGTCACCACAAAATATATCATCACTAGGTCCAGCCAAATAGTCGTTATAAAAAAAATAACCACGGAATACGTGGTACAGTGGCGGTCCGCGGTATCGCACTTCCGCTCCATTTAATTGAACAGAACGGATCTGTATACCAATTACCAAATATACGTGATGTCACTGGCATGGGAAGTGCAAGTACAGGCGGTCCCCTTAAGAACACCCGACTTACAGATGACCCCTAGTTACAAAAGGACCCCTGGATGTTGGTAATTTACTGTACTTTAGCCTTACAATAATCAGTTATAACAGTTATCACAGGTGTCTGTAATATATATTTATTGATAATCCTGGTTCTTATGACAATCCAACATTTTTAAAATCCAATTGTCACAGAGACCAAAAAGAATTTTGTTGGGGTTACAGTCATAAAATATACAGTTCCGACTTACATACAAATTCAACTTAAGAACAAACCTACAGACCCTATCTTGTACGTAACCCGGGGACTGCCTGTAGTACCCACCGATTCAAAATACAATCCCAGGGCGGAACGCACCTTTAAAATTTCAATTAATGCAGAATTTTAAAGTTTTATCGCAATGGTACATGGCGCCTTCCCGTCTGGCGAGAATTTTCACCATGGCACCGTCAAAGTGTTTCAGAGGTTGTGTTATGGAGGGCTCCCGTGCACATATGTGGTGCCACTGCCCTAAAGTAAAACGTCTCTGGAGACGTATATTATATTTGTTATATTCTATAACACAAATTAACCCAAAACGGTCTGTGGGTTTAGGCACTCTTAATTGGGACTATGCCTGGTCTCACATCCCCCCCAACATAGACTATTTTTAGAGGCAAAGATTGCAATTGCCACATTGTGGACACAGGCCACTATCCCGATACAACCGGTGAAATCCAAGTAACATTGGATCATGATTAATGATAAATTATACAGCATGCTACATGATAAGGAAGCTTTTATGGAGGGAAGGAGTATTGGGTTACATACTCCTCTACAGTCTTATGTAGTCAGTTGCCTTCTCCCCCTTCTACCCCCAACTCCCTACCCAGGTCACGGCCCCCATTCTCTCCTCTCCCTTACCCCCCAGTTAAACTTGTCATGTGGAGTCAACAAATACTTATTGAAGCCATCACCGACTTTTCCGTTACGCTTTACTTAGAAATAGCAAGAATAATGTACACATCCTCATATACCAGTGTATAACCTTTATTGTCAAACGTTTTTTTTTTTTTTTTAAATATTGGAAAATTTTATTACAAATCATTAAAAGCAGCCAAAAAAGGTCGATTTCAATTACGCAAGTTACTTGGTTTTCTAATTCATCAATATTTACCAAATCTCTGCCTATATGCAGTGAAAGGGGAGCTGTGATAAGAAGGGAATGGTAACTGAGCGTTGGACAGAGCCTTCTGCTTCTGGCTCTGAGTAGTTGGGGTACCAGAGGCAGCCAAAAACATCTCATCGTGGAGAAGCCGGGGGTCCGACTGATATTCCTGACAACAGATAGATGATGAATGTCCCAGAAAATCCTTTTAAATGTTTATAAGGGTGACCGAATACAAGAGCAAACTAGTTCAGTGGGTGAATAACGTAGGTGCTGAGCCCCCCCATGAGAGGTGGTATTATATGGCAAGTCCTGAATTAAATGACTATTTTACCTACACACCTCTACAGCCAGAGGTGGAACACCTTCTAATAAGACATCCCCTTTAAGCTACATCTACTTCAACCACAACCATCACCCCTTGATTTAATTTTAGTAAGCACTCTTTTAGTAACACCCACTTGTGGATTTAGTCATATTTTCCGGAAGAATAACAGAGAAGCACAACATAACATTGTATCAAAAGAGGATCCAGAATTTATTATTTGTGGGGGGGGGGGGGGACACTACTTTGTAAATCAGACATATGAGGAGTCGTGAGGTCCTCAGACATGACTGTAATGGGTGGCCACAGCTGGTAGTGTCACCCAGCGTCTGCCCACCAATGCCAGGCCAGATTTTGCTAATGTTATCCAATCTCAGATCTTTGCAGGTAAATCTTAAGCATCATCATGTCTTGTTATCTCGAGGATGCAGTCAGTGAACAGAAAGTTTGGACACAGCTGGCGGGCGTCCAGGCTCGGCGCACCATTTTGTAAGGTGGTAAAGCTTTAATCAGATCCTTGTGCGAGACGGAATAAACAGTCAAGGGCACCCTGTAATAAAACTCTACTTCACGTGGCAGCCGACTTCAGGAAAAACATCTCTAAAAGCCAATTAAAGCCGCACAATGTAATTTCATGGCACTTGAAAATTGTCGGTGGATGATTGTAGTTTTAACTGTTTGCCGATTTTCTAGTAACGTCAGAGCCGCGTTACACAAGTGCTGGAGAGCGACTTACTTTATTGTATGGAAAGCGCGACAAACAGGTAAAGTAAATCTTTGCTCATTACTGACTTTGATGCCTTCGGGCCTAAAGTATGAAATGAGTAGACGTGTCCTCTGTACTGCTCACAAAGGCAAACAGCACATTTTGTTTTGGTCCGTTTCCAGTACCTTTTGTCATAAAACTCCCAATGATCCTAGAATAGTTATATTCTGCTCTTAAAGGGGTTGTCCGTTTAATTAAAATTAAACAAAAAAAAAAAAAGGGATGAAAATGCAAACGGGTGCACAGCAAACAGCAGTGCCACTAGTTGTGCCCCTGGTTTATCATGATGGGTTTTGATGGTAAATTTCCATCATATTGATCTTCTGGTCTAGGAGTTACATTATTATTAGAGGACATCTACCCCCAGAATTAAGCTCCTCAGGACTTCTGGGGTTATAACTCTATATGCCGGGATTGTGTCAATATAGGAGTTCTAAAAATTATGCTAATAAGTCTGCGGTGCTCCGGCTACGTGGTCCGTGACGTCACCTGATCTTTGCACTGTGGATGGGACCAGTAAAACCGGTGGTAAATGTCCTTTACTCTGATCTGGGAAGTCTACATTTTATACTAATTATTTGGTCTGGCGGTCCTCAATAATTATGATTTGGCTGAGGTTTATTAATACTATTTTTCCTCTCTTCTGGGGTCTGCATTATGATTAATTATGTGGCTGGTGTGGGGTGTTCAATACTATGATTTGGCTACTGTGGGGGGTCAGTGCTATGATTTGGCTGGTGTGGTGGATCTGTAGTTTTGTTGCTGCAAGGTCTGTATTGTTCTTTGTCTCTTTTGGGGTCTTTATTATTATTACGGGTAATTCAAATTATCTGGTCTGGGTTTGTGTCATTCATTGTCTGGTTTGGGGTCTTTATCAGTGTAGGTCTGTCTTACTGTAGTATTTTACTGGTGATGAATTGATATTTAGCTGTGCAAAATTTCTGGGATGGTATTTTGTGTTGAAATGTGGTATTTTGTGGTTTTTAAGTGCTGATAACCTCGCTGCAGCCTCTTGAAGTTGAGCAATATGACAATGCGGTCTAAATAAAGTTTAGAACAATATCATAGATCATACTTACCTCTACAGTCCCCACTACTACTACTACGACTACTTCCGTTCAACACCCAGGAAATAACCACTTGGCCATGTCCTGGCTGGGCGTCAGGAAGCCACATTTATCACAGGTATTTTTGTATAACTTTACACCATCCAATGGTTGGTATAAAGATCTGGTCCCAAAATTTTGCTCAAATCTTTGCACAATCTGTCGCATCATGAAACATGTGCTTTCCTGCTAAGCTACACCCATTCGCCAAGTAAGGCTGAAAATGTATGCAAAACATAAGGTGCGAGTCACCTTTGAGATCATACAGGACAAAAGAACATACAAACCAACATATATACTCAGTTCAGTTATAGGGGTTGCACTCTAGACATATTGGATTATCTACTTTTGATCTAGAGTGCACCCCTATAAACTGAACTGAGTATATATGTTGGTTTGTATGTTCTTTTGTCCTGTATGATCTCAAAGTTGACTCGCACCTTATGTTTTTCATACATTTTCTTTTTGCCCCTTACTTTAGACATATTGGATTATCTACTTTTCATCTTAAGTAAGGGGCAAAAAGAGAAATTGGGCACTCATCGGACGATGCTTCCATGCAGGAATACAGAGAGGCGCTGGGCACGCCACAGAGTGCCGGGCTGTTTCATGCATGTAACGCTTTCTCACAAGCTTGATAAACGTGTTAATGTGTTTACGATTGTGTTTTGTAAACTCAAATGTTAACAGCTATTTAATAAGGCAAATCTCTCTTCAGCTGTGGCATTGCATTTTAAAACGCACACGTTAAACGCCACATGTGACTGCACCAGATCACCCTGGTCATATGACATTAAGTGCTAAATACTTAGAAGACATGGGCATGGGACATGGGGAGGAGAAGATGGGAGTGGCCGGTCAAGTGGGACAAGCCCCCCTCTAATGCCAGGTAATATGAGATAAAGTTGATTTTTGTGAGGGAAACAATTTTTAGCTAAAAGAAGGATATCAGTTAGTAAATAGGGCTCTATGGAAACATGTCACTAATCGTATTTGTAAAAATGTGTTAACAGGTTCCCTTTAATATCTGTGGCAGGGTTCCACTTCTGAGACCCACTGTTGCCTGTATGGGGCTATGGACACTGTGTACTCTGCTTTATACAGGTCCTAGTCTAATAAAATAAATACTAAACAACAATATAAATTCATGTTTTCTGTAAAGGTTTCATACATTATTTTCTGATTAAATCAACAGAGCCGTAAAATATTTCACAACCATAGGAAGCATGGAAGTGCCCCATAGCAGCAGCTTGTATTCCTCGGATGCTATGACACAGCCAGGTATCAATGTACACTGCAGTCTGGAGCGGATCCATCACACA
This sequence comes from Engystomops pustulosus, assembly GCF_040894005.1. Taxonomy (NCBI): domain Eukaryota; kingdom Metazoa; phylum Chordata; class Amphibia; order Anura; family Leptodactylidae; genus Engystomops; species Engystomops pustulosus. The sequence goes on from NC_092419.1 coordinate 97,008,963, forward strand.
GAATTAGCCTTGTCTGAGCCAATAGGAGGCAGGATCCAGAGAATCATGACAAAAATGACTGACAGGCGGCTGTCAAGCGCAGCGGGGAAGGGATACTGTGCACACGTTATGTAACAACCTGCCAGGGAAAGTCTCTGAGAAGACACGGCACATATTATTCTGATGCCTGGGTACAGGCTGCGCTGGGGGAGCTGTACTGTGATCCAGGGCACAAGACTGAGGAAACTGCTCTTACTGTAAAGAATCCTCTACATGCAGTAATATATCATCAAATGGTCACCAGGGATGTCAGAAGCTGAACACAAGCCGCTCTCAGGTAGAAAGGGTTCCGTCTTTTGGACAAGGTTCCTTTAAAGTTATGCTAAAAACTTTCTTCACTCATCTCTGACGCTGCTGCCATGGGCATAGATACCTACTTATTGGTAGACTATCACCTTCTCTTTAACAGGTTGTTCAAATTTTGTCCACAGGAGAGGGGATCAGTGGGAAGTCCGACTGCTGGGGCTTCTCGCCTATCACGGAAAAAAAAGGACTGCCAGCAATCCGAAAATGGGTCCTGTTCTCACCATTTAAACATAGAAGAGTGAAGGATATTAGCAAACACATTGGGGCGCATTTACTTACCCGTTTCTTGGAGTTCACAGAAAGTGCATTGTCCGACGATAAAGCACTGCGCCCGATATCCTGCATGTGTCGATTCCCCGCTCAGGTCCAACAGAGTTCACCATCTTCTTCCTGGTGCATGTAAGTGCTTGGTCTTGCAACACAATTTGAATGTTAAATCCCGCGTTCAGTCCGGATCAGTCGGATCATCTGACAGATCCCTCCCGATTTATGTCGCATGAAAGCCAGTACAGCTGTGCCAAAATCTGATCGCGTTCAGCACAATCCCAGTGTAAACCTGTTAAATACCTGCACAAATCCTGAAACAAATCCTGAAAACAGCGAACAGTCCAACAAAAGTGAGTAGCGTGACCCTTAGTAAATAAGCCCCAGCGTTCAGATATCTCCAGCACTCCAACAAACAGTGAAACCAGTCTTTGGGAGCAATGTAAATCATCTGCAACCCCACTGATTAGCGAGATTGGGTACCCCATTCCCTAAATAGCTGGGGTCCGGTTCATGTAATTGGTAGAGGTCCCAGTAACTGGACCCTTAAAAATCAGTTTGATTTAACTTGAAATGATGGGACAACCCCCCTTTAAATAATAAGTATGTGAGAAGAGAGGAGCTCCTGACTGAGGACTCGGGACTTCCATCAGTTTTCATGACGTGGTCGGTCTTTAAAGACGGTGATGGCGTCACGTGCTAATGGAAATGTTCCCTCTACTAGGACATAGGACCCCAATCTCCATTCTCTAGTTAGAAAATTTGTGCAAAATAAGTGCATTTACCCAAAGATGTGCCTTGTTGACTGCTAGGCCGCTACCCAACTATCCCTACTTATCCCTGGTCTCCCTTCTTCATTTTTCTTCACTCCTCCGTCTTTCGGACTTGCTACTCTCTCCTATTTATGGATTTGTTTTTTACCTTGTGGACCATTATCTGTATGTGACCCTGACATTGGGTGCCATTTTCTATCCACGTACTCATCTGCTCCGCTGTGATTTTTACTGCGCCCTCCACTATATTGTTATACACGTTTGATTCTCTGTACAGCGATTTATTTCTATCATTTCACTAAAAGCAAACAAAATAAAACAAACAAAAAGGATTTTTATTCACATGGCAAAACGATGGGCAAACTAATACAGGATCCACAGTCCCATTATAGCCAATGGGACTCCCGCCAAACCCATGCCCTCCCTGCCTCGCCACTCCCATGCCCCCCCCTGCCCCGCCAATCCCATGCCGCCGCCACAACCATGCCCCCCCCTGCCCCGCCACAACCATGCCCCCCCCTGCCCCGCCACACCACCGCGTTCACACTCCCTGCACCTGAATATAGTTTGCTGCTGAATATAGACCTGGTAGAGGGTGTCCTTATTACAAGTTACACCTTTGCCCACTTTGTTTACACCATCACGTGTCTAGTGCTTTTATTATTATTATTTAACCATTTGATCTATGTTTGCAACATTTGATAATGACTATTGGAAAATCCCATAAAGCAATAATAGGTTTCTCAACGTCCCTTCTGTTTTTTAGTGAAAGAATGTAGACGTGAAAACAAGTCCCATCACATCAATAACCCAGAATTACAGCGCCATAATTGTGAATACAGACAAACCGTATATTTTGCACTTCTTTTGATAGATCCTGGAATTTCCTGAGGCCTGTCAGCAGCTTACTTATTGCTAAAATTATTTCTGCCAATCTGTCTTGCCTTGTAAATTTTGAAAAATAAAATTAAAAAAAAAAAAAGTAAAAACCAAAGAGAAACAAAGTGAAAGCAACGAGTGCCACGTAATGGTATAAAGCGGGTGCGCAGCCGTGAATCCACCACAACAAGCCTCCTGTCACTTCTCCACAATGACTTATTAATGGCGATTTTCTTTCCCTTTTTGTAAAGAAGCCATTTGACAAATTCCCTGCAGGGTTTTCAGACCATGGGGCAAAAAATATATTCCTGATGAAGCCGGAGAACGACAAATAGTAAGTGGAGAGGTGAGTAACAGTTGCTCATGGCACGGGGCACACGTTCATGCCCATCAGCCGTGGAGATGTGACAGGCCTGGCTCACGCTGTGTCGTCACGTCTCGCTGTGTGCGCTGGTGAGTAATACAATCCTGAGCTCATCTCCTCAGATGCAGGGATGGGAACTACTCGCCATCCATCAGGCTTAAAGGGACGGTGCAATACACAGGATACTACAGAGACTTGCCCGGTTTAACCCATCTACTGAAATTTTTGCTACAGATTTTTGGTTCTGACGTTCAAAATAGCTACCATGCTTTTTGCAGTGCAGGCGATCCTCAACTTAAGAACACATTGGCGTCCGGGAGAGAATAGCGCCATATTCCGGAGAAAGATAGTACACGTCCTATCTTTCTCCCGGCTACGGAACGGTAAGTTGCCACACGTTAGCACCATATGGCCCCCATTCGGCGCCATTGCCCATTGCCTCCGGTGAGGGCCGTATATACCCTGGCTGTATACAGTCCCCCATACGGGGGTGGACGTAGCCTTACATACGGACCTCTCCGCCCACTTTGACCTCTGATGAAGCTCTCTAGATGTTACTTTAGTCCCAGGCCGCAATAATCGTCTGTAAGGTGTCTGTATTGAAGTTTTATTGATAATTGTTGACAGTAAAAAATGTCGAAAAGCCAATTGTCACTAGAGAAGAAGTGTTTTTTGTCTGAAGTTGAATATGTATACAAGTCAGAACAGCTATACTTTATAATTGTAGCTCAAGAGCAAATCTAAAGAACCTATCTTGTACGTATCCCAGGGACTGCAAGGGACACAGGACCGTGAGGTACGGACTGCATTACCTGTCCCTTCCGACACACGTTGCTATGCGACAGCTTTTTAATAGCTCTATAATTACACATTTCAGGCATAGGGGGTATTTCTCCCAATATGCAAAGCAGATTATGAAACTGTTATTTAAAGGAAATCTACCATCAAAATTAATTGTGATAAACAAGGGACACCTACGCATAGATCCAGGCATTGTGACTGTGGTAATCTTCTTGGATGTGTTTCAAAATCAATGTGTGTTTCAAAAATCAACTTTTATCATTATGATAATGAGTCCGAAGGCCTCCATGCTCAAGCTCAGGCTGTTACACGGTCTCACCCTCCCCCCTGCTCCTTAGCACTTCCCCCTCACTCTGCCTGATGTAATCTCACAGAACCAGAGAAACTTTCAGCACGCACGTGAAGTGCTCCTGCAGCATGGAAGGGCTCTGGAACCCTTCTGACTCATGAGCATAATTTTAAAAGTTGTTTTTAGAAGGAAGGAGTCCATTGCTAACAAATATAAGTTTACGACAGTCACTGTGTCTGGATCTATGGGCAAGTGTCCCTGGTTTATCATGATGGATTTTGATGGTAGATTTCATATTATTATTATTATTATTATAATAATAATAATGCAGATACACACAGAGATTAAAAACATCTGTGCCAAAAACACCATCTATGGAAAAAAACCTGCATGCAACAAAACTATTTTGTCCCGATAGACGCAAGCCCCTGTTCAGACAATGCATAGTAATGTAACCTATAGTAATGCAATACAGGCAGTCCCCGGGTTACATACAAGATAGGGTCTGTAGGTTTGTTCTTAAGTTGAATTTGTATGTAAGTCGTTACTGTATACTTTATCATTGTAACCCGCAGCCAAATTTTTTTTGGTCTCTGTGACAATTGGATTTTTAAAATGTTGGATTGTCATTAGAACCAGGATTAACACTAAAGCTTCATTACAGACACCTGTGATAACTGTTACAGCTGATTATTGTAGCCTAAGGCTAAAGTACAGTAAGTTACCAATTACCAGAGGTCCGTTTGTAACTAGGGGTCGTATGTAAGTCAGGTGTTCTTAAGTAGGGGACCGCCTGCACATACAAAAAATTTTTTACAGCGTGTACCACTGGAGATGCTCCGTTTCCTTTATGGACAAATGTAGTACATGCAACTCGAGACAATTTCAATGCGGTTGTGAATTTGGCCGTTTTGCTGTCCTAGTCTGACCATGGCCTTACAAACCTGAACTGAAGTGAACATAGGGATTTATGACATGGACTGTGAAGGTCAATAAATCCACAGCTGGTTCTAAAACTGGTTCAGAAGAAAAGTTTGACAGTCATCCATATCAACCAGTCACATTCCAGCTATTATATTTTTTTATTCCAGATTAATTTTTTTATTACAGGAATATGAAAGAAGCAAACCAATTGGTTGATATGGGAACTTTCTTGTGTAATGCAGGAGTAGTCCAGGTTCTTCTACCAAAATGTGCACAGAGGCTTATAGTATTTAGCAGACAAATCTCTAGTTCTCCATGTGAGCCATCCCAAATATTCTGACACCGCCCTGTGCAGCAAACAGCTTGTGTTATAAAATCCGCTGAGAAACATCTGGCCTCTAATTTTCTGTGTGAATTACAGGGCAGCGATGAGGAATACGAAATTCCTTGCAGTGATTTAAGTGCATTAAGGGATCTCTCAGTCAAGAGGACAGATATTTAAAGGGGTATTCCAGGTATGTAGTTTAGCAAGCTGGAAAGTAATTTCTGGGCTTTTGTTTATGAAGTTGGAACACCCCTTTAAGTACCGTATTTTTCGGACTTTAAAGGTGCACCAGATTATAAGGCGAACCATCAATAAATGCCTGCTAAAACGTCTAGGTTGATATATAAGGCGCACCTGATTATAAGGATGAATAAACAGCAGGTGAACTGTTAACAGTTCAAGGCAGCTGTTGACTATAAGTACGGTTCATATATAAAGGCGCACTGGACTACAAGGCGCACCTTTGATTTCTGAGAAAAATTGAAGGATTTTTTGTGCGCCTTATAGTGCGAAAAAATATATTACATATTAAATATATTGTATATTACAGAGCTGGTACACAGTAGTAAATTATAATAAAGGCGGTTTGGGCAGTAAGTCGGGGCCCATGGCCAACCAAACCCCCCACCAAGTTTTATACTACTAACCCTTTAAATCCTTGTACCTACTCTCACTACACATAAGAGCCATTTCAGGACCTTTGAAGGTCCCCCAAGGTCCTGAAACTGCACATTGAAAACAGGCAGTAGGGATGCATCCTCCATTGCCCAGTAAGATACATTCTAGTACCATATGAAGGAAGAGATTCCAGACTTGTGAGGCTATAATATTTATACAGCCCAGGGCCCATGGCAGGCTTAATCCACCCCTGCTGGCACATACACCCATTTAGAGAAGAACTGGGTCACTCCGTTTTGTACCTCCGTTGCAGTAACCAAACAGTCCATCTCTGTGTATTACAGCAAATCACCATTTACAAGACACACACTCCACGTCCCCAGAGCCCATGTACAAATCTGTGGCTGCGGAGAGACACGGCACGCCGTCTGCATTACAGATGGAACAACATGATGTGTTCTGAAGAGGAAAAAAATGTCAGAAAGAAAAATTCTGGCACAATACAAAATAAAAATCACGCCAATCTGCTGCTCAGTTTTATATGGTAACTCCCCACTTTGCACGGACCCCTACTAATATCTTTAGAATTTGTCCATAAAATACGAAATCCTAACCATCTACACCAACATCCCGTGCAAAGCAGATATTTCAAGGTAGTACACAACAAAACTCATATGGCCCTCTGCATTGCACCATTCCTCGGTTATTCTTCCTGGAAATGTATTGTGATCTGTATAGCACTAAGGAACATTAAAGGGGTATTCTCATCTGGGTACTTACATTCAGTTTCATTAATCTGCCATATGTAAACATTTCTTCAATTAGATGTTATTAAAAATAATGTTCCTGTGTGAAGATAATTTCTCATAAATGTAGCCATGTTGTCCCTTAGAAACGAGATGGCTTCCTCGGATACGGCCACCTCTGATGAATTGAGTGCACAAAGAAACAAAAGGTTATGGTATATAAAATGTCCGGGAGTTACTACATGTCGCACAGCCGTCCTGTGGTAATGATTGCTGGATCCAGGTGATCAGGCAGAGCTCATTAGTGCATGTCTGGCCACCGCTGCCAGAGTTTGACGTGGTCGTTTCCGAGGAAGCTATCTGGTTTCTAAGGGACAACATGACTATATTTATGAGAAATTATCTTCACATAGGAACATTTTTTTTAATTAACATCCAATTGAAGAAATGTTTATAAAAGGCAAATGAATTTAATTAAATGTAAATGCCAAGATGGGAAAACCCCTTTAAGCTTTATTATATTTATTTATTACTATTCACCTTGATCAATAGGATTTGCACCCATGTTGTCAGCAATGCTGCATTGCAAACTAAGATGTACAATTCCATGCGTAATAAAAGAGGGACAACAAAAACAACAATAACCCTGTGGTTGCAATACGACAATGTTGGATTATCATATTGCATATAGACGGCCGTGAAATTTGGGCAAGTCATAAACAGTGCTTTCTAGTAGTTTTATAGGAAGACTGATACAAGATGCAACTGCTTGGCCCCAATGAAAAGTGTTCAACTTGCCAATCCTGCAACCCATTAACCCACTCCTCAGGAAGTACATAATATGGGGGTATGTCACTCTCATGCTCCAACCCATACCCATTACATGGATTACACCTCCATCATAACAGCTGTACAGCGCCCCCACCAGACTGAGTCAGACCCTAAGTGTTTGTCACTTGTCAGTGCTCAAAACTCAGATGATGCCTCAGCTTGGCAGCAACCTGGTACCTGAAATAGTTCCATTCGCCTCTATGCCACACAGTCATATCACGCATACAGTCACTTACCAACACAACCCCTCAGTACTGATGTCACTGATGACATCACAGGATGGAGATTAAAGGACGGATGCTGCCCAGCATTGGACTTTGAAGTTCTACATATCAACTCAATGCGATTTATAACAGAACAGAACACAAACCCCATAATGCAAGATTAACTACACCCACTAAATCCCTTTAAATGACCTCTATCACCAGGATGAAGGATTGTAAACCAAGCACCTAACATACTGAGGTGTGCCCCCTCTGGCAGGATCTGATGTTCTTTAAGCTTCCAATGCTCGATTTTTTTTTTTGTAAGTTTAAAAAAATATGCAAATATGCCTGAGAGGCTCCATTACCACCTATGGAGCTTGGAGGCGCTCAGACTCATTTGCATAATTTTAAAAGCTTTTTTTAAAGAATAAAAAAAAAAAACTAGGCCATAATAAGTACAGATCTTGCCAGAGGGGGCACACACCAGTATGTCAGGGTGCTTGGTTCACAATCCTTCATCCTGGTGGCAGATTTACCAACACAACCCACCAGATGGGTACACTGTCACTGAAGGCCCAATTCCTGGCAAGATGAGATCTACATTGTGCAACTTTTCTCTTTTGGGATCAAAGGAGGAGAAGGTGTAATCATTGGCTCCTATAGAGAATCCACTATAACATTTGATACCTTCTATGCTGCAGACTGGAGAGTAACAGTATTTACCTATGAACTGTGCCATATAGAGGTTTAAACATATACCCCAACACCCATAAGCACCTATATATTTCTATAAGATGATGAGGGCAAATAGCCTGTCCAATGCAGCCCAAATAATATGGCTTCATCGCATAACCTGTACACATCAGGGCAGATGCCGCCACTGTCTGGTCCTTTTCTTCTCATGCCTTTGGGACATGTAGACTGTACACAGCTTCCCCATATAACATGCAGTGAGGAACATCTGTATGGAGCTCTATGATGGAGCTCTGCTGCAGAAAAATGCAGCCTGACTTCCAAAGAGGCCAAACAGCTCTGCAGTGCAGCACCGGTGAACTGACCCCATAGCTGCCAGCATGCCACGTATCTGACAAGTATGGAGATATGCTGCCCTCCAGGATGCCACCAGCATATCATTTATGATGGATCTTCCAGCAAACACTATGGACACCGGTAGCTCTAACACAATCATAAGAGGACACCATTCTAGACTACATCTCCCTGCAAGCCCTGATAGTAGATGTCAAGGCCTGCTGGAAAACTGTTGTGGAACTACAATTCCCAGCATGCTGGGAGATATCGTTCCACAGGTTAAAGACCACCGCCCTACATCAAGGATACACATATGGCGGCTGTGAAGCTGTGACCATTGTTGGGCATGCTGGGAGATGTAGCTTCACAGGTTACCTTTACCAGGGATGTGCAAAAGGCAGCAGTGGGACTACAACTCCCAGCATGTGGGTCATTGAAAAACATTCTGGGAGTTGTAGTTTCACAACCCTGTACCAGGGATCTGCAACCGGTGGCTGCAGAGCTACAAGTCCCAGCATGTGTTTTGGAGGCATGCTGGGAGTTGTAGTGGCTCCAGATGTTGTGTACTCACTTTCTCTGCAGGGTGGTGGCCGGGCTGTTGGTGGTGCTGTGTCCGGCTCCGGGGCTGGAGCTGCGGGAGGTGGCCCGGTTAGACCTGGGGGTGTCCCGGGCACGGTGGTGGTGCGGAGGGGTGGAGTAGGCTGCCTGGTACCCTGCCTGGTTCTCCCCGCGGTGATGCTGCTGCTGCTGGTGGTGGTGGTGATGCTGCTGCGGGTGATGGTGATGCCCGTAGCCCCCGCACCCTCCTCCTCCGACCGCGTCTCTGTAGTCAGCTCGGTGCTGCTGCTCCACCCGGCTCTCCCTCAGCTCCCGGTTCTCCTGGCTGACCCGGTCCAGCTGCACCTCCAGCTCCTCAATGCGGCGCCGCTGGGTCTCCAGTAGTTTCTGCTGGCTCTCGATGATGTTATTGAGCTCCAGCAGATACTCTACAGCCCGGTTGGGGGATTCCTGCCCCCCGGGGTTGGGGCCCGAGCCTGCGCCCCCTTCCATAGCCGCCGGGTGGAGGGTGACGGAGCTGGGCTGCGGGGCTCGCTCAGGTCGGGCGGCCGGGCATGCTGCCGGGGGCGGAGCGCGCGATGCTACCGCGGAGACTGCTGCAGAGTCACTGCGCACTGACAGCCGGGAGGAGCCGGGGGGCGAGAGGCGAAGCGCGTCACTCTCCGCGGGCGCCCAATCAGCGAGCGGGGGTGGGGCGTGGCCGACCAATCCGCGGCTAGAGTGTAGGCGAAACAAGTGAGTGCCGCCCACCTCCGACCTGTCAGATGTGACACCTGTGGGGGCTGCGGGACGGGCGTGAACTACACTTCCCATCATGCCTCGGGAAGGAGTGCCTGAAAATGAAAATAAATAGCAAGGGCCAGGGGCGACCTGTTTTGGATGCACGTGGCTACTGCAGCTGACACTGAGCAAATATTATGGGAGACTCCATCCACACGTCACATTGACACCAAGCATACAGTAAGGGTTCAGAAAGATGGTTAAACATTGTAACTTTTCATCATTGTAAACTTTCTCCCCTGCCTCCCTCTGCTTGGAGCTTTTATTATAGTGCTCACTGTCGCCCCCTGGTGAGTCACAGCACACGTGCACACTGCTGCCTCTCCAGTGTCTACCTGTGTATACAGTAACAACCCTGCAGAGTATTGTTACTTCATCCCCTTCTATTAATATAGGACAAATCCACTGTGACTTACTATCTAGTGTACAGGGAGAAGCAGGAGTATGGCACCCCTTTATTCTGTTATTAGCTGGGGCTTCTGAGAGTCCATGAATCCAAAGAATAGGCTGTCACTTTCCTAATCCTGGACAACCCCTTTTAAACTAGTGATAAGATGACATAATGCATCTGCATCCATACATCACAGAAGCCACAAGGTAGTGGCATACACCAGGTACCAATAGGGATCGATAAAACCCAGTGACCTATAATAGGGTCCTACAGCAAGGACGGGGCTATTCATCGCATCACATCTCATAGGCGTAGAGACACGAATCTTGGAAGTACAGGTAAAATATATCAATACAACTGAGAGAGAGAGATGGGACTGGAGTCAATTACAGCAAGCTTTCTCAGAAACCGGGCAGGAAAGTGTTTAAGGGGTTGTCCACTTCCAGCACATTCCAGCAAATAATTGATATTGTGTGATGTAAAGTTGTACAAATTTTTAATATACTTTCTCCACCAATTCATAATGGTTTTTCTAGATCTCTGCTTGCTGTCATGCAACAGGAAACTTTACTTCCTGAAGATGAAGTTTCCTGTTGCAGGACAGCAAGCAGAGATCTAGAAAAAACGTAGAAAAGTATGTAAAAAAAATGTGTATAACTTTTCATTACACAAACATTATCAGTTATTTGCTGGAATTTGCTTTAAAGGACATCTAAGAACAGATCACGGATTGTAAACCAAGCACACTGACATACTGGTATGTGCCCCCTCTGACAGGATCTGTTCATCTTTTAGCTTCTTATGCCCTTGTTTTTAATAAAAGAGGGCTTTAAAAACTATGCAAATGAACCTGAGGGGTTCCAGTCTCCATTAACTCCTATGGAGCCTAGAGCCCCTCACGCTCATTTGCATAATTTTAAATGGCATTTTTTTTACCTTAAAAGTTAGGGGATACGAAGCTCAAAGAAGAGCAGATCCAGCATGTAAGTCCTTGATCTGGTGATAATGTCCTTTAAGTGAACAACCTCTTTAAATCAGGGGGAGACTTATGGATCTCCTTTTTCCCTGCCCCTGTAAGGGTACATTCACACATGAATTTAACACATGTGGTTCAAAACACAATGCCACAGCTGCAGAGAAATCAGCCTAATTAAACCGATGTTAACCTTTGCGCTCACAAAACTCAAATGTTAACACAATGTTAACACAGGTGTTAACATGTGCACTTCCAAAATGCAACAGTTAACAGTCATTTTATAGGACAAATCTCTCTACAGCTGTCGCCTTGCGTTTTTGAAATGCATGTGTTAAACGATACGTATAACTGCACTCTGCAATAGTGTGATGCGTCTCCGTCACAGATGAGGTCACATAACGATTTCCTTAGCATATTTTTCTCTGAAATGACGCACGCCTTAGCAGGACGAGTAACATTTTTAATCAACACAAGGCACCAAAATACAACAGATCCAGCACTGCCATGGGGAATTCACAGAGAGTCACCTGCAATTACCTGCCTGGGTGTGACGTGTCCTTAGTCTAGAAAACCCAGTTTTCTGCAAATCAGGTGACATCACCTGTAGGGTAATACCATATGCATGACTTCTAAATGTCACAATGTTCCAGCCCAGAAACTAGGAACTCTGATGTAATGATATGAGGAGCATCATGCCTATGTCAACACAAGGATTACACTGCTGCCATAATCTGCCATGACTGTATCCTGGTTGGAAAGAATCCATGTAATACAGCCCTCAGGATAGAGACTTGCCGCACCTAGAGGATCCGCAGGAACACAAATGTTACCAGCTCCTGGGCCTGTGTCTATATCTGTGTATCCAGCTGTTTATGCATGTGTAGAAATATATTTGTGAATATATCGGCACAGACTAATATGTCCAAATTACTCTTATCCTTTCCTGCAGAGGCCATATAATATACTCGCCTATGTTTCTGATCAGGGACTGTTGGTGTCACCCTACCCTAGTTTCATACTGGGGCATGTCCGATTTGCCAGGACTGTCTCAATAAATCTGGGACAACTGGCAAGTATATCCAGGGCTGTAGTAGGAGATATGATCAGAGACTATACTCTTAGACATGTTTTATTATCAGGCATGTTTCTGTGTTCAGACAGGGCAACATGCACTTTAATTGAAAATTAAATATTTGTGCATGTCAAAGGGGGTGACTAACTAGGACGACACCTTTTATGTGACATTTTAAGGGATATGTACGGAATAGAGGATGCTTTTATGACATCCTTTTTGTCCGCTGAGCTGCAGTACCCTTTAAAACCCCTTTTACCCCATAACACCCCTAGACCATCAGGAATATTGTAATTAGCTATAATCCCTTCACTGATATAATAATTCCTTTATTTATATAGCGCACATAGATTACGCATCGGTGCACGGAGCTTGCCAAATCAGGCCCTGTCCCCAATGGGGCTCACAATCTAATCAACCTACCAGTATGTTTTGGAGTGTGGGAGGAAACCGGAGGACCAGGCGGAAACCCACACAAACACGGAGAGAACATACAAACTCTTTGCAGATGTTGATCCTGGGACTTAAACCCAGGTCCCCCAGCCCAAGGCTGTAATGCTAACCACTGAGCCACTGTGCTGCCCTATACCATCATAAATGTAACTAATAGCCTCCTCACTACCTAAGATCCAAAGGGATTTTACCAAAATTACCTTCTACACTAGCCCATGTTTTCATGTGTTTTGATGGAAAAAAAACACATGGGGCAGGGAAATGAAAATTTTGGAAGATATTCCAATGAGCCTATAGATGGAAGGATCCACCATAGGGGTCAGTGGTCCCAGTATTCAAATGTATGCATATTCCTTACTATAGCTGGCACTGTGAGAATGTTAGAGATTGTATATGGGGTTATATGTCTAGAGCAATGGTGGCGAACCTATGGCACGGGTGCCAGAGGTGACACTCAGAGCCCTTTCTGTGGGCACCCGGGCCATCACCCCAGTGCACCAGACAGGACTCAAAGAATCTTCCTGCTGTTCCAAGTAACTTAAAACATGCTGCTTTCAGTCATATATGAAAGTGTTACTTACTCCGTTACTTGGGACTGTAGGAAAAGTGGGTGAATTATCTGTGGAGGACCTCCTGCTGGTCCCACGATTCTCTGTGTACAGAGGGACACTGGAAAGAAGCTAAAATGATATAAATTTTCCATCTTTCTACTGTGTTGCTGTCCTCAGGAGGCCAATATGATTAAAAGTTGTTGAAGAACAGGGAGCAATAAGTTACTGCTTTAATTTTTGGTTGGCACCTCGCAATAAATAAGGGGGGTTTTGGGTTCAGTTTGGGCACTCGGCCACTAAAGGGTTCGCCATCACTGGTCTAGAGTATCATGTATATTGCTTATATGGCGGTAGTATATGCTGCAGCGATGTACAGCAGCACATACATGCATAGACATGGGAAATATCCCAAGGAGCCTCTGCCACATAACGAGATGTCTGTGTTATACACAGTAGCAGCCCCATAGTTTATACTGTCTACATGTGTGTTCTTGTGTATGTATGAATGTAAATCCTGCAGAGGGTTACATGTATCGTCGCTGTATTGTGTGATATCAGTCTGGACATTCTGATATAAAAGTGACTCACTCTAAACCTTTGACTGTTCCACCTCATTGTGGCTGGAGACAGCGGTCCATGCGCCCCCACCACCACACCGTACAATGCATTGTTGTTTCTACCTGATATCCTTTACTCATTAGGCTACACTAATCTCTAGAAGAAGGCAAAGAGCTCACACTACACAATGTGCCAACTCCCACATGCTTGCAGAAAAAGGGGGGGACGAGGGGTGTGAGAGAGGAAAAAAAATACACCCACCCACACGCTGACAGACGCTAGCAGAAAGCAGCTCAATATATCCCTGTAATGTCTTTACAGCAGTAATTCTGCCAGGCTCCATCTCATCCATGGGGGTCTTCTCATGCCGGCGTAAAGGAGACCACTGAATTATCCACATCTGGCTCAGTGGTTAGCATTACAGCTTTGCAGCGCTGGGGACCTGGGTTCAAGTCCCAGGGTCAACATATGCAAAGAGTTTGTATGTTTTTTCTGTGTTTGCGTGGGTTTCCTCCAGGTCCTCCGGTTGCCTCACACATGCCAAAACATACTGGTAGGTTGATTAGATTGTGTTCCCCATGGGGACAGGGACTGATCTGGCAAGGACTACATAATCTGTGTGCGCTATATAAATAAAGGAATTATTATTATTAGTACATCTGCACCCACTTGTACACTCACATATCTCAATATATGAAATATAATACTAAGACCCCATACACATAAGAGAAAAGTGAAAACTAGCAAAGTTTGGGGGAGGATACTGACTGTCCCCCTAAAGATAATGTCAGTGGAAAGAAGAATTGGACATGTCGAATTTTCAAATTTCTCTTGTTGAATCTTTTGTTCTAGAGAAGCAAGTAAAACAATCCAGCACTCATGGAATGGCTTGTACTTTAAAATGTTCAATCCTTTATTAGGAGCATCAGAAAAACGGAATTACGTGGCATGATGGACAGAAGACGGACACGTTCCTTTAAGGTCTTAATCTTGGCCTGGCTTTTGTTCTCCTCCTCTTGCCATTCTACATATTCTGTGTATTGTATCCAGGCTTCTATGTGTATTGGTAGGTTGAAAGGAATAGCTTGCTCCTTTATCTGACATGGGGACCATGAAGACCCTGTGCTATTCTGTATATTTGGACATCAATGATCCAACCCTTCACATAATTAAGTATAATTCAACGTCACATACAGAATAATAACCCAATTTCATTCAAATTCTAATGGAGGGACTAAGGGTTGTAGGCAGGTGAATAAACCTTCTAGATAGACACATATGAGAGATAATAACCTGTTGGGCCTTATATAGATCATACACTGCTGGTGGCTTTCTGCCATCTAGTGCTACTATGTGGATTATAAATGTCGCTTTCACTCCTACCTTTAATTATTGCTGCTGATGCTGCTCTTCCGGTGCCCATACATGTGATAAAAGGAGCATTTGATTGCTTCTCTGCTGTACTTTCCTTCTTTTATAGGAATTCACAACCTGCAAAACACATAAACACGTTATGTATAACCACACATAGGTCTGTAATATAACCGCCATGTGGTGCCTCTGTAAGGTGACATACAGGCCCACATTTGTTAAAATGTTTGCACCAGTTTTCTTTGCGCTAGAAAGAACGTGCAAACTGCTTGCACATGCAGTTAAAGGTATCTCCACCAGTTTTGTGAGTCGCGGCTGCACTGTGTCCATAGAAACACTCCCTGGACACAGTTTGCACTGTTTTTGATAAATGTGGAACATACTCTTTCCTTGTGGTGGAAAAATACCTTTACAATACATAGGACCACATTTATCAAAAACGGCCTGTGAAGTGTGCAGGGTACGACAGATTCATGAATTGTGGGGCATGTTCATCATAAATGTGGCGACCCTGCACTACTCTGGAAGTGTGCACTTTGTTGTGGCGCATGTTGGACAGAATTGTGGTGCACAGTTCGACTAAGGGTGATGCCACACATGGCGTTTTCAACCTGTTTTTGGTCCGTTTTTAAAGGGAACCCGTCATGCAAAATAACCCCCTTAAACTAAATATATTTTCATAAACTGCCATTAGAGAGCATTGCCTCTATCCCTTCATTGTCCCTCTACATGCCTGTAAACCTAAGCAATGAGGTCCTAAAGCTGTATGCAAATGACCTGTGAAATGTCCAATGAAGCATTAGCATATTCAAGCTGTCCACTCTATTCATGAGTGGGAGGCACAGCCACACCCCCAGTGCATGACTGACAGCCTGTATAATGATGTGAGGCTGTATAATGATGTGCTTCCTGGTGCTAGTGGCCACGCCCCCTGCAGCCTGTGTGTGCATGTGTGTGTGTATATAGGAGACATACAGCAGCTCCAGGAAGCCATGTTACAGCAGAACATGTCAGATTCATGTGTAGCTGATGTCTGTGTCTCTCACCTGTATATTAGGAGGATGCAGCATGTCAGCAGATGCAGCACACACACTAGCAATGCTTTACTATACATTACACACAGACCTGAACAGGGGGAGGAGAGGGGAGGCAGGCCCGGCGCCAGCACCCGGCCAACCCGGGGTACTGGAGGGCCCCACTCGGGCCCCCGGATCAATTGTACTAGTGTCGCTATAAGACATTGGTACAATTGATCACCATCGGGATCGATCACTTTTCTGCCTCTATGCTGCGCTGGTCGGGAGCGCAGCATAGAGGCAGAATCTAAAACTCACCTGTCCCGGTTCCAACGATGCAGCGCTCCGCAGGGTATGCGACGGCTTTGAAGCCGGCGCACATGATGACGTCATCGGATCACGTGTGCCGGCTTCAGAGCTGGCGCGTACGGGAGGCCCAGGCTGAAGACAGCTGCAGGTGCTGCGCCGGGGGAACCAGGAAAGGTAAATTCTTTCTTTTTTCTTTTCCGTAGGGGAGTCAGGGTGTCCGTGGGGGGATCAGTGTTTATACAGGGGGAGACGGAGGGGGGGGGGGTGTTAGTGTGTCAGCAGGGGGGGTCATTGTGTCCACAGAGGGAGGGAGGGGGTCAGTGTGTCCACAGGGGGAGGGAGGGGGTCATTGTGTCCACAGGGGGAGGGAGGGGGTCAGTGTGTCCACAGGGGGAGGGAGGGGGTCAGTGTGTCCACAGGGAGAGGGAGGGGGTCAGTGTGTCCACAGGGGGAGGGAGGGGGTCATTGTGTCAGCGTGTTCAGTGTGTCCGGGTTCAGTGTGTCCGCAAGTGGTGGTGGTGGGGGGGGGGGTTCAGTGTGTCCGCAAGTGGTGGGGGGGGTTCAGTGTGTCCGGGTTCAGTGTGTCCGCAAGTGGTGGTGGGGGGGGTTCAGTGTGTCCCTGGGGAGGTGGGGGGGGATCAGTGTGTCCCCAGGGTCAGTGTGTCCGCAGGGGGAGGGGGCGCAGTGTGGCCACTGGAGGGCGGTCCACGGAGGGGCCCACTAAGGCTCTGTCGCCCAGGGGCCCACTAAAACCTGGAGCCGGCCCTGAGGGGAGGGGTAACAGGAGTGACATCACTGCCTCTGACCATGTGACCAGCTTCATTTACATGATAAAGAATAGATGATTTTACAATGAATAATGTATGAAATAACTAGATAAAGGCTGGGATGGGATCCTTGTGAGCTGCTCCAACAGGTAGAGGTGACAGGGCAAGTGGCAGAGACCTGATGACAGGTGTCCTTTAAGCAGTCCCTCCAAAAACGCATGTGTTTTTGACCAGTTTTAATTCAGATAATTGGTAAAACCTGTCAAAAACGCATGCGTTTTTGGACGGACTGCGTAAAAACGGACCAAAAACGGGTTCAAAACGCCATGTGTGGCATCACCCTAAGCAGTAACAAGTCCCTTTAGGTGCACATTTTTTCTGTCTCGTCGGACACAAAACTGGCACTTTATAAATGTATTTTACATGTGCAAGCTGTTTGCACGTTCTTTGTAGTGCAAAGGAAATGGTCACATGTACCGCCAGCGCTGCGTTTACAAGCATAACAATAGCGCAGGGCGGCGTACCTCGGCCTGATCTCGTTAGGGTTTCCAGTGAACCACATACAACTGCTTACCAATTGCTCGCATTTCACTGCAAATGCATTTGGGCCGAGACATGCCCCCAGTGCGCTAATGTTGTGCTTGTAAACGCTAGCGATACGTGCCACTGTACCCAAAGTCAGACAGAAAACTGGTGCAAACACTTTAATAAATGTGGGCCATTGTGTGTTACAAAAATGTATGATAGTTTTCTGTCTTCCTGCATGTAACTGGAGGCCACACTTGCTAGTCCACAGGTGACGTATACTACAGCCACGGCCACCCGCTGCTAGTCCTATGTTTGGAGGAAGAGAACATTCCCATACATAACATCAGCTGTGAGAGGGTGATGTATACTCAGACCATAGCAACCAATTAGGCAATTACTCACTAATTGATGTTTGGTTGCTAGGGTTTTTTTTTTCTTACTGTGCCAGAAAATAACCATACAGTGGAAACGCTTCACATTACAGTCTGTGCCTTTGTTATATTCATTCTTAATTTTACTTTAAGGTCTGATGCTATAATAGCATCACAAGTCTGTGTAATGATTGGTTTCATCTGTCACAATCCTCGCCACCACCCTCTGCTCCCAGCTTTGTGATAGCACCTCTGTACCCGGCATGTGTCTAGCAACAATGCACCCTCGGAAATATATTAGCATTGCAAATACTGTGTCTATGCAAGCAGAACAGCGCGTAGCCTACACACTGCAGCAGCGCTCTGCACACCAGCGACAAGAAGTGACTGACTCAAAATGACTCATAATGCAATACACCCCCCGATGCAAGAAGGGACCCTGCCGAGGAACCTCTCTAGAGAACAACCGCTGGGGTTAAAGGCTGCGACTGCGAGGAGATGGGCTGCTTCAGACATGAGACGCACAAGGAGCTCACCAGGAATCAGCCGTGACCTTTCAAGCCTATAATTATTGCTAACTATGTACAAGAAGATGATAGACAGATGGAGGGGAATGGGTAGTAATGCTATATGACATTCTCAGCACTGGAGGAAATTCATTTCTTTTTATATCTGAGATCCGCTAAGAAGGTATCGGTGGGGGTGAAGAATAAGGATTTCTAACAAGGGCTCTATAAATTAAGCGGGGGCGTATTTAGGGGTAGGGCTGACTCATGCAGAGCTGGTCTTAGGGGTGTGCATCAGCCGCCCCTGCCAGAGAGAGAGGAATTAAGATTCAAGCTTCTCGAAAAAGGAGGAGGTCCCCACTGTTGGCTTTGAGTTCTTTGGAGGACCTATGTAGGTGGATTTCTTATTCCACCCATATTATAATCCTTTACTGGTCCCTGCTGAAGAGGATGTCACACGTACCCAAGGCAGTGGTGGCGAACCTATGGCACGGGTGCCAGAGGTGGCACTCAGAGCCCTCTCTATGGGCACTTGCGCCATCACCCCACCGCAGACTTCGCCAGACAGGACTCAAGGCCTCTTGCAGTCCCAGGCAGCCCAGGACCGTAGAAGGAAGCTACAATGATAACCAAAGCTTTTTCTCCTTCTTTCTACAGTGTTGGTGTCCTCAGGTGCCTATACAATGGAAATGTGACAGAGCAGAGGGTAATAAGCTACTGTTTAAATTGTCGCATTGGCACTTTGCGAAAAATATGGGTTTTGGATGTAGTTTGGGCACTCGGCGTCTAAAAGGTTTGCCATCACTGACCCAAGGCATGCAACCATTAGAAATCTTAAAGGGGTTTATTGGATTTCCATGATCAATTCCTGCAGAAGCCACAGTGTTAATGACCAGTCCTATGGAGAGATCTTTAAAGAATCAACATAATAAAACTTACTTTCCCCTTCAGGCTCTCTAGGGTTGTGCCCCGGGTCTACATTACTAGTCAGGGGGCACTTGACCAATGCAGCGATTGAGCGATGAAGTTCCCGTTTATCCCGTTCCCGTTTATTGAGCAATATCAGAATCCCAGACAACTTATTGATATAGTAATATAAAGTGTCAGGACTAAAGTGTCAGTATAACTATTGTGAATAAGAAAGTGAGAAATGGTCAGAAACCCATTGGCATTGGATAATGTGGTCAGAGGAAGCATCAGGAGTGACTAGAGAACCACATAAGTAATAACCTTCCAAGGATGTCTGAAAGCCAAGGACTACAGTCATATCCAGACGCAGCATTTTCATAGACTTTTAACAGATGTAAAAAAAATCTTTTGCCAGGTTTCCTCAAAAACTACAGCCACTCACTGGACGTCCCAGCAGGGGAGCATATGTGAGAAGAATGTGGTCACTACACACAGTGATGTCACAGTACAGGGATAATATACACAGTGATGTCACAGTACAGGGATAATATACACAGTGATGTCACAGTACAAGGATAATACACACAGTGATGTCACAGTACAGGGATAATATACACAGTGATGTCACAGTACAGGGATAATACACACAGTGATGTCACAGTACAAGGATAATACACACAGTGATGTCACAGTACAGGGATAATACACACAGTGATGTTACAGTACAGAGATAATACACACAGTGATGTCACAGTATACGGATAATACACACAGTGATGTCACAGTACAGGGATAATACACACAGTGATGTTACAGTACAGAGATAATACACACAGTGATGTCACAGTACAGGATAATACACACAGTGATGTCACAGTACAGGGATAATACACACAGTGATGTCACAGCACAGGGATAGTACACACAGTGATGTCACAGTACAGAGGTAATACACATAGTGATGTCACAGTACAGAGGTAATACACATAGTGATGTCACAGTACAGGGATAATACACACAGTGATGTCACAGTACAGGGATAATACACACAGTGATGTCACAGTACAGGGATAATATACACAGTGATGTCACAGTACAGGGATAATACACACAGTGATGTCACAGTACAAGGATAATACACACAGTGATGTCACAGTACAGGGATAATACACACAGTGATGTCACAGCACAGGGATAGTACACACAGTGATGTCACGGTACAGGGATAATACACACAGTGATGTCACAGTACAGGGATAATACACACAGTGATGTCACAGTACAGGGATAATATACACAGTGATGTCACAGTACAGGGATAATACACACAGTGATGTCACAGTATACGGATAATACACACAGTGATGTCACAGTACAGGGATAATACACACAGTGATGTTACAGTACAGAGATAATACACACAGTGATGTCACAGTACAGGATAATACACACAGTGATGTCACAGTACAGGGATAATACACACAGTGATGTCACAGCACAGGGATAGTACACACAGTGATGTCACAGTACAGAGGTAATACACATAGTGATGTCACAGTACAGAGGTAATACACATAGTGATGTCACAGTACAGGGATAATACACACAGTGATGTCACAGTACAGGGATAATACACACAGTGATGTCACAGTACAGGGATAATATACACAGTGATGTCACAGTACAGGGATAATACACACAGTGATGTCACAGTACAAGGATAATACACACAGTGATGTCACAGTACAGGGATAATACACACAGTGATGTCACAGCACAGGGATAGTACACACAGTGATGTCACGGTACAGGGATAATACACACAGTGATGTCACAGTACAGGGATAATACACACAGTGATGTCACAGTACAGGGATAATATACACAGTGATGTCACAGTACAGGGATAATATACACAGTGATGTCACAGTACAGGGATAATACACACAGTGATGTCACAGTACAGGGATAATACACACAGTGATGTCACAGTACAAGGATAATACACACAGTGATGTCACAGCACAGGAATAATACACACAGTGATGTCACAGCACAGGGATAGTACACACAGTGATGTCACGGTACAGGGATAATACACACAGTGATGTCACAGTACAGAGGTAATACACATAGTGATGTCACAGTACAGGGATAATACACACAGTGATGTCACAGTACAGGGATAATATACACAGTGATGTCACAGTACAGGGATAATATACACAGTGATGTCACAGTACAGGGATAATACACACAGTGATGTCACAGTACAAGGATAATACACACAGTGATGTCACAGTACAGGGATAATACACACAGTGATGTCACAGCACAGGGATAGTACACACAGTGATGTCACGGTACAGGGATAATACACACAGTGATGTCACAGTACAGGGATAATGCACACAGTGATGTCACAGTACAGGGATAATACACACAGTGAAGTCACAGAACAGGGATAATACACACAGTGATGTCACAGTACAGGGATAATACACACAGTGATGTCACAGTACAGGGATAATACACACAGTGATGTCACAGTACAGGGATAATACACACAGTGATGTCACAGTACAGAGATAATACACACAGTGATGTCACAGTACAGAAATAATACACACAGTGATGTCACAGTACAGGATAATACACAGTGATGTCACAGTACAGGGATAATACACACAGTGATGTCACAGTACAGGGATAATACACACAGTGATGTCACAGTACAGAGATAATACACACAGTGATGTCACAGTACAGGGATAATACACACAGTGATGTCACAGTACAGGGGATAATACACACAGTGATGTCACAGTACAGGGATAATACACACAGTGATGTCACAGTACAGGGATAATACACACAGTGATGTCACAGTACAGGATAATACACACAGTGATGTCACAGTACAAGGTTAATACACATAGTGATGTCACAGTACAAGGTTAATACACACAGTGATGTCACAGTACAGGGATATTACACACAGCGATGTCACAGTACAGGGATAATACACACAGTGATGTCACAGTACAGGATAAAACACACTGTGATGTCACAGTGCAGGATAATACACATAGTGATGTCACAGTACAAGGTTAATACACACAGTGATGTCACAGTACAGGGATAATACACACAGTGATGTCACAGTACAGGGATAATACACACAGTGATGTCACAGTACAAGGTTAATACACACAGTGATGTCACAGTACAGGGATATTACACACAGCTATGTCACAGTACAGGGATAATACACACAGTGATGTCACAGTACAGGGATAATACACACAGTGATGTCACAGTACAGGGATAATACACACAGTGATGTCACAGTACAGGGATAATACACACAGTGATGTCATAGTACAGGATAATACACACTGTGATGTCACAGTGCAGGATAATACACACAGTGATGTCACAGTACAAGGTTAATACACACAGTGATGTCACAGTACAAGGTAAATACCCACAGTGATGTCACAGTACAGGGATAATACACACAGTGATGTCACAGTACAGGGATAATACACACAGTGATGTCACAGTACAAGGTTAATACACACAGTGATGTCACAGTACAGGGATAATGCACACAGTGATGTCACAGTACAGAGATAATATACACAGTGATGTCACAGTACAGAGATAATACACACAGTGATGTCACAGTACAGGGATAATACACACAGTGATGTCACCGTACAAGGTTAATACACACAGTGATGTCACAGTACAGGGATAATACACATAGTGATGTCACAGTACAGAGATAATACACACAGTGATGTCACAGTACAGGATATTACACACAGTGATGTCACAGTACAGGGATAATACACACAGTGAAGTCACAGTACAGGGATAATACACACAGTGATGTCACAGTACAGGGATATTACACACAGCGATGTCACAGTACAGGGATAATACACACAGTGATGTCACAGTACAGGGATAATACACACAGTGATGTCACAGTACAAGGTTAATACACACAGTGATGTCACAGTACAGGGATAATACACACAGCGATGTCACAGTACAGAGATATTACACACAGCGATGTCACAGTACAGGGATAATACACACAGTGATGTCACAGTACAGGGATAATACACACAGTGATGTCACAGTACAGAGATAATATACACAGTGATGTCACAGTACAGAGATAATACACACAGCGATGTCACAGTACAGGGATATTACACACAGCGATGTCACAGTACAGGGATAATACACACAGTGATGTCACAGTACAGGGATATTACACACAGTGATGTCACAGTACAGGGATAATACACACAGTGATGTCACAGTACAGGGATAATATACACAGTGATGTCACAGTACAGAGATAATACACACAGTGATGTCACAGTACAGGATAATACACACAGTGATGTCACAGTACAGGGATAATACACACAGTGATGTCACAGTATAGAGATAATACACACAGTGTTGTCACAGTACAGGGATATTACACACAGCGATGTCACAGTACAGGGATAATACACACAGTGATGTCATAGTACAGGGATACTACACACAGTGATGTCACAGTACAGGGATAATACATACACACAGTGATGTCACAGTACAGGGATACTACAGTACAGGGATACTACATACAGTGATGTCACAGTACATAGATAATACACACAGTGATATCACAGTACTAGGATAATACACACAGTGATGTCACAGTACAGGGATAATACACACAGTGATGTCACAGTACATGGATAATACACGCAGTGATGTCACAGTACAGGGATAAAACACACAGTGATGTCACAGTACAGGGATAATACACACAGTGATGTCACAGTACAGGATAATACACACAGTGATGTCACGGTACAGAGATAATACTCACAGTGATGTCACAGTATAGAGATAATACACACAGTGATGTCATAGTACAGGGATACTACACACAGTGATGTCACAGTACAGGGATAATACACACAGTGATGTCACAGTACAGGGATAATACATACAGTGATGTCACAGTACAGGGATAATACACACAGTGATGTCACAGTACAGGGATAATACACACAGTGATGTCACAGTACAGGGATAATACACACAGTGATGTCACAGTACAAGGTTAATACACATAGTGATGTCACAGTACAAGGTTAATACACACAGTGATGTCACAGTATAGGGATATTACACACAGCGATGTCACAGTACAGGGATAATACACACAGTGATGTCACAGTACAGGATAAAACACACTGTGATGTCACAGTGCAGGATAATACACATAGTGATGTCACAGTACAAGGTTAATACACACAGTGATGTCACAGTACAGGGATAATACACACAGTGATGTCACAGTACAGGGATAATACACACAGTGATGTCACAGTACAAGGTTAATACACACAGTGATGTCACAGTACAGGGATAATACACACAGCTATGTCACAGTACAGGGATAATACACACAGTGATGTCATAGTACAGGATAATACACACTGTGATGTCACAGTGCAGGATAATACACACAGTGATGTCACAGTACAAGGTTAATACACACAGTGATGTCACAGTACAAGGTTAATACCCACAGTGATGTCACAGTACAGGGATAATACACACAGTGATGTCACAGTACAGGGATAATACACACAGTGATGTTACAGTACAAGGTTAATACACACAGTGATGTCACAGTACAGGGATAATACACACAGTGATGTCACAGTACAGAGATAATACACACAGTGATGTCACAGTACAGGGATAATACACACAGTGATGTCACCGTACAAGGTTAATACACACAGTGATGTCACAGTACAGGGATAATACACACAGTGATGTCACAGTACAGAGATAATACACACAGTGATGTCACAGTACAGGATATTACACACAGTGATGTCACAGTACAGGGATAATACACACAGTGATGTCACAGTACAGGGATAATACACACAGTGATGTCACAGTACAGGGATATTACACACAGCGATGTCACAGTACAGGGATAATACACACAGTGATGTCACAGTACAGGGATAATACACACAGTGATGTCACAGTACAGGGATATTACACACAGCGATGTCACAGTACAGGGATAATACACACAGTGATGTCACAGTACAGGGATAATACACACAGTGATGTCACAGAACAAGGTTAATACACACAGTGATGTCACAGTACAGGGATAATACACACAGTGTTGTCACAGTACAGAGATATTACACACAGCGATGTCACAGTACAGGGATAATACACACAGTGATGTCACAGTACAGGGATAATACACACAGTGATGTCACAGTACAGAGATAATATACACAGTGATGTCACAGTACAGAGATAATACACACAGTGATGTCACAGTACAGGGATATTACACACAGCGATGTCACAGTACAGGGATAATACACACAGTGATGTCACAGTACAGGGATAATACACACAGTGATGTCACAGTACAGGGATAATATACACAGTGATGTCACAGTACAGGGATAATACACACAGTGATGTCACAGTACAGGATAATACACACAGTGATGTCACAGTACAGGGATAATACACACAGTGATGTCACAGTACAGAGCTAATACACACAGTGATGTCACAGTACAGGATAATACACACAGTGATGTCACAGTACAGTGATAATACACACAGTGATGTCACAGTATAGAGATAATACACACAGTGTTGTCACAGTACAGGGATATTACACACAGCGATGTCACAGTACAGGGATAATACACACAGTGATGTCATAGTACAGGGATACTACACACAGTGATGTCACAGTACAGGGATAATACACACAGTGATGTCACAGTACAGGGATACTACAGTACAGGGATACTACATACAGTGATGTCACAGTACATAGATAATACACACAGTGATATCACAGTACTAGGATAATACACACAGTGATGTCACAGTACATGGATAATACACACAGTGATGTCACAGTACAGGGATAATACACACAGTGATGTCACAGTACAGGGATAATACACACAGTGATGTCACAGTACAGGGATAATGCACACAGTGATGTCACAGTACAAGGATAATACACACAGTGATGTCACAGTACAGGGATAATACACACAGTGATGTCACAGTACAGATATAATACACACAGTGATATCACAGTACAGGGATAATACACACAGTGATGTCACAGTACAGAGAATACACAGTGATGTCACAGTACAGGATAATACACACAGTGATGTCACAGTACAGAGATAATACTCACAGTGATGTCACAGTATAGAGATAATACACACAGTGATGTCACAGTACAGGGATACTACACACAGTGATGTCACAGTACAGGGATAATACACACAGTGATGTCACAGTACAGGGATAATACACACAGTGATGTCACAGTACAGGGATAATACACACAGTGATGTCACAGTACAGAGATAATACACACAGTGATGTCACAGTACAGGGATAATACACACAGTGATGTCACAGTACAGGGATAATACACACAGTGATGTCACAGTACAGGATAATACACACAGTGATGTCACAGTACATGGTGATGGTAATCTCTATGAATTTGCAGGGTCTGGATGTTGCGGCTGTAGCGTGTTACCTAGACTACAGTTGTATTATTGTTCCGCTGATGTCACTTCTATATCCTACTGCAGAACAGAAACAAGTAGTACCCTAAAAACGTTTCCTATTAACAAATACAGTAAGTAGTGTACATGCGGCCCTGCATGTGAGGACTGAAACACTTCATTATGTCTTTCTCTTCTTTGTAGAGGCCTCGTGCCCTTGTTAGATTCTGCATATCATAGATTTGCTTTCAATTAAGCGTACGCTAAAACGTTTCGGAAATCCATTATTCCACTAATTAGAATGAAGAGGAATATTATGGAGCATTTACATATGGAAGAAACATCCCAGATCTCTACATTTCATGCAACAGAATTGTGTTTTATCTTCAAAAAGAAAAAACATTGCACAGAATATTCTGCCCCCTGGTGGAGGAAGGTAAAATTAAAGGGGACACTGTACTATTTCACATCTTACTTTATTCACTAATTCATTTTTTTTTTTACTTTTTATTAAGGCCCAGAAAACTTCAATGGGAATCCTGTCATACCTGACTAAATCTTCTCCCTTTCCCCTCTCCCTCCAAGAGCAGATTCCAAGGACGAGGAAGCAGTAACTTTTCTTGATGCGGCGACTCTGGTTTACACATTCTTCCACATTTATCATACGTTAGCGCCCCCACCCGCCTCCATCATGAGCCAGATCTATCTATGAATCCCAGCGGGACACCATAGAATAGCGCATGAGCCTGCGCCAGGAATTGCGACTAAATCACAGCTACGTACAAGCAGTGATAAATCAGTGTGTCATACCATCATGTGACCAGCATGGATTCAAGCTGTGGTGCTGAGGATATCCAGACCCCTTAGTCACAGTTTACACCAGTGTTTCTCAAGCCTTTGGAGACGCGATTTTATCGTGTTTTTACTGCAAATCACATGGTTTGGGGTCACCGCAACATGAGTAACTGTATTGCGGGGTCACAGCATTACAAAGGTTGAGAACCACTGGTTTACACCTTGCCATGACTGAGAGGGCTGGTTAGCTTCAGTATGAGGATATGCAATGATATGACCAGCATGGATTCAAGCTGCGGTCCCTTCAGTCACAGTTGACACCTTGCTGTGACTGAGAGGGCTGGATAGCTTTAGTTTTCTGATATGCATCATGTGACCAGCCTGGATTCAAGCTGCTGTAATATTAAACCCCCTCTGTCACAGTTTACTCTGATGCGACTGAGAGAGTTGGATGGCTTCAGTTTTAGGATATGTATCATGTGAACAGCCTGGATTCTAGCTATTGTACTAAAGATATCCAGCCACGTCAGTCACAGTTTACACCTTCCTGTGACTTAGGGGGCTGGATATCTTCAGTATCACAATATATCTAGCACGATGTGAATTAACTTTTAAACAATACCTTTTTGATATTTTTTGATATTCGAGATCCGTGGGTGTCAAGAAGCTATCTGTGGCGCTGTCTCCAGGTCCTACATGGACAGGAATCCACCCTTGGGTCATGGAGGTGTCGGCTATGCTACAAAGCCATTGGACATCCTGTTGCCCTTATGTGAAAGAATGTTGTCACAGCTGTACTGTAAGATTTTGTGTGCCTTAAATTTCTCAGCAGCCTATAGTAATGACTGTAAGCAGCCTAAGAACTGAGCCTTTATAAGATATGGAACGACAGGCGTTTGACATTACTTTGTCAACAGAGTTTAGAAATGTAGATGAAAGAACATTATGTTGTCATGGTGATATCCTGGTAAACGACCACGGGGAAAGTATATGATTGCACATGTAGTAACAAACAAAATCTAAATCAACATCAGCAAAATGCGTCAGCAGATCCAGACAATGTACCACATGGAAACTGTGATTTGTATGTATCCATCACCTGCACAAGCCTTCCATGGGGGTTATGATGCATTCTTTGTCATTTATACAAATACCCCAGACTGAGCAGAATACAGGTAAATATGTGGAGGATTAAGAGGGGGGGGGAAATCCTCATTCTTGAATTAAAGGGAAACCCTGCAAATAGAATTGTACTATATCTATGTCCTATGATATCAAGCATGAGCTAGTTCCATCCATATCCCAATGCTTGAAGTGTCCAACAGTCCCTTTTCCATATTAAATAACAATTATATCATTGGGGGGGGGGGGGGGGGTGTAATTTGAGGCCCCTGGTTCCAAATGCAAATTTGCCGCAGGACCCCTGAATACTATGGTGTTTTCTATGTTATCCAACAAAACTCGCAGAATTCCTCCATTTATGCTAAAGACCTCTCACATGGAAATTAACACTATAATCTGCAGGCAACATGTTACAGAGCAGTGATGGCGAACCTATGGCACGGGTGCCAGAGGTGGCACTCAGAGCCCTCTCTATGGGCACCCGCACCGACCCCAGCGCAGATTTCTCCAGACAGGACTAAAGGCCTCTTGCATTCCCAGGCAGCCCAGGACCCTAGAAGGAAACTACAATGATAATCCAAATTTCTTCTCCTTCTTTCTACTGTATTGGTGTCCTCAGGTGCCTATACAATTTAAACCTGTGACAGAGCAGGGAGTAATACATGCTTAAATTGTCGCTTTGGCACTTTGCAAAAAATATGTGGGAATTGGTTGTAGTTTGGGAACTTGGTGTCTAAAAGGTTTGCCATCACTGTTATAGAGCAAGAGGAGCTGAGCAGATTGTACATAGTGTCCTATCTCCAGACAGCATGTTTGGTAGCCAGAGAGGCTCAGAAGATATGTACATAGTCTTATCGGCAGGTAGGGCTGTGGAGTTGTACAGATTGTAAATAGCCTCCTATCTCCAGATAGAATGTTATAGAGCAGCAGATTGTACTTTCTGCAGGCAGAATGTTACAGAGAAGGAGGAACTGAGAAAATTGTAAATTGCCTCCTATCTGCAGCCAGTGCATTATAGAGCAGGAGTAGTTGAGCTGATTGTGCATGGTGTCCTATCTGCAGGCAGCATGTTATAGTTTAGGAGGAGCTGAGCAGATTGTACATAGTGTCCCATCTGCAGGCAGCATGTTATAGAGCAGGAGGAGCTGAACAGATTGTACATAGTGTCCTATCTGCAGGCAGCATGTTATAGAGCAGGAAGAGCAGATTGTACATAGTGTCCTATCTGCAGGCAGCATGTTATAGAGCAGGAATAGCAGATTGTACATAGTGTCCTATCTGCAGGTAGCATGTTATAGAGCAGAAAGAGCAGATTGTACATAGTGTCCTATCTGCAGGCAGCATGTTATAAAGCAGGAGGAGGTGAGCAGATTGTACACAGTGTCCTTTCTGCTAATGTCAACGCAATGTTAATGTGTTAAAATAATGCCACGTGTGTTTGGTGACATGCAAGTGGGGAAGCGCACCCTACCAAATCATTCTCAATAAATCATACTTGAAAAACTTCTAG
Organism: Engystomops pustulosus; assembly: GCF_040894005.1. NCBI lineage: Eukaryota > Metazoa > Chordata > Amphibia > Anura > Leptodactylidae > Engystomops > Engystomops pustulosus. The sequence goes on from NC_092419.1 coordinate 97,039,516, forward strand.
TAACAATAACTAAGTTCTCTCAGTCCTTCTATTAATTTATTCCATGTAAATGAAAGGGAAAAAAAAAAATCAAGGCATCCATGCTGTTCCGGAAAAAAACTACCACTCAGCCGCTGCCACCCATAGGCACATAATGCCAACACCGACGCAGAGAACAATGCGCTATAGAATTGTAGGTATATTGCTAATGCATCCACCCAGCACTATAATAACCTGCAGACGTTCTGCTCCTCCACAGAACCAGACCCGATTACTTTCTGACTTAAAGAGATGCGTACATTTTATTATATAAATGACTTATTATTCTCTACCATCTATTCTGAAGACCCACTATAGTAGTTAGTCCACTTGAGGTTAATACGCAGGGCTTTATCCAGGGGACCCTTTCATTCACCCTGTAACATGGTCTGGACATTGCTTCAACAGGATCACAATGTCGCTATGAATAGTTCTTGTACTGGTGGCAGCCGACACCGAGGGGTCCATGGTTGCAGGGGTCCGGCAGAGAATAGTCAAAGACGGTCCAGGGCATGGATGTAACTAGGAGAGGCAGGACCCCATAGCAGACTTCTGAATGGGGCCCCTTATAAATTTGCATATCACATTCATTTATACACACACATTTATATACTCACACACATTTGCACACATATAGAACATATACACTTCACATATACACACACATACAGCATATATACCCATATACACACATACAATATATACACAACATATACCATAAACACGTACAGCATATACAAATCACAGATACACACATATATACAGCATATATACATCACATATATGTTATATGTACATATATACATATTTTGCTCTACAATGTATATAATGGTGCACTTCTACCATTCTTTTGTGTCAGGTCAGATGACGGCGCCCCCTGACACCGTAGGCCCCATAGCAGCTGCTATCACTGTTACCACTGTAGTTACCCCCCTGAGTCATACACAGGCACGGTACAGGCAGGATGAAGACACGCCAAAATAATCACACAGGATCATAGAGCAAAATCAAAATCATACCACAGAGCTTGGGACAGTATTACCACCTGACACTGAGGTTTTTTATTCACACACATGTATGGGGGACGTATATACGGCCGATATACGTCCCCCATACACTTCTATGGGCTGACGGCATCGTACGGGAGCGGCACCATACCGCTTCATAGCCTGGGAAAAGATAGGACATGTCCTATCTTTTCCCGTATTACGGCGCCGTGGCCCATATGTTCCTATGGATAGTTTGACCTGGGATCAAGGTGATGGGGAACAGAGCCCCGATGCCCAAGAGAGGAATATAGGGCAGAAGTGCAACGGAAAAAGAAGAAGAGGCGCAACAATCGTGTAAGTATGTTTGGAACAATGATGGAAGTATAAGGAGGGACTCTTACCTTGGTTTAGATGAAATGAGCGTGTAGTGATATAGATGGACGTAGCTGCCGACCTCAAATATCCACGTTCAATGATGGACCAGGACCCATGAACGATGTGTAAATATCCTTTTTGCCTGAGAGAGAGGTTGGGATGGCGCTGCGTATAAATTCCACGCGGAGGTCCAATGTGTTAAAGGAATCCGCTTTATTAGTGCAACATAAAATGCGACGCGTTTCAGCCCCGGACTGGGGCTTTCATCAGGCATTGAAAGCCCCAGTCCGGGGCTGAAACGCGTCGCATTTTATGTTGCACTAATAAAGCGGATTCCTTTAACACATTGGACCTCCGCGTGGAATTTATACGCAGCGCCATCCCAACCTCTCTCTCGGGCAAAAAGGACATATGTTCCTATGGAGAGGGGCGGGGGGTGAGCTGTGCTCACTTCCTCCTCCTCTCCCCGCGCGCTGCTGTGTGCCCGCCGTGCTACGGTGCGGCGGGCCACGGCAGTGTGCGTGTAGCCTTACGGTGATGTCACACATGGCGTTTTTAGTGCATTTTTGGGCCGTTTTTAGTTTTCAGATCGTAAAAACCACATCCTTAGGTTGCGGTCACACGTGGCGTTTTGAACCCATTTTGGTCGTTTTTTGAAAACGCATTTTGATCGATTTTAATTAAGATAATTGGGAAATCTGGTCAAATACGGATGGGTTTTCAAAAAAATGCATGCGTTTTTTAAAAAACGCATACGTTTTTTAAAGGACTGATTAAAAACAGGCCAAAACGCAGACTTACCCTCTTCAGCTGAGTTTATCCAGTGCGGCTGAGTTATGTCAGCCTGTTGGGCACACATGACCTCCCCATTTTTCCGGTTGTCCTTCCTTAGACAACATTCAGTAGATATTTCTGGCAGTCCCATTGACCAAAATACTCTTGCTCCCTTTTATGGGGATTTTAAGGAATAAAGACCAGTTGGCTCTGCATCCCTGTAGTGACCAGTGATCAATAGTTCTTGGAGAGCTCCTTTAAGAACCAGGTTAATGTAATCCAGCACCAGATCATGCCACTATAGGGTTAATGCTACGTCTCCCCGTGCGACATTGATTTTTTTGTGTTCTCTCATCAGAAAAAGACACATGTGATCAGCAAATCTGACAAAATAAATGTCAATTTTTCCAGACAGCAGCATCAGAGGTGCAAAGAAATAGCAGAGCGATGCTCAATGTAATGACAGGGAACACGAGCGGCATAATTACTTACGGTTCAGTGAAATGTCCACTAGCATTTGGAATTGTGGAACAACGAGATCTAGAATAAAAAATGAGAGAGTCGTCTGATTTCATGTGAAGAAGCATGATACCTGATAACGTAAAATGGTATGAGACAACATCTCCTAATCCCATATTCACTCATATAGTGCTCATATAATACTGCAGACTTAGTGCTAGGCAAACATTACAGCAAAAGAGAGGTTAAAATTGCTACATATTGCTAGATGCTGCTGTTACATACTTGTTGGTGCGCCCCCTGGTGTTCTTTTCATTGTGATGGTCACACATGCTCAGTAGCTTATTCAGATCCCCGAATCTCCATGAGGACACGTCACACGTTGCGCTTTGGTTGCATTTTCATTGCATTTTAAAACACATTACAACAGCTGAGGAGAGGTGATTTGCCTAATTACATTACTGTTAACATTTGCATTTACAAGACGCATTGTAAATGTGATGTTAACACATGTTAACATTATGTTAACATATATGTTAACCTTATGTTAACGCATAATGTAATGAAATTAGTAATAGTGATAGTGATAGTAATGGAATTAGACAAATCGCCTCTCCTCGGCTGTTGTAATGCGTTTCAAAGACAATGAAAACGCAACAAAAGTGCAATGTGTGAACGCGCCATAAAGGAAATCTGCCATCAAAACCAAGCAAGATTAACCAGGTCACTTACTCATAGATCCAGGCACCGTGACTGTGGTAATCCTCTCATATTTGTTATTCAAGGCCTCCTCCCTTCTAAAATAAACGTTTACAATTATGCTAATAAGCCAGAAGGGCTCCTAGGGGTGTTACCTAGGGTGTGCCCCTCCATGCTGGAGCTTCACAGGCTGTTACACTGTCTCCCCTTCCACAGGTTACTTCTGGTTACTTCCCACAGAGCCCTACTGAATCATTAGCATACATTTTAAATGTTAATTTTAGAAGACAGGAGGCCATAGAAAACAAATATTAGAGGATTACTACATTCACCATGCCCGAATCTATGAATAAGTGTCCCTGCTTTATCATGACGGATTATCATAGTAGATTTAATCTGGACATTCACATTTGACCCCATAAGTGCCAGTCAATTTTTTGCAGTTCTGCTATGCGCTTTTTTTAAATGACGAGATCCCTGGAAAAGCTTTACATGTCATAACAATTTTTACTTTGCTATTTTCATGACATGTGAGACTTCAACTTGATAGGATAGTTTTATTGATTTAATATTCTTTTCTTTATAAAATTTGCCAATAATTTACAACAAATGTGAGAAAAATAAGCTTTTTTTTTTGTAATTTTTCCGATTGAAGTACAGGCAGTCCCCGGGTTACATACAAGGTAGGTTCTGTAGGTTTGTTCTTAAGTTGAATTTGTATGTAAGTCGGAACTGTATACTTTATAATTGCTATCCTTGTCAAAAATGTTTTTGTCTCTACGACTATTGGATTTTTAAAATTTTGGGTTGTCATAAAAACCAGTATTAACAATAAAGCTTCATTACAGACTCCTGTGATAACTGTTATAGCTGACTATTGTAGGCTAGGGCCTAAGTACAGTAAATTACCAACATCCAGGGGTCCCTTTGTAACTAGGGGGTCGCCTGTAAGTCGGGTGTTCTTGAGTAGGGGGCCGCCTGTAAGTCGGGTGTTCTTGAGTAGGGGGTCGCCTGTAAGTCGGGTGTTCTTGAGTAGGGGGTCGCCTGTAAGTCGGGTGTTCTTGAGTAGGGGACCGCCTGTAGTAACTTTTATCTAAATATGTTATAAATATGTACACCATCATCCAATCACCCTTTCCGAAGTTCAGCTACAGATGCAGAGGGTGCATGTACTTCTGCAGAGTGAAAGTCTTTCCAGTAGCTCCTTCTATATTTTGCCTTCAACTGACAAGCCGGAGCATACTTCACACACCTATATCACCCAGAACCACAATTCTGGTGTCATATTGAACAGTCCCTTTCATTTGATATAAGGATTGTGGATTGATGGATGTTTAACAGAACCGGAGATATCCACTCGTAAAGTTACAATCGGAAATGGAAAGCTCTACATGAAAGTCTAAATTTCTTTAGTACAGCAGTAAGGGTGGATATCTCCGGTTCTATGAAGCATAAACAATCCTTAAATCATATCCTGGTGTTTAATATGACACCAGAATTGTCTCTGGGTGCTATGGCTCAGGAGATATAGCAGTTTGGACACTGACATGACATTAATAAGTGTCTTTTCTGCACGGAGCATGTACAAATAGGATGTATATTGCTGTATGGCAGTCATGAAGGGGTTAATTTAATCTGCTATATGCACACATTTCTTTATCAATAACAATAGATGTTATTAAAAATGTAAAAATGTACCTGTGTGAAGATAATTTCCCATAAATGTAGCCATATGGTTCCTTAGAAACGGAGGACAGCTGTACTTGGCTACAACCACCGCTGCTAGATGGATTTCACAAACAAATTGTTTTTGCATGTGAAATGTCTGGAAGTTACTGCATGTCCCACAGCCGTCCTGAGGTAATGAAACCAGGTGGTTATGTAGGGCTCAATTGTGCATGTCAGCCCATTGCTGCCAGAGTGCAGGGGGGGGTCATATCCAAGGACAGCCGTCTCGTTTCTAAGGGACAACATGGCTATATTTATAGAAAATAAAAATTCACACATGAACATTCTTTTAATAAGATCCAATTAAACAAATGTTTATATATGGCAGCAGAATTCATAGATGAGGATACCCCTTTAAACGTGGTTTGAATTAAACATGAGCAATAAAGCGATTTTTGGTAACTTATCATTAGTATAAATCAATTATAAATCAGCTGCTCCATCCAAATTTCCCCAGGACTGTGAGGTACCGTCTTTATGTCACATGGTCTGTTTCAAGAGAATAGGACTGAGCTGCTATGTCATCCAAAGCCAATAAACACCCTTGGGTGCTGTTCTTATTCTGAAGTGAAGAGAGCACAGCATTCATCATTGGTGATGAGAGGTCCAGTTCAGGTCCGCCAAGTTCTGTCAAACCTCAAACAAAAGTTCAGTTTATGTACCCAATGATAGCACCAATCACCAGTGATCGAAGTGCCACCAACAAAGACGATTTGAAGGTTAACCCGAGTTAATCCCTTATATGCCCCCCCATGGGGGTCCTGGTTCCGGCATTGCTTTGGTACCTCCGGTTATCACTCCAGAAGCTTTCGGTGGTCAATAGACCCACTATGGCCAATGAGTGTGGCCTACTCGGACAAAGTCTTCTATAATACATAGAAAACCCCTTTTAGGATAGAACATCAATAAATATAATATATATATATATTAGCAGGATAAACATATTTGTGGCGTATGGTGTGACTTGTCTTTGAGCGCTAGGATTACGCCTGGGGGTGCGCTCACACGTGGCGTCAATGCATGTGTTTTCAATAACATTTGAGTTTCAAGAGTAAAATATTTTTTTTATAAATTTCGTAGACCCCCCCCCCCTTTTTTTTTTTTTTGCAGAAACCTTATTAGTTCTTCATATCAGAGATAGTAAAATCCATAGATTATGGCTGCTTTCATGCGTTTTGTTTGCCTAAGGGCGCATTCACATGATACGTTGCGTCACGTTGTGTGTTGCGTTATTGACGCATTCCACTGGCTTCAGCCTTGATCACATGCTGAGGTTACATTGGGTTTTAGCAGATGCAGTGGAAACGCAATGTAACCTTATCATGTAATCAAGGCTGAAGCCAGTGGAATGCGTCAAAAAAGCAACGTACAACGAAACGCACCATGTGCCCTAAAACCCTTGTTTTCAAACAGCTGAAAGGGGAGATTTGCACTAATTACATTGTTGCCAACATTGCATTTACAAAACCCATGCGTTAACATGAGTGACTAAGGCCTCTTGCACACTAGCGTTGCGTTTCACGTCAGGGTGCAATGCGTGAAAAACTGACGTTTTGGCTGCGTTTTTGTTCCATTTTTCCTTGGAGTAATTTGCGTTTTTTTTGCGTTTTTGGCGCATTTTTGACGCGCGATTCAATGGGAGACTCGAGCATTTTTCAAAGGGACCATGGTTTGGGATTAAAATGTGTTATTTAATTGAAAAATAATGTCTTCTGATAATTTGCAAACATCTGCGATCTATTCTTCACTGTTCCGCGCGTATATTATCTCCCGACAATTTAGCAGATGTGAAGAACAGTGAAGAATAGAATAAAAACAGTGAACACAGTGAACACAGTGAACACAGGATCATTTAAGATAAAAACACAGTGCAGAACACAGTGCAGAATAGATTACAGATGTTCGGCACATCTGCTTACTTGTCGGGAGATACGCGCGGAACGGCGCGAACAAAATAGCATGTGAAGAACAATATATATGTGTGTGAAGAACACATTGCAGATGTTTAAATACATCTGCAATGTGTTCTTCACACATATATATTGTTCTTCACATGCTATTTTGTTCGCGCCGTTCCGCACGTATCTCCCGACAAGTAAGCAGATGTGCCGAACATCTGTAATCTATTCTGCACTGTGTTCTGCACTGTGTTTTTTATCTTAAATGATCCTGTGTTCACTGTGTTCACTGTTTTTATTCTATTCTTCACTGTTCTTCACTGTGTTTTTTTAATTAAATGATCGTTCGCGAGCAGGGGAAATAATGTTATTCTGGTCACCTATCAACCCTTACGTTTAAAACGCATTGCACTCGCATTGCACTTGCAATGATTGCGAGTGCAATGCGTTCTTGATGCATCTCCATAGACTTGAATGGGGCGTGAAAATTGCGCGTGACTCGCAAAAATAGAGCATGCTGCGATTTTGACGCGCGTGCAAACGAACGCAAGCACGCGCGTCAACAACAACGCTAATGGAGAAAGACCCATTGAATACAATGGGACAGAGTGCAATGCGAGTTCTGAGCGTCAAATGCACGCGCAGAACTCGCGCGTGAAAAACGCCAGTGGAGAAGGGGCCTAAGTGTAGTGTTTTGTTAAGGCAATGTACCGTAATTGGGAAAATCTCCTCTTTTAAGCTGTTGTGATGCATTTGAAAACGCATACATTACTGCTACGTGTGAACGCACACATAATCTATGGATTATACTATGCCTGGCATGAAGAGCTAATAAGATTTAGGGCGCGTTCACACGTTGCGCTTTGGTTGCGTTTTCATTGCGTTTTAAAACACATTACAACAGCAGAGGAGAGTTGATTTGCCTAATTACATTACAGTTAGCATCACGTTAACAAATGTAAATAGTAATGTAATTAGGCAAATCACCTCAGCTCAGCTGTTGTAATGCGTTTTACACGCAATGAAAACGCAACCAAAGCGCAACGTGTGAATGCGCCCTTAGGGTGCGTTTACACATTGCGTTTCGGCCTGCGTTTTCATTGCGTTTGAAACACATTACAGCAGCTGAGATGAGGTGATTTGCCTAATTACATTACTGTTAACATTTCCATTTACAAAATGCATTGTAAAACACGGTGTTAACACATATGTTAACAAAACATTGACGTGTGTGTTAACATTGCGTTAACAAACGTAAACGGTAATGTAATTAGGCAAATTACCTCACATCAGCTGTTGTATATGCGTTTCAAACGCAATGAAAAAGCAACCAAAACGCAACGTGTGAACGCGCCCTGATTAAGCAAATCACCTCAGCTGTAATAATGCGTTTCAAACGCAATAAAAACGTGACCAAAACGCAACGTGAAAAAAAGGGGTCAGGGGGCTAAGAAATTATAAAAGTTATTTTACTCTTGAAAAAAGTGTAACAAATGTAATAACTGAAGTAAAATTGCAGGTTATTCACATCCAACTTCACAAAAAAATGAATTTAATGTGATTGTATTTTACCACATGACCAATGACGTAATTGCAGTAATTCTTTATCGTCTCCTTATAAAATCGTGCGCTAGCAGGTAGTATATATTATATACAGCAATGTACTGTCATTGCACAGTACAATCTCTCCTGCATGTGAGGACGGCCATAGAAAGAAACTCAAAATGTGCCCCAAGATTAGTAACAGACTGGTCCTGAGAGGGTTAATACAAAAATTTTACCTCACACATTGCACAGCACTTGATTGGCGCGCACGGCAAAACCGTCGCGGACAGCGCCGCCTGCCGCCCACCACTAGCAGCGCACTCCGCGGTCAGGAAGTGCAAAGCCCCGCCCACATCTCGGCTCTAGGAGGCGGGTGACGTCACTGGCTTCTTGGAGGACTTCACCCCTGAACTTCCAGACGCTCTATCCGTTGGTACGGACTCTATGGTGATCCCGGCTGGACCCGGAGATGCAGCTTACGGTGAAAGCGTTAAAAGGAAAGGAGGCCAACCTACAGGTACCGGGGAGCAGTAGTCATGTATAGCGGGCTGTGGTGAAGCGCCCTCCTGTGGGCACACAGCCCTGCTCTGCTTGTTCCTCTGCCCAGCTGGGTTGTTTTGCTCCTTTAGCTCTTTGTTGCATTGTCATATGTTTCATATTAGGATGACAGGGGCGTAGTGATAGTGTAACCTGGGGGCTACATAGTAACAGGGCCGCATATAACAAAACTGCCTAGGTCAGTGGTGGCTAACCTATGGCACTGGTGCCAGAGGTGGCACTCAGAGCCCTTTCTGTGGGCACCCAGGCCATCACCAGAGAGGACTCCAGGTATCTTCCTGCAGACAGCCCAGGACTTGCTGTGCACAGGCTATTTTAAAGTGACAGCGGTACCTGGGACTACTGGAGGGGTGGGAAGGTGTGGACAGATCTGGATTATCATTGTAGCTCCTGCTCCGGCCATAACAATTCTTCCTGTTTATGGGACCCTGGAGGGAAGCTACAATGATCATCCAAATTTCTTCTATTTTCTGCTTTTTTTGGTGTCCTCAGGGTGCTGGTATCAATGAAAGCTGTGACAGAGAATGGGGTATAAATCACAAATTACATTTCTGCGTTGGCACTTTGTGATAAATAAGTGGGGCTTTTTTGTAGTTTGGGCACTCGTTCTCTAAAAGGTTCGCCATCACTGGCCTAGGTGCTCATGCCAACCAATCGGTGCTCAGCAATCATTTTATAACCTGCTGTGTGAAAATGAAAGCTGAGCTGTCATTGGTTACACTACGCAACTGTAACAGTTTTGCTCTGAGACCCTTCTGATACATCTCTACAGTGTTTACTTGTGTGTGATAGGTTTCTGCGCTGTGTTACTGCGCTTCACATTCTCCTGTAGTGTCCTCTAAATCCAGGCTGCTAATAATAATCATAATTTTAATTCTTTATTTTATATAGCGCACACAGATTACGCAGCACTGCACAAAGCATTGCCAAATTGGTCCCTGTCCCCAATGGGGCAGTCTAAACAACCTACCAGTATGTTTTCGAGTGTGGGAGGAAACCGGAGTACCCGGAGGAAACCCACGCAAACACGGAGAGAACATACAAACTCTTTGCAGATGTTGACCTGGGTGGGATTTGAACCCAGGACCCCAGTGCTGCAAGGCAGAAGTGCTACTCACTCAGCCACTGTGCCGCCCTAATGTTTCCCTTGTCGTCGCTGTATGTGATTGTGTGGTCTGAAGTGAATCACCGCAATTACAATCTCGATCGTGGCACAATTCTGTGAAGCCTCTGGCTGGGGGCATTAGAGGAGCTGGCAGGATTTGCGGGTGTAGTGCAGTATATGTAACACAGGGTATTTTTTTTAGATTTGTATATCAGAAGGCTGGTAAATGATGCCACAAGCTTTTTTTTTTTCCATTTTCTTGAAGGGTCACATCATTGTGTTGCCCAGAAACTGAAGGCATACGAGATACAGATGAGTGGATCAGGTTTGGCAATACGCCCGAGTCGGGCAGCCGAATGTGGACATCAAGTCCACTTATCTCTGAAGATGGCGCCTGTGTTCCATCAGTATTTTGCACAATCCTATCCACTATTATGGGAAGGCAGGTTTGCAGGTTATGGGTTGCGCAGTTTCCACAGAACATCCATGGCCGTCCGAAAAATCTTTTCAGCTAAAATTGATGGAAATTGCTGATTTCTACCTAAAATTAAACCCGCGATGTCTATAACGATTGTTATAGATGAGGACTCGCATAGCATCGTCTTCTGTCTCCTTCACAGATTTTGTCCATCACCTGTTGTCACTGTAAGGTGAATGACTATAGTGGTCTTTATGGACTAGGGCTAGATTCACATTGGGGCACATTTATCAAGCTGTCTGAAAGTAAGAATATTCTTAGTTGCTCGTGGCAACCAATTACAGCTCAGCTTTCATTTTATCACTGTTCATGGATATTTAAGGGGAGCTGTGATTGGTTGCCATGGGCAACTAAGAATATCCTGACTTTCAGACAGCTCGATAAATCTGCCCCATTGTGTTGTAAGGGTACGTGGGGTGGGTTCACGATCTTTCCTTAAAACAGTGGGTGACAGCATATCCCGCTCTATGCTCATGTGGTTTGACTCCTCCACCTGAAAGAGCAAGAGAGAGCATGGGTTACAGACGGTGATTAAATGATCCCACTGTTCTGGTTGTCTCCCGAGTGACATAACTGTCCTTATATGGGCAATGACATCACAGGGGAAATGTCCACAGCATACACTCCGTGGAGGTTGGGGATGGAGGCCTTACAGTTGCCTCTAATGGCATCAGCTGAGGGTATACTGCGCTCTTCAACAGGATAATGTTGCATACGTTGGGTTGGTGTATACACTGAACATATCCAAAAACTGAGATGTGAATGTTGCCTAAAATGTGCCGTTTTGCTTTTGGGTTCTTGGCCTGCAGCATATCCATACTTTGCCAAAGGCTTTGCCAAACATTGTAAGTTTTCCAAATCTTGCGAAGTTTGAGTATTGTTGTTTTTACAGGGGTTCTGTGACAAAAAACTAATTTCTCACAATATTGGCCTAGTATGATCCTGGCCTAAAGACCTAGTAAAGCACAGTGTTGTCTCCCAGCAGATTACTAAATGGCTCTTGTGTTTGACTTTCCCAGGTCTCTGAAGGTGACACAATCCTCGCAGTGAAAAGACAAGTGGAAGAAAAGTTACAAGTTCCGGTATCGCAACAGAGATTGTTGTTCAGGGGTAAAGCACTGTCAGGTAATATAGGGTTAATGACATTCATATCATCATTTGTGTTATTCCTGTTAGTACAGACACCATCCGGGATGAGTATAGGGAAAATCCAAAAGCATGTTTAAATGCTAGAACGTTTTCTTACACCTTACAGGGATTTTGGGCGTCATTCTGGAGGACCTGTTCTAATTTTAAAAGGACTCTGTACAAAGAATTTCTTGCTCTGAGATGGGATGTGAGTTCATGTTTTCAGCAGGATGATTAAAGGGGTTTTCCCAAGAACACAAGTAACTTACTGACTGGTGGTCATCACTGAGACCCCACAGATAACGAAAACATGGGGTCCCATGTCCCTCCATCAGACCCCTCGTTGCTCCTTCCGAGTAATGGAGCAGTCGGCCGCGCATGACCATTCTTCTCCATTAACCTCTATGGAGCTGATGGAATTTGCAGAGCGCAGCGCTCACCGATCTCTGTCAGCTTCATAGACATTAATGGAGCAGAACGGTGCGGCCGTCTGCTCCATTACTCTGACACAGCAACGAGGGGTCCGATGGAGGTACATGTGGTATTGCGCTCAAAATTCTAGTATCTGTGCAACCCTAATGTAGTTTAACACAGCAGCTAGCACGTCCTCATTTACTTCTATGGGCCCAAGTCTCTGGCTCAGGAGATCTAATTTATTAAGAATGGGGCATGGGTGATCAGGAAGCTTCAAATAAATCCACACCAATACTTTCTTGTGCAATACTTCTCTTCCAGTCCAGTAAAATGGAAACAGTACAGCTTGTAGTACATCATACTTTGTTCTCTGTTATGTTTTTTTGCTCTAAGGATCAGTACATGTTCCTTCTCCGACTAGAGATACTTAGTGACTTTGGCATTGTATGGCTCCCTGCATTGTAGCCGTTGAAAGTGGACAAAGTTGTATTGCCAATTGGAAGATGACAAGTTTACAAAACTGTTGGTGGCAGAGATCTAGCAGGGTTGGATTTCTGATATAACTATGTAGCAACTATAGGTTCTCAGTAAAACCACGTTCCCTTTCGCTAGCTGGTAGACAGACGGCTGCGCTGAGATCATTGGACAATGTGTTTCATGGCCAATGTAGCCCTTAGAATTGTGATATGTTTTCTAGTTAGATCCCTGCTTTATCCTTCATACATCCTTTACATTTCAGATGAGCATAGTCTTTCTTATTACTCCATCGGTCCGGGTGCAAGACTGAACCTAATGGTGAAGGAACGGTTATCACTAGAGGTCGGAGGGAGCACAGTGTGGAAATCCCTGGCTGTCATCCTGGCAAAGCACTTTAGCCCCTCTGATGCAGAGAGAGTACTGGAGTATGTACAAAAGGTAACTATAATAGAAATGACCTTAAAGGACACCTGTGATAAGGGCTCTGTCACTATTTCTGTCACCTCTACCTGTTGGAGCAGCTCACAAGGATCCATCCCAGCCTTTATCTTGTCAATGCATACATTATTATAAAATCATCTTTTATTTATTATGTAAATGATGCTGGTCACATGGTCAGAGGCAGTGATGTCACCGCTGTTTCCCCTCTCCTCCCCCTGCTCATGTCTGTGTGTAATGTATAGTAAAGCATTGCTAGTGTCTGTGCTTTATCTGCCAACATGCTCTCCCTCCTAATCCACATGAATAAGCCGAATATGATAATGACTCATTGGACATATTACAGGTCATTTGCATACAGCTTTAGGATTTCATTGCTTAAAGGGAACCTGTCACCAGGGACCTCATTTTTCACTAAAGACAGATTGTAAAAGCCCATGACACCAGCAGTACAAATCTGCCTTTTTCTAAGCATTTGCATTACAATATAATTGTGTGTTATAACTTGCCTTGCTCCCTGATAAAATCCTGGGGTAGTCACAGGGGCTGGGCTTTGGTTTGGATGCATTTCAAAAAAACAACATGTGGCTTGTCTGTGTTACTAACTCCTCAGAACTTGGCCCCACCTTTGTGCTCCTAAACAGCTCCACCTCCTGCTTCTTCTCAGAGGTCACAGCCTGGTCGGCCTGACATCAGTGGGGGAGGGACAAGCTGTACAGGAGCACAAACATGGAGACAGCCTTCAGCTCAAACAGGTCACATGTTGTTTTTTCAAATGCATCCAAACCAAAGTCCAGCCCTGTGACTACCCCAGGATTTTGTCAGCATGCAAGAGTAAGTTATAACACACAATTATATTGTAATGCAAATGCTTAGAAAAGGCAGAGAGGCAGATGTGCACTGCAGGTGTCATGGGCTTTTACAATCTGTCTTTAGTGAAAAATTAGGTCCCTGGTGACAGGTTCCCTTTAAGTTTACAGGCATCTAGAGGGACAATGAAGGGATAGAGGCAATGCTTTCTAATGGCAGTTTATGAAAATATATTTAGTTTAGGGGGTTAATTTGCCTGACGGGCTCTCTTTAAATGGGGGGTAGCAGACACCAAGATAATGTACAAATTTTGAGAATTGATCAGATTAAAAGTGAGGATACAAATAGGTTTAATATCTCCTGATGTGGATGAAGGAGTCCTGACTGTCCACTGAGTTCTGCCAAAAAGGGAATTAGACAAGTTTGGTTCTCTTGGGAAGACATGTGATGGATTTGGTACTGTGCTGCTCATGGAGTTTAAGGGCTGGTGAGGGGAGGTCTTGTAAGAACTGGTGTTGTTTGTTTAGTATATTGGTGACAGTCCCTTATGATTTAGGAGGTGGTGGAGTCTTTTTACATTTGATTGTGAAGCTATATAGTAACATTCTCCAAAAACTGCAATGATAGATTAAGATGAGCTGGTGTGAACAGGTCTAGCACCACTTTTGATAATCCATACTCTCCATTTCCTCTTTGCAGGACTACGAGCGCAGTCTGTCTCTCCTCAGCCTAGATGACATAGAAAGACTGGCCACACGGATACTTCATCCACAACTGCCGGAGGCCATAGATCTGGGATTCCTGGACTGAAATAAGAACAAGCCGCCCCTCACTCCCTTGTTATCCTCTCCTGCACAGCGCTACGGAATGGGATTACAACTGTAATAAAAGATAGCAATGACCAGGAGATGAGTCCAGGAACTTTTTTTTTTTATTATTATTCCGTTGCCTTCTAGGCTTGAAAGACAAATAAAAAAAATAGTATCATATGGCTGATTCCCATAAGTCTTTGGCATGGTGGCTGGCAGAGCTCTGTACATCAGTGTAATATATATATAAGGCACTTATCATTATATATTGGGTGCAAACAAAAAGATAACATTCAATATTTTTTATAAAATAGGCATCAACTTCTGAATGTAAGTGAATAAAATTCATTAAAGTGTGTATTTACATGTAAACATTATCTGTCACTATATACAGTGCATCCAATCGCATCACTGGATTCATGATCATGTTGATACAAAACAATGTGTGATATCCTTTTTATGAAGAACACACCAAAATAATGTGTATGTGTGAGTACATGTACACACACTGATAAATTATCTCATTACTCTGGTTCAATACAATATAGCAAGCTTCAGAAGTAAGAAGTAGTACAGGTCTCTTTGTCAGACATTAAGAGGGTTGACCAGGATCTGCCTTTGCTCCCCCCTCCAGTCTTTTGGTATTGCACCTCATCTTCTTTTTACATATTTAAAGACTGACCTTGGTTTGTAAAGGGGGAAAAGAATAATTTTTCCAATCCTGGACAACTTCTATGAGCAAATCAAAGGGGTTAGTGTCATACATGGAGAATATAGAGAGCACATAGGACAATAGCTACACCTTTGGGTGGTGGCTTCCACTGTGCCCTTCTGATTCAAGCCAAAATACAATTTATTTATTTTTTTTTAGCACCTATTTTTTATGCAATAAATTATGTAAGCTTGGTGATAAGAAGACCCGTTTGTCTTCAGTTACCCTCTTTTATAATGGATGATGCAAATTTTGTGGAATTGGGTATGTTTAGTGGCAGCATTTCTGGAGGAATCTCAGCAGAGGCACAGTTTTCAGTTTTTGCCGTGGGAAAAGACTGAGATGAGTGTCTTTTGGTTTCAGCATTTGGAAAAGCTTTTGGAGTACGGTACATCATAGAAGGTTAGCCACCAGCAAGCTACCCCACTGCTACTACATTTCATGCAAACATACCGAATGTGTATGCAAATAAAAAAATAAGAACATTAAGTAATGTTACATATATATTGTGTGCAGAACTGCTGTGTCCATTCTTAGGAGTGTAAATACTGTCCATCACTGCACTGTATATATGATATGATATCTGAACAAAATACAGAAGTGTTTAGTTGGAAGTGCTGTTTGAAATCGTGGACATTTTGTTAATATCAACAGGATATACCGAAAATATCTAATAGCTATTACCTCCAGGTGTGAGTCCCTGTCTTGCCTCGGTCACCATATTCACATGGAGAGTGTATGGCTCTCTATTCAGTTCTTTAGAAATCACAGAAACCAAGATCTGTGCAACTACGTGGCCAGGCTGGACAGGGCCCCAATCTGGAGACAGATGATGGGAAGTGCACAATTAAAACATTTGATAATATAAATAGGCGGAACTCATACTGCATAGTGTCCATGGACCTGGAATTAAGACTTGAGGAGTTCTGAAAGAAATGTCACTGTCAATTCTGCTAATTATTCTTTGGCAATGAGATTTTACCAATACTTACACCCCTGAATAGTACATTTACATTGGAGGTAGGTTTTCATTAAATACTTATTTATCTAGCCTTGACCTCCATAAGGAAAAAGCAGCATGAATTTCAAGTACGAGGAGCACATGTAGTCCTTGTCTTCTAGGTTTTATACCAGCAGTATATGGGGTGAGTGGGAAGCCTTTGTATTGCTGTGCTTTTTCCTGCTTCTATATCTACGCCAGGCCCTCTGTATAACCGTAGCAGCTTGCTTCTTGCGCTGGAAGAGTTGCTTCCTTGCCTTCTCCCTCTCCACCAGTTGGAGTCTGGCCTCTAGAGGAATTAGCTCGATGTCTAGCTGCTGCCAGTCAGTGACACTGGGACCAAGTTTTGAAGACTCTCTAGGAATGGGGATGGTCAGTGACCTCCTGAAGTTGATATCACTGGATGGAGAGCAGGTTACACATTTTCCTTCCACTTGTAGGTGTTTGATCCTCCTTGAGTGGGAACCAGAAGAACTACGATGTATCTTCCCTAAAGACCTTTTGTCCTCACACTTGGACAGTCTTCCCGTCGAAGGTCTATGTCCAGCTCTGGCAGAAAAACTTCTCTCTTGATGTTTCTGTGACATTTCTCCATGTTGGACAGACTTGTCTATATTTTCTGTCTGGATTATTGGATCAGTTGCATCTCTTCTTCTCCTCGATCTTGATTCTGTAATATTATAAGCTCCCAGTTTTTGTGTAACTATCTCCAGGTCCTCTCTTTTATTTCTATGTGTTCTGTTGCTTTTTATTTGCTTTTCCTCTTTATGGATATGTTCAGAAGCTTCTTTATCCTGCACAATGTCTCGTTTTCCCCCACTCGCACAAGATCCAGGGCCTTCTTTGATTTCCCTGTGTGATTTTCTGCGGCCATCTTTGTGGTTGTGGTGCAGTTTTTCAGGTGTAGTGACAGTGCTGCCTTCTCTTTTAGGTCTACCAGCTTTCCTACTGTCATCTTGTGTATTAATGGGATCATCTTCATGATTCTGTTCCTCTGGATGCAGACTTGGAGATGAAGCACATACTTTTCTGGGACTAGTCCTGCTTGGTGCCTCTCTATGTCTTGGAGATGTGTTATTGTCTTGGTAAATTGGATTGTGGTCTTTAAGCTTTGCCTTGTTGATAGCATCTTTCACTCTTAATTCTTTGGTTTCCTTATATTGTTCTTCATTAGTCCTTTCCCTTACCTCCTGGCCCCTTAAGACTTCTGGGGTTTTAACCTGTTTTACATCTTTTTGTCCTTGTTGACCACCCCTCACTTTCCTCTTATTTTCGCCTTCTCTCTTTTTGGCAGCTGCATCTTTTCTCAGCTGCTCATGTTTCATTAATAGGTTTTTCCTCTCCCTGAAAGCTCTCCGCACTTTGTGTCCTTTGTAGACTGCTTGTATTTTGGAGGCAGCAATATCTTGTATGGCAGCAATGGAAAGGGCACCATGCTCCAGCATAAACTGTATCACCTCCTGATGCCCACCAAGCAATGCATAGTCCAGAGGGGTGTATCTTTCTTCAGTGCTCTCCATTTGGTTGGGGAAAGCGTTGTAGTGTAGCAATAGTTTCACTGCATCTAAGTAGCCGTTGTTGCAGGACCAGTGCAAAGCCGTACGCCCATTCTTGTCCTGGATATTGGGATCTGCCTTGTTTTCCATTAACACCTCCATGCAGCCAATGTAGCCTCCGTAAGCTGCACAGTGCAATGGTGTCCTACCTTCATAGTCCTGGGCGTTAGGGTTAATATTATTCTCTATGAGTATCTGGCAGACATTGGCATTACCTCCGAGTGCTGCCCAATGCAGTGGAGAGCGTCCATCCTTGTCCACAAGATGAACCTTTGCACCACCTTTAATTAAAGTCGAGATGACCTCTCTGTGCCCCATTTCACACGCCCTGAAGAGCGGCGTGTGCTTCATGAGATCTGCAGCATCGACCTGGGCACCACTGTCTAGTAGAATGCGTATGGTACTAATTTGCCCAGATAAGGAGGCGGCATGAAGGGCAGTGCCACCATATTTATCCGTTCTATTTATCTCAAGTTCTGGGTCAAGTTCCAACATAACTTTCAGTGCCTCATCGCTGCCTTTCCCGGCAGCCCACATAAAGGCAGTCCGGCCCTCTAAATCTGCTTCATCCCGTACAGAAAGGTGAGTAAGCAAAACGCGTACGGTATCGGGGCAATTCCCTTGAGCTGCGTAATGTAGGGGCGTTGCTCCTTGGCTGTCGGAGGGGATGTTAGGAGAACGATTTCTTTCCAGAAGGAGATTTGCGATAGGTGTGTGTCCTAATAGTGCCGCCCAATGTAAAGGTGTACGGAAGAGGTTGTCATACGGTGCCACATTACAACCCCGATACGACGTGAGCAGATGAACCACTTCTTGGTTGCCATCACCGACGGCAAGATGAAGGGGAGTGCGCCCTTCGTAGTCTTGCCAGTTGAGTAACGACTCTGTTGGGGCAGCTTCCAGGAGACAGCGCACTGTTAGAGCAGCATCGGGGTCTTTATGCCCAGCTGCCCAGTGCAGTGGTATCTTGCCCTCTTGGTCAGGGATACCGATATTCGACCCATGCCTCACTAACAACCGGACATGGCGTGGGCGGTTGTAATAGGCGCTCCAGTGTAGCGCTGTCTGTTTCCTTTGATCCTGGGCGTCTACCTGGCCGGGTGGAGTGTGTTTGAGTAGCAGGGCGAGGCAGCGGGTGTCCTGGTGGCGGGTGGAGAGGTGTAGCGCTGTGATATCCCGCAGATCCCGGTGTGTACAGTCAGCGCGGCGGGACAGGAGGAGTTTCAGCAGGCGGTGGTTGCCGGTTTGTGCCGCTAAGTGTACGGCGGTCCTCCCGCTTCTGTCAGAGCGGTTCACCAGCGCTCCATGGCGGATCAGAGCCTCAGCACAGATCCTGCGGTCACCCAGGACGCTGTACATGAGCGGGGTCCTCCCTAGCTGGTCCTCCTGGTCTATCAGGTCTGGAGTGGAGCCAATGAGGCGCAGCAGGGTGGCCTTGTCTCCTGTCACTGCAGCTGCATGTACAGGGGAGGCCAGAGAAGAGCCCTGCGGGGGGCTGCTCATCCTGGTGACAGCTGTATTCCCCAGCACAGCGTCACTGGAGGACTACAGCCGTATTATCTCTCCTCACGCAGTCTCTATGGTGCGGGCCCGGTATTCTCATCTCTATGGCAACGGACGTTCTATCCCTCGCGGCGGCCGTCGTCTATGGCGGCGCATGCGCGGCTGGAGGTTTCTGACGCCGGACACGTGAGCCGTTTTTTTTCCTTCTTGTCTGTTGGAGTGTGACCCCGGAAGTCTCATTCGCAGACAGCTGTCATGGCGGCCGGAGCTCTACCAGCTTCCATGGCTCCCTACTTCCCGGGGTACCGGCCGTTTGACCCCGAGTCTCTGGGGTTGGGGGCCGGGTTCCGCCTCACCTCCTTCTCAGACATGAAGGGCTGAGGCTGTAAGGTCCCGCAGGAGACTCTGCTCAGGCTCCTGGCGGGACTGGAAGAAGGGGAGCCCAGCGAGGCTGGCGGCGGGGACCCGGAGAGCTCGTGTGCGGTGCAGGAAGGAGGGAGCCCCCGGCTGGGTGAGCGATATAACCTTGTGGTAGACGCAGTGCACATTGTGCGATTCACGTGCGGCTTTTAAGACCATAACTTGCAAGGATTTTTCCATTTTTCACCAATTATGAGATCTGAGTTCACACCTGGGTGCAGTCCCCTGCAGTGGTGACACATGCACACCTGGACATGCAGGTGGTGACAGAGATTAAATGACTGTTCTATTCATGACTGTGTTATTACTGGAAGTAATGGGCTTATCTAGAGGGGGAGGGGGGGGGGCGCTTGTATCTTGTCTACCCCCAAATCACATAACTAGATCACCTCTTCGGATATCAGCATTCTAGACATTCCCCATAATGTAACAATTCTGGGACCTTCCTCATTAGCTTTGGCCGAGCCTCTGTTATACCTCCTAGAAATGTATTTGTAACTTTGCTGCACTGATGGCGCTGAGTGTGCGGGATCCACTCATTACTAATTACACTAAATATGAGGCAAGATTATTATTTTATATTAACAACTTAATGTAAGGTGTCGGGGGAGGGGATGGCTCTTCTGTGACATATTTGCTCACTATTGATATATAACTTGATCTGCACTGGGTCATGTGTTAGGGAGGACGTGTCTTGTGTCTCTCGCGCTGTAGCTCCTGCCTCAGGCATCACACGGCTCTCATCCTGGGAGACGCCATTATCTATATATTATACGTGTTAAGGACTGAAGTCGTCTGAGTCGTTTTTGCAACGGACTGAGTTTAACAGAACGGATCTGTAACTTCTGGGACTGTCATATCAGGACGCCCACTTCCATAGTGTTATGGTTGCATCTTGTTCAGTGATAGGAGGGGTCGCCTTAATTCACTTTTCCCGGATGTGCTATAATTAATGTTAGGACAATGTGGCATAATATTAGGTGGTCAGTCGCCCTCTAGGTTACGATGTGGAGATCATTGTGTAATATGACCCCTTCATACATAAACACATCTTGGATTTGGTTGTTAAGGGAATATTGATTGTCACTTGCTTTCAGATTAAAGGTGTTGTCCAGGTTTGGATAAGCAGTTGCTTTTTTTTCTGAGACAGCGCCACACTTGTCCATTGGTCGAGTCTGGTATTGCATATGTGCTCCATTGAAGTATGTGAGACTGAGTTGCAATACCGCTTAGAATTTTTAGACACCGTTTTTTTTTTGGAAAGAAAGACTTGTTTTTCTGATTACATGCTGTCCCTTTTTGTGCTTTCCTTGCAGGAATTGGTATGGACTCGTGTGTCATCCCTCTAAGACACAGAGGACTCTCCCTGGTTCAGACCACTGACTTCTTCTACCCATCAGTAGAGGACCCCTACATGCAGGTGAGGGAAGGGTTAATGTGTTTCTCTGCCTATTCATCATGCTATAGCTAGTTCTGTGTCTCCTGCCCCTTGAGTATTAGGATCTGCTGAGTCACCCTGATGCTGCTGCGGGAAGGAATGTGCTGCTAATGTATTTCATGCCGCTGTCACATGGCTCCACTATTCATGTCACCTTGTTCAGCTCTTAGGCCCCGCTGAACCATCTAACGTGTTCATTCTCTAGAGCAGTGGTTCTCAACCTGTGGGTCGCGACCCCGGCGGGGGTTAAACGACCAAAACACAGGGGTCGCCTAAAGCCATCGGAGCCACGATTTTATTGCATTTTTTGGCACAAATACAATATTATTGTAAATGGTTTGGGGTCACCGCAACATGAGGAACTGTATTGCGGGGTCACAGCATTAGAAAGGTTGAAAACCACTGCTCTAGAGGTTTTGTTTTCTGTAATACTTCTATTGGGGACTAATCCTGGTGCATTCTGCTGCAGCATAGTTTAGTCTGGGGTGACTTATAGGAGGAACTATTACTCCACATAACAGGGTTAAAATTACTCTGATCATGATTAAATTAATCCAAGATGTATCACAATGACATTCAACTCCTCTTACTAGAACATTAGAGCACCCAGTTGTTCAGTACCAATTTCTTTGTCTCAGGGTCGTATTGCCTGCGCTAATGTGCTAAGCGATCTCTACGCCATGGGGATTACAGAGTGTGACAACATGCTGATGCTGCTGAGTGTCAGTCAGAAGATGACAGAAGAGGTGAGTCCTGGAGTGAAATCGATATGAGCACCTGGAGAACAGCTCCATCCTCTCTGTAGCGGCTGACCTATGTTACTGCAGCACAGCTCTAATTCACTTATGGGAGCTGAGCTGCAGGTCCCTACACTTGCCATTATGCAAATATATGGCTGTTTTCTTTAAAAAGAAAAAAAAAAAAAAGCCCCACCAGTCTGTCTTTTGCTCTTTGAATTGCAAAGTCAAGAGGACCGTTCACCATCTCTCAAATGTTGAGATCAATGTATAATGCAGGGGCTGCTACACAGATTTGGAACAGGGTGTTTTCTTTCTAGCCCCCACGGTTGCTGAGAGATCAGTCCCAGTATCTGACCATTGTAGTACTCTCCACTGTCAGAGGTGGTGTTGGAGCAGAGAAAGGGAATCTTTATGAGATTATCATAACATGCCTCTCTTCTGTTCCAGCCCCTCCTTTCTGACAGTGGAGAGGATTACAACAGTCAGATACTGGGCCTGATATCTCGGCAACTGTGGGGGGCTGGAAAGAAAATCTGTGTGGCAGCCCATACGTTATGGTGTGCTCATCTACATATGTGTGAGGTGGTGAAAGGTCATATATAACTCTTGTAGTAAGTAACACTGTTCAACAATATTGAGGAAATCACGTTTTCAGTGGGCATTTGGGTTTTGTTATGGGTTTGCCTGTGTTTAACAAATCAGATGTGATTTCTTACACTTTTTCCAGGAACGGGAGAAGGTGACACCCCTGATGATGAAAGGTTTTAAAGATGCTGCTGAGGAGGGAGGAACGTCTGTCACTGGGGGCCAAACTGTGGTTAATCCATGGATCATAATTGGAGGAGTAGCAACAGTTGTCTGTCCGTCTAATGAATTTATCATGTACGTTTCCCTCTGGGTCAGATCTTCCTCCTTGTAGATAAGGGTCAACAGCAGGACCTAGTCTATAGAGTAAGCCATGTTCCTTCTTCCCCAGGCCACACAATGCTGTTCCAGGTGATGTCCTTGTCCTGACAAAGCCTCTAGGGACGCAGGTAGCCGTGAACGCACACCAGTGGCTGGACAATGTAAGTGATAGATATGAAATGGCATCTTCAGAACTGTCATTAAGATCCATCAATAAACTTTATTTAATCTTTCATCAGCCTGAACGCTGGAATAAGATCCGTCTGGTGGTGAGCAAAGAAGAGGTAGAGCTGGCCTATCAGGAAGCCATGTTTAATATGGCTACTCTGAATCGCACAGGTAAGTAGCTGAATGAACTGATACTGAAACAACTTGCCATAGCCAGGAGCGTTAGGTGTGTTGAGCATACAGTGTCTGTGCACAGTATGGGGGAGGAGCTCAAGACCCAAAAATATGGTCACATGCACATAGCTTAAAAGGGGTTTTCCCACGAAACATGGATAGGGCCTAACTTGCTGATCGGCAGAGGTCTTAGTGATGAGACCCATGCAGTACGAGAATGAGGTGGGTAAGAGGTCACTCCTTGAGACGAGCAGAGCAGCGGGTCGTGCGTGGCCAGGCTACCACGTTAATCTCTATGGAGCTGACAGAGATTTCTGTGTATGGGGCTCGAGACTGAGCTCCATAGAGATGAAAGGGGCAGCCTGGCCATGCACCACTCATCTCAGTCCGTACATTGAAAACATTGGTTTATGGGGGTTTCATCGCTGAAACCCCTACCCATCAGCAAGTTAGGCCCTATCAAGTGTAGGATAGGGCCTAGCTTTAGTGGGAAAACTCTATCAAAGGTTCATGTACAAGTTCTACAATTGAATCCTTTCTGTCTTGTAATGTTCTTCCAGCTGCGGCTTTGATGCACATGTTTAATGCCCACGCTGCCACAGACATTACCGGTTTTGGGATATTGGGTCATGCACAAAACCTGGCACAGCAGCAGCACTGTGAAGTAAACTTTGTTATTCACAATCTGCCCATTATCGCCAAGATGGCAGCGATCACTAAGGCGTGTGGAAACCGTTTTGGATTACTTCATGGAACATCTCCAGAGACTTCCGGTGAGTGATGTGGTAACTGTGAGTGTAATATCGGAGCAGGAAAAATCTGGATGGGTTAAAAGACTATTAATGGTGGTGAAGCAGAACCCAAGATTAATTGATACCCCCAATCCTTTGGATTGGGGGTAATGTAAAAATTTTATCAGTGGGACCCCCATGTTCCTCCTCATTGATGAAGTGGCAAGTTGAGCATGTGTTCTGCTATTTAACATATTTGGGAATTACAATATGTAGCCAGGCACTGGACTCTTTCCGACACCCTTATAGACTCAAATGGAGCTACAGGATTCATGCTCAACCTGCTGCGTTATCAATAAGGAGGAACAGGACCCCCACAGATTGTCATCTCTTATGTACTGGATAGGGGGATGAACTGCTTTCTAATCTGAATGTTTCCTTTTATGAAGGTGGTTTACTTATTTGCCTCCCGAGGGAGCAAGCTGCTCGCTTTTGTGCCGAGATCAAATCCCCAAAGTATGGAGAGGGGCATCAAGCCTGGATCATTGGTATAGTAGAGAAAGGAAACCGTTCTGCCCGCATCATTGAGAAACCACGGATTATTGAAGTGACCCCACGTGGTGCTGGGACCAGTGAAAGCAGCAATACATCAAGTCTAGATGGAACACTCTAAACTGGAAAGTACAAGAGTGCTTGAGGTTTCTTTGAAATGAAGTTTTTCTGTACAGTAGTTAATGGGTTAATTGGTTGCAGCTACTGGAATTGAATATCTTCTCAAAATCTAAAGAATTACGGAACATTAATTTTACTGTAATCTAGGACAATGAAATGAAGACCTTCCATAGTAATCACCTCCACTTGGGGGTCCAGGCCTGAGCAGCTGGACCTCCGAGTTACAGAGGGGAACGGGCTCTGGTTGCCATCCATACCCTAATCTGCCAATGATGTCTCTTCTTGTAAAATCCAGTTTTGGGCTAGAGGGGACTGATGTGAATTCAGATGGGGGTGGGGATAGGCGATGCATCCTAGGATCAGGTCTTTAGATGGTTTTTCAATAAACATGATTGTTCATGAATCATTTTATGTTTGTCTGGTGCTGTTATAGCAGATTTATTTACAGAGGCACAGATAAAACACTCTAAAAGACACGGAAGAAAATTCAGATTCAAGAAAAAAATATGCGATAGATTTTCCTTCTGGGCCTGTTGCAGTAGCAATAAACTTTACTCTTTTTAAAACTCATTCACAGATAATTTTAGTCATTTAAAAGGGTTAACTGTTAGCAGATCTGAACATGAGCAGTACTGCAGCCAGTGTTTGGTATTGTCCCTGGAGAGACGTAATCATAACTTTTTTTTTTTTTTTTTTTTGTGTGCTGTTAGTAGCAGCAGGACTGTGAATATGGATTTATATTCCAAGTGCACTGGATGCATGTACTCAAACTGCTGTGCTCTTCACTCCACAGCTCTGCTATTTGTTAAAGGATATCTGCCACCAGGATGAAAGACAGTATGCAAATGAACTTAAGGGGCTCCCGGCTCTATTAACGGAACTCTGAGCCCCTTAGGCTTATTTGCATACAGTCCTTGGTGGTAAAAGCCCTTTTAAAGCTGTTGCAGAAATATGGTTAAATAGTAAAGGGAAGAACTGTTGAGCTGTTCATGGCAAAGTTAAGAGCACAGCAATTCTACAATATAAATGCATTTTTCACTGTCCTGCTGCTACTAACACTTACACAAAGGAATGAATTATCAGCTCCCCTTTGACTTTTTCTACCTACATAAAATTGATTAAAATAATTTTATGTATGTAAACGGAGGTCCTCTCACCTCAAAATATCATCCTTCAGTGTCATGGTAAAATTGCATCAATTTACAGTCAGGTAAGTGTCCATTCATAGTCAGTCCATAGTGTTTGGGGTTACTGTATGCAATCCATCACATGTATCTGCAAAGTATCCATGTCCGGTGCTTTGTATTGACACTTTGGGCAACAGAATTCTTGCCTTTCTACTGGAGGATGGATGGAAGGAGGAGGTGGAGTAGCATAGGGTGGCTGGTACAAACCTGAAAAAAAAATTCCAATAGATGAGACTGCTTAAAGGAGCTGTACAATTTTCCCCCCAATTTTCACATAAGCAAAAAGTTAGCTGGGCACGTTGAGCTTCAACACATGATTATTTTGTACTAAGAGCTACATCCGGAACTTGTTTGAGTTGCAGGATGTCAGGAAGTAAAGCTAGAAACCTCAGCCTCCAGGTTCTTTCACTGTTTAACCACTTAGTTTTTAATGCTGATTTGTCTATTTAGTGTTGCATGTTGATGTATTTTCCATGCAGATTTTCACTGTCCCATAGACTTCAATGTAAGAAAAAACAAATTTTAATTTTCACACTGAGCTACATTCACTTTGCTACTATTACACAGCAGTTTTTCAGCACTAAAACCTGTATAAGGCAAAATTCACATGAACGCGTGCCCACCGTGCTGCTGCTCGCCCCTCTCCAAAGATATGCATGGTGCCGTATTACGGGGAAATATGGGACTCATAAGGGTAAAAAATGTGCTCTAATTTTGGCCAAAATACAGCTGTGTGTGCGCGTTAGGTTTAAGGCTATCTGCACACATTGTGAAAAATATACAGCAGCATATAAGTGAACATGGTTTGGGAAGAGTGCCGTAGACTATGGTGTACAAGCTGTGATTTAGTTACAGTTGTGAATTTCTCCTCTTTCCCTCTATACCACTTGAGGGGGGAGGGGAGGTGCCAGGCAAAGGCTATGGCCTTAATATACACCAATTCAGACCGGACATGGAAGATGTGCGGCTAGAGCCTCCCAATGGATCCGACGGGGGCAGCATCCTATGCTAATGCCCTTAACAGCAGCCCACCATCGTCCTTGTGGATTTTTGCATTTGTTACATATACATTGAAGTCTTTGCGAGAGTGAAAATCTGCATGAAGAGCACATATAAAGACTGCATATCGTATGCAAGTTTTCTGCATGTGCAATGTGTGCAGATCTCTATACTCTGGGCCCTGCCATACATATGTGATTCTACCAAATACAGAATTATACACACCTGTCATACTGGATCGGAAAGTGTCCGAATGTCTGGTCTGCATGTCTGAAATCCTCGCCCTGTAAGAACAGATAGCGTTATGAAATGACCATCAGCGTATAGAATGGCAAAGAATAGCTAGGACACAGACAGACCTGGCCCCTTCAGATTCATTCCTCAACAGTAATTCATCCATCTGTTCTTGTAGCTTCTGCTTCTCTGCATGAAGTCTTGACCGAGCTTCACGTTCGGCAAGAAAGTCTGCTCGAAATATTTCTGCCTGAGTTAAAAAGAAATTTCAGCAGATGCTCATACCAGGGGAGTAAATTAACTTAAGATATCACCAATGTGGAGTGACTTACCTGGGCCTTGAGTACCACAACTGTCTCTTTCAGGCCTTTCTGCTCATCTGTTTCCACCTTCAGCTTGTCTATAAGTTCCTGTTTGGCTACGAGGGCTTCTTCTGCTTCCTGGAGCTGCTGCTTCAGCTCTTCAATCTGTACTTCTAGGCTCTAAGCACAAAACAGTAAGGCTACATAGTGTCACAGCATATAAGGTTAAATATTTTTTTCCCCATAACCTATGATACTTGAATGTGCCTTGTGCTGCTTCATCAGCCAATACACTGCCCTATGTATTCCAATAGGCTCATGTGTGGTCCCAGGTATGTGCCTGATGGCCAGAGCCTGCAGTTTTTGAGTAGGTCCTAATCCTGCCTGCGTTTATGGCTTCTTCTACTGTCCTCAGCATGTGAGCTGACCTCACTCACCAATGCCACAGGGGTCCACTGTTTGCAACCCAAGCGACAGCAGTTAAAGGTTTTGGACACTGAAGGCTGAATCAGGCTACATGCCCCTTATTACAAGACTCTTATTTTAAGAATAGTCCTTCAACTGTATTTACTGGCGGAACAGGTAGAGAGTTTTTGCTTCTACTCACTGTATTTAGTTTTTCCTGCTGAATACTTTTCTTGATGTGGGAATCATATTCTTGAAATAACTTGTGATATGCAGACTGGAGCTGCGCCAACTTCCTCCTAGAATAAGAGAATATTTATAACCTTGTCATTCAGCTGGTAGACATCACACTCAAGGTGAACATGAAAGCCATCCTCTTAACTCTCTGGGTACACATGAATAGGGGGTCCCCATCTATACAGAGCAGTGGTAAAAGCAATGTGTGTGTGTGTTCCTAGTGAATACAGCTGAGAGTTGTGCTCAAGAATGGGATTCTAGTGATCAGTGAGTGTCCAACTACAGTCCCACAGCATCCATAAGGGGTCCTGCAGTATTATATAGCTGTAGTTCTGGGCCCTACCAGGGGGTCTCATAAGCTCAACCTATGTAATATAGGAATATAAAAGCCTACAGTGCAGTAAATTCAGGTCATGAAACGCGTGGTGGAGCCAGGAATCCCAGCATCAGATGTGGCCATGTCACAGACATCATAATTAGTCTTCAGTGAAATTGTCTCCTGATTTAGCTAAAATCTATATACAATTATTACAGAATATATTTCTGAAGAACCCATAAGTGCTAATATATGTGACTGTATTTGGGTGATAATTCAATAAAAAAAAGAAAGACCTTAAACAATCACAGTGTACACATAGTGTATACACATTATATATTAGTAAATTAATACAATTTCCTCCCCCTCCATTGTGAATAACTACATCTGGTGCACATGTGGGATGTGTGTGTATAATGTACGAATCTACAGAAATGCCCCCCACAGGGCACAGCAAGTGAAGGGCAGGGCCTAGTGCAGGTAAGTGGGGTAAAATGATACATGGAAGAGCCCATGCTTCCCAGCTCTATCTGGAAATAGAAAGAAGTCACAGTCCTCAGCGGAAGAGAGCAGGGCAGCAAGACATCCACGAGGAGCCTTCACACGCTGAAGAGAAGGAGCAGACTCCCCTGGAACAACAGGAGGGCCACATATAGAGCAAATGTCAGGAAATCTGGGGATCAGGAGAACGGGGGAGTAAAAACATACCTAACCTTTTACTCAAGTTGGCAGTGTTCATTATATGATTAATATATTGCATATTGAGCCCTGTTATTAAAGCCTATTACACACAAGTTTGTTCTATCAAAGACCAGAGACTGAGCAGCTGAACTCAACGTCAGTTCAGTTTCTTAAAATTCAGGACGGTTAACCCAAAAGACACACAAGGCGACTTTGACAGAAGGCAAGTGCTCGTATGTAATCGTCCTTATCCTCAGATGTGGTGGCTGGAGACTAGATGCTGTGATGTCTCCCATACACTGCACACAGAGAGAGGAGAATCACCTCTTACTCTCTTTGGGGGCATGCCCGATCCGGATCACAGGGCCGGGAGAAAGGGGGGGGGGGGGGTGAGTACTTGTCACCCCCTCCTCCCTTCAAAAGCAGAAGAGCAGCTGCGCTCCATAGGCAGATAGGTGGCCGCCAGCCGCGGTCACAGTGCGGTGATGCACTGTGACCTGGAGCCATAGAAAATGTATGGGGGGCGAGATCTGGTCACAAATCATGTGGCCATGTTAATAAGCCCTTAGTCAAAGGCATCAGCAGCATTATATAGGACATTAGTACGGACCTGTAGCAATGTGAATATAGCACGTAGGGTGAGAAAGAAACTTACTATTATCTCCTGCAGCCATTTCTTTAGAAATGATGTACATTGGAGGAGATTTATTAATCTGTCCACGCCAGATTTCTGTCATGGTTTGAACCACATTTATAAAGGGTTTTAGACAGTTTTCCGGCTCCTCTACAACTAGCTCGAATAATAATAATAATAATAATAATAATAATAATAATAGCTGCAGGATAAGACTGTCTAACCATAGGACACTTTATATAAATCTGCCCATTATGTGCATATAAAATGTGACAAGAGGTGCCTCTTGTAAGTGTGCAGCATTTTACATGGGTAAACTGAATAATCTGTCCGCTCTTGGACATACACAAAAAAAAAAAAAAAAAAAAAAAAAAAAAAAAAAAAAAAAAAAGAGGACATCTCCTAGACAAAAGAACAAGCAAGTAAGTTTGGAACATCAACCATCAGTAAATCTGATGGTAGCGGTCCTTTAAATACCCTGTAAAGCTTATGACAATATATAGTCTGATGTATGGCTAACGTCAAAGAAATGATTGTAATATTCTTAATAGTTTGCATATTCATCTGTCTCCATCATGGCGGATATGGACAGCCTAGCATTTGCATTTTATATCTCCCTACTGTCCATTTCTACAATGCAGGACATGAACATCTAGACTTACATCTCCTCTCTGGCGTTCTGTCTCTCCATCTTCAGCGCCGCCTCCAGATTCTGGACTTGCAGTCTGTGCTGGTCCAGCTGTAGTACTTGCTGCTTCATCTGAGCCTCCCACTCCTGCTGCTGCTCCTGTACAATCCGCAGGCTGCAAAACAGGCGACAAACCTTGGACCATGTTTCTTATGATGCACATACTGCTACCCGCAGGCTATTTAAAGGGATTGTGAAGGTAACCCTAATAGTGTCACACTAATCAGGCATCAGGTTACCAGGACCCCCCCCCCCCCCCCAACATTCTCCTCTTCTATATATATTCCCACAGGTGGCCTGATATAGCATTAGATGCTGGCTAAATACATAAGATCTGACCTGCAGTACTCTAGTATAGCCACTAAACAGTAGATTAAGTGGTTTATTTTGTCTGCTGATCGGAGGGGGGGGGGGGGGCTTGACATTAGGAGTCAGATCCTCACTTACCTAATATTGATAACCAATCCTAAGGAGAGGTTAAAAATAATAATAATAATAATAATAACCCTTTAAGGCCAATAGTTCTTTGAGAGTCAATCCCTTGAAGAACCAACTCCTGTGTCCCCGTTAGCCTCTCACCTTTCTTCTGTCTTTTTTTTCTCCTGTGTACAGACTTCCAGACTCCTTTGGCTCTCGTGTAGCTCCCCCAGCAGGGATGTAACCTGGGCTTTTACAGACATCTTCTCCTCAGCCAATATCTGGAAGGTAACGTTTGATATACATTATCACATACATACATCCTCTGACCCCAATTTATTTATTTATTTTTTTTAAAGTGGCATACTTTAAGTTCAAAGTAATCGCAATAGCCTTTTATCTTAATGCATGCGAGGCATGAAATATACGGTCAACTGTATATCTAGCAAATGGATATCAATGGGCTTTTTTCAATGGATCCTTTGTAATACATTTACAACTTTAAATTTGTTTGTGATGGACTTGCATCTTTTTCCTGCCTTATATACTATGATACACCTGGAATTGTAAGAATTTTGCTGCAAGTTGCAGACTATTGATCCGTACCTGTAATTTCCGCTGTGCTTCCTCCGCCTGTTCCGTCAAGTGAAGTGTCAGACATGAAACCTTCTCTTTCAGCTCCTTTACCTGCTCTTGAAGCAGAGTATTCCTGAGATAAAACAAAATACATTTTCCACTACATATTCACAAATCTGGCCATAAAAATCGATTCCTCTCACAGGCTTTCAGAGAGTCTGACAATCCCCACAATCCTTCAGCAGATGAAGGCTTGGTTAAAGGGGCTGTCCCTTATTCAGATGATAACGTGCTGAACAGTGTCAGTCTGATCAAGAGATCAATATGGACAGATATGGCTGCGTGCTGTACTCGTACCCTGTGGTGCCATAGAGAATGGATGGCGGAGTTGGGTGCATGTTCAACCTGTGGTCCCATTTATTGGAGCGAACTGGATGCTCATTCTCCCGATACACCTGGACCAACCATTATCAGTATATTATAACCCTTCCTGTCCTCTATATGCCAAGCGTTGGGCCAAGAAACAATGTAAACAATGCTTGACAACCATTGTATCTACAGATTACCTTCTCTGTAGCCTGCATAGACTTCCTCCCTCTACGGAGGTTAGCAGGCCTTGCTACACTACAGGTACAGCAAGAGAAAAAAAAATGGCTGCCTACTTTCTCAACCTGTCCATGGGTTAGAATAACACATTGATAGTTCAATGTTGGACCTCCTGTATACTTACTGTCTCTCTGCCTCCCATAGCTTCTCCTGCAGATCTTGTTCAGCTCTGACATTTCTGAAACAAACACATCACAAGTTGGGTACAATATAATATACAATGAAAGATGTAACCCATCCAGTACAAGGCTCCTACCTCGCCCCTGCTCCCAGTAAGACGTCTACCTCTGTTGGTCTATTCCTGACATCAGGCTCCTCCTGCAACAATTAGACAAAGCTTATCAGACTGAAGAGGGAGTAGCAAGATGGCCGCCAACAAGTTCATCTGCCGATCCCTCACCCGCATTCTGACCCCATTTGAAGCAGTGGAGTCCATCATCTGATTTCTCTCCTTTTCCAGTTTCAATTTCGCCTCCATTAACCTTTGCAAATCCTTTATGATATCATTCAGCAGAATAACATGGCAGGGGGCAACCGCATGCATGAAAACAATAGAGAAGACCAATGAGAGATGGCAAACACTGAACAAAGTGGTGTTCAGCTTCCTGTCACTAGAGAAGTAACAGGAGTGTAACAGCAGACAGAAGAAACAGCGCCACTCTTCACCATAGGCTGGTATTGCATATGAGCTGCCACACCAGACCCAGCCAATGAGCAATAGTGGTGTTGTTTCTGGAAAGAAATCAGATACTTTATGGCGCCATGTCAAATCTCTTGACATGTCCAGTAAAATAACTATAATATATATTATATATGATGTTTGAGGCATCTTAATGCAGAATTTGTATAGTTCACCTGCTATTCCTTCTGGAAAAGTCTGACTAAATTGACAACAAGATTTTACAATTACCCCTCCCCCCATCTATAAGATGTGTCCTTAGATACACCCTTATGACATATAGAATGGTAACACCCAGTTGTCAATTAGTCATATGTCGACAGGAAGAGCACAGTGCAGAGATCTGATTATACATACTACGAGGGAATTCCTATCATCTGTGTAGATTATGTAATGACTCAGTCTCACCTGCTCCGCTCGGGGTGCCCCCGCTTGATTTCGTGTTGTGTCTCTTATTGTTTCACACATACTTTGGGTCAGCGTCTCACATGAGGACATAGAGCTCTCTGGGCTGATGTAAGCCTAATGACACACAACACAGCAGTCAGGCAGGGGCCAAGCCGAGGAAGGGGACAGCGGAGAGAGCAACATGGCTGGAGCTGAACAGAAAGCAATGAGGCAAGCAGCGACACCCTAAGTCAGTGATGGCGAACCTTTTAGAGCCTGAGTGCCCAAACTTTAACCAAAAGCCGCTTATTTATTGCAAAGTGCCAGCGCAGCAATTTAAGCAGTAATTTATCTCTCCTTGCTCTTTGACAACTTTCAATCCTTCAGCCTTCTAAAGACACAAACGCAGTTGAAAGAAGGAGGGAAAATTCGTCTATCATTGTAGGAAGATTCTTTGAGTCCTGTCTGGTGAACTTCATGCTGGGGTGGAGGCCTGGGTGCCCACAGAGAGGGCTCCGAGTGCCACCTCTAGCACCAGCGCCATAGGTTCACCACCACTGCCCTAAGAGTTAAAACTAAAAATGACTACACTTGTCCCTTAGTCAGCGCTAGATGGGATGTGCGTATGTGACCACACACACTGAGACAAGTGTAATATACAGATGTAGGAGCCTGTAGTACACCTACCACTAAAACCACGTGGAAACTTGCAGCACTCTATGAGTAGAGGGGTCTAATGCCACCAGTCCCAGAGAATGAATGGGATGTAGCTTTGTGTCCCATTCATTGCATTTCCCTACTCAGTGGTCATCCCTGACCACCCAGCAATGCAGGGGGAATTTAGGAGGGGACATAAAAGAGGGAAAACCACCCCATGACCATTGATTGATCATATGGGCCATGGCTTATAGGATAGGAATGGTTCCCACGTTCCCTCATTTATCATGATACAGATCAGTAGCTTCTACTTGTATTACACACGGATTCTTTTATACACGGACTCTATACAGTCAGGAAGCACAAAATCACAGAAAGGCAATGTTAAAGAAAGCCAAAGCTCCGTCCACATGTGGGCTACAAGCCACGGTTGTGGGTTTCCATCAGAGCTCTTCATAAGTGAGTGGGGTCAGTCTAATCAGATGACTGATGTGGCACAGTATCATGGCTTCTAGGCAAAGACCCAAAGCAGACAGTGAGGAGTGAGTAGTGCTCATTGGGGTATTTTTTTCAGTGTTGTAAATGGAAAATGTGATGGTAAAATTTTATAAATATGATCGGATTTAAAAAGAAAAAAAAGACCAAGAGGGAATGAGGCCCGAGTGAATAGAGCCGTAACGAAAAACATCAAGATACATTACACATTTGTGTAGATTGGTACAAATCCAATCTTTCAGGGGTCAGAGAGGTCCTACACTTGTAATAGAACCTAAGCTTCGGATCTGATATTAATGGCTTATTTGCCCATTGCACCTATGCCCTGGGGAAGCACTGTGCATGCCATGGGCATAAGGGTATCGGTGCACTTTAAAAGCACAGCAATAAGTAGCAGTATGGAAGGATAATAACCTCAGCATGCCCTTCTTTGGCAGGTTCCAGATCGCTGACCGTCTCCACCCACAGGTGCTTTTTCGCTTCCTCGAGTTGAACTTGTAAGGAATTGCGTTCATTTGTTAACCTTAACACCAAGCTCTTTGCTTCTTGGAACTTGACTGCGATGAATTCCCGCTCTCTCCTCTGCGTCTCCTGAAAATCCAGCATCTCGCCGTGCCTCTTCCTCAGCATGGCATTACTCTGCTCCAGAGCCACTGCACAGGAAAAAGCGTCAAGAAGACCTCACAGGAGGCACAATACTGTCTATATGTTTTACCCAATATGATCCTTTATCAGAACGTTGAAAAAGTCCAGTTCTGTTTAGCAAAGAAGGCTTTGGGCTGATAAAACAGCCCAACATATAGACTGGAGATTCTGCATGGACTTTAAAGGGAACCTGTCACCAGGTTATAGAAGAACGTTTCCCCATCCATAGAAAAACTGCTCCTCCGCGTGTCCTTTCAAATATATAAAACGTCCATCACCTGGCTTAGCGACATCCCTGCAAACGTCATCAAGTGATGTTCCACTTGCTGTCATCAACTCTGGCCGACTGCATTAGGCATTCTCACACATGCACATTCAGCATCCTTTAGTACGTGCGCCTGGACATGCACAGATGAAGCGGAGCCGTCTGCGAGGTCTCCTAATTCATCTGCACATGCGCTACTCTACGCCGCTGTTTGCTAGGCATGCTGACCGCGCAGGTGAGAAAAAGGCCTGACCTGGTCAGGACAGTTGATGACTGTGGACAGAACATTACTTGATGACTCCGTCAGGGGCATCGTTAAACCGGGTGATGGGCATTTAATTTGAAAAAGAGACACGGAAGAGCGGTTTCCAGAGGGTGGGGATGAAACCGCTCCTCTATAGCCACTCCCAGGGGACGAATAGCCCAGTCACAGAGCACATGGCATGTTATGTATAGTACCTTTAAATATCTTTTTTTTTTCTCTAAAATCTATTTTTTACTCTATGGGGACCGGGGGTGTGTTAAAATTGGGTCTCCTGTTGACAGGTACCCTTTAATCTTCTTCAGATCTGTTCCATTGTCATTTGGGCAATAGCTAAAGGGTCAGTGTCAACCTAAATATAGGTAATACTGCAAACAGAGCACAGGGGACAGAGGATTGTAAAAAAGTGTAGGTAAATAATGGACCTTTGGGCCGATTACTCTTAAACCATATATAATAATATTGTAAACTTTTATTTTAGGCATCTGCTCAATAAAGTATATAACTGCTGCCCTGACCAGTCTGTCATCCTAGAACCCGACTTTCCAGTATAAAGCTCTTACAATCTCCTTATAGTCTCCTGCTTTTCTTAATTGTCCAAGATTATGAAAGAAGGAAGTTTAAATCAGTCAGAATTGATTGGATGCTGCCGCCTAGAATTTCCTGAACGGACACCTGAATATTTGCTGTAGAGTGCAATGCAACCTACAATTGTTCCCCTTCATCCTGCTACAGAATGTCATCTCTATGGCTGAGTTATGAAGGTAATAACATAAGGGGCACTATATGGAGTAATGGTAAAAGCAGCTTAAAGGTTCCCTTTGAAGGAAACCTACCATTAGGAATCTACCATTAGGGCAGGAATCTGCCATTAGGCCCTGCCTCTGCCCTAATCTGTAATTTAATAATCTTGGGACACAATGTAACTTCTTGAAAACTTTAGTAATATGTAAATTAACTTCAAAGGCTACTGGGGAGTGGCGTAGCAGTAGCTCCCAGTGCCTGGCCAGGCTAGAACAAGCCCCAGTAGCCTCTGCAGTTACTTTACATATTACTAAAATTATGTTATTATCAAATTACAGGTAAGGGCAGAGGCAAATCTACCATCAAATCTACTTCTGATGATAGCTTCCTCATGGTAGGTTCCCTTTAAGAGAGATCTTTCCCAAGCAGTCATCTTATATAAAGCATACAGAAACTTGCAGCAACTAGGCAGGAGGTGCATTGTTTGATGGTTTTTTAGGACAGCACCCCAAATATGTAAATTCAGAGAGATTCAGTATACTGTAGACCGATATCCCACCTATAGGTTAATGGAATTAGGCACACAATATAAGCTGTAAGATGATACACGGTTTATCATTGGTTAGGTTTGCATAAGTTTTGCAAGCTTATTGCCCGCCTACCAGTAATAGGGGGGCAGATTAGGTTGCGCTTTTGGAGTGAATTTTGGGTTTGCGGTTTTCTCACCTCGTAGGTCCTGGTTCTCAGCCCTGAGGCGCAGGAAGGCCTCATGATTACATATCTCAGGTGGAATAGTTTCCGGCTTCCCCAGGGACAGGTCTCCAGGTCCTCCAGCACCAAACGGCACGTAGCCACAACTGGAGCCTTCATTGGGTTGCACCATCCTGGCGGTCTGCCCTAGGGCGCTCATTCACTGCCCAAAGATCTATTCAGGTCACCACCCTGCAAAAAAAATATGATCCAATCATTATCCATCATTTTATTTGTCACACAACATGTTATTCCGTTCCAAAACCTGACACGGCCAGGTCAAGCACAATGGGGCACATTTACTAAGGGTCCGCGGACCGCGATTGTGTCGGCTTTCCAGACCATTTCTGTTCTGCGCTGAATCGTACAGAGTATTGTGTCGCATCGGCGCCGGCTTTCATGCGACACAAAACGGGGGCGTGACCGCCAGACGACTCGACTGATTCGGACAAACCGTGGAATTTAAAATTCAAATAGTGTCACAAGATCAGCACCCACATGCACCTGGAAGAAGGTGGTGAACTCCGGCAGATGTGAGCAGGGAAGCGACACATTCAAGAAATTGGGCGCACGCTGTAAGTGAATCGCGGCAGCTCCGAATCCTCGTCGGACATTCCGGATCGGCGGACGCAATGGGACGGGTAAGTAAATGTGCCCCAGTGTGTATGTGGGTATCTAAAGTGTCCCATTGTGCTCTGAAAATGGGACACTTTTTTACCCTCACTCATTCAACTTACAGGTGGGTTAGCAGATTGTTAGCGGACAGCTATCGTCCATATATTTACTAGAATTATTTGGTCACCATAACCCTATAAATTCACTTTAACACATCCATGAATCAGCGGGCACACATCCTGGCAGCCATGTAGATCAGGCCTGCTTTCAGTTTAATTTCTCTGCTCGGCTCCTTCATTCACTTCCCATTCTGCTACCACCCCGCAGATATGGAATGTGTCCAAAAACATGGAGGACACAGATAACAGTAATAGGCCACTTAAGGGTATTGTAAAACAACCATTACTTTAGTCAAATGAAGCATAGTATCCATGTCTGGGTATAGTCATAGGGTTTTACAGGAAACATTGAAGTTCATAGAGGCCAAGGGAGTGTCAGGAGGAGCAGAGGACTTGGGGGGGAAAAAAAGATATGTCCTTCCGCTGTGACTAAGTGTTCAATTGTCCTGCGGCGCCACCACAGGATAACTGAAGCATTACAA
Source organism: Engystomops pustulosus (assembly GCF_040894005.1). Lineage (NCBI taxonomy): Eukaryota > Metazoa > Chordata > Amphibia > Anura > Leptodactylidae > Engystomops > Engystomops pustulosus. The sequence goes on from NC_092419.1 coordinate 97,077,620, forward strand.
CGTGACAATTAAAATGGGTTGTTCATGTACTTATATTATACACAGGAGAGGTCCTCAAGAGAAACAGCCCCTTATGGTTCATTAAAATTTATACGGCAACATTTATTTTTATGGGAAAACACATAGCACGCAGATGACATGGCGGTGCATAACCAGGTCCTTTTGAGAGGTTTCATTAGTTTGGGATAATCTAGTGCCATTTTTATACAGACACCCAATAAGGGTCACAAAATGGGTCCTTTTTTGTAGATAAAAAACAATATATACAGGCGGTCCCATACTTAAGGACACCCGACTTACAGACGACCCGTAGTTACAAACATACCTCTGGTAATTGGTAACTTACTGTACTTTAGCCTTAGGCTACAATAAACAGCTGTAACAGTAATCAATGGTGTCTGTAATGAAGCTTTATTGTTAACCCTGGTTCTTATGACAATCCAACATTTTTAAAACCCAATTGTCACAGAGACCAAAATGAATTTGTCTGGATCTACAATTATAAAATATACAGTTCCGACTTGCATGCAAATTCAACTTAAGAACAAACCTACAGAACCGATCTTGTACGTAACCCGGGGACTACCTATATATGCTAGTTTGGATGAGGCATTAGTGTAATTTTAACGGAGAACTTGAGTGGAACTTGTAACAAATGTAAAAACATAAAAATTCTAGTTATTTCTTTTCAGGGCATAATATAGGCCAAAAATCTGACATTTGATAATACTGGCAGAGAAGGCTTCTTGGTTACCCAGAACAACCAATCACAGCACAGCTATTATTTCTTACAGTGCATTTTGGAAATGAAAGCTGTATAGCGATTGGCTGCTATAATCAACAAGAAACTTTCTGTCATCAATGTCCTAAAATGGCTGCAGATTACCCAGCGGGTTTTACTATTAGCTAAACGTAAACTGAAGTCAGAAACTGAACCGTGTATGAGCTTTAACAACGTGACAATGTCACAGCTAGTCACACACAGTAAAGATAAATAAAGGGAACTGCTCTAGATAAGCACAGAGCTGCTAAAATAACAACAAGATGTCCGACTTAAAGGCAGAAAACGTCAGCTCCTTGTTACCTGGAAACCACTTCAAAATAAACAGGCCCCGCTCAATGTACACCACAGCCTTGACCTACCTCAAAGGGGTTTTCCTACAGCAAATATGCATCCCTAGGTCAATTAATTACAGTATGTATGCAGGGAAACCCCTTTGAACCAGTTTCACCAGATTCCCGCCATAATGCAGCCACATTTTGGCATCCATTATGGCTTAAAGGGGTTTTCCAAACCTTCCCCCTTCTAACAGACCAACGTTGCGCTCTCTGTCAAAGCCTTTGCCAAGCCTAGGCAAGTGCATCAAATATCTCACTCTCATAGGTACACTACCCAACAGTAGCCACAGAGGCTTTTCATAAGGCGACAGAAGCAATTTAATGCTAAATCATCATTTTTTATATGACTGGATGTTTATCCCATATAAATGCCATAGATAAATGTTCTCTTCTTGTAAGTCGGAAGGGTCCCTATACATTAACTGGGACAAGATCTCTGAAGGCAAGTCCTTATAATGCCACCGACGGAGAAATTATTAGAAGTATTACAGAATGTGCATTCAAATCAATGGATTAGATCCATCGTCCAACCACTTAGATCCCCATTGATCATGAGAACAGGGTCCCTTCTTCCTGGAGTGAATGCGGTACAGTATCAGGTTGTACTTCTGTTACTTTGATCATTGTCTTTGGGACACCATAAAACTGTACTGACGGTAAACAACTTGCTTTGTTGGTATTTAACCCTTTATTTTAACTCCAAATCATCCATTAGTATTATATTGGTGGGATCAGACTCCCATTTATCAGCTGTTTGAAGGGGCCTAAAATGGTCCAGTGAGAACCATGCCCCCTACAGACTAATACCCAACTACCAAAGCTTCAAAGATGCCCTTAAAACCCATCTCTTTAGGCAGCCCCATCACACTCGCTAACTGCATGTAACTTCAGCACTTACTTCACCAAGCCATCCTGTGTCCTCCTCCCTTATGTAATCCTGCAAGTACTAGATACCAATATACAGGCTTCTCTGCAGTCCCATTCACCTTGGACTCTATATACAAGATGGTGGCTGATGGCTGGTTTGTAAAGTAGCATTACTTTATGTATTTTATCAATTTATTTTGATCACCAATAAGAATTGCTATGTACAATGTACAAGCTCTGATACCCAGGACAACCCCCATCCTCATAGACTGTAAGCTCTTGTGTCACCCCCTCATCCTCATAGACTGTAAGCTCTTGTGTCACCCCCTCATCCTCATAGACTGTAAGCTCTTGTGTCACCCCTTCATCCTCATAGACTGTAAGCTCTTGTGTCACCCCTTCATCCTCATAGACTGTAAGCTCGTGTCACCCCCTCATCCTCATAGACTGTAAGCTCGTGTCACCCCCTCATCCTCATAGACTGTAAGCTCTTGTGTCATCCCCCTCATCCTCATAGACTGTAAGCTCTTGTGTCATCCCCCTCATCCTCATAGACTGTAAGCTCTTGTGTCATCCCCCTCATCCTCATAGACTGTAAGCTCTTGTGTCATCCCCCTCATCCTCATAGACTGTAAGCTCTTGTGTCATCCCCCTCATCCTCATAGACTGTAAGCTCTTGTGTCATCCCCCTCATCCTCATAGACTGTAAGCTCTTGTGTCATCCCCCTCATCCTCATAGACTGTAAGCTCTTGTGTCATCCCCCTCATCCTCATAGACTGTAAGCTCTTGTGTCATCCCCCTCATCCTCATAGACTGTAAGCTCTTGTGTCATCCCCCTCATCCTCATAGACTGTAAGCTCTTGTGTCATCCCCCTCATCCTCATAGACTGTAAGCTCTTGTGTCATCCCCCTCATCCTCATAGACTGTAAGCTCTTGTGTCATCCCCCTCATCCTCATAGACTGTAAGCTCTTGTGTCATCCCCCTCATCCTCATAGACTGTAAGCTCTTGTGTCATCCCCCTCATCCTCATAGACTGTAAGCTCTTGTGTCATCCCCCTCATCCTCATAGACTGTAAGCTCTTGTGTCATCCCCCTCATCCTCATAGACTGTAAGCTCTTGTGTCATCCCCCTCATCCTCATAGACTGTAAGCTCTTGTGTCATCCCCCTCATCCTCATAGACTGTAAGCTCTTGTGTCATCCCCCTCATCCTCATAGACTGTAAGCTCTTGTGTCATCCCCCTCATCCTCATAGACTGTAAGCTCTTGTGTCATCCCCCTCATCCTCATAGACTGTAAGCTCTTGTGTCATCCCCCTCATCCTCATAGACTGTAAGCTCTTGTGTCATCCCCCTCATCCTCATAGACTGTAAGCTCTTGTGTCACCCCCTCATCCTCATAGACTGTAAGCTCTTGTGTCACCCCCTCATCCTCATAGACTGTAAGCTCTTGTGTCACCCCCTCATCCTCATAGACTGTAAGCTCATGTCAACCCCCTCATCCTCATAGACTGTAAGCTCATGTCAACCCCCTCATCCTCATAGACTGTAAGCTCTTGTGTCACCCCTTCATCCCCATAGACTGTAAGCTCTTGTGAGCAGGGTCCTCTCTCTTGTTTCATATCACTATGATATTACTCTGTAATGTCTTATTTTGTTTGTATATGTACCAGATGATTTGTAAAATGCTATGGAATATGATGGGGCTATATAAATAATGATTATCATTATTCATTCTGAACAGGACACAGATATTTAGCAGTGGCTTTGCCTTGTATTACAGATCAGCCCCTTTCACTTGAATTAAGCGAAACATATCCACTAGTAAAAAGCAGTAGGTGCCTTGTAAACAAAGAGGCGCACTTGACCAGGCCACCCCCACCAGACTCATAATGTTGGCTCACCCCGAGGGCACGTTCACACGATCAGTTTTTAAGATGCAGTTTATAAAGCCAAACGCAGGTGTGGATCATAATTGTTGAGAACATATCATTGAGAGGTGCTGCTCCTCCACTTTTTTCACTCCACTCCTGGTTTGGACATCAAAAACTACACCTGAAAAACTGAACGTGTGAATGCCCAAAGCTCTGGAACCCCCTTTCCCTAATAATATAGGTCTTATAATAAAATTGGTACCTCTCCTGTACTCTCGAAAGACACAAGGATCGCTGTAGTCTGTGAACCCTGTCAGTTCCATAGAAGTGAATGAAGCAGTGGCCACATATTTGGACCTGCACCCTATTCTCATTATCGCTGGGGGTCGAAGCAGTTAACCCTCTATTAATCTGACAGGATAGCTGATAAGTGTTAATTGTTGGAAAACACCCTTAGGGTGATGGCACACGTGCCGTTTTGAACGCGTTTTTAGGGCCGTTTTTAAGCAGTCCGTCAAAAAACACATGCGTTTTTTGATGGACTGGTTAAAAAACGGCCCAAAAACGTGTTCAAAATGCAACGTGTGCCATCACCCTTAAAGGGGCTATACTAACTTTGAGTATTACCCCCTATCCACTCCATTCAAATCTCTGGCGGGGTTATAATTTGCCAAGCACAGCGCTCAGTTATCTCCAGTACTACCACAGTACTGGATGGAGTAGCAGTACACATGCTCTACCTGCCATTTCTATTATCAATGTGTCTATGGGATAGCAATCAAACTTAGGACAACAACTTTAAAGGTTAATTGCTGGTAGTCAAACACGGACTCAATCCCTGATGCCTACAATAAGGATATAAATATTGCATCAGCTCTCCCTTTATATTACACCTGTGGCTAAGGTGGGAAAACCCCTGCTAGAGAGGACTCAATGACACATACAGCAGCCATCCAATGGTCCTCTGAACCCTCTGTTGCAATGTGGGGGATCTGATCCCTCCCTGCTCTATAATAGTCCAAGATTTACAACATGAAATAAATCTATAACAAACCTGTAATAATAGGGGCTGTCAATAACCTGTGTAGTACTGATGAACCTGCCTAATAATACAGTCCTGCATGATCATCAATCAGATCTCTATTACCTGTAGTGATAATCAAGAACTTGAACTATTTTCTATTGTGTAACATTTAAAGGAATGTTAATAGAGCTGCAATACCAGACACAACCCGTAAGAGAAGGGGGCGCTGTTTATAGAAGAAAGTAGTTGTAGAAAATACTTATAAATGGGTCTGATCTGTTGCACCAACCAATGAACTCGATGCTTTGTCCCCTCCACCATACTTTACCCTGCTGCTCATCTTGACAAGCCTGATCTGATCATCATAGTAACTGGCCAAATAAGATCATCCAGTTCTCCCACACCAGGACAGTGCCCAGCTGCCATTACTGTACCAATCCCTGTGCCCAGCATCTGGTGCCAACCCAATGTAATAAGTCAGGGTGTAGGAGGCACAAGGCATCACTCACCTGCCAGGAGGTTTCACTGGAATAAACAGAAAGTGACACAACTGCCACTTACCTGCAGATGTTTTCTCCCTTATTTCCGTGTTACTTCCCCCTCTGCCTGACGTCATCACGAAGGGACTTTTCGCGTGACATTAGACAGTACGGAAGTGGGGAAGGTTCTAACTGTGACACGGACGGAAGTGGGGCAGCTCCCCCCTGTCCATCACACGAGGTTCTCTCCTGATGCCCAGCATGACCTCACACGATTGGTCCTCGGCCGCCTGCGCGCGCGCTCATTGGCTCTGGCGGTGGGCACGAGACAGGCCGCGCCCTTCGTCACGGCTCTGGACACGCCTCTTAGGGGGATGGTTAGACCGCTGATTGGATGGGAACTCGTAGGTGGTGGGCGTTGCTTAGCAAGTGGGCAGAAATGGGGAGCAGACCCAGTGTGGGTGAGTGAGAGGGGGGTGGATCCTCACACTCCTCCTGTCTGTTGTAGAACCAGGTATCGCTTTCCGTATGTATTATCATAGCTGGGTGCAATGTGCGATTGCAATCAGCCGAGGACGTGGCATGCTGGGAGTTGTAGTTCTTATACATCAGAACCTGTGTGTGAGGCTCCGCAGCTGGAACTACAACTCCCAGAATGCCTTTCCTGCAAGAAGCTTGTAGAATCATACAGAATTACCTCTTCCACAATCCTATAATACCTATAAGAAAGATGCTTCAGGCCTCTGAGACTTGTAGTTCTCCTGTAGCATGTGTCAAGCTATGCACTACATGTACCATAATATCAGCCTGGTCATGCTGAGACTTGTAGTTCTCCTATAGCAAGTGTCAAACTATGCACTACATATACCATAATGTCAGCCTGGTCATGCTGAGACTTGTAGTTCTCCTGTAGCAAGTGTCAAACTATGCACTACATATACCATAATGTCAGCCTGGTCATGCTGAGACTTGTAGTTCTCCTGTAGCAAGTGTCAAACTATGCACTACATATACCATAATGTCAGCCTGGTCATGCTGAGACTTGTAGTTCTCCTGTAGCAAGTGTCAAACTATGCACTACATGTACCATAATGTCATCCTGGTCATGCTGAGACTTGTAGTTGTACTGCAATAAAGCCAGAGGTGGTGATGGTACATATGCACTACAAGTCCCAGAATGTCTAGTTCCTCTGCAGTACAGATGAATGTGTACTAGAATAGCCAGACACATGATGCTACAGGTTGCTGAGACTTGTAGTTCTCTAGTAGGTATCTCGCTACGATTGGTCAGATACAGCCCATATCACAGAATACCTGACAATGCTGCGACTTGTAGTTCTACACCAATTTATAGGCTATACAAATAGGAAAGCCTGATGCCCCTTCCAGCTCACAGGGTTCACAGATCCCAAAATATCATGGTTGGATCATAATAATAATAATAATTCTTTTATTTATAGGGGTCACTAAGAAATATTAGCAGCTATGGACCCTACTAGATGACATGTATGAGCCACGCGTGAGACAGTAGTGATCAGGTGTGGAGGGGATGACTAGGAGGAGGAGGCGGATGCTGTGGGTTGGGTACAGAGCAGGGGAATGTAGTCTGGGGAGTGGAATGGGGAAGTGGGTGTGGAGAAAACATGAACATCGAGGAGGAAAATACAGTCCTCCTCATCTAGATCCACCCCCATCACATATACACAGAGACGCAGCATCCAGGGGCACACAACATCCGAGAGCACAATCTGTACCCATTGTGGACCCCTGAGTCGGCACCAGTGAGTACCCTCCCCCAGCTTTGCCATTGTCAGGGCGTCTACTCTCTGCAGAGTAGAAATAAAAGAGCCTTTCTCTTTATTCTATGGCATGCGCCGCTTGTGAAGCCACTTTATACAATCTATACGTAGCAGAGCTGAGTTTGTCAGTGAGGTTCCCTATAGCAGTGCAGGTGAACAGTCATCTTGTAGAGGAATTCGGCCCTGCTACATCTGTATGCATAAGGATCACCTAAAATCAGGAAGAGTTTTCCTTATGGAGACTTTGCCAACTAAGGCTGCCTTATAGCCATTGATGCTCCACTAGGGATTCTGGGAAATATGCAAGTATGTTTTCCAGGGTGGAAAAAGAAAAACAATGCCTCCTTTAGCTTGTAGGTCAGTCCCCTTAACAGCAAGCAGTAAAGCCAAACCAGTAGAAAGTCCTGTTTCGTCCTGGTTGGATCTCTTCAGTACAGTGTAGGGAACTGGTTTGGCTGAATGACAGGCTATGTACCTAAAACAGCAGCAGGTTATACGCCTGGGGCACCCAGTTGCTGGAGCACGACCGGCCATAAGCGATATTCGTTGGCAGATAAATTTTTTTGGGTGGATCTCTTGTGGGTCGCGTCAGGTTATAGAAGTGAGGGCTGATACACACTGCACTTCCATAAACACTTTCCACTTTCTGTAAATGATGAGATGATCTGCAGCTTTCATATAGCTTTACGTTTCAAAATCCAAGGGCCACATTCACACAATGTATTTGCGTATTCCAAAGGCTTGAACCGTGATCACATGCTGAGGTTACATTGCGTTTCCACTTCATTTGCTAAAACGCAGTGTAAACTTAGCATGTGAGCAAAGCTGAAGTCTTTGGAAAACAGCATCGTGTGAACACGGCCTGAGGAGAGGAGATTTACCTAACTACATTTCATTAACATTTATGTTTACGGAATGTTATATCGTTATGAGGCAAATCGCTTCTCCTCAGCTGTTGGATTGCATTTCACAACACAAGGTAAACCCCACGCGTGATCACAGTCTATCGTATCCATATCTTGCAATTATATGAATACCCCTCTAAGGAATTATTGTAGAAGTTGAGCTGGAAATCCTTATTAGACACCCCTCAATCTGGAACTTTGAAGTAATTTGGCTTCTGATTGCCCCATTTTTGTGAATCACTCTTATTCCTATTCGGACCTAGACCAAGCTCAGTCTTGTGCCATATCATTAAAAAGGCTCTTCTAATAGTGGGAAGAATGAATCAGTGTTTATCCTGGGCGCCGCTTATCTCCATAGGTTTAACTAGCTTTTTTTTGCCCCAATGCAAAAGTATGAGTTGCCCCCTGCAGCTCCTTGTGGCAGAGACGTCTCAGTCTACCCCCCTGGCCGTAGCATTATATAAGATCCTGTACATAGTGAGAAATAATCCATTTCATGCTATGCTGCAGCCGTACTGAATGACAGGACATGACATGATGTGGTAAAAGAGCAGAGTTACATAATACTTTGGGGCTGAGATTGCATAGAGTGGCCCTGAGCAGGTTACACAATTGTGTTGCGGTGGTGAAGGGGTTAACCTCCGCCTTGAGCTTGTAGAGGTAGGTAGATGGAGGTGTGTGGGAGAGGGTGCAGCCGTGTGCTGTATCATGCTGACTCTGGGCTGCTGCCTTTTGTCTGCCGTCCTTTCCGGACTGTAATACATTGTGTGTACACCCTGCGGTAACTACACCCATACAATGTGCCTGGGCACGTCCCCTCTGCCAGCTACAGGCGCCACATACTGTACTGCGCATCACAACAGGTCAATACAGGCCCATTCATACATAAACAGACCAACTTCTATATACAGGTGATAACAGTGAGCAATAGCTGACACTTCTTCTTATAGCCTTGTGGGTAGGAGCTCTCCATTAGTAACCCTTTATGTCCCCTTACAGAGCAGAAGATGAGTGCAGTCCAGGAGCAGGTGCACCTGAGCAGGTCGGAGGTATGTGGTATAATGCGGGAAGAACTGTACAGCGAGGAGGACTTCCAGCAGACCCAGACCCACATCTTCATTGTGGTTGGTGCTTCGGTGAGTAATTCTGGCTATATTCACCCTTTTAATGCCATTAATATTGTATATGCGGCTCCTCAACAGACCTGTGTGCCTCTATGGATACAAACCTTTAATGTGGCCAATGTGGAGGAGCCCACTGATGTTATTAGGGATACCTGGGGCTTCCTCCTGGACCAGACTTTACTCACTAGCGCTGAGTTGCGGACTGTGAGGATCTGTCTACCAGATTGACCACAGGACAAAACTTGGTGCATCATAGGACTATACAAGTAGTCCCTGCTTACCTGCAGAACAGCACCTCATGGTAATCATGATTACAGTGTTGCTGCTGCTTTTCCACAGGTAAGCAGGGACTCCTTGCATTACACATCACTATGATGCTTAGAGTCTCGTCCTCTGCTTTGTGGTCGTCCCTTAAACATTGCCCTTATATTGTTGGTATTAGGTGGAAACTTTTTTTTAAGGAGTTGTGTCATTTTGTGTCGCCAAATTGTGTAACACAATAGAGGAAGAAAATGTTTTACTTAATTCCAATGAAGCAATGTGGTGGTGGCTGTGTAACAGAGGGCACTCCATACAACACATCCTGCTGCAACATAGCATCCACTTATCTGGATGTCATCTATCATTATCTATAGATCTATTGTATGCAGTATAATAAACTTTATATCTATACATAAACTCATGTAATGAATGGGTTAATGGGAGATATGCATTTGGCTATGGGATCGAGCCACACCCTGATACAAGAATAACTGAAATATCACATGAGTATAACTATTCGTACCATTTGCTGTGACAATCAACTCACGTGGTGTCCATTTCCATCTGTTCCTCTTTGTGATGGTTCTACTCCTTCATTGGAGTCCAGCTGTGTTTATTGATTAGGAAAGGCACACAGTTATCTGTATAAGGCTATATTCACACTGCCGTTGCCCGCCTGTACCGTACCGTAGCGGGCAACGGCAGTGTACGGGGAGAGGAGGAGGTGAGCGCAGCTCTCCATAGGAAGTAATGGCGGACGGCGCCGTATTACGGGTGAAGATAGGACAGTTCCTATCTTTTTCCTGGGTATGGAGCGGTACGGTGCCGCACGTGTGCTGCACCGTACCGCTCCCGTAGGGCGCCGTCTATGGAGGACGTATATCGGCCGTATATACGTCCTCCATACGGTCGTGTGAATGTAGCCTAAGACCTCACAGTGCATGTCAGAGCACAGGAGAATCATGATGTCTAAAGAACTGTCCAAGGAGCTCTGTTACAAAAGAATTTCTGCAGCACTCAAGGTTCCTAAGAGCACAGTGGCCTCCATAATCCTTAAATGGCAGAAGTTTTAGGAAGACCACAAGTCTCCTTGACCTGGTCATCCAGCCAAAGTAAGTAATTGTGGGGGAAGAGTCTTAGTAAGAGGGTTAAAGAAGAACCCCAAGATCCCTGTGTCTGAGCTCCAGAGATGCAGTAGGGAGATGGGAGTCACTTATCACTGCAGCCTCCAGCAATCTGGGCTTTATAGCAGAGTCTGGAAGCCTTTCCTCAGTGTAAGACATATGAAAGCCGCATACAGTGTGCAAAACACATGGAGGATCCCAGACTATGAGAAATAAGATTCTCTGCTCTGATGAGACCAAGACTGAACTTTTTGTGGAGGAAACCAAACGCTGTTCATCACCTGCTAAATACAATCCCAGCAGTGACACATAGGGGGCAGCATCAGGCTATGGGGGGACAGGACCAGTGGGTGTAATGGAAAGATGAATGCGGCCAAGTACAGAGATATCCTGGATCAGAACCTCTTCCAGATGTTCTGAACCTCAGACTGGTCCAAACCTTCCAACAAGACAATTACCCTAAGCGCACATCTAATAACAAGGCAGAGGCTTCAGAACATCTCTGTGACCATTCCTGATCGGCCCAGCCAGAACCCGGACCTAAACCCAATGGAGCATCTCTGGAGAGACCTGAAAATGGCTTCCACCAACTTTCACCGTCCAACCTGAGGGAAAGGGAGAGGATCTGCAAGGAAGAGGCAGAGGATCCCCAAATCCAGGGGTGAGAAACTTGTAGCATCTTCCCAAGAAGACTCCTGGCTGCACCAGCTCCAAAGCTGCTCCTACCCAATACTGAGCAAAGATGCTGAATACTTCCGGGGGCCGAATTCTCATCACCGGAGGGAGATTTCAGTTTTTCTTATTTAATAAATTTGCAAAAGTATCTACATTTCTGTTATGTTGGGGGCAGAGTGCACATTGATGAGAAAAAAAAAGTTCCTTTTTTGATCTTACCAATTGGCTGCTTTGAAACAAAGTGAAAAAATGAACAGGGGTCTGACTACTTTCTGTACCCCCTGTACCAACAAAGCCTTTACATGAATGGCAAATAGTGCAGTGAATTTTTGCCTGTGATTCTGCATAGTAAACTCCATAAACAGTCTGTACATATCCCAGTACTGGTGTATATTGCTCTGATCAGACTATTATCAATGAGCAAGTTACTCCTAACCTGTAGATGGGGAATAACTTGTAATATCCGGAATACCCCATTATTTCTAAGCTATGATGATGACTATTTAAAACCCATTGTACCCCCAGTGTGCCCCTCTCCTCCGCCCTGGCTGAACGTTGTAGCTTCTCGTGGACTCGATGACTATGTCAGTGTTACTCAGCAGTTTGTCCTGAAGTAAACCCTGCCGGCTAAATGCCGACCTCTCCGTGCATGTGCCACTCCCAGCCCTCAGCATACATCGCCCCTGTACTGGCACTGCCAGCCTATGCCCAGAGCTAAACTCCGCTCCTAAATGTCAAACAATTACCGTAGATTTGTTTTCATTGTTAATACTGCTGTAACGTGACTGACAGGACGCATTTTGTATACAATAGGGTCAGTGATGGAGACAGAGTGATAATGCAATGACTACAGTGTGTGCTTCTTAGATCTACCGACCGGTGACCATAAAAATTTAGGACTATGGAGGACCCCATTCCCCTGATGAGTTGGGGGTTGAAACTTCTAGTTCTGCTATTGACACTCCCCCCCCCCCCCCCCATGTGAACGGAGCAGAGTTGTCTATGCTGGACCAGTGAATAAAACGTAGTACGCGGTACCCTACTTAAGGACATGCGACTTACAGACAACCCATAGTTACAGACGGACCCCTCTGCCCAGACTGCAATGATCAGCTGTAAGGTGTCTGTAGTGAAGCTTTATAGATAATCCTTGGTCCCATTACAGCCAAAAATTTTTAAACTCCAATTGTCACTGGGGCAAAAAAAAAAATTTGATTGGAACTACAATTATAAAATATACAGTTTTCGTCTTGCATACAAATTCAACTTAAGAACAAACCTCCGGACCCTATCTTGTATGTAACCCGGGGACTGCCTGTATTACATGGTGATTATTTAAAGGAATAAACAGGATGGGTTTAGGAGTGAGGAGACTCCTGACTATAATATACATGAGATAAAAGGACATGTGAACCGGGTATGGACAACCCCTTAAAGAAACAGCGTGACTGAAGACGGGCAGATTATCTCACCAGTGAGTCACTCAGTAAATAGATTTATTGTATTGATTCTGAGTAAAGACCTTAATCATTAGTTGTCTGCAGGAATTATGATCGCTATTCCTACCAAACCCCACAAACACATGCACCCTCAGTTTTGTTAAATTTTCACTAACCTCCGCTTTTTTCTCCTCCGTCTATGTAATCCCTCAGGCCCATGGACTCTGTAAATATAGATAGAGGCTGGTGGCCGGTTTATTTATTAATTTGTTGAATTTATTTTATCCCTTTATTAGATTGACTGTCTCATAGATTGTAAGCTCTAAAATAACTAGATACCTAAAATCTCAACATTATAGGTAAAAGAACAAATAAGAAAAGTTCCCTCTTACCTTTTACTTCTTGCTGAAGATCAGTCTGCCAGGGACCAGAACAGGTTCCCATAAGTGGTTGATTATGATGCTATGGTCCAAGCTGCAGGAGAACTGGACCACGCTGCTGTTTACCAGAACTTCCAGCTTAGGACTGGGTTTGTGAATAAAGATGGAGGGAGAAGAACAAATCCCAAAAACAGCAGGTGCAGAGATCACACAATGCCCAGAGAAGCTTACACAACAAACGCCATTGTGTGGCACGGTGTTTGTGTTCTAAGAACCCAAAAGAAATATTTAGGGCTAGACATAGTGGTCCACTGCCACATCCGCCCATCGATGGCAGTGTGATGGTAAAGTATGGTAGTAAGTATCATAGAAGAAACAACCGTGTGTCAAAGTATGGCAATAAAATGTATTAATCAGAACAAAAACATATGACAAAACTAACAAAAACAGAACAAAGCAATTAAAAGGTAAAAAATAGAACAGAATAGAACAAATATAGATGGCAGCACCTGATAATGCAGCCGACCCATCTTCCACTACAAGATAAGACAGAAATGTATGGCATGGTGGTGGCACGGGTGTGTATATATATATATATATATTAAAAATTGCCAAAATGTATAATTGATGCAGTTCTAGTGTGTCTGGCTATTATTCATTAGCTAGTGCTTACCCATTTTACATCTCTCCTCTTTTTATTCCATAGGGAGATTTGGCAAAGAAGAAGATCTATCCCACCTTATGGTAAGTAGTATAGACCTGCAGTATTCATGACATTGTATACTGCACAATGTGAAGCTTAAAGAGGACCCTTTGGTCACTAAACCACCCACAGGTCCTTATAGGCCAGTGGTTTAGTGACCCAAATTGCTCTTTTCTAAGTCCCTCCATGGCTGCAATGGTAAAAACAAAAAGTGTTATACTCCCCAACAGATGAGTCCAATGACTCCTCTCTTTTGCTCTCTTCTTTAATGAAGCCGGAGCTCTACACTCCAGATTAATTGCGCTGCAAGTACAGTGCATGCGCAGGGAAGCCACAGTGTAGTATGTGTGCTTCACTGCGCAGGTGTACAGAGCACCAAACCAAGATAAGTATAAAGGTTTTTTTTTTTTTTTTTTTTTTTTTTTGGGGCCATGGAGGGACTACATGAAGGGCGATATGGGACACTAAACCACCGGTCCATAAGGACCCACGGTTGGTTTAGAGTCCTTTTTTTCTGTTCCTCCTACCATCCACTCTCACATTCACTTTTGCATTGTTGGAGGCCACTTTGGGTTTATACACTGGGGGGAAAGTGCAGCAATGTGAAAAGTGCACTACCCCTTTAATAAGTCTATACTGTGACATTTGCTTTGTGAATTGTTGCCTTACAGGTGGCTGTACAACGATGGCCTCCTCCCTGAAGATACCTACATAGTTGGTTTTGCACGTTCAAAGCTGAATGTACAGGACATCCGAAAACAGAGCGAAGCTTACTTTAAGGTACAGCGATATGTAATATACTGACCACCTGACTGTCAAGTATATAATTGCCTTAAAGCAGTGGTGGTGAACCTATGGTGGCACTCAGAGCCCTCTCTATGGGCACCTGCGCGATCACCCCAGAGGTCGCCAGACAGGACTTAAGGCCTCTTGCAGTCCCAGGCAGCCCAGGACCCGAGAAGGAAGCTACAATGATAATCCAAACTTCTTTTGCTTCTTTCTACTGTGTTGGTGTCCTCAGATGCCTATACAATTTAAACCTGTGACAGAGCAGGGAGTAATAAGTTACTGCTTAAATTGTCGCATTGGCACTTTGCGAAAAATATGTAGGTTTTGGTTTTAGTTTGCGCACTTGGTGTCTAGAAGGTTTCCCATCACTGCCTTAAAGGGACACAACACTTGACTGTGATGACGTAAAATGTACTACTGTTCCATCTTGTGCTACAGTTACTTAATTCGCTTATGTCTCATTTTCAGGTCTCTCACAATGATGCTCAGAAGCTGGACACCTTCTTTAAGAGAAACTCCTACGTTTCAGGACAGTATTCAGACGAGGCTTCTTTTAAAGCTCTAAATAAGCACTTGGAGGCTTTGCCTAATGGTGCAAAGGCCAACCGCCTCTTTTATTTGGCTGTTCCGCCAAGCGTGTACCTCGATGTGACCCGGAACATCAGAATGACCTGTATGAGCACAATGTACGTATCTAACAAAGTCATAGTCACAATGAATACAAAGTCCTTTTTTTACCAAAAAATTGTTGAGGGGCACTGTGGAAATGTTTGCCTAATGCAGGGTCTTAAAGGAAACCTACCATTTGCTTTTATGCATTATGAACCAAACATACCTTGAGAAAGCTGTAGCTACGCTGATGCAGAAACATATCTTGTTAATCCCTGAACTGAATGGTTTTGCTGAAAAAACAATTATAAAATTATGATAATGAGTCTCCTTCGCTCCTTTGGCTGTTTCGGCTCTTCTCCACTTACCCTTATTATGCACTGCTTTAGAGAACGCTGTATTCACTGTGTTGTTGCTGAGAGGCAGAAGTAATCAATCTCTGCACCATCCCCCAGCTGCTGTGTATGAGCCATCCAGCTCAGGTTTATTAGTCCTGTCTGGACATTCTAGGAAGCTCCATATAATATGTTTATGTATGTTAGGCAGTCTTTACCAAGCTTTCCCAAGGCCCTGAATTTTATAATTGTTTTTTGAGCAAAACCATTCAGTTCAGGAATTAAACAAGATATGTTTCTGCATGTGTCGCTACAGCATTCTCAAGGTATGTTTGGTTCACAATGCATAAAAACAATGATTTCCTATGAGGGCAGAGCACCAAAGAGAAAATGTCTCTGTCATGCTGTGTCCCCTCAGGCCCTACACTAGGCCTAACATGGTCAGCTTTGCCTAGAGACTTTCTTTTTATGTGGGACATTCATTTTTTTGTCACACAACTTTCCCAAACACCTGAATGCCAAGTTCTGTAGTACGAATCAGTCCATGATCGCAGGAAGGTTTATTCTGTCTGTTAGTTCAGTCATGGCTGTCTGGTGTCTGGTTTGGATTGCACCAAAGGAATCCTTTTAGCAGACACAATAAGATTTTTCTTAGTGTTTTTTTTTTCCCTACCCACAGTGGCTGGAATCGGGTGATTGTAGAAAAACCATTTGGGAAGGATCTGGAAAGTTCAAACAAGTTATCCGAACACATCTCCTCACTCTACCAAGAAAACCAGATTTACCGTATTGACCATTATTTGGGCAAAGAGATGGTGCAGAACCTCATGGTGCTCAGGTTAGATCTCTGGACATGATATTCCTGATGTCGTCACTTGTTACACTTCTTTATACTAACCTTATATTGTGTCCCATTTAGATTTGGAAACAGGATATTTGGTCCTTTGTGGAATCGGGACCACATTGCTTCTGTGGTCCTCACATTTAAAGAACCCTTTGGAACCCAGGGGCGAGGAGGATACTTTGATGAATTTGGAATAATTAGGTAGATATTTCAGTGATGTAAATGTCTCCTAGATCTGTCGTCCTATATGGACCTGCTTCATGGTGGCCCTGTTTTATAGAGATGTCATGCAGAACCACCTGCTGCAGATGATGTGCCTGGTGGCCATGGAGAAACCTGTATCTACTAATTCTGATGATGTGCGGGATGAGAAGGTAATGGGTTGTCTTTGAAGGGATTGTATGTAAATGGGTCTCCTATCTACTACTGACTTATCCCTGTTCTTCTCACAGGTTAAGGTGTTGAAGTGCGTGCCTGAGTTAACCCTTGACAATATTGTCTTAGGACAATATGTAGGCAATCCAGAGGGACAAGGAGATGCTCAAAAGGGTTATTTGGATGACCCCACAGTACCTAAAGGTTCCCACACCCCAACATTTGCTACTGCTGCCCTGTATGTGAAGAACGAGAGATGGGATGGTAAGAGATTGCTCCACTTTTCATGTAAAAAGACTGTTTTTATCTCTATTGACCACATACTATATGCATTAAAGGGATATTCTCGTCTGGGCATTCACATCCAGATTCATTAATCTGCCATATATAAACATTTCTTCAATTAGATGTCACTAAATTCTTTTTACCTGTGTAATGATAATTTCTCATAAATGTAGTCATGTGGTCCCTTAGAAACAAGACTGTGTCCTTGGATACAATCACCTCTGCACAAAGAAACAAAAAGTATTTTGTATATGAAATGTCCGGGAGTTACTGCAAGTCCCACAGCCGTCCTATGGTGATGATCACTGAATCCAAATGATGAAGCAGGAATCAATACAGGGCTCATGTCTGGCCACCCCTGCCAAAATGTGAGGTGGTCGTATCTGAGGAAGCCGTCTCTTCTAAGGGACAACATGGCTACATTTATGAGAAATTATCTTCACACAGGAACATTTTTTTTTTAATAACATCCAATTGAAGAAATGTTTACATATGGAAAATGAATTACGCTTGAATTGTGTTACGCTTAGATCAGACACAAGCCCTGGACACGTGTGATGCTATTTAAGGAAAAAATATTAAAGTGACCCCTTTAATATAGCATCTTAAGTGGTCACGCTAGACATAGTTTTGGAGAATTAATCCCATAATTGTTCCTTCTCAGGTGTTCCCTTCATTATGCGCTGTGGAAAGGCCCTGAATGAGAGGAAAGCGGAGGTCCGGTTGCAATTTCGGGAGGTTCCAGGTGACATCTTCCAGGGTCAGTGCAAGAGGAATGAACTAGTGATAAGAGTACAACCAGATGAGGCTGTATATACAAAGATGATGACCAAGAAACCGGGCATGTTCTTCAACCCTGAGGAATCCGAGTTAGACTTGACATACGGCAACCGATACAAGGTATCCTTATCATCCAATAAAATCTACAGTAATGTGGAGTAGCAGAGAGCACAATGACACGGCAAATTACATAATATATTAGTGGTGGTTGTATGGAGGGTGAGAAGCAAATGGAAAATAGGAAGAAACTCTGCAAATAAAAGTTATATTTTGGTGAAGTCATTATGATGGTCTGGGTGACATGAAGAAGAAGGGGGAAAAGTGACTCCAAAACACGTAACTGGGGCTTGCCGAGGATTTGGGATGCACCACAGAGACATGCATTGCATTTCAAGAAGTGTTGATTTGGAGGACTTCTAGTAAAAGCTTGTGCTTGTGTTTATACATGGCAGACACCCTTAACACCTTAGTATAAAACATATGGGGGAGAACTGTGAAGCACCCTGATATAATTCTGTGTTTTCTGCGTTGTCCAGGACGTGAAGTTGCCAGATGCCTACGAGAGGCTGATTCTTGATGTGTTCTGTGGAAGTCAGATGCACTTTGTCCGCAGGTAAGTCGTGTACTTACTGTTCTGTGTCTCAGGCTCTGCCAGTTTCTAGCTGGAAAACACTAGTCTTCTGCTGGGCCAGATTTATCACTGTGATGATGAATTCTGGTGCAGTATAAGACTGCTTCATACAGCTCCTACTTTTAGTTGGTCTAAACTGTGCGGCAGAATTTTGGGTGCACTCTCCTTTTCTATGGGACCACGCCCGTTTCTAGGAGGCCACACCTCCTTAATCGGACAAGTCGGGAAAGTGCCCAAAAAAAAGCCTTTGATAACTTTGGTGCAAGGCATTTTATACAGTGTTTTTGGCGCAAAACCACCAGAATTGTGGCGCAAGTGCGTTTCTAAATCTCCCCCATTGCATGACCGTACTGTTCCTCTTCTTTTGTCAGTGATGAATTGAAGGAAGCCTGGAGAATTTTTACACCCATTCTGCATCAACTGGAGAAGGAGAAGATCAAACCCCTGCCCTACAAATATGGGAGGTGAGTGAGAACATAACATCCATACATGCAGTGGTTCTGCTGCTGTGGTTCTCATCTTGAGACTCCAAAGATAAGTCTTCAAGCAGAAAATGAAAGGCTACGGTCACCTTCTTATGAGGATTTTCTCATCACTGGGGTCCCTGGTGATTTGCAGAAAAGGGGATTGTAGTTCTCCATGAGTTGCCCTATCATGAATAGGACTTCCTCAAGGGGTTGGAGGTTAAAAAACATGACTGCTTTCTTCCAAAAACAGCTCCGCACCTAACCATGTTGTGTGTCGGTATTATTGTTCAGCTGTAATATAACACACTACCCATAGTCAGGAGATGAGCTTTTTTTTTATAACTTTAACTACTGTAAATATTAACAGAGTAAAGATAGAACTTGTAGATTCCCTGTTTTGGGACCAGGGTCCCAGCATTTCTTCCTTATCATGTGGGAAAGACCAATAAAAGGGAGTATGACTACAAAGGGTTTATTTGTTGTCTGTTACTATGGAGACATGTAATCTAGGAATTGTTGAAAACTGAGAGTGTCATTTTCTAATTAGTTGTTTTCAAATTTGCAAAGTTGCTCGATTTTTATCTTTTTTTTTTTTTTATACATCTAGAAAGTAAAAGTGATGTTTATACTACCTAGTTACACTTTGAGTGTTTGATTGTCTAATCTAATTCTACTTAATGTCTTTCTGCCGTGTTTCAGCCGGGGTCCTGCTGAAGGGGATGAATTTATACAGAAAGTCGGCTTCCGATATGAGGGAACATACAAGTGGGTGAATCCTAACAAGCTGTGATGAAGACCTGCTAGAAAGACGTGCCGGCGGACCAAAGCACAACTCCCTTCAGCGCTGGCTGCTCACCGCTTATTCCAGATTTCACACCATGTGGCAGCATAGTCATTTAAAGGGGAATTCTACTAAATAGCACTTAAAGAAGCCCTCTCAGCTCCCCTGATTAGTCTGTAATTCCCATATCCCTCAGTTATTCCTCCTGAAACAGTTTGTAACCCCTCCCACTTGTCAATGAGATATGTTCCTATGCTGCCTGACACTGGCTGGACAGTGTTATAATGGGCAAGGACAAAATGGCAACACCCTGTTGGTAACTTTTTAATAATTTAACGAGAAATAACAGATGATGTTCCAGATTTATTGTATTATAGGGAATGCAGGTATCTAAGCAGCTGATTACAAACCAATGATGTGATGTAGATTTGAGCCGTATTTGTCAAAAGTAGAGTTCCCCTTTAAGTCATATTTGCCTCCAGTTTTCACTTCATGATACCACTTCCAGTGATTACTATATACTGCAATGCTGTAGATGAGCTGGACTTCCGCTTAGAGGTGGTGCATGTGTATTTCTGCTGAGGTTACACAGATATATACTTCAGTGTTTTTTAGCTTTGCTTTGTTTTTGATAACTATGAGCTTTTTGATTTTTTTTTTATTTTCTTTTTATGCAGCCAGTGCTATTATATGACTGTAGTCTGTACGTTGCCAGTTTACTATATCGGCATCTACTTCATGTTATTGTTACCTGTTATTACAATGCAAATCAGTTTATTGTACTCGGTTTATGGGAACAGGGTCCGATCTGGTCCAGCTGGCACTTTGGGGGAGATTCAAAGTTACTAGTAGGTTCATTCTGGGGCCAATTCCTGTTACAAGAGGACCCAACTTTCGGGTGTGACCCGGACATATTGCCGTATTGGCATCCGAAAAGCCAATGGGGGGGCACAGGGTCAGATTGGCTACAATATGTCTGGATGGCACAACCGAACGTCTGGTTAACTCATCTGTATCCATGACCACTATAGACCATCTCTTTTAGTAAAAATTTGCACTTTTCATAAAATTTTTATATTTTGTGTCATCCAAATTCTATTCCCCATAGAAATGTATGAATAATTCTGGGTATTATTAGTTATCAGGGGATCGTCCCTGTACTATCGGCACTCATCAGCCGGTACCTGATTGTGCAGGGGCACCCCCCCCCCCCCCAACTAATAACACCATATTGCCAAACTATTCATACATTTGCAGGAGGAATAACGGATCAACAGCACAATACAGATATTATCCGGGATTTTGTGGGTAATGCAATATTTACTTAAAGGACATCTTTAAAGACTTATGCAAATGAGCCTGAGGAGCTCCATGCTCCATTAACACCTATGGAGCCTGGAGCCCCACAGCCTTATTTGCATACAGTCCTTCGTCGTGGTGGTAGATGCCCTTTTAAAGGGATTTTGTCTGTTTATACCACTGTGAATTTGGTTAGTAATTTGTAAACAGGAATATGCCGAATGGATAAATATTCAAGGATTGTATCTTCTACCAGTGTCCTCACACTGCTGTGCTCAGAGATTTATTCTTTGAGCTTCTCCAGAGCCCCTCCGCTATGTTTGGAGTAAAAACATTCAGATGGGAGTTTAATGCAGAGAGATTTGAGCAGTGTGAGGACAGATCCCATGTACATAGAGAGAATATCCAATCCTGGAATATTAACGACAGTATTTTCAGACAATAAGGCGCACCTTTAATAAATGCCTGCTAAAACATCTAGGTTCATATATAAGGCGCACCTGATTATAAGGATGAATGACCAGCAGGTGGCAGACCTGTGCACAGTTCACAGTGCACAGCTGTTGTCTGTAAGTAGGTTCATGTATAAGGCGCACTCGAATATAGGACGCACCTTTGATTTCAGAGAAAATCAAAGGATTTTTTGCAAGCCTTATAGTCCGAAAAATACTGTATAATTTATTTCATAGTCCTGTTAACATATCATATACATTGATATGATTAAACAGCTCTCCAACACTATGTTGACCGCGACAGGTGCTCTTTAGATAGTATTCCCGTGTGTCATCCCTTTAATTACTCCGCTTTGCTTCTATCCTCACGCCAAATGTTAGATAAACCCATAACCTCACATCATCTTGAACACAACATGATTTCTGAGCCTTTTGTAATCAATTTCACATGTCAAACATCTGCCGGGGCCTGGAGCGTAATCCCCTGTGCGCCCGTACAGCGTTCCCCCCAGCATCCTCCGGGAGGAGCGCAACTTAAGTCTTACAAATTGTGCGTTACCTCTGTGTAATGAGTCTCGCTTTACAGAGTCTGCGTCCTGGAAACCATCCAAAAGCAGACAATTTCGGTGTTATACTTCATGCACAGCGGTTGTGTGCCATATGGTGATGCCAGATGTGAGGGAGACGTCTTAAAGGGACATTTATTATTGATTAGCCGTATTCATTTTCTGGTTGTTCTAGAAATTTTCATTAAACTATAAAATAAAATTGCATTTCCACTCGTGTTTGTTTATATATCTTTTGGGGATACCGGGATGCATGGGTCTGTTCAATAACGTTAGGTGAGTTATAACGGTAGGTGAGGTTATTACCACCCACACCAGTCTCTCCTTTTCTACACTTGGGCTGACATTACAGTAAAACTCAAGGGAATTGGAAGTACCTGGAGGAGAGAGAACAAGCAAACTCCATTCAGATGTTACCCATGGCTTGGTACAAACCCAAAAACTGGGTTTGTAGAGTCACTGTGCCGACTATAGATCCAAGGTGAGGATTCGGTTTTGGAGTAAAACTTTGCAGACAAATATAAGTACAATATACTAGATGTTTAAAGAGATGAACACACCTGTAGGGGCTGCTACAAAGATTCAGGGGGATTTTTTGTTTTCTTTTTAGCCCACACGGTTGCTGAGATATCAGTCCCAGTATCTGACCATTATAATCTGTGTTCTGTCAGAGAGGAGGAATTGGAGGCGTGTGTTATGCTAATCTCTCATACTATCCAATCAGACGGCATGTGATCTCTCTATGCTTATCTAGATGCTGTGTTCATACATTGTGTAAATGCCAGGTGGAACTCAAATGTCTCAAAAGTGCCATGTAGAAGTAAAGACGCTGCAAATGCCACGTGAATGAGACTGCAACGCAAGTGCAACAGCAACACAAACTGCACCTAAACGCAAGCAAAAATGCAATGTAAGCACAAATACCATGTAAATATCATGTTTGCAAAAATGTAAATACTTACATCCTGTTTACGTTTACATCACTTTTGCAGTAACATTGTGTTTGAGTTTACTTTTAGTCTGCGTTTACATTACGTTTACTACATTTTATCATATTTACATTCATGTACATTCTGTTTACACCGCAATCATGTAACATTGGGGGTCATTTACTAAGGGCCCGATTTGCATTTTCCCGACGTGTTACCCGAATATTTCCGATTTGCGGCGATTGTACCTGAATTGCCCCGGGATTTTGGCGCACGCGATCGGATTGTGGCGCATCGGCGCTGGCATGCACGCGACGGAAATCGGGGGGCGTGGGCGAACGAAAACCCGACGGATTCGGAAAAAAAGGCCGCATTTAAATGTGTCGCTTGGGAAGCGCTTACCTTCACCTGGCCCAGCTCGGTGTATTCCGGTGCGTTCCGATGCTTTTGAGCGCAGCAGCGCCACCTGGTGGACGACGGAGGAAATACCTTGATAAATCCCGTCCGGACCCGAATCCTGTTCAGAGAACGCGCCGCTGGATCGCGAATGGGCCGGGTAAGTAAATCTGCCCCATTTTGTTTATGTAAATGCAATGTCAACAAAGTATTAGCAGAATGTGTGTGAACTAAATTCACATAGAGAAATCACAGCTCACCACTGTTCATAAGAGCTTCCCTGACATTACCTGCTGCTGATTGGACAGTATGAGTGAAGACCAGCATAAAACACGCCTCCAGCCTCAGCTCCTCCTATCTGACAAAACACAGATTACAATGACCAGATACTGGGACTGATATCTCCGCAACATGAGTCCATACGTGTTCATCATCAGGGTTGTACCCGTACACATGAAGAGACATTGGCCCACATCTATCAAAAACAATGCAAACTATGTGATTCCTTGCGTCCCCTGCATTGCTCCAACAGAGTGCACCCCTTTTTTGTGGTGCACCTTTAACCTGGGGCGTGCAACACAATTCTGTCAGACACTGCATGATAAATTTGTTGCACGGTCCGAGTGTGCACAGAAACGTCCCTTTCAGTGCAGAATTTAGTGTCAGGTATAGTACAATTGTGTCATGGATATTTCTTTAATACCTGTGCAAGCAGATTGCCCTGAAAGAAACGTGTAAAGTCCAAAGCTTCAGTAAATCTGGGCTATTATATGGCTGCAGTACTGGTCCCATATATGTTTTTACGCGGGAGAGGTCTGAGATGGGTGTAGTGAAACCTCTCCAGAGGACAATCCCTTTGAGATGTTTTTTTTTCCAAAAATTGTCAATGGAAGCAGTCCACCTCGTTATCTACCAAAAAATATATTTTTGTTCTCTCCATACTTCATCTTGCACACTGTCATCCATTTCATGATTCAGCCGAACATCTTGTGTAATTTTCATAGACCTTGACTCTGGTTATTCTGATCTTATTTTGACAAGCAGAGAACCTTCACAATACATTTAGTGATAAACACTCTGTTTCACTGAGAACAAGGTCTCTGGAAGAAATGGTGCATAGTTCATCAACATTTTTGGAACAGTAGTAGCAGGGTGTTCCTGGGAGGTTGTAGTATATTCAAGCTAACCTATAGCTTTTCAGTATTTTATCACTTTTCAGTATTCAGTATTTTTTCACCTTGCAACGTATGACCAGGTGTCTGTGTCTTTTCTGTGCTTTATCCCTGTATCGGCGGCATTTACAGTACGAAGTGCAGAAACTGGACTTACAGCAGCTAAAAGTGGGAGATGTCCATATGTACATATTTACATATGTGGATAATAGTGGATAATCAACTGGTTGTTGAGGGTCTGACTGCTGGGATAGCATCTTCAGTAATGGGTGGAGCTGTAGGACACATGCTCAATGTACTGTTCCAACCATTAATGAGAACGGGAACCCCAATCTATGGATTTTTTGAGCCCTGTTCTCGTGTTCAGTGGGGGTCCCAGCACTCAGACCCTCAACAATCAGCTGGTTATCCCCTATCCTGATGATAGGGGAAAACATGCAAACTTGGAAAAGCTACTTTAAAAAGTGTCCTTCTGAACCCCCATCTTTGCATTTTTCGTTACCTCCTCATTGAACCTCATTGACAGCAGAGAGCTTAATTTACATTTTTTCAAGCTTCAGGTTAAAAATATGGTACTTAGACTGTATAGTGTCATATGGGGGGTCCTGGGCTGGAGCAAGGTGGTCTTATACTACCTATATGACAGTAGAAAACTGAAAATCATGAGAGTAATTACCCAGGATTATTGGGGGCTAGATACTAAAATCCCACTACATTGGAATTAGTCAAGTTATTGTAAGGTCATATGCACACGACTGATATGGGGGCCATGATCTGACCGCAAAATTGACCAGAGTAGAAGACTAGAACAGGGGAACAGAACATCCACATGTCCAAAACATCACATTTTTGCCATTTCACCACCTCTACCACCTACAAATAATAAGGAGAAAGTGATCAAAATAACAACAGCTGGTCCGGACCCAAATGCCGCTTTACTCATCTCCAGATCAGAAAATGGTGATTTATTTCTTAGTTAGTTAGAATTTTAGGTATCAAAAGATAAGAAAGTTATTTCAATTTGAGATCTCATGATCACACTGGCCCAAGGAATAACGGGAATGTGTTATCTGGATGCACAGCATAAGCCGTAACTACCAAACTTATAAGACAATGGGGCACATTTACTTACCCATCCACTGGAGTTCACCGCTATTGCATTGTCCAGCGATAATGCACTGTGCCGCGATTCACTAAGATCGTGCGCCCAATATCCTGCATGTGTCGCTTCCCCGCTCAGGTCCGCCGGAGTTCACCTTCTTCTTCCTGGTGCATGTAAGTGCTTGGGTTTGTGACACAATTTGAAAGTTAAATCCCGCGCTCAGTCCAAATCAGTCGGAACGTCCGACGGCCGCCCCCCCAGGCCCGATTTGTGTTGCATGAAAACCAGCACAGCTGCGCCACAATCTGATCGCGTGCGACACAATCCCCAGTGCAAACACCTGTTAAATACCTGTGCAAGCCGTGTAATCCCCAAAAAAGACGAACAGTCCGACAAAAGTGAATAAATGAGCTCCAATTACCCTTTTTATGTTAATTTCACTACGTTTGGATTTTTCCGGCTTCCCCGTATATGACACAGATAGTTTTATGGTGCCACTAGAAGGTAGAATTTGGTTGTACTCAAGCCCTCATATGGCTCGGGAAGCATAAAAAGCCGTGGAAGTGGGGAGTAAAAAACTGGAACACAAGAATGATGAAGGAAGAGGAGATCAGATAACCCCAAAGCTATGTTACTATTACTTGTTTGTTACTATATAAATATACATACAGATTTGTTAATCCATGTAAGAATAAAATGTTGCCAGTATCCCAACACCGTACTTTATGTATTATAACACAATGGTAAAATCTGTCATTTTACTTTATCATGTCTCTATCCCAGGTCCCCAGAATTCTTTTTCCTGCTCTTTCTTGGGGCTCAACAAGTTAATTTTATTCATCGCGATTGGTGGTAAGTCTGGGAAACAGACTGTCCTCTAATGCACATTTTATTATATTTCTTATAAAATTGTGATTCTGGGCTCTAAACGTTTATAGCTCTCTTTCTTCTATTGACACCAGGGATCTACATTCATGATACAGAGCAGCAGGAGCAGCGCCTACGGTCCGGCTGATGGAGGATTATACAGCGTTACATACAGGATATAGACTTGTCCAATAAACAAGTGAAAATCAGAACATTTTTCATGGACACTGATAATTTGCCTGTTTTGCACTCTCAAACAGATCCCCATGTCTGTGTGGTCTTTAATGCACATGCATGTTCCTTCTTCATGTAGATACATTAACAAACATTGTGGTACAGAGCCTTTCACTTTAATGGAAGATAACCTGCAGTGACC
This sequence comes from Engystomops pustulosus, assembly GCF_040894005.1. Taxonomy (NCBI): domain Eukaryota; kingdom Metazoa; phylum Chordata; class Amphibia; order Anura; family Leptodactylidae; genus Engystomops; species Engystomops pustulosus. The sequence continues at coordinate 97,104,449 of NC_092419.1, forward strand.
TGGCACAGAGACCAGGGGCGCTGTCTGCTCCATTCTCTGTGTTAGTGATGGTGCTGGGGGCTGTTGTGATCAGTGGGGAGCAGGTACAGGTCCCCATCACATAATAATAATAATATGTGTTCAGATTAGGACACAGTTGCCAGTCGGGCGCCATAAGGCCAATGCTGGGCCATTCTCTTTATAATATATTGATAAAGGGTTTATAAAGTAGAATAACACTATTTGCAGATGCTACTAAGCTCTGTAAGTAATCTGCACAGAGGAGGATAATACTAGTATACACTAAAGAAGGATTTGTGGAAGCTGGAGATAGAAGTTGTGGACCCACTGAGGGGTTGGGTTATGGGCTACTTCTAAGTGTGGCCACCTCAGTATTTACTCTTTTAGCCTCCTGTACAGCGATGATGATTTTACTAATTTTACAAATGTCTTGGAGTAATTCCGGTGTAGTGAAAGCCGTCCCAGGCAGGTCCAGGCATTGGATGCAGATAGATGGAGAGGAGTCAGGGATAGCAGAGTTTGTGTGTAGTCAATAATCCAAGCAATCCAAGTCAGAAAGCAAAGGGTCAAAAAAAGTGACAGCAGGAGATCACCTTCTCAAGAACTACTCTGTCATTGTAAAGATAAGAAATTCACATTTCAATATGCATCAGGCTTGTGGTTCTGAGAGCTACAGAAGTGGAGATCCGGGCAGTTAATGACACGGGCAGAAATTGGGTATTTGCAGCTTGCATTACCAACAATGGGGCACATTTACTTACCCAGCCGACGGAGTTCCTGAAATACGGAGTGTCCGCCGATCATGCACTCTGGCGTGATTCACAAAGATGGTGCGCCCGATTTCCTGTATGTGTCGCTTCCCCGCTCAGGTCCGCCGGGGTTCACCTTCTTCTTCCCGGTGTATGTGATAGGGATTTTTATGCAGGGCCCAAAACAGCCCTCTTGACTTTTGTAAGGTGAGTCCTAATTAACCCTTTGAGGGAGGATGAGATAGCTGCCGGCAGCGAGATGACAGAGTAAAAGAAAGACACAGTCCGGTCTTCCGATGCACTCAAATCCAACTGTTTATTTAAAAAAAACCCAGCTGTATTTTAATACAGAGAAATCAGCATTTTGGGTGTTGTATGAAAGGAGATAAGGCACTTAGATTCTATTGGACATCAGCACATTCTGGGAAAAAAGTTAATTAATTGTGCTCAGTTCTCAGAGACCTTGTACACAGATATTGTTTATACTAATTTCCTGAGAAGAATAAGATAAGTGGGCTCGAGAATCATAATATAATCAAGGACAGACTGGCTTCTCATTAAAGGACACCTGCCATCAGGTCTGTGTCACTAGTCCTGTCACTACTACCTGTTGGAGCAGCTCACAAGGATCCCATCCCAGCCTTTATCTAGTTATTTCATACATTAATCATTATAAAATCATCTATTCTTTATTATGTAAATGAGGCTGGTCACATGGTCAGAGGCAGTGATGTCACCTCTGTCACCCCTCCCCTCTCCTCCCCCTGCTCATGTCTGTGTGTAATGTATAGTAAAGCATGGCTGGTGTGTGTGCTGCATCTGCTGACATGCTGCATCCTCCTATACACATGTGTGATACACAGACATCAGCTACACAGGAATCTGACATGTTCTGCTGTAACATGGCTGCCTGGAGCTGCTGTATCTCTCCTATACACACAGGCAGCAGGGGGTTTGGCCACCAGCAGCAGGAAGCACATGGAGCAGCCATCACACCATTATACAGGCTGTCCATCATGCACTGGGGGTGTGGCTGTGCCTCCCACTCATGAATAAGCCGGACAGCTTGAATATGCTAATGACTCATTGTACATCTCCCAGGTCATTTGCAAACAGCTTTAGGACCTCATTGCTTAGGATTACAGGCATGTAGAGAGACAATGAAGGGATAGAGGCAATGCTCTCTAATGGCAGTTTATGAAAATATATTTAGTTTAGGGGGGTTATTTTGCATGACGGGTTCTCTTTAACCCCATAGCGCAATAAGACGTACCCTTACGTCACAGGCTGAGCCCTCTTCATACTCACCGGGCATTAGCTTCATAATGAAGCAAACGCCCGTCGCTAACACCCGCGAACGGTGCTTGCACCGATCGCGGGTGTTAACCCTTTGATTGCCGCCGGCAAAGCTGCCGGCGGCATTAAAGAGCCGGCGGCGCATGGGCGCCGCCATCTTGGCTCCGATCGTCACTCCCCGTGACGTCACCGGGGAGCGGCGATCCGTTGCCATGACAGCCTGGGATCACACAAAGATCCCAGGCTGTCATGATCGAGGCTATCTATTATAATGTGCGATCTGCACATTATAATAGATGGTATGCAAAATCCCCATATACTGCCATACTGTAGTATGGCAGTATATGGTAGGATCAATCAGACAACCTAGGGTTAAAGTACCCTAGGGAGTCTGTAAAATAGTAAAAAAAATAAATAAAAAAAAGTAAAAAAAAAAAAAATTATATTAAAAAAACATAAAAATTCAAATCACCCCCCTTTCCCTAGAACTGATATAAATATAAATAAACAGTAAAAATCAGAAACACAATAGGTATCGCCGTGTCCGAAAATGCCCGATCTATCAAAATATAATAACCGTTTTTCACTGCGTTAAACCCCGTAGCGGAAAATAGCGCCCGAAGTCGCAAATGGCATTTTTTTGCCATTTTGAAAAATAGAAAAAATTCTATAAAAAGTGATCAAAATGTCGAACAGTCCTAAAAATAGAAGCATTGAAAACATCATCAGAAGTCGCAAAAAATGATACCACCCACAGCTCCGTACACCAAAGTATGAAACAGTTATTAGCGCAAGAACACGGCAAAATGAAGAATTTTTTTCTGTACAGAAGGTTTTAATTTTTGTAAATGTATGAAAACATTATAAAACCTATACAAATTTGGTATCCCCGTGATCGTATTGACCCAATGAATGAAATAGACATGTCATTTGGGGTGCACAGTGAAAGCTGTAAAAACCAAGCCCACAAGAAATGGCGCAAATGTGCTTTTTCATCATTTTCACTGCATTTAGAATTTTTTTCCCGCTTCCCAGTACACGGCATGGAATATTTAATACCATCACTACGAAGTGCAATTTGTTACGCAGAAAATAAGCCATCACACAGATCTGTACATGGAAAAATAAAAAAGTTATAGATTTTTGAAGGTGGGGAGTGAAAAATAAAAACGCAAAAACGAAAAAGGGCCTGGTCCTTAAGAGGTTAAATGTCAAAGGGTATTAGCTGACAGGTTACATAAAATGAAGTTTGAATCATGACATTAACTTGACAATGATCAGGGAACATAGCCGCTGTATCTAAGATGGTGGACAGTAGTCAAGATGGCGTCCGAAACCAGTGCGATCTCCTTAACAGTATGTAAGTGCATGTCTTGCGACACAATTTGAAAGTTAAATCCCTCGCTCTGTCCGAATCTGTCGGATCATTCGACGACCCTTCCCCGATTTCTGTCTCATAAAAGTTGACACAATTGCGCCAAAATCTGATCGCGTGCAACACAATCCCCTTCTAAATACCTGTCCCAGCGGCGCAATCCCCGAAAACATCGGAATATCCGAGGAAAGTGCGGCCGTGGGACCCTTAGTAAATAAGCCCCAATGTCTCTTATTCTATTATTCTGTTCATGTTTCATGTATGTGATATGGGATTAATGTAAGTGTCAGGCCTCATTTAACAAATGGAGGTGAACCTGCTGCTGGTTATGTATAAGCACAATACTAGATGTCAAATATACGTAATTTATTTTTTGTATTTTCCCCCGGTCTGAATTTATATAAAAATAGAAACTCCATAACATGTTTACTTCCACGTATTATTACTTATTTTAAATTTACCGTTATCAGCGATATCACTTCCAGCAGACTGACTACCTTCAGGCCACCGTAGTAGTCAATGATAATCATCACCACTAGGAGGCACTCGCTACGTGGTACATGGAGTCACTCCACTGTAAATTACATGGTTTTCCATGTGCTCCCCCTGGTGGTTGTGTAGCAAAAGTGCCACATTGGCAAAATTGAAATAAACACAGGTTCATCTGGGAGAATTATCATCACTACTTTTATGGTAGAAAAAAAGTGGCAAAATTGTTGTATTGAGGTTTTTTGCAACCTCCAAAAAGTCGCTGCATCAAATGTATTAATCTGTTGGCAGGTGCAACTTTTCAGAAAGTCCCAAAAAAGAGCAATCCCTCATAAACGCAATTGTGCTTTTTATTAGATCTGGTGTGTAGTTTCCAGCAGGGGCGTAACTATAGTGGTCTCAGCCCTATCAGCTACTATGGGGCCCACAGTGTGAGGGGGGCCCAACATCTAGGTTATTGGGTGTATGCTGTATGTGTGTGTATGTATAGGGTATTGTATGTACATGTGTATATGTGATGTATATTTTCTGCTTGGGTGTATATTGTACAGTAAGTATGTGTGTATATGCTCTATGTCTGTATAGGGTATTGTATGTATGTGTGTATTTTCTGTTTGTACATATGTATATATGATGTATATATGCTGCATGGGTATATATGATAGTATCCCAGTGATTGTACCAACCCAAAGAATAAAGAAGACATGTCATTTGGGGCACACAGAGAAAACCGTAAAAACCAAACCCACAAGAAAACAGCGCAAATGTGTTTTTCCAGCAATTTTACTGTATTTGGAATATTGGTCCACAGCAGAGGAAGCTCTGCTGTGGACATTGTATGTATGTGTTTATATGGTGTAGTCCTATTTGGTGTATATATCGGTATATTAATCTGTGTTTATATGAATGTATAATATGTATATTTTTTAAGAGGGAAGGGGGGCACAATTCAGAAATCTGCTATAAGGCACAGCCTCACCTAGTTACACCCCTAGTTACACCCCAGCCTTTATGAATATCCCCTACACATTTTGTACACCATATCTATAGCTATTATCCAGCAGTATCTATAGAGATATAAGGGCAGACTGGCTACTGACTGCAGGGTAAACCCAATGACCAGAGGAACCATAATGTCATAAGTCCAGTGGGGCTCAGCCTCTGTTGTACTTTTAAATTAAACTACTTTTAGTTGTATGGGTTAGGGAGGCAGAAAGCTTACACCAGGCTTTTGGCATTAGTGTCCATGCTCTGGTGTCTGACTTATCCCCCTTTTACCCCTTTTTCCCTAGTGTCCATTCCTCCTCCAGTTACATCACTTATCCTTATTTCTTCAACTGCTTTATTGTCCCCTTTAATTCCCCTATTTGTTCCCCCAGTCCAAGGTTTGAACACTTCTCCAACCTTCTAGCTATCCAGTGGGGTCCTCGGTTCGAATCCCACCCAGGTCAACATCTGCAAAGAGTTTGTATGTTTTCTCCGTGTTTGCGTGGGTGTCCTCCAGGTCCTCCGGTTTCCTCCCACACTCCAAAACATACTGGTAGGTTGTTTAGATGGTGAGCCCCGTGGAGACAGGGACGTGTGTAGCGCTGCGTAATCTGTAGGCGCTATATAAATAAAGAATTATTATTATTATCCAGTCCTCCAATAAATCTGTGCCCTCCCATTGAGCCGCCATAACCCCAGAGCTTTTCTCCATTCACACTTGTTTAACTCTAAACCTCAAAACTTTTAATGGTTGATCCCCAAATCTCAGTAAAAGCAATAATTTCCTCTACAAAAATGGCCTCATTCATCAAAAGGGTAAGAATTATACTTTATACAATAAAATGTTCAGCAAATTGCACTAAATGTCTCTCTATGTGCAAACTGCGGGGTGCACATCCAGGCTTCACGGAAGGCACAATATCAACATCCAGAGGAGGTAAGAAAAAACGGCACTCACCGATCTCAAGCAGAGGAAACTTTATTCGGGAAGGAGTCAGGACAGGGGTGATGCACGCCACGGAAGGCGACGGGCCGTTTCGCGCTAGGAAGAGCTTTCTCAAGCCTCGGACCAAGGCTTGAGAAAGCGCTTAGATGGCCTTCCGTGGCGTGCATCACCCCTGTCCTGACTCCTTCCCGAATAAAGTTTCCTCTGCTTGAGATCGGTGATTGCCGTTTTTTCTTACCTCCTCTGGATGTTATTATTATATATGTCGATTATTGATCACATGAACAATGCCAGCCTTGTAGCTACATGGCAGTAGTGATGCCTGTCAGTGACTGGTAGTTGACAGTTGACGGTGACAGTTGGAGGTGGACAGTCAACACTGGATATTACTGCTGACCCAAAGGAAAGCGCTTTCATGGATTCGGAGGAAGAGGAGATAGTGAGGAGGAGGAGGAGAAAGAAGAAGAGAAGACCAACCTCTGGCCCATCGGCTGATGGGCAGAGCGGGATAGAGGATGAAGATTTCGTCTTCAAGAGGAGAAGACCCAAGAAGCGACGCACCGTCCCGTCCTCATCTGATGAAGAACAGAAGACGCCTAAAAAGAGGAGCAAGAAGAGGAAGAGGAGAGCACCTTCCAGCTCCTCCAAGAAGTCTTCTGCCCCACCAGATGATGAAGATGTCATTGTGCGCAGGAAAGGTGCCAAGAAGAGGAAATTCGTCTTAAACTCTTCACCTGAGTCTACAATCAAGACAGAAGACCAGAGAGTCTCAGGTAGACACTAACATACAAACTGCCTACAAATACACATACTATACTCACCCATCTATACATAACTTTATAACCAGAAATAACCACAAGCCTGATCTCCCATACTGAGACCTAAGACTAACAGAGATAATATTGTACATATTACATTCACAGCTATGGCGGAGCCAGGGGGAAGAGGCAAGAGGGACATGTAATAAATAATAATTCCTTTATTTATATAGCACACACAGATTTTGCCAAATCAGTCCCTGTTCCCAATGGGGCTCACAATCTAATCAACCTACCAGTATGTTTTGGAGTGTGGGAAGAAACCGGAGGACCCGGAGGAAACCCACGCAAACACGGAGAGAACATACAAACACTTTGCAGATGTTGACCCTGGGACGTGAACCCAGGACCCCAGCGCTGCAAGGCTGCAATGCTAACCACTGAGCCACCATGCTGCCCTAGGATGTGGCTTAGACCCTTGGGGTGACAGTAAGCCATTCTGCCATTTCCAGGGGACTCGTATATTGGGCTCTTGAAGAATGTGGTCTTACCCTGTTACATTTTATAATGTGATTTATTTTATTTTAAATGTATGTATGATATCCTTGTACATTTTATTACATCAGTCTGTTTAGACATGTAATGGTCAGTTTTTATCCCTATTAAATGTGTCTTTAGGAAAAAAGTGAATGCGCAAAACATGGCGTCAGTCATGTGACTCCTGCCATAGTCATCTGTCGCTATCTCTTCTGGTGATGAACCCCATGTTTAGTCCTATTTTGTTAGGCCATAGATGTATTACACAGAAATGATTGATGGGCTGTACCATTCCACTATGCAGATAGGGGTCAACTGTATAACTATAAGAGAGTGTGAGCAGAATTTGTAAGATGTGAATTATTTATTGTTTGTTTATTGTTATTTATTATTTATTTGTGGTATTTAGGTGTAAGAATTATTTCCGGTTATTTCCCATTACTGTCCTTTATAACAGCGGCCCCCAACCACCAGGCCGTGGAACACCCTGTTCCCAGCCACAACCAAAAAACTTAAACTTCTTGAAACTCTATACTTACCTTCAGCTTTTTCCCCCCATGGCTCTGTCTTCGTCTCTTCCTGGCAAAGTGGGCAGAGGCGCGTCTATGTACATGCACACACTATGGCGCTGCAGTGTCGCAGCCGTATGATGTCATAGTGAGTGTCTGCGGATAGAGCACATAGAGAAGAAGACAAAGCCACGGAAAGGGGGCTCAACTCTGGACATTTCATTAATTAGGGATGGGAGCTCTTCTGTGGGCATTTCATTAATGGGGGAGGGGCTCTGCTATGAACATTTCATTAGCTAGGGGGCCCTCCACTGTGAACATTTAATTAATGAGGGAAGGTTTCTGCTGATCATTTTACTACTGAGAGGAAGCTGCTGCTGGACATTTTACTACTGAGGGGAGGCTGCTGCTGAACATTTTATTAGTGAGGGGAGACCACTGCTGGACATTTTACTAGTGAGGGGAAGCTGCTACTGGACATTTTATTAGTGAGGGGAGGCTGCTGTTGGACATTTTATTAGTGAGGGGAGTCCACTGCAGGACATTTTACTAGAAAGGGAAGCTGCTACTGGACATTTTATTAGTAAGGGGAGGCTGCTACTGGACATTTTATTAGTAAGGGGAGGATGCTGCTGGATATTTTACTAGTGAGGGGAGGCATCTGCTGGACATTTTATTAATGAGGGGTGGCTGCTGCAGGACATTTTATTAGTGAGGGGAGGCTGCTGCTGGACATTTTATTAGTGAGGGGAAGCTGCTACTGGACATTTTATTAGTAAGGGGAGGCTGCTGCTGGATATTTTACTAGTGAGGGGAGGCATCTGCTGGATATTTTATTAATGAGGGGTGGTTGCTGCAGGACATTTTATTAGTGAGGGGAGGCTGCTGCTGGACATTTTATTAGTGAGGGGAGGCTGCGGCTGGACATTTCATCCATGAGGGGAGGCTGCGGCTGGACATTTCATCCATGAGGGGAGGCTGCTGCTGGACATTTCATCGATGAGGGGAGACTGCTACTGGACATTTCATCCATGAGGGGAGGCTGCGGCTGGACATTTCATCTATGAGGGGAGACTACGACTGGACATTTCATCCATGAGGGGAGGCTGTGGCTGGACATTTCATCAATGAGGGGATGCCGATGCTGGACTTTTCATCTATGAGGGGAGGCTGCTACTGGACATTTCATCTATAAGGGGAGACTGCTACTGGACATTTCATCCATGAGGGGAGGCTGTGGCTGGACATTTCATCCATGAGGGGAGGCTGCGGCTGGACATTTCATCCATGAGGGGAGGCTGCAACTGGACATTTCATCAATGAGGGGAGGCTGCTGCTGGATATTTCTTTGATTTGTGAAGGCCGCTGCTGGACATTTCATGGATGAGGGGAAGCTGCTACTGGACATTTCATCGATGAGGGGCGGCTGCTGCTAGAAATTTTACATGTGTGGGTAAGCTTCTGCTGAAAATTTTATCAGTGAGAGGAGGCTGCTAGACATTTCATTGAAGAGGGCAAGCTACAGCCAGACATTTTCTCAAAAAGTAGCGGCTACATTTATCACCCTAGACTTATACTTGAGTCAATAGGTTTCCATGTGCTGTAGACACTTCTTAAATACCTATGCAAGCAGTTTGCACCTAAAAGAACGTCAAAGTCTGACGGAAAACTGACCCACGGCCTTTATTATATATATGTTTTTAGTCATACTTTTAAATGTCAAAGACAAAGGGACATTATAGAGGTGGGGGGGGGGGGGGCTATAGAAAAATAGGTGTGATAGTGTCCCCTTTTTTGTAGCCCCAGTCAACAAAAAAAGGAACAATATCAGAAAGGGCCACAGAAAAGGAGACAGTAGAAGGCTGTTGGAAATGGTGCATTACACGGGCCGAGGTTAAATATGGGTTATTTGCAGGGTTAAATTTGGGTGCAGCCAGTCCCAGCATACAAAAAGGTTGGGGACCACTGCTTTAAAACGTGAAAGAATAATATGGTTAAATTGGGAGAGGGACGCTTAAAGGCAATGGGGAAGAGCCAAGCCGCTGGACATGTCGTGTATCTAAGATATAAGTATCCATGTAATTATCTTCTTACGTCTTTTACTCTTTCCTACTGACAGATGACAGCGGTGTCCGGCCATCCTGCTCTAGAAGCACAATCTCTGATACCATCAGACAGAGATTAACCTTCCATCATGTGCTCGGGCAAGGAAATTTTGGAAAGGTCGTCCTGGCAGAGGATACTTCTAACCATCAGAAGTACGCTGTTAAGATCATCAGCAAGAGATCCCTGCTCTCCACTGGCAATGAGGCGGATGTGTTGGTGGAGCACCGAGTCCTTCAGCTGGCATCTGGGAGCCCCTTCCTGGTCCGCAGTGACTTTGCATTCCAGACCAAGATGCTTGTTCTATTTGGGCTGGAATACATGAGCTGCGGGGACTTCCAACATCTCCTCCAGGTGACGGGGCGGCTTACCATCCCCAGCGCAACATTCTATGCCGCTGAGCTCGTGTGTGGCATCCAATTCCTCCACTCTAAGGGCGTCATCCACAGAGACCTCAAGCCCGAGAACATCCTGGTGGCTGAGTCGGGCCATATTAAGATCTCAGATTTCGGTCTCGCAATTGACAACATGCTTGGAGACCGCACAGCCACCGAATATGCTGGGACCGAAGGCTATGTGGCTCCTGAGGTGAGAGTTTTGCTTATTTTTACTGATGCAGTTGTATTAATGATGATTTTTTTTTCCAGTCTCCACAATGTTGGTCCCATGGTATAATCCATGTAGTAACTGTTCTCTCTTTTTTGGCAGATGGAGGCTGGCGAGGAGTATGGCGCCGGAGTGGACTGGTATTCATTTGGTGTCATCTTAAATGAAATGCTTACCAGCAAGTGCAAATATCATCCTGCACTTTATGACGCATCGTCCTCCGGCGCCAAAGACATCATCAGAAAGGTCAGTATTTCACTGTACAGATATGATTGTATTGTATTCACTGAAATCCCATCGTTTCTTAACAATTACTGTATTCACTCATTTATAATGACTTTTCTCTTTTTCAGCTCCTCCGGAAAGATCCCGCCAAGCGCTTAGGAGTCCACCGGAACATCCGTAGCCACCGGTTTTTCCAGCATATTGATTGGGTCTCTGTGGAAGCCCTTCGGATGCCCCCACCGCACATCCCTGTAGTAAGTAAATGGACAGACGTTGTGCCACTTTACGTGTTAACATGTGATCAGGATACTCATCTATTTCTTTTCCTTACAGCCATCTACACCTCCCCGCCGTGCCAGACCATTCAACCTGGTCACAATGGAGGCAGCAGAGGCCATAATAGGACCCTTACCAGAGAAAGACCAGGCCATGTTTAGAGGGTTCTCCTTTGTCACCTGAGTGACCCTCTATGACACCGGCTCTAATGTCACCAGAGCGAGCTGTCCTCCTGAGCTCCTGGCAGAAAACATCCAAAAGACACCCGGATCATCCACCTGCACCTGGCACCGGAAGAATCTTCAAGGAGAAGGACGATGGAACTGAAGATCAACATCGCTGAGGGACCCGGCTAGTACACCAGCCAGCCGGAGGAGGTAAGTGGGAGCAGAACATCTGTGCTCCCCGCATAGGCATGTGAAAATAACTGGTAAGTAGATTTCCTCAAATTCTTGATAGCGCCACCTTGTGATGTTATCTTGGATTTGAGAAAATCGCTAGGTGTGTGAGGCCGGATTAGCACATGCCTGTGTTACCTATATACAGAGTTATCCTCTGTGTATAGTTATTTAAAGAAAATCTTACCAGTATCCGGATTTCCTCTTGTCCATGACAGCGCTGTCATAGGTGAGGGGAAGAGGTGAGAGATGGCCGGCTATTAAGGGGTGGAGGAGGCCGGACCTTTTTTTTTTTTTTTAAATTTAATATCTTTCTGAGTGACACCTTACAGCACCAATGGACATGACTGCTGGAAGCTACAATATCAGCTCAGCATCTTCAATAAAGACCTGATGGACCCAGCTAGTAGAAAACCAACCTAGCTGAGAGTGGTAAGTAGCTGTGCAATACCAACTATGCTCCCACCTTATCATGGGCATGTGTAATTCACTGGTAAGTAGATATTCTCATGCCCGTGCTAGCGCCACCTTGTGATGCTGTCTTGGGTAGGAGAAAATCGCAAGGAGCGTAATGGCCGGCTATGAAGGCCAGAGGCAGATTAGCACATGCCTATGTTACCTATATACAGAGTTATCCTCTGTATATAGTCATTAAAAAAACTTACCGTCATCCGGATTTCCTCTTCTCTATGACAGTAATGTCATAGATGAGGGGAAGAGGTGAGAGATGGCCGGCTATTAAGGGGTGGAGGAGGCCGGACCTTTTTTTTTTTCAGACTAACACCATACAGCATCAACAGAGGGCACCAATGGACGCTACTACTGGAAGCCACAATGTCAGCACAGCTGGTGGAGGTAAGTAGTGACATTACATCTGTGACTTCTATACACCATGCTCGCTCACTACTGCACCATTGATGGTAACTCTGTGTAACAGATCCTACTCTTGTACAGATTTTTATTGGTTTATTGTTGTATAGTTGTGATTAATATGTGTTTCTTTTTTACTCTAGTAAAGAAACTTTGCAGAACAATGTGGACTAGTCCATTGTATGTCCAGGGATCTACAGAACAGCAGGAGCAGTGACTGCAGTCAGGCTGAATGAGGATCATACGAAGTTACATACAGAATATTTACTTGACCAATAAAAAAGTGAAAAAAACTGGCCTTTTTTGTGGTTACTTATTTTTTTTCTGCACTTTCACACATCACACTTCTCTGTTAGTTCTGACACTGGTGGCAGCTATAGACGGCTGATCAGGGGAGTAATAGGTATCAGACCCTATTGATCACATACTATTGACATTTCTATAGGATATACCTTTATGAGTTTCAACTATGGAAAATCCCTTAAATCCCTGTTACGAATTTTGCAATGTTCCAGATTTATTGTACACAGAAAAAAACAAGAGGGTTTGTAATAGGAGAATTTATTTAAAACCGTCATGACAATCTCTACACATAATCCCCAAAGTCACAGATCACACAATAGTCACTATGGACTGGAAGGTGACAGGAGGCCGTCACTAACATCCAGCACCATCACATCCAAAACTGCCATTGTGATCCAATGTAATTTCCTTCTAGGAGTATTCTGATATAAAGTTAAATATGTACCAAGGCACATAATAGATGTAATAGGTACTGGGTAATAGCATAGAGCCCGAAAAACCAGTCCCTCTCTGATCATCATTTCAGTGACCACTTACTCAATGATAAGACAGGAGGCGTGTCTCAGACTACACCAGACTCTCTGTAGGTACTGCAGGGAACCTGTAGTCACAGATCACATCTCTGTTCTTATGGATCTGAGCTAAAAGCAGCCAAGGATGAGGATCTGAGTAAAATAAATAGCAGGCGATCGTAACTTACATGCATTTACTGATCTACATATAGTTATTCAGCTTAAAGTGGGCAGTACCTTTAACAGAGTAAGAAGCTGAATCCCCTTTAATAGTATGTTGTTGCAAACATAAATATTTTGTACAAGCTCCAGGCTTGTCGTGGATTCTTAGTTGATATAATTTAGTTACCCCTGGGACCCCACTGTGGGGTAATTGGGTAAATATTGGTACTTCTGCAATATTGTCGGACACTTTACTCCAGGAAGTAAGGAGTAAAGACCATGGCAGTTTTCGGTTCCTGCAGCACCTGGCCAGCAGGTAACCAGTGCGGGCAGAGGTTGCGGTGCCAGCAGCGTATAGTGTACGTGACACTCTTTGACTGAAAACAAAAGTCCAGGTAATAAGTTCATGTGGGATGGAGGGTAAAATCCTCAACTGCGTGAGGTGTCTTCAATACCCCGAGCAAACAACTGGATGAGCTGGTGGTGAACCCTGCAACGAAGGAGGGAGAAGGGTAAGAATCATGAAATGACCCATCACGGGCTATCCACCATACTATGCACATGACAGCCATAGCCCCATAGTACGCTCTGCTGTAGTACAATATGCTGACCATAGACAATTAATGATGGTCAGACATTAGGCATTAGGATTTTCTAGATCTCAATTGTTTCATCTTACATTTATCGCCATCACAACTTGTCCTTTCTCCTCTCTGTCCATTATCGAAGGTTCCTCTTACTTACCTTACGCTGAGCTCTGCACAGTTCAAGATCTCCCCATCACAATTCCATATGCTGGTCTCAGACGTCCTTCCGCATGGACATCCAAAAAATCTCTTTTGACGACGGATTGCCTCTTCTTCATCAAATTCTTCCGGAGTGAAGCGCATAGCACGGATACGATGCACTTCCACATTTGGCAGGGCGAACTATCAAGAGTAAAATATGACTTAGTATAATAGGAATAAGACTTAGCCCCGGGAATTTCCCAAGTGTTTCTCTCTACCCCCATGTTACCTGGTCTTTGCGGTTAGTGTGGCGGTTGAGATGTCTCAGGAACTGCATTGTGCTGCTTTCTTGCACTAGAATAAGATCAGCAGTCCCATCTGCTAAGTGTGCGGTTGGGGAAAGGCCATCTTGACTCTTGGGACAAGCACTGGACATTCCCGTAATATTGATTGCCAAGAAGGAACCTGTCACCTTCTTCCAGGTGTCCGACTGACAATCTGCTGGTAGAGAAGAGATCCATTAGGCTGTGCTCAGGCAAATATAGATGTAGCATGGCTGCTTATGAAGTCTCTCGTTATTCTTATTATCTTAAAGGAATTGTCTAAGGCTATTTGTAAAGTTTTTGTAAAGTGTAAAGATCGCAAGGCCTAAATTATATGGACTTCTGTCACTTTTGAAGCCCTATGAAGTGTTTGACCTCTATATTGGACAGTCGGAAACTACTGTTCCATGTATAATGCTGAGTGCGACTGATTCACTAAGACCGAGCACCAGAAATCACGAATCTGTTGCTTCCCTGCACTGACCCGACCAAGGTCACCATCTTTGATTGTGGTGCACCTTTAACATAGGGTGGTCAACACAATTTGCAAGTTAAATGCGGCGCTCGGTCCAAATCAGTCGCACGCCCCCTAATTTGTGTCTCATTGAAGCCAGCGCAGCTGAACCACAAAAGGGCCGCGTACGACACATTAGTGGCACAGACACTTCTAAAATACCTGTGCAAGCTGTTTTAGCCTAGAAGAAAGTGCAAAGTCCGACAAAAGTGCGGAGAAAAGCCCTTAGTAAATGTGCCCAATAATAAAGATAAAACAGAATTGTTATAGTTTGGGGAATGTCAGTAAAAATTACAGGTTTAAATGATTGCAATCCCTTCAAATTAGACAACAATCAATTATTATTATTATTATTATTGATTATAAATGTTATACATTAAAATGCTTTGGATGTGACCCTATGGCAGAGAGAGGATGAAGTGTCCAACTTGGCATATCTTACCTTGACATTCTTCAGCCGCCTCTCGTAATCTTTCTGAAGACTCAGAACAGACAAGACATCTAAATAATAAAAAGACTTCTGTCAATGGGTGCTCACAGTGCCAAGTATTGACTCAGAGTGCAAGAGGATGAGGATTTGGGTGCAGAGGATGAGGAATATTACCCTGTCCTGCAGCGAGTATTGTCTCTTGGGCTGGAGTTGCTCTCATAGGCTTCCAGGTATTCTACAGTTCCTCTGTATGATTGGTTACTGAACACCATCTTTATGCCTGGAAGGAGAAGACATAGGATTCAACACTAAATGATATCCACTAAACAACACCAACAAGCATAACAATCACATACCACTAACAAGCATATCCACTGCATACAGCCAACATGCATATCAACCTGTAGCTTACCTGCTAGATCATATCTAATGGGTCCCACCCATCGCAAGTTCTCACTCTCCCTAAGAACATCCCCAAAGAAGCCATAGCCAATGAGTGACACAGAATATTTCATCAGCTGTCCATCATTGTATGAAGCACAAACATCCATTGGTTGTGTGTCACCTACAAAAAGACAAACATGTAAATCCACGTATTTGAATATATATATATACTATACCGTAGGGTGTACGGTAAGTTATCTTACATAACCCTTACAATTAAAAGTGACAATTGAATATAGACATTTGTGGGGGTCTTCATATGGGTTGGGCATATCCTGAAGCTAAGGACCAGAACATGTCAGCAGCTATAAGGATCCATGTTTGATTCAGTTAGGGGACCACTAGTGCACAACATATCCATTGGCAAAGCTGATTCCCTTTATTACAATATATGTGTATCCCTACAAAAGGAGATCCGAATTATGGAATTTTTTCTTAAATCAGATTGTTTGGAGTCTGTTTTGCTCTATTTTTATGGCAAATTTATGTAAGACTAAGTTTGGAGCATCTTACTCTTCCATTCTGACTATTCCCAACCAGAGTGATATTGTTTCAATATTGGCAACTTTTAAAAATGTTATAAATCTGGCATATGTCATCTCCACAGACTAACCCATTGTGGAGATCATGTTTGATACATTCTTACTCCCTTCCACTAATGAAAACCTGAGCTGCAGATGTCAGACATCACAATTTCTGCACATTCCCTTAGAACTGCTGAGATCTATTATAGCACAAAGATTCCACCACAGTCAGTAAGTGTTCCTGGACTTACCGATAATAATGTGCAGAGCTGACGTCACAGGATCATTGATACCCACTGTTGCAAAACATACACAATCAGTAGAGCCTGAAGACATTAAAAAAAGATATTTGTTATTAGTGTTTTATGGACAAATCTGTTCACATAAAGTGAACTTACAAAAAATTCCATTTTAAAATCTTGTGTAGATTTGTAAATCCGCCTCCTACAAAGAATGATGGGGCTTATTTACTAAGGGTCGCAGATCACACTTTTGTTGGACTGTTTGCCGTTTTCCTGATTTGCGCAGCTTTGACAGGTATTTAACAGGGGTTTTCCGACTGATTTGGATTTAAATTCTGTCGCAAGACAGTCCAATTACATGCACCGGGAAGAAGAAGGTGAACTCTGGTGGACCTGAGTGGGGAAGCAACACATACAGGATATCGGGCGCACGATCTTAATGAATCGCGGCACAGTGCATTTTTGTGGGACAATGCACTTTCGGTGAACTGCGCAAACCGTGTAAGTAAATGTGCCCCTATATGTCTTCATGGTTACAGACTACATATTGGGGCAGATTTACTTACCCGGTCCATTCGCGATCCTGCGGCGCGTTCTCTGCGGTGGATTCGGGTCCGGCAGGGATTCACTAAGGTAGTTCCTCCGACGTCCACCTGAAGTTCACCGGCCTATTCCTAGTGAAGGTAAGCGCCACTTTTTTTTTTTTTTTAAATGCGGCAGTTTTTCCGAATCTGTCAGGTTTTCGTTCGGCCACGCCCCCCGATTTCCGTCGCATGCATGCCAGCGCCGATGCGCCACAATCCGATCGCATGCCCAAAATCCCGGGGGCCCTTAGTAAATGACCCCCATTAACCAAGTGTGTAGTTGTCCTTTTTTAATATTTGTTGGACAGCAAGAAGAGGGAATAGAGTAGGGCAAGACTTCAGGATTAACTACACAGGGTTGTGTTTTTTTATGAAGACTACAGGCGGTCCCCTACTTAAGAACACCCGACTTACAGACGACCCCTAGTTACAAACGGACCCCTGGTAATTGGTAATTTACTGTACTTTAGCCCTAGGCTACAATAATCAGCTCCAAACAAAAAGGAATGATCACTATATTCAAAGGCATCTCTTATGAATCAAATGAATTTTATTAATTATTTCTTTACAACAAAATAAACATACGAGAAAGGGGAGTAGTAGGGTGGGAACACTTCATTAAAAACCGTGCACAGACACATAAGACAAAAGCAGAATACTAAGAAAAAGAAGCCTCAGTATGGGGTCTGACTCCCCTTGAGAAAGCCAGTTGGCGAAACACGTGTCGGGGCTACACCGTGCACACCGCTTATCCCGGTATGGTAATGATCTTTGCTACTCACTGTGACTGCTCATTCTAAAGCTGAGACCTGTACCCTACTATTTGGTCCAAGTGACTTATTACAGACCCCATACTGTGGCTTCTTTTTCTTAGTATTCTGCTTTTGTCTTATGTGTCTGTGCACGTTTTTTAATTAAGTGTTCCCACCCTACTACTTCCCGTTCTTGTATGTTTATTTTGTTGTAAAGAAATAATTAATAAAATTCATTTGATTCATAAGAGATGCCTTTGAATATATCATATATGATCATTCCTTTTTGTTTGAATTTGATACCAATGGGGCACAGGATTTAAAAGTGGCACTCAATTGAGTTGCTCTTATCCTCAGCTCCTCTACCAGTTTGATGATACAATAATCAGCTGTAGCAGTTATCAGAGGTGTCTGCAATGAAGCTTTACTGTTAATTTTTAAAATCCAATTGTCACAGTGACTAAAAAAAATTTGTCTGGGGTTACAATGATAAAGTATACAGTTCCGACTTACATACAAATTCAACTTAAGAACAAACCTACAGAACCGATCTTGTACGTAACCAGGGGACTGCCTATATATGCCAAGTTACTTCAATTTGTATTATAATTGCTAAATATAACTATTTTCGAAAATCCAAGCAAGACTAAATGGAAATGATGTACTTGTACCACCGCGTATATCATACACAGTCATGTGACTCTTACCAGCCGGTATAATTCCAATCCGCAGGCTACATGGCGTTAACATTGCGTTCTCCTTGTCTTCACAAACTCCACTGTCACTTTGTGTACGTTTCACCAGTCCATGAAGCAATTCACTGAACATGCCATCACCTCCTACACATACTACCCTGCAGACAATGGGAAAGTCCATGTTAGCATCTAACCAGAAGAGAGTAAAGAGAAGACGTGTGATGGTTCCCATACATCATGGAAAGCTACAGCTAATATGGGATGAGCAGATGTCGTGTGTATAGGATGAATATCACCACTGAGACCATCATTATCATCAGCAAATATTGGCTTATTAATGGTCATACAAGTAGATTGTGCTGCCTATTGCCTGGGAGCCCTTTATATTCTAAGAAATGGCTACTCTACAAAATGTTAATTCAATAAATCTGTCTCACCCATCGTATGTCTGTAAATCTGCTTCCAGGATATAGTCTCTTGCATGGTTCGCTCTGGTTGTTTCTGAAAAAAAAAATGGTATTAAAATAATTTATAATGATTTTTTTAAATATATATTGCAGGTGATGTAGGTCTTAAGAACAATAACGCAGATTTTTGACTATTCGGGTGACTTGATGTATTGCCTCCAATATAGTCCCATAAAGGTGACTGTTTATGAGGGCAGTAAGTTAACCCCATGCAGGTTTATAAGCTTTGTATTCTAATTCGGCTTCCTTTAAGGTATTCCCTTAGTACCTCATGGGTGTCATTAAATCGTATGGTTCTTTATCACAGGAAAAGACCCTAAGGCATGATCTCTTTGTATTGCACTGTGCTGGGTCACAGTGGGATACAGCTGTAAATTATATGGTGACAGCCTGGATTTATCCAGGGGGTACAATCCTAATCACCGTCACTAAGCTTCAGTAAGCAAGACTTCTTTTCATTGATTACCCATGTGTAGCACCCTGCATATGACTGTGGCTGTGCATGGTACTAGCTCAGTCCTCTTCAAATGAATAGGACTCAACTTCTCTGTAGCATCAAGCATAGTCATAAACATACAGGGGCGTAACTACAGTGGTAACAGCCATTGAAGCCGCTATGGGGACCACAGCGTTAGGGGGCCCCGGCATCCTAACTGACATACTAAAGAATGGAGGATATGCACCACATTCTACCTAATACCTACACTCACCGGCCACTTTATTAGGTACACCTGTCCAACCTGTCTAACACTTAATTTCTAATCAGCCAATCACATGGCGGCAACTCAGTGCATTTAGGCATGTAGACATGGTCAAGACAATCTCCTGCAGTTCAAACCGAGCATCAGTATGGGGAAGAAAGGTGATTTGAGTGCCTTTGAACGTGGCATGGTTGTTGGTGCCGGAAGGGCTGGTCTGAGTATTTCAGAAACTGCTGATCTACTGGGATTTTCACGCACAACCATCTCTAGGGTTTACAGAGAATGGTCCGAAAAAAAACCCCATCCAGTGAGCGGCAGTTCTGTGGGCGTAAATGCCTTGTTGATGCCAGAGGTCAGAGGAGAATGGGCAGACTGGTTTGAGCTGATAGAAAGGCAACAGTGACTCAAATCGCCACCCGTCACAACCAAGGTAGGCAGAAGAGCATCTCTGAACGCACAGTACGTCGAACTTTGAGGCAGTTGGGCTACAGCAGCAGAAGACCACACCGGGTGCCACTCCTTTCAGCTAAGAACAGGAAACTGAGGCTACAATTTGCACAAGCTCATCAAAATTGGACAGTAGAAGACTGGAAAAACGTTGCCTGGTCTGATGAGTCTCGATTTCTGCTGCGACATTCGGATGGTAGGGTCAGAATTTGGCGTCAACAACATGAAAGCATGGATCCATCCTGCCTTGTATCAACGGTTCAGGCTGGTGGTGGTGGTGTCATGGTGTGGGGAATATTTTCTTGGCACTCTTTGGGCCCCTTGGTACCAATTGAGCATTGTTGCAACGCCACGGCCTACCTGAGTATTGTTGCTGACCATGTCCATCCCTTTATGACCACATTGTACCCAACATCTGATGGCTACTCTCAGCAGGATAATGCGCCATGTCATAAAGCTGGAATCATCTCAGACTGGTTTCTTGAACATGACAATGAGGTCACTGTTCTCAAATGGCCTCCACAGTCACCAGATCTCAATCCAATAGAGCAGTTGTGGCGAACCTATGGCACGGGTGCCAGAGGTGGCACTCAGAGCCCTCTAAATGGGCACCCTTGCAATCACCTCAGGGTAGAGTTTGCCAAACAGGACTCAAGGCCTCTAGCAGTCCCAGGCAGCCCAGGACCCCAGAAGGAAGCTACAATGATAATCCAAACTTCTTCTCCTTCTTTCTACTGTATTGGTGTCCTAAGGTGCCTACACAATTTAAACCCATGAAAGAGCAGGGAGTAATAAGTTACTGCTTAAATTGTTGCAATGGCACTTTGCGAAAAATATGTGGGTTTTGGTTATAGTTTGGGCACTCAGTGTTTAAAAGGTTTTCCATCACTACAATAGAGCATCTTTGGGATGTGGTGGAACGGGAGATTCGCATCATGGATGTGCAGCCGACAAATCTGCGGCAACTGTGTGATGCCATCATGTCAATATGGACCAAAATCTCTGAGGAATGCTTCCAGCACCTTGTTGTATCTATGCCACGAAGAATTGAGGCAGTTCTGAAGGCAAAAGGGGGTCCAACCCGTTACTAGCATGGTGTACCTAATAAAGTGGCCGGTGAGTGTATATACTCCATTTAGTATATAATCCAACCCTACATTAAAAAAACTGTGAATGAAAAAATTTAAATTATTAAATGAAAATATGAAGGACCTAATTGCATCATTATTTAATGATGGGGCGCGGAGGTCAAATTTTTCAACAATGTCATGCGGGCCAGTCCGAGATAGTTAGAGGGCCAGATATGACCCGCGGGCCGTACAATGCCCGGCTCTGAGCACAGAATAACCATCCATATATTTAATAACAGTATAATAAGTATTCTTACCTATCACGTCAGTTTCAATCCCCGCTAGCTGGAATAGGAAGCTTATTTCACTGTAGTATATTCTTGAGGCTTTACCACGACCTCCATATGGGTTAATGAACACAAGAAGTTTCCTTGGCCTTGTGTGTCCTGCCACCATTAGAGAGAATTGTAATAAGATCCAAAGAGCAATGCAGAGAACATATCATATAGGATTTATACATATATCATACATGAATATGCTGGTCATTGGTCTACTGGTTTGATTACTTAATGCGGATGACTGCTGATTCAGGGGGTTTACCCATCAGTGCAGAATAAGGATAAACACCCTTAAAGCGTCATTTTAAGCTGGTGATTTAAAAATGCCATTGCCAGCATTCCAATTCATGTCAGTACTTTATAAAACTTTATTTCACATTACCTGGCTCCCGGCCAGCAGAGTGTGGTGAGTCCTGTGTCTTAGTTGCCTTTCCTCCACACTCATCCAGCTCCTTCCTCACTTCCTATTATGTGCATTGAGCAGGCAGAAAAGGGAGGAGGATGGTGTGGAGGAGAGGAAGAATGAGGAAACACAGGCACATGTAGGTTGCAGCTGCCCCTCTACTCAGGACTCACCACATGCAAGTAATGTGAAATAAACTTTTATGAACTACTGAAATGATTCAGATTGCCAACAAAAGCATTTAAATCAGCATTGAGTGATGCATGTAGTGCATGGTCTGACTGAGCACCGGAACGCCCCTTTATGTGCAGAAATTTGTACCGCATCAGAAAGAGTGTTGCGGACACTTTATAAATACATGTGCAAGCTGTTTTGCACTAAAAAGAATGAGCAAAGTCCGACAGAAAACTGGCGCCGGGGCTTTAATAAATGTATTTGCTCTGTATCGTAAGTGAAGTCTTCAAGTTTCAGTGAAAGAAACCCAGAAACCATCAGAATCCAACACCATCGTCTTACTTACCCTCCAACTGAGACCACTTCCAAAACAAAATAGACCTTCAATGAGGAAGACTGCACCCTATTCAATGTGACTACCGAGACTGCATCCCAATAAGTAAGACTCCTCTAAATGAGTGAGACTGCTTATTGAAGAACAAAAACATTAATCTGATCCATTTTTATCAAAAAATATAATTCTACAGCAAACATCAAAACTGTATTGTTTTAACAAAGAAAGTTTTATTCCATACAGTGTCATGATTTTACTGCCATATATATATTTCATATATTATACCACCTAGTCATCATGGTACATTACTGCAATAGACTGACCCCCAAAAAAGCCATCATATAGTGTCCAAAAATATGCTGTATCCAAACAGAGCCACAAAAAAATACCATGTTTTTTCCACAATTTCCTAAATCAAACCATCATAATCCACTAAAATATTCTAGTTATTTTAGCTGAGTGTTAGAAGTTCCAATAAGTTGCAGTAATGGAATGATAGGGCTCATTTGTATTTTAGACTTATTTGCATTTAGCAGTAATAAAGTAATTACTGGATGCTCATGTGAAGCGCACAAGTGACTGGATTCCTTCCCTATTGCTCATGGGGCGGCAGCTTTATCCTCGCAGTGACAATCAGTAATGACAGTATTTGCATTTAACGATTAAATTTTTTCTAAATCGTATTCACCCAAATTCATTTCATACATCATCATAAATGACTGAGATTCCTTACCAGTCTCAAACATTTTCTTCTGGATGGCCTGCACCCAACTGTGTGCCACCTGGGCATCGGGAGCCGTGAATGTCACCATTTGCAGAGACCAACGTTTAGATGATGATTTCCGAGACACATGATACACTGAAAGAGACAGAGAAAATTCCACTTACATCTACACAAGATGACGAGAAAGTAAAAACTGCTATATGTCTCCATTCTGTGCCAAAGTGGCTCTTGTCACTCCTCAGCCCCCTCCACCAATTTACCACAAAGACCCCTGACTCCATTCAGATGACTGATCCTGAAGAAGTTGATTACATTAATTCTCTATCATACATAATACCTATGCTGGTTGGTATAACAAGATGTGGTTATCTTGTTATACCAACATCTGTTGTCATACAGGAATCTGGGAGACCACAGACACACTAAATAATAATGATAATAATAATTAACCATTCCTTTATATGTTGCACACAGATTACTCAGCGCTGCACAGATCTTGCCAAATCAGTCCCTGTTCCCAATGGGGCTCACAATCTAATCAACCTACCAGTATGTTTTGGAGTGTGGGAGGAAACCAGAGGACCCGGAGGAAACCCACGCAAACACAAAGAGGACATAGAAACTCTTTGAAGATGTTGATCTGGGTGGGACTTGACATTATCATCTGTATTAAATGACCAACAGCTGTTTTCCTTGGGATGAGACCCCTAATCAACAGATCCTAGTAGGCTCTAAACATAATCTTATCCTAGGATTCTGGGGCCCTGTTTTGGGTTAAAAATAGGACCATCAGAGGATTCTCTGGAACTCTCGTTGGCCAGTCTGACATTGATCTAATGTGTATAGGCTGCTTGAAGGGGTTGACCGGGTTGGAGCCCTCGTAGGGGGACCCCCACAGATAATGAGAATGTGGATCGGCTGCACCCTTAATGAATGGAGCAGCAGTCTCCACCGATCAGCAAATTAGCCCCTATCCTGTGACTACAGATGAACTCTTAGTGACCAGACCTTCCCTCTATGGGGGTGTCCAGACAATCCATCATGTTCATGTAGCAATAAGATGATAATCTTTGTTATCTATGGACATCTAATAAAAGCCATGAGACATTATTTTAATAATGAAGCGACTCATTTCATCATCAGGCGTCTGATTCACACAAACACAATGGGAACAGGCACATCCTGATCCATATTCACATGTGTTTCAACACAACATGACTACGCAAGACAATAAAAAAGCTGTCTCTGCCAGTGTCACACTGCCCACACATGGACATTGGTTGGTTAGGGGGGGTTTAATAGAGATGAACGTAATCGGATCAGTACTACAGAAGTCATTCAACAGAATGAACAAGCTGTGAATCAGATTAATGCATAGAGCTAAGAGCACAGCAGTGTGAGGCCACTTGGTGGACCTACAATGGTTAATGGAAGATGTTTATTCTCAATCCACAAATTGTGAACAATCTGAATCTCTAAACATAATCTTCAGCATGTCCATAGGGTTTTTTGTGATCCACTACTGTGGATTCGTGATGTGGAATCCACTTCTAATTACTTTAAAGACTTGTCCCCTGGTGTCCGGAATTTAGCATAAGAGTTCTGTATTATGCCTTGTAGCTATTCAACCAAATTCCTGTGAAATGCAGATACACAACCCTCTGTATGTAAAACAACCTCACGTGAGACAAAGCTGCGGGGCGACTGATGTCACTGGAAAGATCTGGTGTCCCATATACATCCAACCATAGCTCACACCCAGCCGCAGGCTAAATACATGACCTGATTCTGTAAAATGCTTCAGGCTAGGGGCAGTGACACTGTCATGGTCTATTGTCACACGTCAATACTACGTACAAAGACTTGTGGGTTGAAGGGATCACCTTTCCAGTACTTTTCCACTATGTAAAAACCAGACAATACTTCATTTAGGTTAAACTTTGTTTGTCATAAAATGTCCTTATTAATAATAGTTCCCATGGAGCCATATATAAGATACAATGTGACCCCAATACTGGATGTCCACATATAACATTTCATTGGGGTAGTGAAAGACAGCATTATTTACATTGATGACCATGAACATGGTCCCTATTGGGATCAATACATGGATGGTTATTGGCAACTTATTGATACACCGTGATGGTTGACAAAGGTCCCTCAGAAGACCATTTGGAGTTAATTTTGGAACCAGTCCCTTATCACTATGGTCTAGTTATTATACAGTAGTAGAATATAACATTGGTGGTTTGGGCGTTAGACCAAGGCCAGAAGCTTCTAGGGGGGCCATGGCCATTCAAACCACCCACCAAATTTAACATTGTCTTGAGGAAATAATAGAGAGAAAGCGATCTCCAGTCCTGAAATTCACATACACGCCAGCTCTCGACACACATATACAAGAAGGCTCCGAGAACCTTTGAAGGTCCTCCAAAGGTCCTAAAACTCAAAAACTGAAAGTTTTTGTTTTTTTATCAGTGAAAAACAGATCCATGCTGGAAGCCCTAGAAACTGGCGAGCCACCACTAGAACCAGGGTTATCTGTTTTAGCGGTGGTGGTCACATATCCAGTGTCAGGATCAGTTACAGGAATGACCCAGTAACTTCCGTAATGTTGGGGATGCACTGAAACTTACTAACTTCTTAACACCAGGTCCCCCACAAATTACAGATGATTTCTGGGGATACCGTCAGGAAGACAAGATGCTTAGTAACCAGCTGATTGTTACAAGTAGTATGGACAGTCACAAGCTATATTCTAATGGAGAACCACTCATGGGTTCCTCTCTGGTTCCATGACATAAGTATGTAGCCCGAACACCATTGTGGTGGTTGATCAATGGCCACTCAGCAGATGTAGCACAAGCTTAGCAGATTCTGACAATAAATGGGTTAAAGGAACAGTCCAAAGGTGATTCATTGAATTATATCTTGCAGGGTCTGAAGGGAGGAGCATGACTCTAGGTTCTAGCAAGCTCCTGCCAGTGGCGTAACTAGAAGCTGATGGGCCCCAGTGCAAAGTCTGTGCCAGGCCCCCGACTATAATGTATGGTTTATAGTGATAGTCTACTCATATGGGAAAGTGACACCATGAGGGCCCCCTAAACCTCTTGGGCCCAGGTGCGACCGCAACCTCTGCACCCCCTCAAGTTACGCCCCTGGCTCCTCCCTTCTTCAAGCCCCTTCACAATGCGTTATTCAATGAAACAGCTTAGACTGGAGTGTTCCTTAAACTAGAGAGAGGCACAAACCATAAAGGATATCATATTAGAAACTCCGCATTACGCCACGTGACAGCTTGACAAACAGGTCTCTGCCATTATGATAAACCAAAATTAATTATCTGCAAATAAAACAACCTTCCTATACAACAGTGGCTGATAGCATTAAGCTGCGTCCATAATCTTCTGTAATGTGTTCCCTAGTTAAGACAATGATTCATCTCCTTCCCCAGCCAAGATAATTACAGGTGTTTATCACTTAGAAGGAAATAAGGGAAGACGGACGTCCCATTTCCTGCCATCGCTGGACATTACCTGTAAACTGCGTGCTTGGAGCGACCCCCTTGGTCTGTTGTTTGCCGTCACCCAGACGAACGGTAACAATTTCGTTAACTGGAATGGCGACTGTAAGACCTGTGAAAGATAAAAGAGACGTTACATTCAGGCCTGATCAGAGATTATGCATATCACAGTGTATGTGACTGATATACAGAGCCCTATATACGGCATGATGTCTCTAGGAAATGAAACATACAGGCTAAATGCTAACTAGGCCGCATCAAAATAAAGGCGTTCCCTATGGCAACAGGCAGATGTGGATTTGAGGGAATATATGTCAATATTTGAAATACGATAAGTAAAGACTCTTAGTACAAAAGGCAGCCATTTTGTATGTAGGGATCACAACCCACATGGACTAATAGGCTGCTGTAGGGCACACAAACAAATGTTAAACTACAATGTGAATGACCATAACATAATAACAAGCTCAGGGCCAAAATGAAATCTACGATATCTATGACGTTCATATGGGCGTGTGTCACCATTACCGTAAAGGTCAGCGGGTTTGTCCTTTTGTTTCTGTGACTGAAAGTAACAGGATCACATTTCTAGATGCAAACAGCCGCCTCATTACTTCATGTGTATTACTTAAAGGTGCGCTCCACCTAGAAGCAAGCCTAGACTACTAAGCATATGCAACCGACCATAATCTGGGCCTTCAGAGCTATAGACTATTACTCCCATTTTCCTTCACTCTTTGAGATGTTCATTTTCCTGAAAATCTTTCTAGCAAATTGCTTGCTTGCGTATTTAATGCTGTTCATTGATTCACATAAACAAAATGGCTGCCTCAGTAACAGCGTCCGATACGACTCATTCCTACAGACCCGTAGGTCTTAAAGGGGGTGGATGGCAGCGTTTTCCATTAACTCCGGCGCATTGTTATTCTGTAGAACTTAAGTTTATTAAAAATATGTAAATGAGCCTCATGGCTCCACTGTCTCCTGAAATATTCACGCCACCTTCTACTCTATATGCATCTCTGGTTCCCTCCCACTTATCGCAGGCAGCCAGTGATGTCGGTCGTCTGTCTGCAAAACTTGCGCCTGCGTGAGAAGTCATGGTACAGCCAATTTACTAGCTTCTGGTTCATTTACATATTTGTATAAACTTAATTTCTGCAGAATAACGATGTGTTGAAGTTAATGAAAAACACTGCCATCCACCCCTAGAGGTGATGAGTATGCCTGTGGGGAGAGTCTCTCATGAATAATCTGATGGTAGATGGCCTTTAACAAATTACACATAGTGAGCCCCTTATCCATTCTTGGGGCTTTATCCATTCTAGGGGTTTTGCCATCAGGAGAGGAGAAATTATAGGTCCAAAAATTGTCTTATGCCCCATTTACTTCTATGGAAGTTCCAGGTCATTGGAGGAACCAATGTTAAAAATCATCATCATAAAGCAGCTAAGGAGGACTTGGGGGTCTACCACTCTGCTGATTTCTGTGGGTCCTTATAATAATAATTCTTTATTTATATAGCGCACAAAGATTACATTGCACTACACAGAGCTTGCCAAATCAATTTTTTTTTTTTGGAGTATGGGAAACAGGAGGACACAGAGGAAATCCATGCAACCATGGAGAGAACAAGCTCCTTTGCAGATGTTGACGATGGGACTTGAACCCAGGTCCCCAGCGCTGCAAGGCTGTAATGCTAACCACTATGCTATCCTTCTCATTCTAACCCTTCATATACATCTTGTTTAAGTCAGATGTCTTTAAAGGTTTTACTATATTATTACAAGCAGACCTTATCAGAGGATATAAATAGACACACCAGGCGCTTATCTGCCATGTAATCCATTCAGCTATGGTTAAACATCAACTTTTATGATAAGCTGACCCTACACAATAGCTAAAAGGAATTATTTTAAATCACAGCTTTGAAATCCGCATCAACAATTGATATGTCACTTACTGAAGCAGAATTCCTTGCAGAATGGGATTAATCTGTATTTGTATGTTTAGTTTAGCAAACTGCAAAATTAATGTGCACGTAATCTTAAAATGGGCTGTTTCACAAAATATCAAAAGGTTCATAAGTTGCTGCCCAACAGGAGATTGCTCACTAGTGTGATTGATAATACTAGTGGATTGTAATAATTCATCCTGTTCTACTAGTCACAGGTGCCCCAGCAACCCATATCCCTTCCTGTGCCCCCGGACCCTGCCTGCATGAGAGCTCACCTCTCCTGGCTCCAGCAGCAGTCTCTGCGGCTCCCATGGTCCGGTGTGCATGTCCCGTGCATGTCCCGCTAGCCAATCCGCCTTCCCTGATAAATTCCCAGCCCCTTCCTGTGTGCCCTGCCGGATTATTGTGCTTCTAAGAGAAAGCTGTGTTCAATGCCCTTTGCGATTATCCTGATTTCCCGTTGTGACCTCGATTCTGTTTCTGACTCCGATCCCGTGCTGCCTGTCCTGCCCTTCCGCTATGTCACTGACTCTGAACCAGTGCTGCCTGTCCTGACCTTCCGCTATGTCCCGACTCTGATCCTGTGCTGCCTGTCCTGCCCTTTCGTTATGTCCCGACTCTGATTCTGTGCTGCCTGTCCTGACCTTCCGCTACGTTCCCGACTCTGATCCCGTGCTGCCTGTCCTAGCCTTCCGCTACGTCCCCGACTCTGATCCTGTGCTGCCTGTCTCAACCAACTGTCTTTCCCTGACCACAAGTTTTCCTTATGATTCTGTACTGCGCCTTGGCCACCCCCGTGGACAAAGGTGCGCCTTTGGAACGACCTGGATGTACCACGTCACAACAAGTCCAACCTGCTTTAAGGCGGGCTCTGGTGAAAACTGAGGACTGCTTGGACTCCGGTTCCAGGTGTAGAGTTGCGTCATCGTCCACGATGGTCCAGTGGGTCGCGCGACACAAATGGGGGGGTGGGCCGCCGGACAACCCGACTGATTCGGACTAAGCGTGATATTTAAAATTCAAATTGTGTTGTAAGACAATGCACTCACATACACCGGGAAGAAGAAGGTGAACTCTGTCGGACCTCAGCGGGGGAAGCGACACATGCAGGATATCGGCCGCACGATCTTAGTGAATCGCGTCGGACTTCATCCTCGTCAGACAACGCACCTCAGGGATCGCGACAGGACCGGGTAAGTAAATCTGCCCCAATGTCTTGCTATATATACAATGACTATATGTCTCATAAAGAAATCAGGGTCTGGAGTATAAACTGGGCCCAACACCCAAACCAGCACTAAATTGGCAAAGTTCAGTTGTATCATATATACGTGCACAACAGTATATACCCACTCAGTTATACCATATACTACAGTATATAGCCACTCAGTGATACCCTATACAACAGTATATACCCACTCAGTTATACCATATACTACAATATATAGCCACTCAGCGATACCATATATGACTATACATGATCAGTCAGTGATGCCGAAAAACCACTGTATATGTCAGTCAGTGATACCGTATGTCAGTGTATATGACCGGACAAAGAAGATACAATTATATAACTATTATCAAGATATATATAGACTTTATTGGAGGTATCTAAACCTTACTTAAGAACCTGCACAAATTATGATCCAGCCCTTGACAATTATACATTGTACATTCAACGTTTATAATAAAATGCATATAAAATATATATAATATGATATAAAAATATATCAATTGGAATATAAATATAACTACGCTACTAGTGTAATAGTGTAGACAGCCCCCGATCTATCAGGGATCCCATTACCATATTATTATTATTATGTGTCTGTCTTTGTATTGCATTTCCTAACAGCAAGAACCTCGCAGACTGCCTGTTTTCATGGGATATTTGCTTTTGCAGGTGGTTAAAATCGACCTTTGTATTCTTACAACAATGTAAATACTAATCAAATTTTGCTGGGATTTCGTTAATGATTTACCAGTAGTAAATTAGTCATAAACAAAGGAGAATCAACACACTGCCACCTACAGTACAGATAAGGGACGGAGGGGCTATTGTGCCAGAAAAGATCATGGAGGATGGGAATTCCTTGCTCCTTTTATCATTCAACTGCTTAGCCAGATCCTATTAGGAACATTTTGCATCATTGAAATCTAATGGTATCTCAGGTTGACCAATAATAGTTTCACCACTCTATATAGCTCTCTCCAAAATAAAACCCTTTATGGATGTCATATATCACAATAACCCCCCAGGATAAGCCGAAGTAGACAGCCATAAAGAGGGATTGACTCTTGTTCTAGTAGACCCAGTTAATCCAGATATTAAATAGTGGGCGCCTTAGGGGAAATATGTGGGCGGCTATAATTTCAGAAACCCTGTATATTGCTCAGCAGTTCAGTAGTAGCTGATCGTGTATTATATGGTCATCCATTCATTTGAACTGTTGTGATTTAATTCCATTTTTACTTAACATTTCAGCTATAAAGACAATACAAAAAAATTCCCCAAAAACACAAGTCGTACGGTTTCCTGAACCAGTCATAAATTGCACATTGCCCCCTAGCCACATTAGTCTCCATTGCAAAATGTTGACCCTTATTGTACAATAAAGACCAGGACCCCCAAGTCATAAATTAGTACTGCCCTGTACCAGACCCATTCATGCCACCTACTTTTCTTCCTGTATGCCCGTCTCTTGTTAAAGGTCCAGCTCAGGACTGACTGCTCCAGTACCAGCGAGACTTCTGTGCCTTTTATCCTCAGCAAACACATGAGATTTTCCTTCTCCATTGTTACCGCTTGATGTAAAGAACAATATTATGATTTATCCTTCCAGGGATTGCAGATAGGACATGCTATGCGGTGTATATACGTCCCTATATACTACAGTCTCAGAGTCCAGCTCTGACTCTCTCCTTCCTCTCACTGCCAAGTAATAAAGTGTCAGCACTGGAGATAATTGCTTCCCATGGCTGCACAACAGGTTCTGCCTTAGCAAGACTCCGCCTCCAGCATAGGGCTTCCTTCTTTTGACATGGTGTACATGATATTTGCAGGGTACACAGCGTCCTCCTTTGTTTACCCCCAAACAGAGCGGACTGTGAGGAGATGATTGGAATAAGAAGTGAATGTGTATAGGGAAGGCTTTGTTCTGCATGAGACAATAGACGGCCATCACAATCCTAGGAGTGCGAGAAGGGGGAGATTAGGCTGAAATGAAGATTGGAGGTTAATCCTGGAATTTTACATTATTCATAGATACTTGGTTGATGTGGGATTATTTACAATGCATATGGCACTTTGTGCTAGTGTTTATTACAGGAGACCTGGACACATCACGTAAAAGTGTGGCTTATTGTAAATCTGCCATAATAATAATAATTCTTTATTTATATAGTGCACACAGATAACGTAGCGCTGCACAAAGCATTTCAAATTGGTTCCTGTCCACATGGGGGCTCACAATCTAATCAACCTACCAGTATGTTTTGGAATGTGGGAGGAAACTGGAGGACCCCGAGGAAACCCACACAAACATGGAGAAAACATACAAACTCTTTGCAGATGTTGACCTGCCATCAAGTCACTTGCTCTCAAATAAAATTGTCTTCAGCCCAGTTGGTTTTGGTGGCTCGATTTATCAAATTGCACAAATGGTGCCCATATTACATCTGGTATCAAGCCTATGGACTGTACTATACCTTTCTATGCACTATAATTTTGTATTGGCAGAACCTTCTGATTGATGGGAACCAACTCTCCCCTGATGGTAAATGATGAGAGATCCAGCACTGGGGATGAGGAGGTGACACAAGAGCTTACAGTCTATGAGGAGGGGGGGGTGACACAAGAGCTTACAGTCTATGAGGATGAGGGGGTGACACAAGAGCTTACAGTCTATGAGGATGAGGGGGTGACACAAGAGCTTACAGTCTATGAGGATGAGGGGGTGACACAAGAGCTTACAGTCTATGAGGATTAGGGGGTGACACAAGAGCTTACAGTCTATGAGGATGAGGGCTGACACAAGAGCTTACAGTCTATGAGGATGAGGGGGAGCACAAGAGCTTACAGTCTATAAGGATGAGGGGGTGACACAAGAGCTTACAGTCTATGAGGATGAGGGGGTGACACAAGAGCTTAGAGTCTATGAGGATGAGGGGGTGACACAAGAGCTTACAGACTATGAGGATGAGGGGTGACACAAGAGCTTAGACCCCTGAGGAAGCCGCGATACGCGGCGGAACGCGTGGGGCGACTTTTCCTGGGTCCACATCTCCACCTCACATCCCTGGTAAATATTGCAGGCTAGACGGGTGTCTAGTGGGCATGCCATTCACTTTCAGCCACTCCAGCGCAGAGGATTCACATGCACTTTCGTGCTCTCATTCCCACACATCCTCGGGCTGGACTGTCTGACAGTCATTTTGCCAACATCCTCTTTTTTTCCCACAGACGCATGCTTGGTTTATTCATTCACTTTTCAGTGAGATGGTTTTTGTGAGGCCCAGGTCTGGTTAAACCCGACATTGTCAGGTGTCGGGCTCCAGTGGATCTTGTATGCATGGGTGCACTAGGGTGCATTCCTTTTTAAATGATTTTATGATGCTTTTGTCCTGTTTATGTTTGTCTTGTGTCCAAGCTTCAATAAAGTTACTTTTCACTTATTTGCTACTTTACACATGTTGTTTTGTTCTTATTTAATGTAGCCCATTTTTGCATGTGTGTAGCCCATTGATTGGGTGTTTTCTAACAGTACAGATCCCAATTCTGTATATACAAGAGCTTAGAGTCTATGAGGATGAGGTGACACAAGAGCTTACAGTCTATGAGGAGGGGGGGGGGGTGACACAAGAGCTTACAGTCTATGAGGATGAGGGGGTGACACAAGAGCTTACAGTCTATGAGGATGAAGGGTGACACAAGAGCTTACAGTCTATGAGGATGAGGGGGTGACACAAGAGCTTACAGACTATGAGGATGAGGGGTGACACAAGAGCTTACAGTCTATGAGGATGAGGAGGTGACACAAGAGCTTACAGTCTATGAGGAGGGGGGGTGACACAAGAGCTTACAGTCTATGAGGAGGAGGGGGTGACACAAGAGCTTACAGTCTATGAGGATGAGGGGTGGCACAAGAGCTTACAGTCAATGAGGATTAGGGAGTGACACAAGAGCTTACAGTCTATGAGGATGAGGGGGTGACACAAGAATTTACAGTCTATGAGGATGAGGGGGTGACACAAGAGCTTACAGTCTATGAGGATGAGGGGGTGACACAAGAGCTTACAGTCTATGAGGATGAGGGGGTGACACAAGAGCTTACAGTCTATGAGGATGAGGGGGGGACACAAGAGCTTACAGTCTATGAGGATGAGGGGGTGACACAAGAGCTTACAGTCTATGAGGATGAGGGGGTGACACAAGAGCTTACAGTCTATGAGGATGAGGGGGTGACACAAGAGCTTACAGTCTATGAGGATGAGGGGGTGACACAAGAGCTTACAGTCTATGAGGATGAGGGTGTGACACAAGATCTTACCGTCTATGAGGATGAGGGGGTGACTGACACAAGAGGTAAAGAGCTTGTATACTGGCCCAGCCATTCTTTATAACAGAATAATATAAATAAATAAATAAAAGACATCAGCTGCCATCTTATATACAAAGTCCAAGGTCCCTAAAAAGATTTATTCTTAGGGTTGTTTGCAACAGTTGAAGAAAAATTCACAAAATACTATCAAAACTCGCAGCACATAGTCCAGGGTGGGGACTTCCATCAATTTGCGACAAACTTGCATCTTAACAGAAAGTCACAATTCATTAATTCAGGTCTATTGGGAAAACTAGTCAATGCAAATAATGAATTTGGCGCAAGCAGGGTCTATGCAGGGACTTAGCACTGCCCTATGTTCATTTGGTGCAATGGAAAGTCTCAAAACAGCTTTGCACCACAACTGTGCCAATACACTGCCAAGCAGACAAAAAAATATTATACATTACTCCCAATGTATTGATGGGAGAGTACCGCCATAAGATGCGGTTGTACAGTGGGGGCTCCATATGATGGTAGATGGACCATCTACAGCTCTGAATTACAGGGCCATAGGACCTATGGTGCTGCGGTAGATGCTCACACATATGAGGTTAATGTACACTGAACCTGCCGATGATCTGCCAATTTGGGTAACATGGGTAATTCCTGACTCCCAGTGACAGACGTCATTAAAGATAAGGATCGGACAGTCGTATTTCAACATATCTGAATCTTTTTTTCTCTGGAGGAGTCTCACAACAGTCAGGGCCAGCGCTATGGTTAGGCAAAGGTGGCAATTGCACAGGGCTGAAAGGGGGGAATCTCTTCTTTCAAATGAATCTTGAATTTTGTTTCTAGGTGCTATGGATCCAGAGATATTCAGGTTTAAAGTGAGAATATCAGGTGCCATTTTATATATAAAAATCACTCCCGGCGGCCGTTTAACAGTTAATATCTCCGTTTTCCTAAAACTTAGTAACACATATTTAGATTTATATAAAAGAGGAGACCCTCTTCTTTCATAGAAAAAAAGAAGTGAGGTTCTATGTGTCACAGAGCCAGAGATATAGTCCTCTGAAGTGTCCCCCCCTCCAGATTCTTAGCCATCAGGCTGCAAGGAGCATTTGCTGCACACAGGAGCTGCTGCACCTCACAGATACTGGAAATATTCACTTTATATGTTACTTCATTCTGAGAAGGAATAATATCAACTAATATTCATGTTATTAACCCTTCTCTGTGCAGAACTATCTAAGAACACACTTTCTCTCTTATTCCCTTTTATTTTGTGATAGTTTTTTTTTTGTTGGGAAAATTGACTGATACGATGAACATTCGATCCTCTTCGCCTAATGTTGCTACATATTAACACCGGGACCCAGAACATGTGCAAAAAAGTTATATGTAACACCAAACACACACATGTTCTGGAATAAAGTTTTTATTTCCCACCATCCTCCATTACTTACACCCATGTTATGGCGTCTCACTTTCATTCTTATGAAGCGCAGAGGGATCTGTTATTGTGCGGCTAATATAATGGCGCATATCTAAATGTGACTTATTATCTCATTAGCTTGGTTTATTGATATATAGTTATTTATTTGGGTGACCATTGTGTAAGGAACATACAATGATACATCTGTGTGAATTTTCTGCAGTTCCCTTTGCTGCATATTTTGGTGAATATCCACATGTGGGGTCTGTATGATCTCCTCACATCTTACTGGTTTAGGAAAGTACATTTTCTTTATATAAGTATCTGGATTTGTACATATTTTAGAGGAAATTTTGAATGTTAATTGCCAAATGCATCGCCTGGTTGTCTGCTTTCAAAATTCTATAGGTTTTATGGTCCCTTTACTTTTTATTCTGTTTTATTGATATATTTTACAGGTTGTGACTGTCTAAAAATTTCTAGCTGAAAAGCAGATATTTAGTTATTACAGTGTTAATGATATTATGTGGATTTATTTATGTGAGCATATCAATATGGGACATTTGTGAACTCTACACATGTCCATCTATTACATTTAGGAGATGTGAAGGTAAATATTTTCTGTTTGGATCAAATTTTTTGCCATCAGTCAAATTTTAAGTATTTTTTATAAAAAATGTTTCAGTTTGAATCAAAATTGCGCCTATGTCTATAAACTCTTTGATGCAATTTTGAAAATGGGGCAAGTGTCTGCTTTCAGAAAATATCGGTCCCTCTCCCCAATGGGCCTCACAGTTTAATCAACCTACCAGTCATTTTTTGGAGTAACCGGAGGACCCCGAGTAAACCCACGCAGACACAGAGAGAACATACAAAATCTTTGCAGATGTTGACCAGCGCTGCAAGGCTGTAGTGCTAACCACTGAGCCACCATGCTGCCCATCAATCTTCCTATGATCTATCTCCTGTAAAATTCTCCAAAATTACAGTATGTTTCATCATACTAAAGGGAGCCTCTGGCTGATTGTGACTGGTCATAAAATAGTTTTATTTTGGGGCCCCACTTTTAGTTTTGCCCAGGGCCCCACTTTGTCTAGAACCGGCCCTGACAACAGTTATTTCATGCATGTAGGATCAGGCTTATTTAGGGATGCACATATGTTTCTCATACATATACCTAAACTGTTTGCTGAGCATGCATGTGTTTTGTATTGGCAAATGGGAGTGACTGACAAATATCTCTGTTTAGACCAGTGCTGTTGCGTGGTATACATCGCTCCATATACACCGCAGTGTTACAATAGTTCATGATCTTGATGGTGATTTCCCATCAGGGACTGGGTGCCCCCTCTAATAGCTAGGCATGTTCTCCATTAGCATACACCAGACAACCGCTTTATGGGGGATTTTGCTGACCAACCATACAAAAATCTAGGAGAATTTAAAGCAAAATTCTTGCCATATTGGTTCGACTCTAATCAGATATAACTTGATAAAAAAACAGGGAACCTTCTGAAGTTGTGCTTGCGTGTGCAGCAGCCAATGGACGTGCAGATGCATTGTACAGGAAAACAGCTATTTCTGCTTTTATTCCAAATTTTGGCAATGGCATGGGACCACTTGTGGCATTGTGTGATACACATCTAGCTTCCTGGTACTGACACTGTTCACATCCTGTTAACGCTATGGAGTGACCTGCTTACATCAGGGGAGGTGGAGGTGCTGAATATTCTCCATTGTCTTGGAGCAGCTGAAAACAGGACACATAACATAAAGCATTGTGTGATTTTACACACCTCCGGCCTCATGACGTCAACCTGTCACCTGTGAATACACAGAAAAGTCACAGACACCTGAGAGAGGCTTTGAGCCCGTGACATGTGTCTTAACTTTATTCAAAGTTTTTGAGAGAAGTATAGCATGAAATATATGAAAACATACTGGAATAATGGTAACATGCTTTTGTCTTTTTAGACACCAGAGGTGGCACTCGGAGCCCTCTCTGTGGGCACCCAGGCCATCACCCCAGCACAGAGTTTCCAGTCAGGACTCCTATAGTTTGGGCCACCCAGGATGTTCTGTGATCAGTGCTATTTTAAAGCTACACATCCTTAGCTGCCTGGAACTACAGAAGGAGTATAGAGGTGTCTGGGAACTCCTGCTCTGGGCCCCACAATTGTTCTTGTTCAGGGGACCCTGGAAGGAAGCTACACTGATAATCTGAATTTCTTCTCTTTCAACTGTATTGCTGTCCTCAGGATGCCAATACAATTAAAAGCCGTGACAAAACAGGTAGCAGCATGTTACTGCTCAAATTCCCATGTTGGCACTTTGCATTTAAATAAGTGGGTTTGGTTGTAGTTTTGGCAGTCAGACTCTAAAAGGTTCGCCATCACTGTCATATAATAACCAGAAATAGTGCTATTCTTCCTGCACACACACACACTGGCCTAGAGTTTTACACAGTTTGATCGTGTACTTTAAGGTCATCATAAGGCCTGCTGACCAGGCAACTATCCTATGTGTATAATCCAAAAGGACTGGGCGGAAGGTGTCTAGTACGGTAGTAACTTAGCCGAACTTCACATTCATGTGCATGGAAAACCAAGAGGAAAAGCTGGCACCTGAAGATGTATACTGATCAAGGAAAAGCTGATGCAAGGCTTAAAGAGTTTTAATTTAAAGTCAAAGTCTTCCTGGTCATGTTGGTTTCACTAAGGCTACATTCACACTGCCGTATGGGGGATGTATATACGGCCGACGTATATACGGCCGATATACGTCCCCCATAGACGGCAATGGGCGCACGGTGCACAAGGGACATGTCCTATCTTTCTCCGTAGTACGGCGCCGTGCACCATATGTTCCTATAGAGAGGGGCGGGTGTGAGCTGCGCTCACCTCCTCCTCCTCCTCTCGCCGTGCGCTGCCATTGCCCGCCGTGCTACGGTACGCGGGCAACGGCAGTGTGAATGTAGCCTAACTTTTATCAATCAGCTGTTATCTTCGGGGTAAGTTGCGTTCACTACATATTTGTAGTCCTACATTAGCTGATCATATCATGTATAAATGAGCTGGGATCACCAGATTGGGCAATGTTGTCACATCACAGATCATCATTGCCTTAGTGAGTCATATACTCTAAAAGATTTTGGTAACTACTTTATAACTGATCAGTTTAGCCCAGATTTGCAGTTTCTGAGTGGTTGTACCAACATCTGCACATGAGATTGAAGGATATGCTTGTCACAGAATATGCAGCAGAGTAAGACTGTTCTTATTTTCCTTTAGGCTGGGGTCAGGAAGTAAGAAATATGAAGAGTTAGACAATTAAGGCCGCCTTATAGGTGTGTGGAGATTTATAGCCATTGATAATCCACTAGGGGATTCTGGAATATATGCAAATATGTTTTTCAAGGTGTTAAATTTAAATCAATGCATCCTTCCTTGCTTTCCATCAAGCATGACCTACAAGAAGCCTAATGACATGATGTGGGATTAAAGCCAAACCAGAATATCTATTCCAGAAGGAACAGACTCCCAACTGTAGACAGCGTTGTTTCGACCTAATTGGGTCTCTCCAGTACAGTGTAGGGGACTGGTTTGGCTATTGACTAGGGTCAGGAACTAAGAGTTCTCCTTATGGAGAGTTTTCCTCTGGGCTGTGAGGCATACATTTTATTTTATGTATTTTCCAGCCAATGTATAAACAGATGGTTAATGATTACCATTACATTATGTTCAGCTTCAGTCATTTTAGACTGGTTTAATGGCTGCTATTTATAGGTCTCTACAAAAATTTGGTTTCACACTCTATTGACCTATACGCATCAATGATATGTGGCTCAACAGGTAAGTGCGGGAAGAGCAGCTACACCACACACATGATATTTCCTGGTCTGGAAAAGTGACAGCGGGGACCTGATTGGCTCCTGCGGTCAACACCCCTGATTCACTGAAGTTTTTGTAAGTGTGCCTTGCACCAGTATCTTCTAGTTTCTATGCAGCTAAATGCTGCCAGTGGTCACCTAAAACTGGATATACCTCTGGTCACAAGACCTCAGCCATAGATGTTCATTATTAGTTTGTAACCTTAGTAAATTTAGATCTGTCAGATTGCTATTAAAAAGTTTGCAAAAGTTCTAACCATATCACAGAGCTGCATGCTGGTTTCACTTTGTGTATTTCAAGCCTCAGAAGGATATCCCAGTATGAAAACATATACCCTATCCATAGTATTGGTGCAAATGAACCATAAAGTAGTGATTTATACATTTTTACAAAATTCTGTAAATGTTAATACTTCATGTATGTGGCAGGACTGTGTGCAAGAGTTTGCATGGAGGTATTTGCATTGTCTTGATGTAAAATCTAATTCTACTATGAGCTACTGGTGTGTCGCTGTGGAGCATTGTGACTATTGGCTACTGTGGGGGGACTTTGACACTATGGGGCACATTTACTTACCTGGTCCTGTTGCGATCTCCGAGGTGCGTTGTCTGATGAGGATGAAGTCCGGCGCGATTTACTAAGATTGTGCGCCTGATATCCTGCATGTGTGCTTCCCTGCTGAGGTCCGCCGGAGTTCACCATCTTCTTCCCAGTACATGCCTTGCGACACAATTTGAATTTTAAATCCCACGCTCTGTCCAAAGCAGTCGGGTTGTCCGACTGTCACCCCCCCCCCCGTTTTGTGTCGCATGAAAGTTGGCACGATGGCGCCACAATCCGAACGCGTGCGCCAAAAACCCGTTAAATGCGGAGCAAATCGGAAATAGTCGGGTAACTCAAAGGGAATGCGGTGTGTGGCCCTTAGTAAATGTGCTCCTATATTGGATACTGTGGTGACC
Source organism: Engystomops pustulosus (assembly GCF_040894005.1). Classification (NCBI taxonomy): domain Eukaryota; kingdom Metazoa; phylum Chordata; class Amphibia; order Anura; family Leptodactylidae; genus Engystomops; species Engystomops pustulosus. Next base: position 97,144,754 of record NC_092419.1, read on the forward strand.
TAATAGTGATTTATAGGGAAGCAATAGAGACCAGAATTCTCCTCCTGTACTGTAAATAGCTTCATAAAGGAAACCTACCATTTAGAATGGTCGGTGTAAGCTGTAAACACCGAGCACCAGCTCAGGGTGAGCTGGTGCCGGTACTTACTTTCGTTAGTGTTATAAACTGCGGTATCGCAGTTTTAACACTTTTTAAACTTTAGAGCAGAAGGGGCTTTGGCGATGCGCGCGACCGTGCACGCGCAACGTCTCCGGCATTTCCTATGTAGGCACGCACGCAGCGCCGAAGCCTCCTCTGCTCTAAAGTTTAAAAAGTGTTAAAACCGCGATACCGCGGTTTATAACACTAACGAAAGTAAGTACCGGCACCAGCTCACCCTGAGCTGGTGCTCGGTACTTACAGCTTACACCGACCATTCTAAATGGTAGGTTTCCTTTAAAGCACATGTCCACACTGAGCACCTAAAAATACCAGAGTCACTTTCAGGGCACCTGAATAATAGACATGTCCCACAATGTGGTACAAAAAAATAATTAACTCCTATAACACAACTGACCACATACATACAATACATACATCCAATAATAAACTCCAAAAACAAAATCATGCTGCGCCCTTGCTTCTAATTAAAATTATACTGAAACCTCTCAATATACTAGAATTATATAGCAGTCCTCTAATCAATTATTTCAGACTAAGTGCCCCCCAAATTATTATTTCATATATGTAATCCCCAATCAATTATTTCATTGAGATGTACTCCAATACATTTTATATACTGTGTCCCCAGTAGTGTATATACTGCACCCACATTGTATATGCTGTATACCAATACATTTATATACTGTACACAATACATTTTATATACTGTACGACAATTGGGTCCAGGGGTGGGACCCCCATCAAATATTTATGTATGTGGCTTTTATTTGAAGGGATTGTCTGGGAGGATAGGTGGGAGATACACTTTGTTATTATCCTCTGGACGCTGACAGAGCTAATTACAGTGATAATGCAGAGAGCGTCAGCTCCCTGCACTATAACTATGCCTCTGCTTCTGCTGTGTGTAGCAGAGCTGGCAAAAAAAATTCCTTTCTTTGTCCCTCATTCTCCCCTAGGAAAGTTTGTAGGTATACAAGCGGCTCCTTTTGTTTTTCCCAGGCAGAGGGGTGAATGCTGTGGATTCCCCTCCTCTCCCACTCAGTCCAGCACATGGAGGAAATTACTGACTCCTCTCCAGCTCCTCCCTGTTGTCTTCACTCCCAGCAGGCAGTTACATGGCTGAGTGATGCTGCCACCTACTGGACGCAATAATTATCTCTTCTCAGAACATTTATTAGAGCCTTCAAACAGCCTGTAGCACAGCAGTGCACAACCTCCCCCTGATCACAATCATCAGGACCTTATCAAAAGGGGATCAGAGGTCAGCATTCACTTTCCCACAGTAGCTAAATAAAATGAAAGCTGAAGTCTGATTGGTTGCAATGAGAAACTAGAACAGTTCTGCTCTCAGACTGTTTTGATGGGCCCCACTATCATCACAGGCCCCGTAGCGTTGGGTATTGCTGCTAAAGTGGTTACTAAAGCCCCCTGTGAGTAGATCGCACTTTGGCAGTTTCTCACCCCTAGACGAAGGGAGCGTGTTCTGTATTCTGTGGGTTGAACTTGCGAATGTATAGATATATGAATTGCATTGTATATTGCACATATCTGTAGATATATGAACTGAATTGCATATTGTACATACTTGTAGATATATAAATTGCATTGCAGAATTACATACTTTTTTGTACTGGTGTCGCCCTTGTGTTTTTTGTGTGTCCCTTCGTTGTAGTGCACTTGTCTGTGTAATGCAGTTGTTTCAAATGTCTGTGTTCTCCATTTTTAGATAAATTAATTTAAAAAAAATGAATATTTTTGAACAAAACTAGTGCTGATTAAGTCTGGCATTTTTTTCATGTAGGATATATATATTTGATATTGTTTGTGTAATGAAAAGTTCTACAATTTTCCAATATACTTTTTGCATCAATTCTTCACAGATTTCTAGATCTCTGCTTGCTGTCATTCAACAGCTCATCACTAGAGATGAGCGAGCACTAAAATGCTCGGGTACTCGTTATTCGAGACGAACTTTTCCCGATGCTCGAGTGCTCGTCTCGAATAACGAGCCCCATTGAAGTCAATGGGAGACTCGAGCATTTTTCAAGGGGACCAAGGCTCTGCACAGGGAAGCTTGGCCAAACACCTGCGAACCTCAGAAAAGGATGGAAACACCACGGAAATGGACAGGAAACAGCAGGGGCAGCATGCATGGATGCCTCTGAGGCTGCTTAATCGCACCATTATGCCAAAATTATGGGCAACAGCATGGCCATGACAGAGTGACAGAATGAAGCTAGATAGCATCTAAAACATCCAATAATTGACCCTGACACTATAGGGGACGGCATGCAGAGGCAGCGGCAGCAGGCTAGAGAGTGTCATGGCGACATACCCTAAATGGACTCAGGCTTCAAACCAATGGGTGGCAGAGAGGAACCAAAGGAGGTGAGCAAGAAGCGCTCAAATAATATCGGTACATGATAAAAGTTTGCCAGTATATTTTGTGGATTACACAGCAGGGTGGCGACAAAGTTAACATGGAAGCCATGAAAACAACCCAAAATTCTGCCTGACACAGCTCGTTTGATAAGGGGACCATGTATGGAGGCAGTGAACTAGTAGTAGATTAAAGGTGCTGTAGTTAAAACTATGTTAGTTGGATCTTGGCATGGAGCTGGCGCTCCGCTGCCAGGCGAGCTTTCGCCAATCCAAGCCCCTGTCTCTAGGCTACTCCCCAAACAGCACTTCTAAGAACCTTTTGTATAAGATCAAGTGTAGTAGCGTTCTTATAAGTTTAGGATATGGCGGGTGAGGGGAATGTAAACAGATGCGCAAGAAGCGCTGAAATAATATCGGTAAATGATAAAAGTTTGCCAGTATTTTTTGTGGATTACACAGCAGGGTGGCGACAAAGTTAACAAGTTTGTTGTGGAAGCCATGAAAACAACCCAAAATTCTGCCTGACACAGCTCGTTTGATAAGGGGACCATGTATGCTTACAGTTCATGCCAGTCGCTGCACTGGCTGCCAGTCTCCTTTCGAATACAGTTTAAAATAATAACCCTCATCCATAAAGCTCTGTATAATGCTGCACCCCCCTACCTCTCCTCTCTTATCTCAGTCTATCGCCCAACCCGTGCTCTTAGATCCGCCAGTGATCTTAGATTAACCTCTACCCTAGTGCGGACCTCCCACTCGCATCTCCAAGACTTCTCTAGAGCTGCACCAATTCTATGGAATGCTCTGCCCTGGACTATCAGACTAATACCTAACCTCCAAAGTTTCAAACGTGCTCTTAAAACCCATTTCTTTAGGCAAGCCTATAACACTCATTAACTGCATGAAGTTTTAACTCTTCTACTAACCCGTCCTGTGTCGTCCTCCCATCTGTTATCCAGCAACCAACAGGCACCAGACTTCTCTACAGTCCCATTCACCCTGGACCTGGTATATAAGATGACGGCTGAGTGGTTCAAGCGACAGCAATTCCATTTATTATATTTTGTTCTATTCCCTAAGAAGAATGGCTTGACCATTAAATATTCTTTTACCTCGTGTTACCCCATCATCTTCATAAACCGTAAGCACTGGCGAGCAGGGACCTCACTCCTGTTGTTCCATACAAATGTTGTGCTCTGTTACATTACATTTGTATTTGTTTCCTATGATTTGTAAAGCGCTACGGAATATGATGGCGCTATATAAATAAAGATTATTATTATTATTATGGAGGCAGTGAACTAGTAGTAGATTAAAGGTGCTGCAGTTAAAACTATGTTAGTTGGATCTTGGGATGGAGCTGGCGCTCCGCAGCCAGGCGAGCTTTCGCCAATCCAAGCCCCTGTCTCTAGGCTACTCCCCAAACAGCACTTCTAAGAACCTTTTGTATAAGATCAAGTGTAGTAGCGTTCTTATAAGTTTGGGATATGGCGGGTGAGGGGAATGTAAACAGATGCGCAAGAAGCGCTGAAATAATATTGGTAAATGATAAAAGTTTATTAGTATATTTTGTGGATAACACAGCTGGGTGGCGACAAAGTTAACAACTTTGATGTGGAATCCATGAAAACAACCCAAATTTCTGCCTGACACACCTCGTTTGATAAGGGGACGATGTATGGAGGCAGCTATATGGACGACTTTTGGAGGTAGCAATGGAGACAACGTGTGGAGGCTGCTATGGAGACAATTTAATTTGGATAGTGCCTGTATGTGGCAGTCCCAAAAAGTTTTCAAACCAGAGGAGCAGGTAGGTGGCCCTCCAGAAAAATAGAATAGATTGAGTGCCTGTATGTGGCAGTCCCAAAAAGTTTTCAAACCAGAGGAGCAGGTAGGTGGCCCTCCAGAAAAATGGAATCGATTGAGTGCCTGTATGTGGCAGTCCCAAAAAGTTTTCAAACCAGAGGAGCAGGTAGGTGGCCCTCCAGAAAAATTGAATAGATTGAGTGCCTGTATGTGGCAGTCCCAAAAAGTTTTCAAACCAGAGGAGCAGGTAGGTGGCCCTCCAGAAAAATTGAATAGATTGAGTGCCTGTATGTGGCACTCCCAAAAATTGTTTAAAACAGAGGAACGGGTCGGTGGCCCTCCAGAAAAATTGAATAGATTGAGTGCCTGTATGTGGCACTCCCAAAAATTGTTTAAAACAGAGGACCGGGTCGGTGGCCCTCCAGAAAAATTAAATGCATAAAGTACTATAGCTAGAGCCAGTGGGCCCTGTCAAAAAATAGCCAGTTTCCTCTGCTTTACTGTACAAAGAGGAGGAGAAGGAGGAAAATGAGGAGGAGGAGGAGTGGATCAATTATTCAGGTTGAGCTTCCTTCACCTGGTGGAGATTGGAAATTATGAGAAATCCAGGCTTTATTCATCTTAATAAGCGTCAGCCTGTCAGCGCTGTCAGTCGACAGGCGTGTACGCTTATCGGTGATGATGCCACCAGCTGCACTGAAAACCCGCTCGGACAAGACGCTAGCGGCAGGGCAGGCAAGAACCTCCAAGGCGTACAGCGCCAGTTCGTGCCACATGTCCAGCTTTGAAACCCAGTAGTTGTAGGGAGCTGTGTGATCATTTAGGACGATGGTATGGTCAGCTACGTACTCCCTCACCATCTTTCTGTAAAGATCAGCCCTACTCTGCCGAGACTGGGGACAGGTGACAGTGTCTTGCTGGGGTGACATAAAGCTGGCAAAAGCCTTGTAAAGCGTACCCTTGCCAGTGCTGGACAAGCTGCCTGCTCGCCTACTCTCCCTCGCTACTTGTCCCGCAGAACTACGCACTCTGCCGCTAGCGCTGTCAGAAGGGAAATACTGTTTCAGCTTGTGCACCAGGGCCTGCTGGTATTCATGCATTCTCACACTCCTTTCCTCTGCAGGGATGAGAGTGGAAAGATTTTGCTTGTACCGTGGGTCCAGGAGAGTGAACACCCAGTAATCGGTGCTGGAATAAATTCTTTGAACGCGAGGGTCACGGGATAGGCAGCATGAAATCTGCCATATGCGCCAGAGTACCAACGCGTAAGAATTCACTCCCCTCACTGGCCTGACTGTCCATTTCCTCCTCCTCCAACTCCTCCAACTCCTCTTCTTCTGTCCATACACGCTGAACAGTGAAGGACTCAACAATGGTCCCCTCTTGTGTCTCGCCAACATTCTCCTCCTCTTCCTCCTCATCCTCCTCCACCTCCACCTCCTCCGATATGCGCTGAGAAACAGACCTAAGGGTGCTTTGGCTATCAACAAGGGAATCTTCTTCCCCCGTCTCTTGTGACGAGCGCAAAGCTTCCGACTTCATGCTGACCAGAGAGTTTTTCAACAGGCCAAGCAGCGGGATGGTGAGGCTGATGATGGCGGCATCGCCACTGACCATCTGTGTTGACTCCTCAAAGTTACTCAGCACCTGACAGATATCAGACATCCACGTCCACTCCTCATTGTAGACTTGAGGAAGCTGACTGACCTGACTACCAGTTCTGGTGGAAGTTGACATCTGGCAGTCTACAATGGCTCGGCGCTGCTGGTAAACTCTGGATAACATGGTCAGTGTTGAATTCCACCTCGTGGGCACGTCGCACAACAGTCGGTGAGCGGGCAGTTGGAGGCGGCGCTGCGCTGCCCTGAGAGTGGCAGCATCTGTGCTGGACTTCCTGAAATGTGCACAGATGCGGCGCACCTTCGTGAGCAAATCTGACAGATTGGGGTATGTCTTGAGGAAACGCTGAACTATCAGATTTAACACATGGGCCAGGCATGGCACATGTGTCAGTCTGCCGAGTTGCAGAGCCGCCACCAGGTTACGGCCGTTGTCACACACAACCATGCCTGGCTTCAGGTTCAGCGGTGCCAGCCACAGATCAGTCTGCGCCGTGATGCCCTGTAATAGCTCTTGGGCGGTGTGCCTTTTATCGCCTAGGCTCAGCAGTTTGAGCACCGCCTGCTGTCGCTTAGCGACGGCACTGCTGCTGTGCCTAGAGCTACCGACTGATGGCGCCGTGCCCACGGATGGTAGTTCGGAGGAGGAGGTGGAGGAGGGGTGGGAGGAGGAGGAGGCATAGTAGGCCTGAAACACCTGGACCGAGGTAGGCCCCGCAATCCTCGGCGTCGGCAGTATATGACCAGCCCCAGGGTCAGACTCGGTCCCAGCCTCCACCAAGTTAACCCAATGTGCCGTCAGCGATATATAGTGGCCCTGCCCGGCAGCACTCGTCCACGTGTCCGTGGTCAGGTGGACCTTGCCAGAAACGGCGTTGGTCAGGGCACGGGTGATGTTGTCTGACACGTGCTGGTGCAGGGCTGGGACGGCACACCGGGAAAAGTAGTGGCGGCTGGGGACCGAATACCGAGGGGCGGCCGCCGCCTGAGGTTGCGAAAGGCCTCGGTCTCTACTAGCCTATAGGGCAGCATCTCCAGGCTAAGCAATCTGGAGATGTGGACATTAAGGGCTTGGGCGTGCGGGTGGGTTGCACTATATTTGCGTTTCCGCTCCAGCGTCTGGGGTATGGAGAGCTGAACGCTGGTGGATGCTGTGGAGGATCGTGGAGGCGACGATGGGGTTTTTGTGGCAGGGTCCTGGGCAGGGGGCTGACTATCAGCTGACACAGGGGAAGGAGCAGTGGTGTGCACGGCCGGAGGTGAACGGGCTTGTTGCCACTGAGTGGGGTGTTTAGCATTCATATGCCTGCGCATACTGGTGGTAGTTAAGCTAGTAGTGGTGGAACCCCTACTGATCCTGGTTTGGCAAATGTTGCACACCACAGTCCGTCGGTCATCCGGTGTTTCCTTAAAGAACCTCCAGACTTCTGAAGATCTAGCCCTCGCCGCAAGAGCCCTCGCCACGGGAGCTTCACTAGTTGACACATTTGGCGCTGATGCACCAGCTCTGGCCCTGCCTCTCCGTCTGGCCCCACCACTGCCTCTTCCAACCTGTTCTGGTCGAGGACTCTTCTCCGTCTCAGAAGCACTGTGTTCACCCGGCCTATCAACCCAGCTTGGGTCTGTCACCTCATCATCCTCCGATCCCTCAGTCTGCTCCCCCCTCGGACTTCCTGCCCTGACAACAACTTCACCACTGTCTGACAACCGTGTCTCCTCATCGTCGGACACCTCTTTACACACTTCCACTACGTCAAGAAGGTCATCATCACCCACAGACTGTGACTGGTGGAAAACCTGGGCATCGGAAAATTGCTCAGCAGCAACCGGACAAGTGGTTTGTGACTGTGGGAAGGGTCCAGAAAACAGTTCCTCAGAGTATGCCGGTTCAAATGCCAAATTTTCCTGGGAGGGGGCAGACTGGGGGGGAGGAGGCTGAGGTGCAGGAGCTGGAGGAGTGGCGATTTCGGTGACATGGGTGGACTGCGTGGAAGACTGACTGGTGGACAAATTGCTTGAAGCATTGTCGGCAATCCACGACATCACCTGTTCGCACTGTTCTGGCCTCAACAGTGCTCTACCACGAGTCCCAGTAACTTCAGACATGAACCTAGGGAGTGTAGCTCTGCGGCGTTCCCCTGCTCCCTCATAAGCAGGTGGTGTCTCACCCCGGCCAGGACCACGGCCTCTGACCCCTGCAGTAGTTGGACGCCCACGTCCCCGCCCTCGTCCTCTACCCCTAGCCCTCGGGTTAAACATTTTTAAAATGAGAGTTATAACTTTAATTTTTTTTTAACTTTTTTTTGTGTTTTTTGTTTTTTTTTGTGTTTTTGAGTTTTTAAAACCAAACGATGCTATCCTATTGCTATGGCTATTTTCTAGCCAAGTATGAAAGCACACTACTATGCCAGATGAGATGACGCAGAGTTATGAAACAAAATAAACGTAAAATAAAAAAGGAAAAATGGCAGACTGTGCCTAATTGAAATCCAACCCCTACTAAATTTTCCCACTTCGGTCTTTGCAATGGATATGTGCGTCACTAAGCGCAAAACACAGCGGTCGCAAGTCTCACTACAAATTGCTCACAATTTGCTAGTAGATGCACTGCAGCAAGTACAGCCACCAGCAGATCAACCAGAAATCAAATATATATAACGCTACTGTAGGCGTAAGTAAGCTGTTTGGATTCTCCTATGGCTATTTTCTAGCCAAGTATGAAAGCACACTACTATGCCAGATGAGATGACACTGAGTTATTAAAAAAATAAACGTAAAATAAAAAGTAAATGGCAGACTGTGCCTAATTGAAATCCAACCCCTAATAAATTTTCCCACTTTGGTGTTTGAGGTGGATATGTGTGTCACTAAGAGCTAAACACAACGGTAGCAAGTCCCCCTGCAAATTCCTCACAATATGGTACTAGCTGCAAATAAAAAAAAAAAAGTATAACGTTATTGTAGCCCTAAAAAGGGCTGTTGGGTTCTTGGAGAATCACTCCTGCCTAACAGTAAGCTAATAGAACACCCTAACGCTTTCCCTGACCAGCAGCAGCTCTCTCCCTAGCGGCATCCAGACACAGAATGATCCGAGCAGCGCAGGCAGCGGCTAGTCTATCCCAGGGTCACCTGATCTGGCCAGCCAACCACTGCTATCGACGTGTAAGGGTACCACGTCATGCTGGGTGGAGTGCAGAGTCTCCTGGCTTGTGATTGGCTCTGTTTCTGGCCGCCAAAAAGCAAAACGGCGGGAGCTGCCATTTTCTCGAGCGGGCGAAGTATTCGTCCGAGCAACGAGCAGTTTCGAGTACGCTAATGCTCGACCGAGCATCAAGCTCGGACGAGCATGTTCGCTCATCTCTACTCATCACCAATTAAAGGGAATGGATTGCAATGGACTGGACACAACCTGATGACAGATATTTGGTGATGTGTGCATGCTTCCATCTTATCTCCCTCTTTAACCAGTGTACCCCCTTCTACAACTTTAATGTAATATTTATACAAGACCCTGACCACCAGGTTGTCCCTTTTCAGTTCTATAGGTCACACAACACCCTGCTGTCACCCTGCAGCTGCACATACATGACTGTGTTTTATCCAAACAAGCAGCTATTTTTAGGTCGCCTTTTCTTCTTTGCACACAAGTCGCTGATCTGGTTACTGTAACCTAATATTTCTCGCACAGGTATTTCTATTCTGTCTATGAACAGGTGAACTCCAGGGGTTTCAGTCATAGTGACCTAGATTCAGCTGCAAAAGAAAAATCTTCATGGTTAATGTGAACACCAGGAGTTCTGAAGCACAAATTACCTTCCATATGTATCTAACTTAAGGTTTTCAATTTCCATGAGAATAACTGTGGAATGACACAATGGGGCTTATTTACTAAGGGTCCCCGGCCACACTTTAGTTGGATTTTCGTAAGTAATGTATAGTTCTAAGGGAAGTTGATCTAACTTCTCCTGTCTGCTAGTGATCGCTCGTTCGTGTGTAATATGTGTGTAATATGTGCAAAACTTCCTCCTCACCCAATGAGGGAGCTGTACATCTAGTATCTCCAAGATCCTCAACCAATGAGGCAAAAATCATCCTTCAAATAAGATAAACCTGGGACTAACCATGCGCTGCTTACAGGGAGCCAGGTAATGTGAAATAAAATTTTATAAACTACTAAAATAGTTGAGAATGCTGACAAATGTATTTTTAAAATCAGTATAGCAGACGCTATCGACACCTGTCACCAGCTAAAAATAGCATTCTCGGTAACAGGTTCGATTTAACGTCTATATGCACCAAGTATGTGAGATGTTCCAACATTATTAAGTGGAACATACATCTTAAGACGTCTGTGCACCAGCATTCATTTTTTCTTGGTATTTGTAGCTTATTAAGTGTTTGCTTATTTCTGTTTCCAAAATGCAGAACTGTATATTTTATAATTGTACCACCAGCCAGATTTTTGGGGGGTCTCTGTGACAATTGGAATTGTCAGAAGAACCAGGATTAACAATAAAGCTTAATTTCAGACACCTGTGATAACTGTTATAGCTGACTATTGTAGCCTGGGGTTAAAATACAGTTAATGACTAACATCCAGAGGTTAGTAACAACCGTCTGTAAGTCGGTTGTTCTTAAGTAGGGGACCGCCTGTATATAAAAGTTCTGGGGGGAAAATCTAAAAAATACTGATCTGTGAATGTTCCCACCCCAAGTCCTCAAAGCCATTTTTAGCATCAAACACGGTTTAAATCAGCCAAAAACTTTTTTTTTTACATAAAAAGACTGCAAAAATAAACAACTTTTACATAGAATTTCATGACAAAATCTTTCATGACATATCATATGGTTCACTTGACTTTTCCAGGTTTGCCCCATTCAGATTTGTTTGTGTAACCTGTGGACTGGTCAGACATACAGCATGAGCTGATGGGGATGGTCCCTACATTTGGATACCCATCTAATAATCCACATTTTTTACATTATTTTAGCAGCCCCAAAATAAACTGTTCCGCATGATTTCAAAAATTGTAACTTGTCAAGATTACAATGAGGAAATTCTCAATTTATTTAAACACTTCCTTTTTCCTTAAGGTAATTCGTCACATTACACAAAAATCAAGTTAAACACTTAGAAAAGTGTCATTACATAGAAGAGCAATTACCCGAATTCTTCTGTAAAGGGCTTAATTTCTAAAACCAAAAAGTTCTCTTTATGTCCTAATGGTGGAGCAGGGGAGATTGTGTTAACTACAGGGGCAGAAGGGGGCACTGCCTGAAATGAATTGGGAGGGGGGGAGGGGAGGGGATTGCCAGGGACATCCAGGCGGCCTACCTGCAGAAGTTAGTGGCTATTTTAGGAGAGACCCAATGGTGGTGGCAAGGTGGACCTGTTGAAGGATATGGTATGCTGACTATTCATGCCTGCTGGGCACCATGACCGTCCAGCCACATAACAGACTGAGATGCTACATGTGAAAATACCCTAACATTATAGACATTAGATAAGATCATATAAGCACAGCCAAAAATATGAGCATATGGTTATGAAATAATAATAATAATGGAGAATATTCTGGATGGACGTCACCTATGTATCATTAGACGTCACTGCTTTCACATCTTCCCATAATCTCTAACTGAAAGGATAACAAATGCCCAGGGAAATGCCAAGAAGGAAACTCTTACAAGACTGGTTAGGTCAGTCTATACTATAAGCTGCAGTTCTGTTACTGTGTCTTACAATCGGCTGAAGCTGAGTACACGATACTCACATTATTCATGACCCAATGTTAGTTCATTAGAGAACCCTAGATGCTTCTTCTTACTTGGCGACATAAAACTTTTATCAATGAATGCATATATGACACATGGCTGCAGGTTGGATGTGTGCCATACTGACGCCATACTCTACTGCCCTGCAGCTGCCGTGTGTGAACTTTGCCCAAGGCCATGAGTGTAACAGGAAGCTACAGGCGTCTATATTATGCCAAGTGTGTAATTGAGAAAGCAGATAGCCACAAGCCAGGACACATTGGGGCACATTTACTTACCCCGCCACAGGAGTTCCCGAGTGTCCGATGATCATGCACTACGGCACAGTTCACTAAGATCGTGCGCCCGTTTTCCTGCATGTTTCACTTCCCCGATCAGGGCAGCCAGAGTTCACCTTCTTGTTCCCGGTGCTTGGATTGCGATACAATTTTTAAGTTAAATCTCGCAGTTTGTCCCAATCCGGCGGATCGTCCAACGGCCCGCCCACCCGATTTGTGTCATATGAAAGCCGGCAAAATCCGATCGCGTGCGACACAATGCCCTGCTAAATCCCTGTCCCGGCATTGCAATCCCCGAAAAGTTGGAAAACCCGACGGAAATGCATCCGCGGGACCCTTAGTAAATAAGCCCCTTTGAGTCTCTTCCCTTTTTTTCCCTCAGACCACCATGATGACTTCTCCTGATGGCGTGCCAAACTGCAAAATAATTGGCTTTTTGGGGTTATAGATATTGATGATGTATTCTTATGTAAAGTCATTATTGGGGCAGATTTACTTACCCGGTCCATTCGCGATCCAGCAGCGCGTTCACTGCGGTGGATTTGGGTCCGGCTGGGATTCACTAAGGTAGTTCCACCGACGTCCACCAGGTGGCGCTGCTGCGCTGAAGTCCGCCGAGGCCCGCCGAAATGCACTCAAGTTCACCGGCCTATTCCTAGTGAAGGTAAGTGCAAGTTTCGCAACACTTTTTTTTTAAATGCGGCGTTTTTTTCCGAATCCGTCGGGTTTTCGTTTGGCCAAGCCGCCCGATTTCCGTCGCAAGGAATGCCAGCGCCGATGCGCCACAATCCGATCGCGTGCGAAAAAATCCCTTGGCAATTCAGGGGAAATTGTCGCAAATCGGAAATATTCGGGTAACACGTCGGGAAAACGCGAATCGGGTCCTTAGTAAATGACCCCCATTAATTTCAGACAGGTAGAAATCTCACAGTTATCAGTGGTTTATGTTGGCTTTTGCATATGGTACTGTATGCGGTAGTATTTGGCATAATATGGCAGCATTATGTACAGTATCAGTTCATAACTATAGTCTGTGTGGCATTATTATAGCACTATATTTTGGTCCCGTATGGGCGTATTAGTTTGCTTTGTATGACAGTATTATGGCTATATTTTGCCCTTAAATGGAAAGGATTATATGACTTTATGGGAATATTAGTTTGGCATTCTATTGCAGTATTACGGCACTGTATAATGTATGGTCTATTACTGTATTATCTACTGCATTGGTTTTATATGGAGGTATTTTATTGGATTGTTCTATTAGTTTGTGTGTCAGGATTACAGCACTATATTATGTTTGCTTTTGTAGTAATATAACACTATATGCAGTATTATTTACCTCTCTATGACAACATTATGCTAATATCTTGGTATGCTAGTTTGCTTTGTATGGCAGTATACCATAATGGGTCACATTTAATAAGAACAGGGCAAACTACACTAAATGCAGTTTGCATGTGTAGAGCGCAGAGGGCGCAAGATTAATGATTTGTGGCGCACGTTCTTCATGAATCTGGCGCCCCCTGCACTGCCCCAACAGAGTGCACCAAAAAATTTTTTGGTGCACCTTTGACACAGGTCAAGTGACACGTTTCTGTCGGGCATTGCATGATAAATCATGCGCCAGAACGCCCCCTAATTTGTGTCGCATGATGTTTAGTACAGTTGTGCCGCAAAAGGGTCATGTGCAACACAATTGTGGTGCAGGCACTTCTTAAATACCTGTGCAAGAAGTTTGTAACTAAAAGAAGGTGCAAAGTCCGACAGAACACCCTTAGTAAATGTGCGCCAATATTTTATTGTTGTATCTATATAGTGGGTGGGCACGTGCAGGGGCTATCTATATACTGAGTGGGCACATGCAGGGGCTAACTATATACTGAGTGGGCACGTGCAGGGGCTAACTACATACTGAGTTGGCACGTGCAGGGGCTATCTACATACTGAGTTGGCACGTGCAGGGGCTATCTACATACTGAGTGGGCACGTGCAGGGGCTATCTACATACTGAGTGGACACGTGCAGGGGCTATCTATATACTGAGTGGACACGTGCAGGGGCTATCTATATACTGAGTGGGCAGGTGCAGGGGCTATCTACATACTGAGTGGGCACGTGCAGGGGCTATCTACATACTGAGTGGGCACGTGCAGGGGCTATCTACATACTGAGTGGGCACGTGCAGGGGCTATCTACATACTGAGTGGGCACGTGCAGGGGCTATCTACATACTGAGTGGGCACGTGCAGGGGCTATCTACATACTGAGTGGGCACGTGCAGGGGCTATCTACATACTGAGTGGGCACGTGCAGGGGCTATCTACATACTGAGTGGGCACATGCAGGGGCTATCTACATACTGAGTGGGCACGTGCAGGGGCTATCTACATACTGAGTGGGCACGTGCAGGGGCTCTCTATGTACTGAGTGGGCACGTGAAGGGGCTATCTAGATACTGAGTGGACACGTGAAGGGGCTATCTACATACTGAGTGGACACGTGAAGGGGCTATCTACATACTGAGTGGGCACGTGAAGGGGCTATCTATATACTGAGTGGACACGTGAAGGGGCTATCTATATACTGAGTGGACACGTGAAGGGGCTATCTATATACTGAGTGGGCACGTGAAGGGGCTATCTATATACTGAGTGGGCACATGCAGGGGCTAACTATATACTGAGTGGGCACGTGCAGGGGCTATCTACATACTGAGTGGGCACGTGCAGGGGCTATCTACATACTGAGTGGGCACGTGAAGGGGCTATCTACATACTGAGTGGGCACGTGCAGGGGCTATCTACATACTGAGTGGGCACGTGCAGGGGCTATCTACATATTGAGTGGGCACGTGCAGGGGCTATCTACATACTGAGTGGGCACGTGCAGGGGCTATCTACATACTGAGTGGGCACGTGCAGGGGCTATCTACATACTGAGTGGGCACGTGCAGGGGCTATCTACATACTGAGTGGGCACGTGCAGGGGCTATCTACATACTGAGTGGGCACGTGCAGGGGCTATCTACATACTGAGTGGGCACGTGCAGGGGCTATCTACATACTGAGTGGGCACGTGCAGGGGCTATCTACATACTGAGTGGGCACGTGCAGGGGCTATCTACATACTGAGTGGTCACGTGCAGGGGCTATCTACATACTGAGTGGGCACGTGCAGGGGCTATCTACATACTGAGTGGGCACGTGCAGGGGCTATCTACAAACTGAGTGGGCACGTGCAGGGGCTATCTACATACTGAGTGGGCATGTGCAGGGGCTATCTACATACTGAGTGGGCACGTGCAGGGGCTATCTACATACTGAGTGGGCACGTGCAGGGGCTATCTACATACTGAGTGGGCACGTGCAGGGGCTATCTACATACTGAGTGGGCACGTGCAGGGGCTATCTACATACTGAGTGGGCACGTGCAGGGGCTATTTACATACTGAGTGGGCACGTGCAGGGGCTATCTACATACTGAGTGGGCACGTGAAGGGGCTATCTATATACTGAGTGGGCACATGCAGGGGCTAACTATATACTGAGTGGGCACGTGCAGGGGCTAACTACATACTGAGTGGGCACGTGCAGGGGCTATCTACATACTGAGTGGGCACGTGCAGGGGCTATCTACATACTGAGTGGGCACGTGCAGGGGCTATCTACATACTGAGTGGGCACGTGAAGGGGCTATCTACATACTGAGTGGGCACGTGCAGGGGCTATCTACATACTGAGTGGGCACGTGCAGGGGCTATCTACATACTGAGTGGGCACGTGCAGGGGCTATCTACATACTGAGTGGGCACGTGCAGGGGCTATCTACATACTGAGTGGGCACGTGCAGGGGCTATCTACATACTGAGTGGGCACGTGCAGGGGCTATCTACATACTGAGTGGGCACGTGCAGGGGCTATCTACATACTGAGTGGACACGTGAAGGGGCTATCTACATACTGAGTGGACACGT
The DNA here is from genome assembly GCF_040894005.1 of Engystomops pustulosus. NCBI lineage: Eukaryota > Metazoa > Chordata > Amphibia > Anura > Leptodactylidae > Engystomops > Engystomops pustulosus. The sequence continues at coordinate 97,160,753 of NC_092419.1, forward strand.
GAAGGGGCTATCTACATACTGAGTGGACACGTGAAGGGGCTATCTATATACTGAGTGGACACGTGAAGGGGCTATCTATATACTGAGTGGACACGTGAAGGGGCTATCTATATACTGAGTGGACACGTGAAGGGACTATCTATATACTGAGTGGACAGGTGAATGGGCTATCTATATACTGAGTGGACAGGTGAAGGGGCTATCTATATACTGAGTGGACAGGTGAAGGGGCTATCTATATACTGAGTGGACACGTGAAGGGGCTATCTACATACTGAGTGGGCACGTGCAGGGGCTATCTACATACTGAGTGGGCACATGAAGGGGCTATCTACATACTGAGTGGACACGTGAAGGGGCTATCTACATACTGAGTGGACACGTGAAGGGGCTATCTACATACTGAGTGGACACGTGAAGGGGCTATCTATATACTGAGTGGACACGTGAAGGGGCTATCTACATAGTGAGTGGACACGTGAAGGGGCTATCTATATACTGAGTGGACACGTGAAGGGGCTATCTATATACTGAGTGGACACGTGAAGGGGCTATCTATATACTGAGTGGACACGTGAAGGGGCTATCTATATACTGAGTGGACACGTGAAGGGGCTATCTATATACTGAGTGGGCACGTGCAGGGGCTATCTACATACTGAGTGGACACGTGAAGGGGCTATCTACATACTGAGTGGACACGTGAAGGGGCTATCTACATACTGAGTGGACACGTGAAGGGACTATCTATATACTGAGTGGACAGGTGAAGGGGCTATCTATATACTGAGTGGACACGTGAAGGGGCTATCTACATACTGAGTGGGCACGTGCAGGGGCTATCTACAAACTGAGTGGGCACATGAAGGGGCTATCTACATACTGAGTGGACACGTGAAGGGGCTATCTACATACTGAGTGGACACGTGAAGGGGCTATCTACATGCTGAGTGGACACGTGAAGGGGCTATCTATATACTGAGTGGACACGTGAAGGGGCTATCTACATAGTGAGGGGACACGTGAAGGGGCTATCTATATACTGAGTGGACACGTGAAGGGGCTATCTATATACTGAGTGGACACGTGAAGGGGCTATCTATATACTGAGTGGACACGTGAAGGGGCTATCTATATACTGAGTGGACACGTGAAGGGGCTATCTATATACTGAGTGGGCACGTGCAGGGGCTATCTACATACTGAGTGGACACGTGAAGGGGCTATCTACATACTGAGTGGACACGTGAAGGGGCTATCTACATACTGAGTGGACACGTGAAGGGGCTATCTATATACTGAGTGGACACGTGAAGGGGCTATCTATATACTGAGTGGACACGTGAAGGGGCTATCTATATACTGAGTGGACAGGTGAAGGGGCTATCTATATACTGAGTGGACAGGTGAAGGGGCTATCTATATACTGAGTGGACAGGTGAAGGGGCTATCTATATACTGAGTGGACAGGTGAAGGGGCTATCTATATACTGAGTGGACACGTGAAGGGGCTATCTACATACTGAGTGGGCACGTGAAGGGGCTATCTACATACTGAGTGGACACGTGAAGGGGCTATCTATATACTGAGTGGACACGTGAAGGGGCTATCTACATAGTGAGTGGACACGTGAAGGGGCTATCTATATACTGAGTGGACACGTGAAGGGGCTATCTATATACTGAGTGGACACGTGAAGGGGCTATCTATATACTGAGTGGACACGTGAAGGGGCTATCTATATACTGAGTGGACACGTGAAGGGGCTATCTATATACTGAGTGGACACGTGAAGGGGCTATCTATATACTGAGTGGACACGTGAAGGGGCTATCTATATACTAAGTGGACACGTGAAGGGGCTATCTATATACTGAGTGGACACGTGAAGGGGCTATCTATATTCTGAGTGGACAGGTGAAGGGGCTATCTATATACTGAGTGGACACGTGGAGGGGCTATCTACATACTGAGTGGGCACGTGAAGGGGCTATCTATATACTGAGTGGACACGTGAAGGGGCTATCTATATACTGAGTGGACACGTGAAGGGGCTATCTATATTCTGAGTGGACAGGTGAAGGGGCTATCTATATACTGAGTGGACACGTGGAGGGGCTATCTACATACTGAGTGGGCACGTGCAGGGGCTATCTACATACTGAGTGGGCACGTGAAGGGGCTATCTATATACTGAGTGGGCACGTGAAGGGGCTATCTATATACTGAGTGGACACGTGAAGGGGCTATCTATATACTGAGTGGACACGTGAAGGGGCTATCTATATACTGAGTGGACACGTGAAGGGGCTATCTATATACTGAGTGGGCACGTGAAGGGGCTTTCTATATACTGAGTGGGCACATGCAGGGGCTAACTATATACTGAGTGGGCACGTGCAGGGGCTAACTACATACTGAGTGGGCACGTGCAGGGGCTATCTACATACTGAGTGGGCACGTGCAGGGGCTATCTACATACTGAGTGGGCACGTGCAGGGGCTATCTACATACTGAGTGGGCACGTGAAGGGGCTATCTACATACTGAGTGGGCACGTGCAGGGGCTATCTACATACTGAGTGGGCACGTGCAGGGGCTATCTACATACTGAGTGGGCACGTGCAGGGGCTATCTACATACTGAGTGGGCACGTGCAGGGGCTATCTACATACTGAGTGGGCACGTGCAGGGGCTATCTACATACTGAGTGGGCACGTGCAGGGGCTATCTACATACTGAGTGGGCACGTGCAGGGGCTATCTACATACTGAGTGGGCACGTGCAGGGGCTATCTACATACTGAGTGGGCACGTGCAGGGGCTATCTACATACTGAGTGGTCACGTGCAGGGGCTATCTACATACTGAGTGGGCACGTGCAGGGGCTATCTACATACTGAGTGGGCACGTGCAGGGACTATCTACATACTGAGTGGGCACGTGCAGGGGCTATCTACATACTGAGTGGGCACGTGCAGGGGCTATCTACATACTGAGTGGGCACGTGCAGGGGCTATCTACATACTGAGTGGGCACGTGCAGGGGCTATCTACATACTGAGTGGGCACGTGCAGGGGCTATCTACATACTGAGTGGGCACGTGCAGGGGCTATCTACATACTGAGTGGGCACGTGCAGGGGCTATCTACATACTGAGTGGGCACTTGCAGGGGCTATCTACATACTGAGTGGGCACGTGCAGGGGCTATCTACATACTGAGTCGGCACGTGCAGGGGCTATCTACATACTGAGTGGGCACGTGCAGGGGCTATCTACATACTGAGTGGACACGTGAAGGGGCTATCTACATACTGAGTGGACACGTGAAGGGGCTATCTACATACTGAGTGGACACGTGAAGGGGCTATCTATATACTGAGTGGACACGTGAAGGGGCTATCTATATACTGAGTGGACACGTGAAGGGGCTATCTATATACTGAGTGGACACGTGAAGGGGCTATCTATATACTGAGTGGACAGGTGAAGGGGCTATCTATATACTGAGTGGACAGGTGAAGGGGCTATCTATATACTGAGTGGACAGGTGAAGGGGCTATCTATATACTGAGTGGACACGTGAAGGGGCTATCTACATACTGAGTGGGCACGTGCAGGGGCTATCTACATACTGAGTGGGCACATGAAGGGGCTATCTACATACTGAGTGGACACGTGAAGGGGCTATCTACATACTGAGTGGACACGTGAAGGGGCTATCTATATACTGAGTGGACACGTGAAGGGGCTATCTATATACTGAGTGGACACGTGAAGGGGCTATCTACATAGTGAGTGGACACGTGAAGGGGCTATCTATATACTGAGTGGACACGTGAAGGGGCTATCTATATACTGAGTGGACACGTGAAGGGGCTATCTATATACTGAGTGGACACGTGAAGGGGCTATCTATATACTGAGTGGACACGTGAAGGGGCTATCTATATACTGAGTGGACACGTGAAGGGGCTATCTATATACTGAGTGGACACGTGAAGGGGCTATCTATATACTAAGTGGACACGTGAAGGGGCTATCTATATACTGAGTGGACACGTGAAGGGGCTATCTATATTCTGAGTGGACAGGTGAAGGGGCTATCTATATACTGAGTGGACACGTGGAGGGGCTATCTACATACTGAGTGGGCACGTGAAGGGGCTATCTATATACTGAGTGGACACGTGAAGGGGCTATCTATATACTGAGTGGACACGTGAAGGGGCTATCTATATTCTGAGTGGACAGGTGAAGGGGCTATCTATATACTGAGTGGACACGTGGAGGGGCTATCTACATACTGAGTGGGCACGTGCAGGGGCTATCTACATACTGAGTGGGCACGTGAAGGGGCTATCTATATACTGAGTGGGCACGTGAAGGGGCTATCTATATACTGAGTGGACACGTGAAGGGGCTATCTATATACTGAGTGGACACGTGAAGGGGCTATCTATATACTGAGTGGACACGTGAAGGGGCTATCTATATACTGAGTGGGCACGTGAAGGGGCTTTCTATATACTGAGTGGGCACATGCAGGGGCTAACTATATACTGAGTGGGCACGTGCAGGGGCTAACTACATACTGAGTGGGCACGTGCAGGGGCTATCTACATACTGAGTGGGCACGTGCAGGGGCTATCTACATACTGAGTGGGCACGTGCAGGGGCTATCTACATACTGAGTGGGCACGTGAAGGGGCTATCTACATACTGAGTGGGCACGTGCAGGGGCTATCTACATACTGAGTGGGCACGTGCAGGGGCTATCTACATACTGAGTGGGCACGTGCAGGGGCTATCTACATACTGAGTGGGCACGTGCAGGGGCTATCTACATACTGAGTGGGCACGTGCAGGGGCTATCTACATACTGAGTGGGCACGTGCAGGGGCTATCTACATACTGAGTGGGCACGTGCAGGGGCTATCTACATACTGAGTGGGCACGTGCAGGGGCTATCTACATACTGAGTGGTCACGTGCAGGGGCTATCTACATACTGAGTGGGCACGTGCAGGGGCTATCTACATACTGAGTGGGCACGTGCAGGGGCTATCTACATACTGAGTGGGCACGTGCAGGGGCTATCTACATACTGAGTGGGCACGTGCAGGGGCTATCTACATACTGAGTGGGCACGTGCAGGGGCTATCTACATACTGAGTGGGCACGTGCAGGGGCTATCTACATACTGAGTGGGCACGTGCAGGGGCTATCTACATACTGAGTGGGCACGTGCAGGGGCTATCTACATACTGAGTGGGCACGTGCAGGGGCTATCTACATACTGAGTGGGCACGTGCAGGGGCTATCTACATACTGAGTCGGCACGTGCAGGGGCTATCTACATACTGAGTGGGCACGTGCAGGGGCTATCTACATACTGAGTGGACACGTGAAGGGGCTATCTACATACTGAGTGGACACGTGAAGGGGCTATCTACATACTGAGTGGACACGTGAAGGGGCTATCTACATACTGAGTGGACACGTGAAGGGGCTATCTATATACTGAGTGGACACGTGAAGGGGCTATCTATATACTGAGTGGACACGTGAAGGGGCTATCTATATACTGAGTGGACAGGTGAAGGGGCTATCTATATACTGAGTGGACAGGTGAAGGGGCTATCTATATACTGAGTGGACAGGTGAAGGGGCTATCTATATACTGAGTGGACACGTGAAGGGGCTATCTACATACTGAGTGGGCACGTGCAGGGGCTATCTACATACTGAGTGGGCACATGAAGGGGCTATCTACATACTGAGTGGACACGTGAAGGGGCTATCTACATACTGAGTGGACACGTGAAGGGGCTATCTACATACTGAGTGGACACGTGAAGGGGCTATCTATATACTGAGTGGACACGTGAAGGGGCTATCTACATAGTGAGTGGACACGTGAAGGGGCTATCTATATACTGAGTGGACACGTGAAGGGGCTATCTATATACTGAGTGGACACGTGAAGGGGCTATCTATATACTGAGTGGACACGTGAAGGGGCTATCTATATACTGAGTGGACACGTGAAGGGGCTATCTATATACTGAGTGGACACGTGAAGGGGCTATCTATATACTGAGTGGACACGTGAAGGGGCTATCTATATACTAAGTGGACACGTGAAGGGGCTATCTATATACTGAGTGGACAGGTGAAGGGGCTATCTATATTCTGAGTGGACAGGTGAAGGGGCTATCTATATACTGAGTGGACACGTGGAGGGGCTATCTACATACTGAGTGGGCACGTGAAGGGGCTATCTATATACTGAGTGGACACGTGAAGGGGCTATCTATATACTGAGTGGACACGTGAAGGGGCTATCTATATTCTGAGTGGACAGGTGAAGGGGCTATCTATATACTGAGTGGACACGTGGAGGGGCTATCTACATACTGAGTGGGCACGTGGAGGGGCTATCTACATACTGAGTGGGCATGTGCAGGGGCTATCTACATACTGAGTGGGCATGTGCAGGGGCTATGTATATACTGAGGGGACCTGTCAAAAGAGTCTAGCTTGTCATGGCTTAAAAAAAGTTTTGGTCAAAAAATAAATTGTGTTATGTATCACTGTGGGAATGGACGCCGGGGAGGAGGGGGCCTACAACAATCTTCTAGTCAGGGACCCCAAAATTTCTAGGGGCGGCCCTGATTGCAGTTTATGTAAGAGTTAATATTGTCTTCCCTGTTTGTGGTATACGATACAAATTTCTTACTACATGAAACATACTTGCCGGCTTTACAAATAGTATGTCCACACATAAAGCATCCTTTGTAATATGTTGTAAGATATAATATAATTACTAGTGCTTCCCTAGGACAAAAATATTATTATATTGCTGTTTACACTGGTGTTGATCTCAGGTTTTGTTTGTTTTTATGCTATGTTATTAGATTGTGTATCACCCACCCTGTGATGTCACAGGAAACATGGGGGAGGGGTATGACTTTTAAATTGTGTGCAATGCAAGTACCATCAGATCATGACTAAAGCCCAATGGGGCTGAAACGCGTTGATCTTCTAACTGTGCCAGGTTTTGATGTCTGTATGTGAGTAGTTTCTCCTGGGTCTCGGGAATGTCCGTGCATGCCGACTTTTTTCGTGCTCCCACACCCCGATGTGGAAAGTTACCTGTGAGATAGACTACTTAAGGCCATATAAAATTTTTGCAATTTGGCACGTTTGTGATGGCAAACAATACAAGGAACTGGAGGTCAATTCACAGTCTGAATGCAACTGAAAGCTGCACCAAAGTTTTCAGAGGACCTGCCGTAACCATTGTCATCAGTTCAATACCAGTAATGAATCAACTAAAAAAAGCTTTGGAAAAAGAGAGGAGAACCTGGAGGCAGAGTCGGCTCCAGGTTACAGTAGGCCCCTGGGCGACAGAGCCTCAGTGGGCCCCTTTGCAGTGAACTCACGTTATAGAATTAAAAATTCTGAAAATAAAACAAACTCCATTTCCCGAAAATATTCCTTAGTTTAGTTTCCTCATAGTTATTTTATATGCAGCCCCACTCACCCCTATGGATTCATTAGATATAGCCCCCTCACCCCCATGGATTTTTTATGTACAGCCTTATGTTGGGCCCCCCAGGAACCCTGGGCCCCGACACTTGCCCAGGAATGCTCAGTGTTGGTGACGGCCCTGTGTGGTGGGATATAAAAACTTAAAGCAATTATTTATCAAAGCATATGATTCCGAGAGGATTGTCTTTAAAAAAGTTTTCCAAAAGGAGGATACAGTTGGGAAATCTCTACTTGGTAGGCTATTTTTCAAATTTTACAAGAGGGGGCTAACTTGCCCTAAGGCACCATAACCAAGGAGTAAAACTTAACCTTTATTAGTATTAAATTAATAAATGATGAACAAAAAAGTGACTTAAAAACACAGGGTTGCTTCAATGCCACGTGTAAACGTATCCCAGTGCTGGTTTACCGGATTCGCCAGACTGGGTATCATGAATGCCACATAAGTGTTGTTGGGGCATTTGCTGTAGTTGTGGGTGATGGAATTAAAGTGTCAGGTGAGGGTCCAATATAGGTTGTATGTATTTTAGCTAAGTGGGTATATGAATCGAGAAGGGTACAGTCTGCACCTCCTGGTCAGATCAACAGGCTTTCTTTTCAGTTACCCAGATGGGTTACTGGGGAAACCTTACTTTTGCACTGTAACTCTGCAAAAGTTTACGGGGTATGTCTCAATATTTGTTATTTCAAATGAAAAGTTTGGAGAGTAGTAGAGAGGTCCCCAATTAGCCCATCAATGAGGTAGGGCTGCCTTATCAGCGTCCGTACTTGGTGTCCTGTTGTTTATTGTCACCCTACATACACTGATTAACAGTTGACCCAGTCATCTCATACACCTGATAAATTCATTCACTCCACACACTACTAACATTGATTCTACTCTGCCTCCTATGTAATTTTGTGTAAGATTAATCACTGGATTGGCGCACTCTGCTGGTTAAAATTTGCTACCAAAGCCCCCCAACATGTTTCGCCGAATTCACGGCTTCATCAGGGGTAACGGGCTTAGCTCGCGAGCGGCGTGCGGGGTATATATTTATATGTTAACCCAGAATGCCATTGGTGATGGGAGGGCACAAACAGATGAGGATTAGAGATGAGCGAGCACTAAAATGCTCGGGTACTCGTTATTCGAGACGAACTTTTCCCGATGCTCGAGTGCTCGTCTCGAATAACGAGCCCCATTGAAGTCAATGGGAGACTCGAGCATTTTTCAAGGGGACCAAGGCTCTGCACAGGGAAGCTTGGCCAAACACCTGGAAACCTCAGAAAAGGATGGAAACACCACGGAAATGGACAGGAAACAGCAGGGGCAGCATGCATGGATGCCTCTGAGGCTGCTTAATCGCACCATTATGCCAAAATTATGGGCAACAGCATGGCCATGACAGAGTGACAGAATGAAGCTAGATAGCATCTAAAACATCTAATAATTGACCCTGACACTATAGGGGACGGCATGCAGAGGCAGCGGCAGCAGGCTAGAGAGTGGCATGGCGACATACCCTAAATGGACTCAGGCTTCAAACCAATGGGTGGCAGAGAGGAACCAAAGGAGGTGAGCAAGAAGCGCTCAAATAATATCGGTACATGATAAAAGTTTGCCAGTATATTTTGTGGATTACACAGCAGGGTGGCGACAAAGTTAACATGGAAGCCATGAAAACAACCCAAAATTCTGCCTGACACAGCTCGTTTGATAAGGGGACCATGTATGGAGGCAGTGAACTAGTAGTAGATTAACCCCTTAACGCTCTGCGCCGTAGCTCTACGGCGCAGAGGTATAAGGGATGTATGAAGAGGGCTCACGGGCTGAGTCCTCTTCATACAAAGGTGGGGGTTTTTGCATTCTGCACAAAACCCCCACGGCTAATAACCGCGGTGGGTGCTTGCACCGATCGCGGCTATTAACACCTTCTTTGCCGCCGGCAAAGTCGCCGGCGGCGTTCAAGACGGCGGCGCGCGGGCGCAGCCATCTTTTTTTCGATCGCCACGCCCCCGAACGTCATCGGGGGGCGGCGATCGGTTGCCATGGTAGCCTCGTGTCTTCTCTTGACACGAGGCTACATGGCAGCTGCAGATTCGTTACAATGAGCCAGTGGCTCATTGTAATGAATGTGCTGCAAAAATGCCATATATTGCAATACAGAAGTATTGCAGTATATGGTAGCAGCGATCTGACCATCTAGGGTTAATGTACCCTAGATGGTCTAAAAGATAGTGAAAAAAAAAAGATAAAAAAAAGTTTAAAAAATAAAAAAAATTAATAAAATATTAAAAATTCAAATCACCCCCCCTTTCCCTAGAACTGATATAAAACATAATAAACAGTAAAAATCACAAACATATTAGGTATCGCCACGTCCCAAAATGTCCGATCTATCAAAATATAAAAACGGTTATGGGCGGCGGTGACCTCCGAGGCGGGAAATGGCGCCCAAATGTCCGAAATGCGACTTTTACACCTTTTTACATAACATAAAAAAAGAAATAAAAAATGATCAAAATGTCGCACAGACCTCAAAATGGTAGCAATGAAAACGTCGCTTCATTTCGCAAAAAATGACCCCTCACACATCTCCGTGCGCCAAAGTATGAAAAAGTTATTAGCGTCAGAAGATGGCAAAAATTTTTTTTTCTTTTTTGTACACATTCGTTTTATTTTTGAAAATGTATTAAAACACAATAAAACCTGTATAAATTTGGTATCACCGCACCGAACCAAAGAATAAAGTAGGCGTGTTATTTGAAGCGAAGAGTGAAAGTCGTAAAAACTGAGCCCACAAGAACATGACGCACGTGCGGGTTTTTTTCAATTTTTCCACGTTTGGAATTTTTTTTCAGCTTCGCAGTACACGGCATGTTAAAATAAATAACATTACGGGAAAGTAAAATTTGTTACGCACAAAATAAGCCCTCACACAGGTCTGTACACGGAAAAATGAAAAAGTTATGGATTTTTGAAGTTGGAGAGTGAGAAATGAGGCGAAAAACCCTCCGTCCTTAAGGGGTTAAAGGTGCTGCAGTTAAAACTATGTTAGTTGGATCTTGGCATGGAGCTGGCGCTCCGCTGCCAGGCGAGCTTTCGCCAATCCAAGCCCCTGTCTCTAGGCTACTCCCCAAACAGCACTTCTAAGAACCTTTTGTATAAGATCAAGTGTAGTAGCTTTCTTATAAGTTTAGGATATGCCGGGTGAGGGGAATGTAAACAGATGCGCAAGAAGCGCTGAAATAATATCGGTAAATGATAAAAGTTTGCAAGTATATTTTGTGGATTACACAGCAGGGTGGCGACAAAGTTAACAAGTTTGATGTGGAATGCCCTGTAATAGCTCTTGGGCGGTGTGCCTTTTATCGCCTAGGCTCAGCAGTTTGAGCACCGCCTGCTGTCGCTTAGCGACGGCACTGCTGCTGTGCCTAGAGCTACCGACTGATGGCGCCATGCCCACGGATGGTAATTCGGAGGAGGAGGAGGTGGAGGAGGGTTGGGAGGAGGTATAGTAGGCCTTTGAGACCTGGACCGAGGTAGGCCCCGCAATTCTCTGCGTCGGCAGTATATGACCAGCCCCAGGGTCAGACTCGGTCCCAGCCTGCACCAAGTTAAGTGTAGTAGCGTTCTTATAAGTTTGGGATATGGCGGGTGAGGGGAATGTAAACAGATGCGCAAGAAGCGCATGATGCGCATGGAGCTGGCGCTCCGCTGCCAGGCGAGCTTTCGCCAATCCAAGCCCCTGTCTCTAGGCTACTCCCCAAACAGCACTTCTAAGAACCTTTTGTATAAGATCAAGTGTAGTAGCGTTCTTATAAGTTTGGGATATGGCGGGTGAGGGGAATGTAAACAGATGCGCAAGAAGCGCTGAAATAATATCGGTAAATGATAAAAGTTTGCCAGTATATTTTGGGGATTACACAGCAGGGTGGCGACAAAGTTAACAAGTTTGATGTGGAAGCCATGAAAACAACCCAAAATTCTGCCTGACACAGCTCGTTTGATAAGGGGACCATGTATGGAGGCAGTGAACTAGTAGTAGATTAAAGGTGCTGCAGTTAAAACTATGTTAGTTGGATCTTGGCATGGAGCTGGCGCTCCGCTGCCAGGCGAGCTTTCGCCAATCCAAGCCCCTGTCTCTAGGCTACTTCCCAAACAGCACTTCTAAGAACCTTTTATATAAGATCAAGTGTAGTAGCGTTCTTAAAAGTTTGGGATATGGCGGGTGAGGGGAATGTAAACAGATGCGCAAGAAGCGCTGAAATAATATCGGTAAATGATAAAAGTTTGCCAGTATATTTTGGGGATTACACAGCAGGGTGGCGACAAAGTTAACAAGTTTGATGTGGAAGCCATGAAAACAACCCAAAATTCTGCCTGACACAGCTCGTTTGATAAGGGGACCATGTATGGAGGCAGTGAACTAGTAGTAGATTTAAGGTGCTGCAGTTAAAACTATGTTAGTTGGATCTTGGCATGGAGCTGGCGCTCCGCTGCCAGGCGAGCTTTCGCCAATCCAAGCCCCTGTCTCTAGGCTACTCCCCAAACAGCACTTCTAAGAACCTTTTGTATAAGATCAAGTGTAGTAGCGTTCTTATAAGTTTGGGATATGGCGGGTGAGGGGAATGTAAACAGATGCGCAAGAAGCGCTGAAATAATATCGGTAAATTATAAAAGTTTGCCAGTATATTTTGGGGATTACACAGCAGGGTGGCGACAAAGTTAACAAGTTTGATGTGGAATCCATGAAAACAACCCAAAATTCTGCCTGACACAGCTCGTTTGATAAGGGGACCATGTATGGAGGCAGTGAACTAGTAGTAGATTAAAGATGCTGCAGTTAAAACTATGTTAGTTGGATCTTGGCATGGAGCTGGCGCTCCGCTGCCAGGCGAGCTTTCGCCAATCCAAGCCCCTGTCTCTAGGCTACTCCCCAAACAGCACTTCTAAGAACCTTTTGTATAAGATCAAGTGTAGTAGCGTTCTTATAAGTTTGGGATATGGCGGGTGAGGGGAATGTAAACAGATGCGCAAGAAGCGCTGAAATAATATCGGTAAATGATAAAAGTTTGCCAGTATATTTTGTGGATAACACAGCAGGGTGGCGACAAAGTTAACAACTTTGATGTGGAATCCATGAAAACAACCCAAATTTGTGCCTGACACACCTCGTTTGATAAGGGGACGATGTATGGAGGCAGCTATATGGACGACTTTTGGAGGTAGCAATGGAGACAACATGTGGAGGCTGCTATGGAGACAATTTAATTTGGATAGTGCCTGTATGTGGCAGTCCAAAAAAGTTTTCAAACCAGAGGAGCAGGTAGGTGGCCCTCCAGAAAAATGGAATAGATTGAGTGCCTGTGTGTGGCAGTCCAAAAAAGTTTTCAAACCAGAGGAGCAGGTAGGTGGCCCTCCAGAAAAATGAAATAGATTGAGTGCCTGTATGTGGCAGTCCAAAAAAGTTTTCAAACCAGAGGAGCAGGTAGATGGCCCTCCAGAAAAATGAAATAGATTGAGTGCCTGTATGTGGCAGTCCAAAAAAGTTTTCAAACCAGAGGAGCAGGTAGGTGGCCCTCCAGAAAATTTGAATAGATTGAGTGCCTGTATGTGGCACTCCCAAAAATTGTTTAAAACAGAGGACCGGGTAGGTGGCCCTCCAGAAAAATTAAATGCATAAAGTACTATAGCTAGAGCCAGTGGGCCCTGTCAAAAAATAGCCAGTTTCCTCTGCTTTAGTGTACAAAGAGGAGGAGAAGGAGGAAAATGAGGAGGAGGAGGAGTGCATAAATTATTAAGGTTGAGCTTCCTTCACCTGGTGGAGATTGGAAATTATGAGAAATCCAGGCTTTATTCATCTTAATAAGCGTCAGCCTGTCAGCGCTGTCAGTCGACAGGCGTGTACGCTTATCGGTGATGATGCCACCAGCTGCACTGAAAACCCGCTCGGACAAGACGCTAGCGGCAGGGCAGGCAAGAACCTCCAAGGCGTACAGCGCCAGTTCGTGCCACATGTCCAGCTTTGAAACCCAGTAGTTGTAGGGAGCTGTGTGATCATTTAGGACGATGGTATGGTCAGCTACGTACTCCCTCACCATCTTTCTGTAAAGATCAGCCCTACTCTGCCGAGACTGGGGACAGGTGACAGTGTCTTGCTGGGGTGACATAAAGCTGGCAAAAGCCTTGTAAAGCGTACCCTTGCCAGTGCTGGACAAGCTGCCTGCTCGCCTACTCTCCCTCGCTACTTGTCCCGCAGAACTACGCACTCTGCCGCTAGCGCTGTCAGAAGGGAAATACTGTTTCAGCTTGTGCACCAGGGCCTGCTGGTATTCATGCATTCTCACACTCCTTTCCTCTGCAGGGATGAGAGTGGAAAGATTTTGCTTGTACCGTGGGTCCAGGAGAGTGAACACCCAGTAATCGGTGCTGGAATAAATTCTTTGAACGCGAGGGTCACGGGATAGGCAGCCTAGCATGAAATCTGCCATATGCGCCAGAGTACCAACGCGTAAGAATTCACTCCCCTCACTGGCCTGACTGTCCATTTCCTCCTCCTCCAACTCCTCCAACTCCTCTTCTTCTGCCCATACACGCTGAACAGTGAAGGACTCAACAATGGTCCCCTCTTGTGTCTCGCCAACATTCTCCTCCTCTTCCTCCTCATCCTCCTCCACCTCCACCTCCTCCGATATGCGCTGAGAAACAGACCTGAGGGTGCTTTGGCTATCAACAAGGGAATCTTCTTCCCCCGTCTCTTGTGACGAGCGCAAAGCTTCCGACTTCATGCTGATCAGAGAGTTTTTCAACAGGCCAAGCAGCGGGATGGTGAGGCTGATGATGGCGGCATCGCCACTGACCATCTGTGTTGACTCCTCAAAGTTACTCAGCACCTGACAGATATCAGACATCCACGTCCACTCCTCATTGTAGACTTGAGGAAGCTGACTGACCTGACTACCAGTTCTGGTGGAAGTTGACATCTGGCAGTCTACAATCGCTCTGCGCTGCTGGTAAACTCTGGATAACATGGTTAATGTTGAATTCCACCTCGTGGGCACGTCGCACAACAGTCGGTGAGCGGGCAGTTGGAGGCGGCGCTGCGCTGCCCTGAGAGTGGCAGCATCTGTGCTGGACTTCCTGAAATGCGCACAGATGCCGCGCACCTTCGTGAGCAAATCTGACAGATTGGGGTATGTCTTGAGGAAACGCTGAACTATCAGATTTAACACATGGGCCAGGCATGGCACATGTGTCAGTCTGCCGAGTTGCAGAGCCGCCACCAGGTTACGGCCGTTGTCACACACAACCATGCCTGGCTTCAGGTTCAGCGGTGCCAGCCACAGATCAGTCTGCGCCGTGATGCCCTGTAATAGTTCTTGGGCGGTGTGCCTTTTATCGCCTAGGCTCAGCAGTTTGAGCACCGCCTGCTGTCGCTTAGCGACGGCACTGCTGCTGTGCCTAGAGCTAGCGACTGATGGTAGTTCGGAGGAGGAGGTGGAGGAGGGGTGGGAGGAGGAGGAGGCATAGTAGGCCTTTGAGACCTGGACCGAGGTAGGCCCCGCAATCCTCGGCGTCGGCAGTATATGACCAGCCCCAGGGTCAGACTCGGTCCCAGCCTCCACCAAGTTAACCCAATGTGCCGTCAGCGATATATAGTGGCCCTGCCCGGCAGCACTCGTCCACGTGTCCGTGGTCAGGTGGACCTTGTCAGAAACGGCGTTGGTCAGGGCACGGATGATGTTGTCTGACACGTGCTGGTGCAGGGCTGGGACGGCACATCGGGAAAAGTAGTGGCGGCTGGGGACCAAATACCGAGGGGCGGCCGCCGCCATGAGGTTGCGAAAGGCCTCGGTCTCTACTAGCCTATAGGGCAGCATCTCCAGGCTAAGTAATCTGGAGATGTGGACATTAAGGGCTTGGGCGTGCGGGTGGGTTGCACTATATTTTCTTTTCCGCTCCAGCGTCTGGGGTATGGAGAGCTGAACGCTGGTGGATGCTGTGGAGGATCGTGGAGGCGACGATGGGGTTTTTGTGCCAGGGTCCTGGGCAGGGGGCTGACTATCAGCTGACACAGGGGAAGGAGCAGTGGTGTGCACGGCCGGAGGTGAACGGGCTTGGTGCCACTGATTCGGGTGTTTAGCATTCATATGCCTGCGCATACTGGTGGTAGTTAAGCTAGTAGTGGTGGAACCCCTGCTGATCCTGGTTTGGCAAAGGTTGCACACCACAGTCCGTCGGTCATCCGGTGTTTCCTTAAAGAACCTCCAGACTTCTGAAAATCTAGCCCTCGCCGTGGGAGCCCTCGCCACGGGAGCTTCACTACGTGACACATTTGGCGCTGATGCACCTGCTCTGGCCCTGCCTCTCCGTCTGGCCCCACCACTGCCTCTTCCAACCTGTTCTGCTATAGGACTCTCCTCCGTCTCAGAAGCACTGTGTTCACCCGGCCTCTCAACCCAGCTTGGGTCTGTCACCTCATCATCCTCCGATCCCTCAGTCTGCTCCCCCCTCGGACTTCCTGCCCTGACAACAACTTCACCACTGTCTGACAACCGTGTCTCCTCATCGTCAGACACCTCTTTACACACTTCTTCCACTACGTCAAGAAGGTCATCATCACCCACAGACTGCGACTGGTGGAAAACCTGGGCATCGGAAAATTGCTCAGCAGCAACCGGACAAGTGGTTTGTGACTGTGGGAAGGGTCCAGAAAACAGTTCCTCAGAGTATGCCGGTTCAAAGTCTCACTCCAAATTCCTCACAATTGGCTAGTATATGCACTGCAGCAAGGACAGCCACCAGCAGATCAACCAGAAATAAAATATATATAACGCTATTGTAGGCGTAAGTAAGCCGTTTGGATTCTCCTTTGGCTATTTTCTAGCCAAGTATGAAAGCACACTGATGAGATGACGCTGAGTTATGAAAAAATAAACGTAAAATAAAAATAAACTGGCAGACTGTGCCTAATTGAAATCAAACCCCTAATAAATTTTCCCACTTTGGTGTTTGAGGTGGATATGTGTGTCACTAAGAGCTAAACACAACGGTAGCAAGTCCCCCTGCAAATTCCTCACAATATGGTACTAGCTGCACTACTAGTGCCAGCAAGCCCAGCCACAAGCAAACAAAAAAAAAAAGTATAACGTTATTGTAGCCCTAAGAAGGGCTGTTGGGTTCTTGTTGAATCACTCCTGCCTAACACTATTCTAATAGAACACCCTAACGCTGTCCCTGACCAGCAGCAGCTCTCTCCCTAGCGGCATCCAGACACAGAATGATCCGAGCAGCGCGGGCAGCGGCTAGTCTATCCCAGGGTCATCTGATCTGGCCAGCCAACCACTGCTATCGACGTGTAAGGGTACCACGTCATGCTGGGTGGAGTGCAGAGTCTCCTGGCATGTGATTGGCTCTGTTTCTGGCCGCCAAAAAGCAAAACGGCGGGAGCTGCCATTTTCTCGAGCGGGCGAAGTATTCGTCCGAGCAACGAGCAGTTTCGAGTACGCTAATGCTCGAACGAGCATCAAGCTCGGACGAGTATGTTCGCTCATCTCTAATGAGGATCTGCAGAATACATCAACCTTTCAAATTGTTAATTTATCTTCATACCAGCTCAATGATGCAGAAAGGTCTGTACTGCAGAAAGGTTTATCCTTTTGTCCAATGCATAAAATGAACAGATTTGAAATAATAAAAGATTTATATCTGTTCTGCAGACAACTAACCTTCAGAATTCTTTATCAACAACCCATGCTGATTGGGACCCTCACTGAAAATGACCGACGCATTTTTAACGACCTGCTAGATCTCCTACAAGAAAACGAAGGACCCTCAGGTGAGCCTGACCCCACCAAATTTCCAAATCGGCTACCATCTCAATCTACTCCCTCCCTCAATATCTGTCCAACTATAAATGTCTTTTTCCACGCAGTGACCAAAGAGATACAAGACCTCAAAATCGACAACAATCGAGGCAGAAATATTACTCTACAAGAACAGGAAGAAATGAAAAATCTCAGCAACAACAAGACATTTATTATTAGAGAAGCGGACAAGGGAGGTAATGTAGTGTTGTGGCCCATAGATGACTATATGAAAGAAGCTAAAAGAAAACTTAATAATAGTCAATTCTATTATGCATTACCAACAGATCCAACGGACACATTCAAAAAGAAAATAGATCGCTTGATTGCCACCGCAGTGGAACACGGAATCATTACTCAAAAAGAGGCCAAGTATCTCCAGGTGGATAAACCGGTCACACCAACCTTCTATCTTGTCCCTAAGATTCACAAGTCCCTGGAATCACCACCAGGTAGGCCAATAGTAGCAGGCATAGGGGGTCTGTGCGAGAGGATATGCATTTATCTCGATTTTTTCTTGCAGCCCATTGTTACCAACTTGGATTCCTACGTCAGAGATTCCATCATGGCCGGCGCCAGCACCCGGCTTAGCCGGGCAAGTGCCGGGGCCCCAGAGGTCTCAGAGGGGCCCACAGCACACACTGGCAAGATGAGCATACTCAATTACATCGGCATGCTTGTTGCCGATGTAATTGAGAGAAGCGCCTCACTCACACTGCCGGCGCGGCTGACAGGGGGGCGGCACCGCAAGTGGACACTCACAGAATATTATTGCATCGGCGCTGCCGATGTATTTCTGGAGCAGCGCGTCTATCACTGTGCAGGACGCTGGCCGACGTCATGACCTCACGCCGCCAGCGTCCCTGCTGCTGCACAGAAGACACTGTGCTGAAGATGTAGCAGAAGAGCGGCGAGCCCCAGAAGAGATGAAGAAGACATCGCATGCAGCCCTTGAGGTAAGTTGGCGTTTATTTTTTTTCTGGCCACTAATAATGTACATTTAATTAATTAATGGAGGCTGGGAAGGGGGTATATATTAATTAATGAAGCCTCAAGGGGGTTTAAATTACTGAATGGAGCCTGGGGGGGGGGGGGGTATATATTAATTAATGGTACTCGGGTGTATAAATTAATGGAGCCCCAAGGGGGTATATATTAATTAATGGAGCCTGGTGGGTATATATTAATGAATGGAGCCCGGGGGATATATATTAATGAATGGATCCCGGGGGGTATATATTAATGAATGGAGCCTGGGGGGGGTATATATTAATTGATGGAGCCTGGGGGGGGGGGTATATATTAATTAATGGAGCCTGGGGTGGGTATATATTAATTAATGGAGCCCGGTGGGTATATATTAATGAATGGAGCCCGGGGGATATATATTAATGAATAGAGCCTGGGGGGGGGGGGGGGGGTATATATTAATTAATGGTACTCGGGGGTATAAATTAATGGATCCCCAAGGGGGTATATATTACTGAATGGAGCCTGGGGGGTACATATTAATTAATGGAGCCTGGGGAGGGGGTATATATTAATTAATGGAGCCCGGTGGGTATATATTAATGAATGGAGCCCGGGGGATATATATTAATGAATGGATCCCGGGGGATATATATTAATGAATGGAGCCTGGGGGGGTACATATTAATGAATGGAGCCTGGGGGGGGTACATATTAATTAATGGAGCCTGGGGGGGGTACATATTAATGCATGGGGCCTGCGGGATATAGTAATGAATGGGGCCTGGGGGGTGTATATTGATTGGAGCCTGGGGGGGTATATATTAATTAATGGAGCCTGGGGGTGTATATTAATTAATGGAGCCGGGGGGGGGGGGGGTTGTATATTAATATTTGTATCTTAAGATTCTGCGTTTTTAATGCCACCACATTTCACTGCTAAGGGGCCCACTGAGGCTCTGTCGCCCAGGGGCCCACTGAAACCTGGAGCCGGCCCTGGATTCCATGCACCTTATTGAGCAGCTGGAAAAGCTGGAAGTCCATCCAGGTCTTCTTTTGGTGACCATGGACGTAGAGTCTCTCTATACCATCATAGCACACGACATTGGATCAACAGCGGTAGAATATTTTCTGGATAAACAATCCAACTCAAATCGACTTCATGACTCTTTCATTCTGGAACTCCTCAGTTTCACCTTGGGCCACAACTATTTCCTATTTGACAAGGTATATTACAGGCAAATATCTGGGACGGCCATGGGCGCGCGCTGTGCCCGCTCCTACGCAAACCTTTTTCTAGGGTGGTGGGAGGAGACACAGGTGCGCCTCATGCCCCGTTACTGCATGCATGTCATCAAATGGTATTGATACATAGACAATATTGTGTTTCTCTGGCAGGGCACGGAAGAGGCCTGTATGGAGTTCATTTCAGAACTAAACGACAACAATCTAAATATCAAATTGATTCCACAAATTTCCGAGAACACGGTAGAATTTCTGGACTTAAAGGAAATCTACCACTTTAAAATGACCCTTCTGACCCACAAATACCTTAAGCTAGCTCAGGATGAGCTGATGCCGGACCATATTTTCAATTAAACCAGAAACCGCTGTATTTGTAGAAAAATTCTTTTCTTGTGGTAGTAAAATCTCCCTTCGGCGCTTCTGTAAGCGTCATACGGCGCGCACCCCGGACCCTGCTCCGCGATCACGCTCTCGTCAGCGCCGCTCCCGTCACTAATTTTGCTGTGCCCGAGAGCCGGTGACGTCACCGAGCTCTCGGGCACACTAGCGCATGCGCACCACCTCCTCCTGGCGCGTCGCGGCCGGATCCCATTGCGCATGGGTGAAGTCCCGAAGCCTCGTAGTATCGCGATACTACGAGGCTTCGGGACTTCGCGCATGCGCAATAGGATCGCGGCGCGCCGGGAGGAGGTGGTGTGCATGCGCTAGTGTGCCCGAGAGCTCAGTGACGTCACCGGCTCTCGGGCACAGCAAAATTTGTGACGGGAGCGGCGCTGACGAGAGCGTGATCGCGGAGCAGGGTCCGGGGTGCGCGCCGTATGACGCTTACAGAAGCGCCGAAGGGAGATTTTACTACCACAAGAAAAGAATTTTTCTACAAATACAGCGGTTTCTGGTTTAATTGAAAATATGGTCCGGCATCAGCTCATCCTGAGCTAGCTTAAGGTATTTGTGGGTCAGAAGGGTCATTTTAAAGTGGTAGGTTTCCTTTAAGACTGAGCATGGATGAGAACAAAATCAAAACATCTCTATACCGTAAACCCACAGCTACAAATAGTGTTTTACACTATGATAGCTTCCATCCCAGACATCTCAAGAAGGCAATACCTTATGGCCAATTTCTAAGATTGAAAAGAAATTGTAGTGATGATGATGACTTTAGAAAACACTCGGCTGATCTTACAGCACGACTCAAAGCAAGAGGTTACCCCAAAAAAGTCATCTCTAGAGCCTTCATGCGAGCTAAAAAACAAAATCGAGAGGAGATGCTGGTTCCAAGGAATAAAGCGAAATCTGACAACCAGGTGAGAATGATCACTACTTACAACAATCAATGGACTGACCTTTATGAAATTCTCAACAAAAATTGGAACATCTTGTTGAGTGAGCCAAAATTGGAGAGATTTATCAACAACCGTCCCACACTAATAGCAAGGAGGACCAAAAACCTCAAGGACCAACTTACCGCAAGTCATTTTGTGCGACCTAGTGTAGGAACGGGAGGACACCGCATCAAGGGCACGTATTCCTGTGGAGAGTGCAACATATGCCAGTTCATAACTAACGAAGATACCTTTACCAATCCCTTGAACAATAAGCAGTACAAACTCAGAGAATACACAAACTGCAAAACTCATAACGTAGTTTATGCCATCCGTTGTCCATGTTCAAAAATTTATGTTGGACAAACAACCCAACAACTAAAGAAGCGAATTCAACAGCATATATCTACAATTAGGACAGCGCATCGTGATTTCAAGCAAAACTTTATCATCAGTAGCAGCACATTTCCTACAATATCATGCAGGTAACCACAGAGGCCTTCAAGTGGCGACTCTGGAAAAAGTAAGCCTAAACATGAGAGGGGGTGACATAGTACCGAAACTCCTACAACAAGAGTCAAAATGGATCTTTGATCTAAAGTCAACATCCCCGCAGGGCATTTAACGAAGAACTATTATTCACCGGCTTTTACAGGTAAGTTGACTACAACACAACATCACATTTCTGCTTAGTTTCTTTATATGAATTGTCATTTTTCTCTATTAATATTTTATTTTATTTTCATATTTAATATATCCAGGATAGATTCCTTTTGTTAATTGACATGCCGGGTTCTGTTCTCTTAATATACACATGGTCACTCAGTCTTTAGTTAATTATTTTCATTTTTTCTTTTCTTTTCTTTTTTTCCTTCACAGGATCATAAGACACCGCAATTGGATACATCATGCAGTATTAACTGCTTTAAAGCAACATTGCATAAGAAATCACAGGGAGCACAGCACCAACAGATCATAGGATGCACCTATAACACGAATGTCCAAGAACAGTTATCAAAAGCTCAAGCACTACGATACTCACCGCAGAGAAATGATCCCGTCCAGTCCTGGATACAAGGAACATAGGAAAAACAAGAAGGAACATGTAACAATTATGATCAAAAAACCTGACCATCGAAACATAGACCTATAGAGAGCTCCTTATTCCAGGACTTTATATACATACTCTCTCTGTCCACTTTGGTAAAAGCCGACTTGGAATCATAATCATTTTTATCTTTATCTTATACATTTATCTTTTTCTATTTGCAGCATTTACTATGATGTTAGCAATCACCAGTCTACCAATAATGCCTTCTATCCACTATTTTTGGATTTGCTATTCATTGTTTATGTCTTGCTTTATGCTACCAGACGTACCTGTCATAACCTTGATCCTTATGCCATCAGCGAGCGCGGTGGTTGGGCGTGCGCTCGGTCGTGACGTCACATGGCCCGCCCAAATTGGAGGTGGAGGATTGGGCCGGTCATGTGACCTCGCGGCGGGCGCGGGCGCACACCCCGCACTCGCAAGCATTCATTACTGTTGTATATTATTTTCTTGCTGCTATATTAGAGACTCAGCACCATATGGTGCTTTTTAATTGATTTTAAATTGTCTTTGGCATACACGTTTGGTCTATATTTATGTGAATTCAAATAAAGATTTTCTATTTTTTCACTTCCATTGTGTATAGTATCAGTACCTTTAACACGTTCCCTTTTCCTTGGTGCACATTTTTTTATGTTCAATGATCAATATGATTCCATGTTCAATGATTGATTCAATGTTCAATATTATTTGCAGGTGAGGGGGGCCCCTATGGGAGCTGTATTTCCCCCTCACTTGCAAATATATATGCAACACCCCTGCCAGTGCATAGGCAAGGTGGTTGTTGCAAATAGCTTCCTCTCCAGGTCGGAAGCTGCTCAACTCACCCAGAAGCTACCACTAGGAGAACTTAGTGATTGCAGCTGTCTGGTAAGGCAAGAGCTGACAATACATAATGCTGTTGTCCAATTAGGTTCTTGTAAAGCAAACAAAGTAGGAGTGCCACCACCTGACCAGGGAGTTCATAAACCCCTGGTGGGCGGGAGCACATGGTCTTGGATTCCAGTCGGTAGATAGGGAAGCAGGTCCAGTGTGCAGCTCCCTGCAGAGCTGCTCTCCAGACCCACTACCAGGCTGCTGCCTGATACCTGAGGGCAAGTCAGGAGACTTAAGCCCCAAAGCAGAGTTCCCCATCTGTACCAGCCCAGCCTGCAGTTACCACCTGGCTGAGAGTAACCTTCCTGCGGACCAGCTAACTCCCACCAGCTCCCTAGCTTGCTGAAATCTGCTCTTCATCGTTTGGCCGTTGGCTGCTGTTCAAAAAAAGAACTGTAAGTTGATTTGCACAACATTACCTCAGTCTAATCCCTGGATACGGCTGCTTACCATCACGGAATCACCCAGGGATTCCCCGTCCTACAGACACCTCAGGGGTTGCCCCAGAGAGAAACCACTGCATCCGCCTCTCCCTCCATATTTCTTGCACACACCACCTGCTGGAGACCTGCCAGGCTGGAGGTCAGTCCTCCGGTCCCCTTACCAAGCACCCTGACATCAGCGCGCCCAAGGCCGCACCAGCCAGCCCCTCTGGTATTCTGGGCCCCGGCTGCTTCCAGGCCTCAAGAAAAGGCTAGGCCCGGAGGTTGATGTTCCATATACATGACACAATGGGAAGAATTGTTTATTTTTTCTCCAAAAAAACCTTTTAACCCCTTCCCGACCGAGCCCTCTCCATAGCCGGTAAGTCTTTGCTGCATATTGCAGCAAAGGCTTACCGGTAACACCCGCGATCGGTGCTAGCACCGATCGCGGGTGTTTTCTCCTCGATCGCTTCAAAGAGATGGCGCCGCATGGGCGCCGCCATCTTGTCGTGGATCGCCGCTCCCCGATGACGTCACGGGGAGCGGCAATCCGTCGCCATGTTAGCCTCGGGTGTTCCGAATACCCGAGGCTACTTCGTTTTAACCCATGCATTACAATGTGCTAATTGCAAATTGTAATGCATGGGGAGTAAAATCCACATATACTGCCATACAGTAGTATGGCAGTATATGATAGGATGAATCAGACTACCTAGGGTTAGAGTACCCTAGGGAGTCTGAAAAATAGTAAAAGTAAAAATAAAAAAAAGTTTAAAAAAAAAAAATTATAATAAAAAAACCTAAAAGTTCAAATCACCCCCCTTCCCTAGAACTGATATAAAACTAAATAAACAGTAAAAATCATAAACACATTAGTTATCGCCATGTCCGAAAATGCCTGATCTATCAAAATATAATAAACTGAAAATAGCGTCCAAAGTCGAAAATGGCATTTTTTTGCCATTTTGAAAAATATAAAAAAATTCATAAAAAGTGATCAAAAGTTCGCACAGTCCCAAAAATTATAGTAATGAAAACGCCATCAAAATTCGCAAAAAAATTACATTACCCACAGCTCCGTACACCAAAGTATGAAAAAGTTATTGGCGCCAGAAGATGGCAAAATAAAAAAAATATATTTTGTACAGGAGGTTTTAATTTTTTTAAATGTATGAAAACATTATAAAACCTATACAAATTTGGTATCCACGTGATCGTACCGACCCAAAGAATAAAGTAGACATGTCATTTGGGATGCAGAGTGAAAGCTGTAAAATCCAAGCCCACAAGAAACCGTCGCAAATGTGGTTTTTCACCATTTTCACTGCATTTGGAATTTTTTTCACGCTTCCCAGTACACGCCATGGAATATTAAATACCGTCACATGAAGTGCAATTTGTTACGCAGAAAATAAGCCATAACACAGCTCTTTATGTGGAAAAATAAAAAAGTTATAGATTTTTGAAGTTGGTGAGCGAAAAATGGAAGTGAAAAAACTAAAAAAGGCCAAGTCGTTAAGGGGTTAAAGAACACATAAAGTGGATGGGAAGATTTATTGATGACCTAATATGGATCTGGTAAGGAAATCTAAAAAAATATAAAAAGTAAAACATCCAAACAGCCATAAAAAAAAAGAGATGGGTTAAGATAGGAGGAACACAGGTCAATAACATTTGTCAGCACGCAGTATAATGAGTTAAAAACATCGTCCCATTCTATCACATGATCCAGACCTATATAACATGATAGCACCCTGGCTGAGGTTTGTTTCTAAAAGAGACAATTCTGTGGGCTCCATGATATCTCCAAGTTTATTTACTAGTAAAGAACAGAGAAACCCGACTTGGCTAAATTACAAAGGATAATAATAATAATTCTTTATTTATATAGCGCACACAGAGTATGCAATGCTGCACAGAACTTGCCAAATAGGTCCCTGTCCCCAATGGGGCTCACAATCTAAACAACCTACCAGTATGTTTTGGAGTGTGGGAGGAAACCGGAGGACCCGGAAGAAACCCATGCAAACACGGAAAGAACATACAAACTCTTTGCAGATGTTGACGTGGGTGGACATGAACCCAGGACCCCAGTGCTGCAAGACAGAAGTGCTACTCACTCAGCCACCGTGCTGCCCCGTTATATGCAGGATGCTTTAAATGCAGTCATACAATTTGTAAAGCCTGCACGTATGTGTCAACGTATTTCACAAACAGGGAATACAATATTACCGGTAACTCTTACATAAACTGCAATACCACAAATGTGGTCTACTTAGCAGCTGGTAGTTCCTTCAGAATACAGTACGTTGGTTGTACTATTTGCCCAGTAAATACAAGGATTAGAAGGCATATGTCAGATTCATTATCTAAACATTTCAGGGATTGCCATCAATGGATTTTTGTGGCAAGGCACATTTATGCCTTTTATAGATCAGGGGAGGAGAACACCATTGGTAATGTCTACCTGTATATGTTGTAAGATATATTATAATTACTAGTCCTTCCCTTGGGAAAAAAATATTATTATATTGATGTTTACACTGGTGTTGGTCTCAGGTTTTGTTAGTTTTTATGCTATGTTATTAGATTGTGTATCACCCGCCCAGTGATGTCACAGGAAACACGAGGGAGGGGTATGACTTTTAAATTGTGTGCAATGCAAGTGCAACACCCCTGCCGATGCAAATTATTAATTTATTAATATGTGTTAATAGGTGTTGCGAACGTCTCCCTCTCTATGACAAGAGCCACACAAGGAGGTCTCTATAATGGGAGAACTTGGTAAATGCAGCTGTAAGTCTCTGCCACGCAGGTCATGAGTTAAATGTTCTAACCAATGACATGCTCTGTTAGTACTGTGAGGTAGGAGTAAGCTTTTTCGACAAAGTGCTTGCTACCTCACAAGGGGACATTATAAAGCCCCTTGTGGGTGGGAGCAAGTGGTTAGATTAAGTCCAGACTCAGAGGTCCAGTCTTTACCAGGAGAACAGCACAGGAAGTCAGCCCAGGAAGAAGCAGTGTCTGAGGCAAGCTGCCCTGACACCTGACCAGAACTGAGGTCCACATCAGGACTACGTCCCTGCACAACCAGCCCAGCCTGAAGATACTTCACCAGGCTGTGAGCAACCACCTTCCTGCGGAGCTGCTCCAACCAGCTACCTCTAAGCACCTAAGTCTGCTGATGTTCATCACTGGCCACAAGGCTGCATTGCCAGCCACTCCATAAGTCAGGAGTCCGGCTTCCTCCAACCACCCATAAAAAGGTCAGGCCCCGGTGGGGGATGCTGCATAAGTAACATCAGATCATGACTAAAGCCCTAAAGGGACAGAAAAGGGTTGATCTTCTAACTGTGCCATATTTTAAAGCCTGTATGTGAGTAGCTTTTATTCATAAAGAGAAGAAATTGTTTCATATCCACATTGGTTGCTGGACATCAGACTTTCTTTACCCATCAAAGTCTATTCCAGGCCCCCAACTATAATGTATGGTTTATAGTACAAGTCCATATGGGCCCCGTAAGCCTCTTGGGCCTGGTGTAACCGCACTCTCTGCTCCCCCTCAAGTTACGCCCCTGCTTGTAGGTTTGGTTCTGGTAACGTATCTATATAGTAAGCTTTTTTACTGCTGCTGCATCTATGTAGAAAGATTGGTTTTGGTACTATTCCCATATGTTTAATTATATTGTAGTTTTGTTATTGCTATTTTTAAGCACTAAACTTAAGACCGTTTTCGAGGCCGCAATCTCATTATGGTTTTATAGTTCTACTTCTAATACATCACATTGTAAACATAAGATAAGAAACTAGAGTGTGTGTGGGTAAGGGGGGAGGGAGGGCAAAATTTCAAGTGGTGGCCCTGTATGGTGTTATTAGTTTGCTTTGAATAGCAGTTTTACGGCACTATATTTTGGCTTTATGTTGCAGCATTATAACAGTGCATAGGTGTATTAGTTTGCCTTGCATGGCAGTATTTTAGCACTTTGTTTTGGCTTTATACGGCAGTATTATGGCATTTTATGTGGTATTAGTGTCCTTTGTATGATAAAATTGCACTTTATATTTGGCTTTGTATAACAATATTAGGGCAGTGAATTAGGGTATTAGTTTGTTCTATATGGCAGCATTACAGCACTACATTTTGGCATTGTAGGGTAGTCTTTTGGCACTGCATGGGTGTATTAGTTTGTATTGACTGATAGTATTGCACTATATTTTGGCTTTCTATAACTGCATTATGTTTGATATTAGTTTGCATTGCATAGTAGCACTACAGCACTATATTTTGGCTTAACATGGCAGTATTATATTGTCACATGGTTGTATTAGTTTGCTCTGTATGGCAACATTATAGCACTACCGTTTGTCATTGTAGGGCAGTCTTATGGCACTGCATGGGTGTATTAGTTTTTATTGTATGATAGTATTGCACTATACACTCACCGGCCACTTTATTAGGTACACCTGTCCAACTGCTCGTTAACACTTCATTTCTAATCAGCCAATCACATGGCGGCAAATCAGTGCATTTAGGCATGTAGACATGGTCAAGACAATCTCCTGCAGTTCAAACCGAGCATCAGTATGGGGAAGAAAGGTGATTTGATGCCTTTGAACGTGGCATGGTTGTTGGTGCCAGAAGGGCTGGTCTGAGTATTTCAGAAACTGCTGATCTACTGGGATTGTCACGCACAACCATCTCTAGGGTTTACAGAGAATGGTGCGAAAAAGAAAAAACATCCAGTGAGCGGCAGTTCTGTGGGCGGAAATGCCTTGTTGATGCCAGAGGTCAGAGGAGAATGGGCAGACTGGTTCGAGCTGATAGAAAGGCAACAGTGACTCAAATCGCCACCCATTACAACCAAGGTAGGCAGAAGAGCATCTCTGAACGCACAGTACGTCCAACTTTGAGACAGATGGGCTACAGCAGCAGAAGACCACACCGGGTGCCACTCCTTTCAGCTAAGAACAGGAAACTGAGGCTACAATTTGCATAAGCTCATCGAAATTGGACAGTAGAAGATTGGAAAAACGTTGCCTGGTCTGATGAGTCTCGATTTCTGCTGCGACATTCGGATGGTAGGGTCAGAATTTGGCGTCAACAACATGAAAGCATGGATCCATCCTGCCTTGTATCAACGGTTCAGGCTGGTGGTGGTGGTGTCATGGTGTGGGGAATATTTTCTTGGCACTCTTTGGGCCCCTTGGTACCAATTGAGCATCGTTGCAACGCCACAGCCTACCTGAGTACTGTTGCTGACCATGTCCATCCCTTTATGACCACAATGTACCCAACATCTGATGGCTACTTTCAGCAGGATAATGCTCCATGTCATAAAGCTGGAATCATCTCAGACTGGTTTCTTGAACATGACAATGAGTTCCCTGTACTCAAATGGCCTCCACAGTCACCAGATCTCAATCCAATAGAGCATCTTTGGGATGTGGTGGAACGGGAGATTCGCATCATGGATGTGCAGCCGACAAATCTGCGGCAACTGTGTGATGCCATCATGTCAATATGGACCAAAATCTCTGAGGAATGCTTCCAGCACCTTGTTGTATCTATGCCACGAAGAATTGAGGCAGTTCTGAAGGCAAAAGGGGGTCCAACCCGTTACTAGCATGGTGTACCTAATAAAGTGGCCGGTGAGTGTATGTTGGCTTTGTATATCTGTATTATGTTGGTATTAGTTTGCTTTGTATAGTAGCATTATAGCATTATATTTTGTCTTAGCATGGCAGTATTGTATTGTCGCATGGTTGTATTAGTTTGGTTTGTATGGTAGCATTATAGCACCATATTTTGGATTTGTAGGGCAGTATTATGGCACTACATGAGGGTATTGGCATGCTTTGTATGACAGCATTATAGCAGCACTATATTTTGGCTTAGCATGGCAGTATTTTAGCACAGTGCATGGTTGTACTATAGTGAAAATATACTTATTATAGCAATATATTGTGATTTTTATGATATTGTAGCATATGGCACGGCACGGGGGTATTAGTATGCTCTGTATGGCAGTATTATTGCACTATATTTTGGTTGCACAGGTTAGTATCATGGCAGTGTATGCGGGTAATACTCTAACCCTGTTTGCCTTTTGTTAGTTATGTGCTTTTCCTAATAAAGAGGGAATTCTAGCACAGTCTGATTTCTATGGATGTGCAGCAACACGGCCGATGCGCTACTTAAGCTTTTTTGGCCCTACGTAGGAGCCTTACACGCGTTCCGATTGGTTAAGTAAAAACCAATCAATAGCCGCAAATGCTTCCTGTAAACCAATCAGGTTGTGAGACTTCTCCTACGTTGTAGCTAGTCGGGACTGCGTTTACTTCCGGATATGTTAGGAGTAGGAAGCCGCAGCCGGGAGAAGCCGTAACACAGCGGGAGGTAGTGGGAGCCTGAGGTGAGTGTCCTGCGGAGACCGTACACCGGGGGTCACCTTGTCGTGCTGTGGAGGTGGCGTCCGTACGGGGAACTACAAGTCCCAGCATGCACCGGGGTAGGACTTCTATAGTCCATGCCCGGGACTGGGAGTGTAGTTGGAAAACTTTACTTTATCAGTTTGGGAATTTGTAAAATGACGGTAGAAACTTGGCATAACCTGTTACTATAGCAACATCGGCCTAGCATGTAAATACAACCGGGCTGTCCTGTCTGTACATGGACTTAAAGGGGTCTTCCATTTAAAGTGATGGATATATATGTGAAAAATCGCTTTCATGTTCTGGCAGTCTGAGCCGGGCCGTCCGAAAACTGGTTTCTAGGTGTTTGCTTTATGACAACAACACGGCGCCGGTGTAGTAAAATAGTGATGATGTGATTGGCTGTACATAATGGTGGAGAATTCCTTGATAATAATAATAATTCCCTTATTTATATAGCGCACACATATTACGCAGCACTGCACAGAGCATGACAAATCAGTCCCTGTCCCCAATGGGGCTCACAATCTAATCAACTGACCAGTATGTTTTGGAGTGTGGGAGGAAACCAGAGGACCCGAAGGAAACCCACACAAACACGGAGAGAACATACAAACTGTTTGCAGATGTTGACCTTGGTGGGAACCCAGGTCCCCAGCGCTGCAAGGCAGAAGTGTTACCCACTCAAACACCATGCCGCCCTTGATGTCAGATGTGTCACACTAATCAGCGATAAAAGGGCGGTCATATGACATTCGCTTATCACATGACCCCTCCCCCCTTCGGTGTAGGGTGGAAGCCCCAACTATCATAATTATGGAGTCCCCAAGTGCCCCATGTATACATGACACTTGTACCCCCTTCATTTGTGTTCGCTTGGGGTTCCTGTAGTCAGTAGAAACTTATTCTGGAATCACATCTTTTAGGACCACATCCTCCATATGTATCATCAGAATACAGATTTCTCTGTCCTACATAAGGGAATTGCTCTCTAAGCAGTTTCCTATAACGCAGTAACATTGTGATGATCACTAGACTGGAGATGATTACTTTAACACCTTATATTTTAGCAGCTGAAATGCCACACACTGGCTACAGATAAGGATTACGGGAATGGCTAGTGGTCAGCAGAATGTAGTGAGGGGGGCAGCAGTTGTCTGGCCTGAGAAATTAAGCAGCAGTTTAAGTTTCAATGCTTTTGTTCACTGTCACTTCAGATATGTCACCTTCTCCTGTCTGTGCAAGTGCATCCCACTATGTGTACATTACAGTAGCTTTGGATAACCTATACTGGGGTCCTGGGTTTGAATCCAGGTCAACATCTGCAAAGAGTTTGTATGTTCTCTCTGTGTTTGCGTGGGTTTCCTCCGGG
The DNA here is from genome assembly GCF_040894005.1 of Engystomops pustulosus. Classification (NCBI taxonomy): domain Eukaryota; kingdom Metazoa; phylum Chordata; class Amphibia; order Anura; family Leptodactylidae; genus Engystomops; species Engystomops pustulosus. The sequence goes on from NC_092419.1 coordinate 97,191,913, forward strand.
TCCTCCGGTTTCTTCCCACACTACAAAACATACTGTTAGGTTGTATAGATTGTGACCCCCATTGGGGACAGGGACCAATTTGACAAGCTTTGTGCAGTGCTGCGTAATCTGTGTGCACTATATAAATAAATAATAATTATTATAATTAATATTAATGAGAATACATAACTTCCAGGTATGTGCTAGTGGTCAGTAGTGGTCGGTGACATCCGTGCCTGCAGTAGACTCCTGGGGTATAAGCCTATTGTTGTAATGTGATTTGGCATTGTACTTCAATCTTCTTCAATCTATTTTTTCTGTCCCATGACATGTGGACAGCGTTGCTCATACAGTCGTGTGTATAAACCAAGGTGTGGGTGCGTTTCTCTAGTAACTCTTCACATGACAGTATTGTGTGTCGGTTGTACAAGCGACATTAGGAAGCATCGCATGGGATGTACACATGGAGGACTGGTCAGACTTGTCCCCTGGGAGTAGAAGGAGCACAGTAAACTGTTAGATAAAAGGCTTTAAGACAACTATTTATTTCAGCTGCTAAGATTCACACGGCATTTTTAACCTGTTCAGACCCGGCACTTTTTTGAAATTTGTTGGGCTTCTGCTTTGTAGGAAAATCCCCCCAAATGACAGATTTGTCCTTAACGTGGTATTCTCATAAATACATTATAATTGCAGGTGGCAGGATCTCCAGGCATTGCGCCGAGGGGGCCTAGAGGTGACGCGGCCAGCGTGGGACGTTCTTTTCCCATACCGCCGCACTTGCTGGAGCCGACGACAGCTCAAGCTGAAAGGCCACTGGTTAAAGGGGTTGTCCGACATTATAGAAAAATCTCAAGGTGGTCAGGAGAGGGGGAAGGTACTTGGGCTGTACAAAAAATAAACCTGTACTTGCATTTTATGGCGCTCCCACCTGATACAGAAGTGGGACAGGGGACGGGTGGACATGTCAGGAGGGCGGAAGATGTCTGAGCCAAGGTGCCATTCCCCTGTGAAAAAAAAAAACAAAAAAACCCAACACAGCGGCGTAGGACACCAGGAGTGCCGGAAAAAGTTCGCCCACTGCAACGTCGGACAACCCCTTTAATAACTTAATTCTAAGACCGGGCCTGGCATAGGGCCTGCCTTGTAAAGCCGGGCCTGGCAATCCAATACACTTTTTTAAAAGTGTGCAAATGACAGGGTGGGCCTCGGAGACCCTGGCCTGCAAGAGGTCTGGCGCGTGCCAGTATATTAAACTCTACACCAGGCAGGACTTTTTTGTTATTTTTTTTTTTAATAATTTGTTTTATTGGTAGCCAGAGTACACAAAGAAGAACAGGAATGCAGTCCTTATCACAATTCAAATAACAGATCAAACATGAGTCACATATGATGATACATATTGCATATAATGTTGGAAGAGGATCCATAGCTGCCCTGTTTTGTTGAACTTGGCATACAGTATTTTTCGGACTATAAGGCGCACCATCAATAAATGCCTGCTTAAACGTCTAGGTTCATATATAAGGCGCACCAGAGTATAAGGTGCACCTGATTATAAGGATGAATGACCAGCAGGTGGCCGACCCGTGCACAGTTCAAGGCAGCTGTTGTCTGTCAGTACGGTTCATATATATAGCGCACTGGACTATAAGGCGCACCTTTGATTTTTGAGAAAATCAAAGGATTTTTAGTGCGCCTTATAGTCCGAAAAATACGGTATGTGCCGTGCAAAGAGGAAGTGAGGTCTTCCATGTGCATGATGTGGTGTACTTTGGTGATCCACATAGCAATTGTTGCAGGTAGGACTGCTAAGTAAATCCGGTGCTTTATTGTGCCCACAGTGGGGCATTAAAGAAAATCTACCACAATGACGAAGGATTCTTCACCAAGCGCACTTACATGCTGGTGTGTGCTTTTTCTGACATGATCTGTTCTTCTTTTAGCTTCTTATGCCCTGTTTTTTACAAAAATAAGGCTTTTAACCTTTTCATGGCCATTCCATATAAATATACAGCAGCTTTTCCTGTGACAGATTACCAAAAGGACAGTAATTTACATTATGACAGTGTCCAAATTCTACTGGCTATATCTGCTGAACCCTGGCATCTAGAAACATAGTTATGGTGTAAAATTAAACAGGAGAGTCTTCCCTTTCATATGATGTAAAAAAGAACAGGAGATATCCACTCTTAAATTTACAATCTGCATAGAAAGCTGCACATAAAAATCAACTTTTTTTGTACAACTTTAAAGAACATCTATCACCAGATCAAGGATTGTAAACCAGGCACACTGACATACTGGTGTGCGCCCCCTCTGGCAGGATCTGATCTTCTTTTGGCTTCTTATGCTTTTGTGTTTAAGAAAAAAGGCCTCTAAAAATTACGCAAATGAGCCTGAGGGGCTCCAGGCTCCATAGACGTTAATGATCGGTATACCAGCATCTTTAATAATAATAATTCCTCTATTTATATAGCGCACACAGATTACACAGCGCTGCACAGTGTTTGCCAAATCAGTCCATGTCCACCTACCAGTATGTTTTGGTGTGTCAGGAAACCGGAGAACCCTGAGGAAACCCACACAGACATGGACAGAACATACAAACTCTTTGCAGATGTTGACTCTGGGACTGAACCCAGGTCCCCAGCGCTGCAAGGCTGTAATGCTAACCACTAAGCCACCGTGCTGCCCCTATAAAATAATATGTGAACTGTGCCCTATATCTATAGCAGGGAGCCGGCTATAGATGTCCATTAGCTGCACATAAGGTTTGTCTTTTTGTAGCTTTAAAAGCGTAGTGTAAAGCAAGTAGTTTTTATACATAATGCAGTGTGAACAGAGGCAAACTAGTCTACCGTATACAGTGCATCTTGTCTCTGCACATAAAAAACTGAACCAAACTTGTATTAATGACCTAGAATTTTGTTGATGGTACAGGAAGCGGCCTGGATGTCCCTGATAAATGTTGTAAATTCTTACACCTTGTATACGGATGATGATAGGAGAGCACTGCTGTGTTTACCAGCAAACAGTGACCCAGATTTATCACTAATGAGGCAAACAGTACTATGTGCAGGGGGCACCAGATCATTGAATACTGCTCGGGAAGTGTGCACCATGTCTTTTAGGAGCACAATTTAGCATGTAGCGTGTGACATAATTCTGTTGTGAGTCGCTGTATTAAATGTGTCGCCAACTCGGACCAAGCAGTTATGGGTCCCTTCAGGCCGGCGGCACATGTGGGGTTTTGAACCCGTTTTTGAGCTGTTTTTAAGCAGTCTGTTAAAAATGCATGCGCTTTTTGAAAACGCATCAGTTTTTGACCCCTTTTAATTAAGGTAATTGGTAAAAACGGTCTAAAACACATGCGTTTTTTTAACGGACTGCTTAAAAAACGGCCCAAAAACAGGTTCAAAGCGCCACGTGTGCCGCCGGACTAAGGTGCAAATTTTTCTGTCTTGTCGGACACTTCATAAATACATGTACATGCTCCAAAGACGTTCTGTTTAGTGCATAGTCCGATGGAAAATTGGCGCATACAGAATAAAAGATCTGGGCCAGTGACTTGTAGAGACAATGGATGTAGCTATTAGGATTTATTATTGGCAAGAAGCAAAAAGCACAGTGGTCACCAACATGTGGCTCTACAGCTGCTCCAGGACTACAACCCCCAGCATTCCCCCGCAGCCTCAGCCAGAGGAGAGTAGCAGTAGTCACATGTATGTAAGTAAGTGATGCCACTAGTGGGAGGCACAGCCATAGGTATATAATGTCCCAGCAGACAGCCAAGCCCTGGCCCTGACGCTTCCTTCTTCAGCCCTGGTGTCAGGACCTTGTGTGGACTTGGCACTGCCGGGATAGGCTGTTGACTTGCACATCCTATGGTTTCTTATGACTATCAACCCTAGAGTCCCATCGCTAAACAAAATACATGACTTGCTGTATTTATTGGATTGTAGTTTCCCTTCAATTACTAAAGCATGCTCTGATGCCTTTTCCTATAATCTGGTAAATGGGCTGATGTTTGGGGTCTGACCCCTAGAGGGCACTCTCATGCACTGTATCAGGACACTGGAGACCTAGTGTAAGCATTAGCCTATGTGCAATATGTCCTTCTACAATGTGCCCTTAGCTTGGAGGGTATAGGGGGGGATAGGATCTGTATTGTTATTAGTGTTTGTTTTAGGGGTTTAATGCATTGCTTGTGAATGAAGGCATGTGTGGGGTGGGATATGTTAAAATATGTGCTTATCACATCAGTTTACAATGTAAACTTTACATGGTCTCGCTGATGTCACTGCTCCATAGCCAACACCTGGTGGTATCAGGTATGTCCCCAGCCTGGTGATACATCGCCATCTAGTGGGAGAGTGTGAAATTACCAAATTATTCTGTAGAGTCTGTGGCCATGAAGCTAACGTGGCCTGCTGCATATAATTGTTCTTAATTCTACCTGACCTTTTGTGTTGTAGTATTTATTCCACATTTATTGATACTAGCAGGAAAATATGATATTTTTCTGTTTTTCAGAGGCAGCTAGAAGAAGAGAAAAGCCCAGGACACTAGGGCAGGACTTGTGCCTCTTCTCTAAATTATGCGGTTAGCAGGTATGTTTATTATCCTTAAAAGGACATTCCCATTTCATATAATGATGGCTAGGATATACCATCACTTTTATGATCAGTGGGGGACCCCTCTGGCTGCTGCTCATGGCCCTCCAAATGTGTAGGGAGCAAGAGCCATTTAAAAAAAAAAAAAAAAAGAGTGCCATTACCATATCCTATGGCCTACATTTATTAAAGGAGGCCTATCACATGATTTTACTACCCTAACTAACAATGCCTGCTGATAAAGGGTTACAAATCCTCCCCATATCACCTAAAATTAGCTGCCAGTGGGGCACTGTACCTTAATTACTGCCATTTTTGTGATATGCAAATTGGCTTTCCTGACGCCGTGTGTTACATTCATGTCATGTGACCAGTGACGACATCGCAGGTCCTTTAGCCTTCTAACAATAGCAAACTGTACACCATGTAAGTGATTACATGAAATCCCAGCAGCCTCCATGGAGGAGAGTAGAAGTCCATGGAGGCTGCTGTGACTTTATATGGTCACGTACAGTACAGATACAGTTTGCTATTGTTAAGAGGCTAAAGGACCTGTGATGATGTCACCCATGGTCACATGACATGCTGAGAAGAGCCATGGGACATGGGGAGGAGTAGATGGGGAGCGTCCGGCCAAATAGTAAAAGCCTTCTCTGATGCCAGGGAATATAACATAAAAGGTGATTTATGTGGATTTCAGGGCAACTGTTTTTAGCTAAAAGAAGGTGTCATTTAGTTAATAGGGCTCTATCACTGGCTGTATTTGTGCAAATGTGCTGACAGGTTCCCTTTAAAGTGTTCGCCCCAGTTTTCTGTCTGTCTTTGCACTGAAAAGAATGTGCAGACTGCTTGCACATGTAGCTATGGAGTATCCTGACCATATGCCATCGCGTGGAGAGACTGTCCCTTTTAATTATAATCTTTTAGTTTGGAAGAGGATGGGATAGTTATACAGTGTTCTTGGTATATTGTGGCAGGTCCAGTGCGTATTATCGTGGTACTCCTCACCGTGGGCCTTACATGGATATTAGCTGGAGTTATCCTGGGAACACAGAATGGCTTCCCCCGATTGCAGCAGATAATGGGTGGTAAGTGACCTCATGCTGAGCTCCGCTCCTCTCATCTACCATGCTCTGCATTCAATACCACACTTCACCACACTTCCCATCATGTATTATCCCTACTTTACTTATTGGCCATGTTGTCTTAATTGTGCTCATTATCTGCAGGTTCCGAGGTGACCAGTACGGTTGGTGAGTATATGTGCCGGCGTCTCTAAACCAACCTGGGCACACTTGTACTAACCTCTGCTAACCACATACCCAAATGATGATCATTGTCACTAACCATTCTAATTCCACCTGCGGTTGTCATTCATTTCACGAGCGGCTGTATGCATGACACCACTAATAAGAGGAGGCATCGCTGGTAACAGCACCACTCAGCAGACTGTATGCCAGTCTATGCCATCCTGGGAAGGTGCTGATATCAGGATGTCTAACAGGATTAATGCTTGTCGTCTACATGTTTGTATCTAAAAGCGCAGCAGATGGGTAATTGCTAATCGAATCCTTATTGTTGTCTGATTTCATTCTAAATCATGTGGGTACAGCTGGCACACGCATTGGAGGGTCTGCGTGGTCTCCTATGGATAAAATGTACATCTTTCTGGCACACTAAGACTCATTTATAAAACGAATACATAGGTTTACTGCTCTATAAGCAGAAACCCATTCAATGGGGGCTGACAGATGTCACTACTTTTGGGTGATGCTTACCCACTGTGTCATATCTCCAGTCTTCGCTGCTTTGCTTCTTGCTGGCTCTGCTCCAGAGGGCTACAATCAATGATTCCAGTCTGAAATCTGTTGTGTGAGCAACATCTCTGATGCTGATCTGTGACTTGCCTTTTGCTTTACGCCGCAGCATTGCTGGCGGTCTTTGTCAACGCACTTTTTTCACAGTTCTATAATTTAACACAGATTTTATCGATCTCCATCTAAGCTGTATGCATTGAGCTCCCCCTAGTGGAGGCAGTAGTAATATGCTTGCTTGAAATGAACCACAACTCGCCTTGTAACCACAGACCTGCCTACACACTTTTAGAGATGGGAGGTAATTTCTTTATTATCACTGGTAAATGGAAGGATAGTTTAGTGGCCACTTTTATACCCCCAAAAATATTTACTTTACAGTCCACATTCAGAGATGGATGAAGTTTAAATGGTATCACTACTTATAAATGACTCTTGGTGGCAGTTTATGTTCTTTCATGTCGTCTTCTCTGTCCCCCAGTAACCTCTCCCTGTCTTTCTTCTCAGACCCACGGCCCAGGAAATATAAATGTGGCTTACCGCAGCCTTGTCCTGAGAAACACTTTGCCTTCCGAGTAGTGAGTGGAGCAGCGAATGTCATAGGCCCCAAAATCTGCTTTGAAGATAAAATGTGAGTCCAAGTTTTCTGTAAGATGGTGGTGGGTATTGGTGAGTAAACCGAGGAAGGAGACTGCTAAATATATTAGAAAATTCAGACCTTTTAAAGGGATTGTTTGGGGATAGAAAACCTATTTGCAAAGTTTATTGGGGAATTTTGAGCATTTTAGGGGGAAGGGGCTCCTGTTCTATGAGCAAAAGCAATGAAGTCTGTAAAGCGAGTCCCTCTGCATTATATGAACAACAAGAATGGGGAAAAGTCAAGTTTTCATTTCCCCAATTTGTCATTAGGAGAGAGTCTGGAGCCCTTCACCGCCCCCATACTATGTTGGTGCCATTGGAATAAGGAATTTCTTCCATCTACAAGATGTCCAAGAGTAACACTTATTATAACCAATCAAAGCTTAGCTTTTATTTTCGCACAGCAGTTTATAAAATGAAAGCTGAGCTCTGATTTGTTGCCATCAACAACTAGAACAGTTCTGATTTATCCCCCCAAATTTTACTTCCAGCTTCATATACACTACCTCTTATCCTATGGACTGTCTTATATATGTGACCTGATAGATGAAAATTTTTCCTTTTAAAGGGGTTTCCCTCTATAAACACTAGGAGGGGGTATCCACGGGTTAGCAGCATTCGCTTGATTACCCCAGCCCTACCATTGATATGGAAAATGGATCTCTTTAAAGGACATTTACCATGTTGATGCAGTATTGCACACCAAGCACACATATACGCTGATGTATGTTCCCTGAAACAGGACCCGTTATTCCTTTATCTTCTATTGGCCTTGTTTGGGAGAAAATTTTAATTAATCAAATTAACCTCAGGGGCTCCTGTCTACATCACAGAAGCTCCATCTGACATTAAGGCTACATTCAAACACATGTATGGGGGACGTATATACGGCCGATATACGTCCCCCATACACTTCTATGGGTTCACGGCACCGTACAGGAGCGGTAACGTGCGGCACCATACCGCTACGTAGCCCATAAAAAGATAGGACATGTCCTATCTTTCTACGTGATACGGCGCTGTGCGCTGTATATGCCTATGGAGAGGGGCGGGGTTGAGCTGCGCTCATCCCCTGCTCTTTTCCGTAGCGCTGATGTATGCCCGCCGTACTACGGTATGTCTGCCTAATGTAGCCTAACAGTTCTCTGGCCGTCTCCAAGACTAGGCCAATAGAAGATGGATAATGAAGAACGGATCCTGTTTGAGGAGACACACAGCAGCGTGTAAGTGTGCTTGGTGTAAAATACTACATCCATGTGGTAGATTTCCTTTAAAGGTATTTACCTGTAGTACAGGGATGGCAAACATTTAGAGGCCAAGTGCCCAGACTGAATTCCAAGACCCACTTATTCATCACAAAGTGCCAATTTGGAAATTTTAGCATGGAACTTATTTCTACCTGCTCTGCCACAGCTTTCTATTGTATCCTTGGAGCACCAAAACCATTGAAAGAAGAAATGGAAATTGAAATTATCTCCATGGTCCTCAAGAGGGATTGCAGTGCAGGATAATCTAACCTGCAGTCCCAGGCAGCGCGGGATGTGTCTCTTTAATGCGGCAGCAAACATGTCCTGGGCTGCCTGGGACTGCAGGACGATGCCTGCGGTCCTGTCCAGTGAACTCTTTGCCTGGACAATGCCCTCTAGCATCCTCCTACCATAGATACGCCACCACTGTTCTATTAGTTACAGCCTTGTTTCCTATCACAGGTTGATGAGCAGCGTCCAGAACAACGTTGGTCGGGGACTGAACATTGCGCTGGTAAACGGTCAGTGCCATGATGTGTTCTCTACATACCTACATATCTTGCATCCGTCTGGTTTGGCAACTTCTAGGAGCCAATATACAATGGTGTACATATTCCTGTAGTCAGTAGGGGGGGGGGGGGGGGGGCTAAGTGGCTGATTTACATATGAGCACTTCCACAGCCATTTCATTTTCACTGCCCTGTTGTGGTTTTTTTTTTTATGCTCCCCACCTTTATGAGCCCATATGAGGGCTCATTTTTGTGGGACAAATTGTATTTCCTAGTACCACCATTTAATGATATATGATAGTCACCATATTTGATAACACCCAGTTGTCACTTTATTCATAATGTACCAGGAAAAATAACAGAGGAACAGCCCTCATGGTAAATAGAATTATTTACTTAATCAGACATGTCAAGAGAAGTCTGCGTATTTTTAGAAAGACGAGGGTCTTTCTGAACTTTGCCATGTAAGTGAAAAAATATATTTTTTATTTTAAATTCTAGGAGTGAATGGAGAACTCATAGAGGCCAAGAGGTTTGACATGTGGGATGGAGGTAAGTCGTTATGTGTTATACTATAAAGCTGTTTACATCTGCAGCTGAACCCTGTGTCATATTCCATGAAAAACGTATTCTGAGTTTAGTTTTGCTATCCCTCTGCCATTAGTAGGTCCTGTTGTATGTCAGTAGGTGCCCATTGCATGATGTGGCATTAAGGACTGTTCTTTCCATTCGGACAAGAACCATTACATAGATGAGAGCAGGACAAGTCATTTACACCCCATACACACATGGATGACCAGGAGTAGTAAAATCAGCTGACTTAACGCATGTTCACGCATGCCTTCCAGAGCTATTGAAGTTAGTGATAAAGTACAGTGCACCGCGAGCCACATTTATCAGGGCTTGTACGCCTGAAATACTTGTCATTCCTAGCACAGGGCCAGGAATTGCGCTTATATCCCCCATTACACTCATCTACACCAAGTGTGATGAGGAAACAACTGGCGATAGAGTGGGACGGCGCGCTGCGTTCCAACCCTAAGTTTGTGCAGTGCCTATAGTTGCGGATGTTCAGGCACAGGCTAGCGCTCTATTTTGTGCCAGGTCAGACCTGGTGTAGAAGTGCCCACTGGTTCAGCGCATAGCTGATGCCCACCCGAAATTATCGGCAATTTTTCTGACGTGGGCACCATCACATGCTGGTGCACTTGATGTAAGAGGATGATAAATGAGCCTTCGTGTGTAGGTATATACATGTGTGACCAGAGTTCAGGTTTATCAGATACCACTGGCCCTGTTCCTGTACATGTCACTTCGTTTCCATCTCTAGAATGTTTTCGTTTTTTCTTGTCATCTTTTCAAAGATGTGAATGAGCTTTTGAATTTCCTGCGCCCCATCCATGAAGGAACCCTAGTCTTGTTGGCTTCTTATGATGATCCAGCTACAAAGTGAGTTGAAAAAGCAACATCTTCCACAGTTTTCCCTGAGTTCTCCATGGTGTGAACCTATTTTTTCTTTGTGTGTTTCTTTTTCCAAGAATGAATGAAGATGCAAGGAAGATGTTCAATGAACTGGGAAGCTCTTCGGCCAAGGAGGTTGCTTTCAGAGATAGCTGGGTCTTTGTGGGTGCTAAAGGGGTTCAAGATAAATCTCCATTTGAGCAGGTATAGTTCTCTCTGTTTTTATCAGTTTTTTTACGATATTACAGACTCTTCAATAAGATCACTGATATCATAATGGTGGGAGTCCGACATCCTGACCCCCACTGATCTGCTGTACCTGGTACACAGAATGAAGGCGGATATTTTTATCTGTTCTCTGTGTAGTTGCTGTGATTAGCAGTGACTAAAGTTTCTGTAGCAGCATGCTATACATAGAACGTTATGACATTGATGACCTATACTATGGTTTGTAGGGTTGAATAGAGCATCAACGTTCCTGTATAATCTGCTTCTTCATTCATATGCAAATGATGGGAGCTTATACTAAAAAATATATGGATAGGTTTGGAGGTTTCTGCAGAAAGACACCCCAGCGATCAACTTTTATCACATAAGGCTCTTCTGTGAGCATAGGCGCTCAGTTGCCTCTAGGCGCTGTTTGCCAGCTAGACAGCGATTACTTCTACCTCCCTGATATATGTGCATACTGAGAAAACAAGGGAATCCAATATTGAAATTCAATACGCCTGATCATCCGGAAGTTTACTTGTACCCATCATGTAGCTGGCTATTCCCATTATGATAATTGTCTCCTTGTATCTTGCAGCTAATAAAGAACAGCAGAAACACCAACAAGTATGAAGGATGGCCGGAGGCCGTGGAGCTGGAGGGTTGTGTACCCCATCGTACTCTGGATGTTGAATGAATAACCGGTAAAGAAGAAGCAACTCGCTCAGGACATCACATGCTCTGGTGATGCGCCATGCCGCCTATCTGATTCGCTATTTTCATTATCTTGTGTGACCGGCCTGCCATTCTCTGCTGACAGTAACTACACCATACCTGGATATTACTGCCAGCTCTGTATCTTCCTCTTACCAATGCATATGGAGAACGGCTGTAAGAGGTGCAGTCTCTAAGCAGGTTTGTGACATAGCACCACATAACCAGATGACGACTACCAACCACTCGCTGATCAAGAAGCGACACCGGGAAGCTGCAATCTGCAAAATAATTGTACATTTCCATGCATGTCCCCCACTGCATGATGGACATTGGGGCTAATATTCTGCTGGCACATCCGTGCATTTCACATATTCATACTGGATGGGCATGGACAGAATAAGCGATTGCCCCAGAAGAAGCCATTTTTATGACAAATTAAGGGGGAGGTACATAATGGCTTGTATGGTGCTATATTTCAAGACCTTCATATTGGTCAAAGTTGACCTCCGGGCTGGCATTATCTGTACCACACATTTCCTTTTAGTTTTATTCGATCAGGATGGTGTATCTGATGGGACTGAGAATAGTTGATGACCTACCACTACTTCCCCCTGAATGGCGGCGTGGCATCTTAATAGGTCAATCCAAGCACGGATATATTCTGCCCTGAGACTATGTTACCTGATCATTTCTTTATTTATTTTAATATTAAACAGATGGGAGGGAGGGTTAATAAATCGTGGCAATTTAATACCACACACTCCAGACCAAGAATGTAAGGTCAATACCGTAACCTTCCTATACGAATGTGATATGGCTGCCCCGTGCGAGGCATATCTCTTACAATGGGAATAATTGTGTGTGCACATTGATTGTGAGAGCGCGTGGCACAGGAGGGGGCAGGCTCTGAAGCTTTCCCTATGATCACTTTTTTTAACAGAGGATTTAAGACAACAATGTCACGTATTCTTTCCAGTAAATTTAATCTTTTCTTATACTGGTGTTTGTGTTTTTATTGAAAGCATTTATATTCTAGATGTTTTTGCGTCTGTGGACTAGCTGCCATGAGCTCTCCTATACATTGCACACAGAAAATTGAGTTAAATCTGTTAAGAGACCAAATCAGCAGTGGCGTAACTTGAAGCTAATGGTCCTCCGTGCATAGTCTTGTGCCAGGCCCCTGATTATAATGTATGGTGTATAGTAATAGTCTTCTCTTATGGGAAAGTGACACTTTATGGGCTTCTAAGCCTCTTGGGCCTGGTTATGACTGCACCCTCTGCACCCCCTCAAGTTACGCCCCTGCAGGTCAGCAGGGTCATAGAGAAGTGCTGATGTGAATAAAGTAATTTTGGTAAATTAAAAAATTACTTTTAGCAGCACCATCTGTCATACATCTATTCCCTGTTCTTTCTTAATCCTCCATAGATCCTCCACAAAATGTCTTTTGTTCTCTGGTTTAATACATTTATGGATGAGATTTTATCCTTTTTGTACTACATGTGCATCTGTCACCAGAACATCATTCACCTGTACGTGGGTGCTGGGACCACTCTTCCTTTTTTTTGGGAATACAGGATACAAATTTGGGGTTTGTGCAGAAGGATTTAGTTGTACTTGGCTGCAGTGCAAAGTGAATTTCCCAGTGGATAATGCAGCATTTATGTTACAACTGGTTTTTCATATAGCAGAGGATCATGCACCTGCCCCGGGGCATCAGGTCTGTGGCCGATCCTTTAACCCATTGTAGCGACAACAATACTTACAATTGCCATTCAATCAGAATTTTCAGTTTTTACTGGAAATGAGCTTTTAACAAGATGCAATTTCAGGGGACATTTGTCCTTGCTCAGCAGAATCCATTACCAATGGCCTTTATTGATGTAAATTCCATGTTGTCGGTAATGCTACGCTCTTTAGACCTCCAGCAAATTGATTGCCATTAGTCCAATGACATCTAACGCTCTTATATCTGCAGGGATCCTCTTACTGAAAACCCACGTTGTGTTATATAAACTTATGATTATAAGGCTTTGTGCATAGGGCTGCAGTTCTGAAAAAATCCATATGTATCACATTTTACACATGAAATTGCAGCAGAATCTGGCCCTTATGGATCTTAAGCTGGCCATGTAGGTGGTCGGATACTTCAGCTTCTAACCATGCCAAAAACATGTTTGCCTGAGAATGAATGGGAGACAGCCTAATCCTTATCTCCCTGATATCTATATATGGGGTCTTGAATCTCCTATTACATATTGGTTGGCTCTTCTCCATCAAGACTTCTAAACCGTTACATAGGTCCGGTAGTTTTCAGTGGAAGGCTTAGAAGATATCCGCAGCTGAGCTTTGGTTTTCTGTTGAGGTTTGCAGGTTTATACCTGTGGATAGGGGAAAACTTGATTCAACCCCTTAAATTGCATAGCCATGTTCTTCTTTAAGGCTGATCTATATTCCAAGAAGACGGTATAATTGTCCCTATTGCTAGTTTGGAGCCACCTTCCATCTTTTCACTGTTTTATGTTGAGAAATTACAAATAATATTAATATTAAAAATGACATTTAAAAATACACTAAAAATGTGCATCCAGGAAACTAACAAATGTAATGTATTTCTACAAAAAAAAAAGGAAAGTTATTTGCATTACATTGCAGTGATACCTTTGCCTCTGTTATATTATCCCTCACTCTGTAATATTTCAGGATATGTTAACCCTCTATCAGAGCTGCCAGATTTCCAGCTGTGACTGCATATGGCATGGAAACTATGAGACTATAGAGGGGCCCGGCCTGTGCAAACACTCCATACAAGGAAGACACGAGATTCATCTGAAAGTTCTTAGAGATCTTGGAAGGATAAGGGACATATAGCGGTAATAATAACTTTTAAATGTCCTACTGTTTGGGATTTAGATTTGTGGAGGTATTAATATTATTGTTGTAATAAATGTGTACTGTCACAGGGGACTCAGATTGCAGAGGAGAGATCTGCAGCAGATGCATATTATAATGTCCACACAAAATTATCATGTAGAAATTCTCTACACTGTGGACGTAATGGCTTTCACATCTTAATCATTTAAAAGCTACAATCATCTGTAGAAAAATTTCCATCATTAATATTTGCAGTGGATTCTGATGGTACATAGGGGGCCTGAATATTACATCTAATAATAATCTTTATTTCTATAGTGCCATCCTATTCCAAAATGCTTTACAAATCATAGGGGAATATATACAAATACAATAACACATTACAGAGTATAAACATTCATATGGATAATGGGGGTGACACAAGAGCTTACAGTCTATGAGGATGAGGGGGTGACACAAGAGCTTACAGTCTATGAGGATGAGGGGGTGACACAAGAGCTTACAGTCTATGAGGATGAGGGGGTGACACAAGAGCTTACAGTCTATGAGGATGAGGGGGTGACACAAGAGCTTACAGTCTATGAGGATGAGGGGGTGACACAAGAGCTTACAGTCTATGAGGATGAGGGGGGGGGGTGACACAAGAGCTTACAGTCTATGAGGATGAGGGGGGGGGGTGAAACAAGAGCTTACAGTCTATGAGGATGAGGGGGTGACACAAGAGCTTACAGTCTATGAGGATGAGGGGATGGCACAAGAGCTTACAGTCTATGAGGATGAGGGGGTGACACAAGAGCTTACAGTCTATGAGGATGAGGGGGGGGTGACACAAGAGCTTACAGTCTATGAGGATGAGGGGGGGGGGTGACACAAGAGCTTACAGTCTATGAGGATGAGGGGATGGCACAAGAGCTTACAGTCTATGAGGATGAGGGGATGGCACAAGAGCTTACAGTCTATGAGGATGAGGGGGTGACACAAGAGCTTACAGTCTATGAGGATGAGGGGGGGGTGACACAAGAGCTTACAGTCTATGAGGATGAGGGGGGGGTGACACAAGAGCTTACAGTCTATGAGGATGAGGGGGGGGTGACACAAGAGCTTACAGTCTATGAGGATGAGGGGGTGACAAAAGAGGTATAAGAGCTTGTATAATGGCCCAGCCATTCTTAATAAGGGAACAGAATACATTAATTTAATAAATAAAAATTCTGCTGCTTGAACCAGCCATCAGCCGACACCAAAGTCCAAGGTGAAAGTGACTGTAGAGGAGCCTGGTATCTGGTGTTTGCTGGATAACAGGCAGGAGGAGGAAATAGGGTTAGTAAAGAGAGAGTAGAAATTGCATGCAGTTATAGCAATAGTGATAGAGTTGCTCAAAAAAAGATGGGTTTTAAGTGCACAGGGTGGGTATCAGTCTGATAGTTCAGGGAAGGTCACTCCAGAGAATTGGTGCAACTCGGGAGAAGGCCTGGAGACGGGCATGAGAGGTTCTGATTAGGGTAGAGAATAATCTAATATCGCTGGCAGATCGAAGAGCACGGGTTGGACTATAGATGAGATGAAAGAAGAGAGAAAGGGAGGTGCAGCATTGTGCAGAGCTTTGAGGGTTATTGTTTTAAACTAATCGGAAAAAGACAGGCAGCCAGCGCAGTGATTGGCACAGACTGGAGCCATCCGTGTAGCTTTTGGTCTGAAAGATGAGCCTGGCTGTTGCATTAAGAATGGATTGTAGAGGAGAGAGTTTAGTGAACGGAAGACCAATTAGTAGGAAGTTACAGTTGTCTAGTCGAGAGTGAATCAGAGCGACAATTATCATTTTAGAAGTTTCAATTGTCAGAAATGGGCGGATTCTGGAGATGTTTCGGAGATGCATGCGGCAAGAGCGAGCAAGAGATTGAGACCCGTGTATACTAACAATATGACATTTCTTCGTATGAGACTTGGACTCACCTTATTCATTGTCTCCTACTGCAGCCAGTGTTCCCTCCTCAGGGGTGCAGTAAGACTGCCATGTGTCCTGGGATGTATGACTATTATATCCCCTACAAGTCTGGGATTCACTCTGCCGGGCCCTTCAAAGGTTCTGAAATATGTACACTCACCGGCCACTTTATTAGGTACACCTGTCCAACTGCTCGTTAACACTTAATTTCTAATCAGCCAATCACATGGCGGCAACTCAGTGCATTTAGGCATGTAGACATGGTCAAGACAATCTCCTGCAGTTCAAACCGAGCATCAGTATGGGGAAGAAAGGTGATTTGAGTGCCTTTGAACGTGGCATGGTTGTTGGTGCCAGAAGGGCTGGTCTGAGTATTTCAGAAACTGCTGATCTACTGGGATTTTCACGCACAACCATCTCTAGGGTTTACAGAGAATGGTCCGAAAAAGAAAAAACATCCAGTGAGCGGCAGTTCTGTGATGCCAGAGGTCAGAGGAGAATGGGCAGACTGGTTCGAGCTGATAGAAAGGCAACAGTGACTCAAATCGCCACCTGTTACAACCAAGGTAGGCAGAAGAGCATCTCTGAACGCACAGTACGTCAAACTTTGAGGCAGATGGGCTACAGCAGCAGAAGACCACACCGGGTGCCACTCCTTTCAGCTAAGAACAGGAAACTGAGGCTACAATTTGCACAAGCTCATCGAAATTGGACAGTAGAAGATTGAAAAAACGTTGCCTGGTCTGATGAGTCTCGATTTCTGCTGCGACATTCGGATGGTAGGGTCAGAATTTGGCATCAACAACATGAAAGCATGGATCCATCCTGCCTTGTATCAAACGGTTCAGGCTGGTGGTGGTGGTGTCATGGTGTGGGGAATATTTTCTTGGCACTCTTTGGGCCCCTTGGTACCAATTGAGCATCGTTGCAACGCCACAGCCTGAGTATTGTTGCTGACCATGTCCATCCCTTTATGAGCACAATGTACCCTGTAACATCTGATGGCTACTTTCAGCAGGATAATGCGCCATGTCATAAAGCTGGAATCATCTCAGACTGGTTTCTTGAACATGACAATGAGTTCACTGTACTCAAATAGCCTCCACAGGCACCAGATCTCAATCCAATAGAGCAGTGGTGGTGAACCTATGGCACAGGTGCCAGAGGTGGCACTCGGAACCCGTTCTGCTGGCACTCAGGCCATCAACCCAGGACAGAGTTCTCCAAACACTAAATCTTTCTGCAGTCCCAGGCAACTTAAGAGATGCTGCTCTCAGCGCTATTTTCATGCGACAAATCATCAACGGTTTGGAAGTGTGGGAAAAGTGAGAAGGTTTTGACAGAAGTGCATTATCTTTGGAGGTCTTCCTGCTGGACCCACCGTTCTTCCTGTACAGAGAGACCCTGGAGAGAAGCTACTATGATAATCTGTATTTTCCCTCCTTCTTTCAACTGTATTGGTGGCCTCAGGGGGCCGATACGATTGAAAGATGTAGAAGAACAGGTAGCAATAAGTTACTTCCAAGTTTAATTCCATGCCGGCACTTCACAGTAAATTAGTGGATTTTTGTTGTCAGTTGGGCACTCGGTCTCGAAAAGGTTCGCCATCACTGCAATAGAGCATCTTTGGGATGTGGTGGAACGGGAGATTCGCATCATGGATGTGCAGCTGACAAATATGCGGCAACTGTGTGATGCCATCATGTCAATATGGACCAAAATCTCTGAGGAATGCTTCCAGCACCTTGTTGAATCTATGCCACGAAGAATTGAGGCAGTTCTGAAGGCAAAAGGGGGTCCAACCCGTTACTAGCATGGTGTACCTAATAAAGTGGCCGGTGAGTGTATATGTGTATTGAGAGCAGGAACAGATGTACAAGGATTTAATGGGTGCAGGTGCTTCTCAGTATAAAATTTGGAGGGTGGCAGTGGGCCCCGGGCTACCGCCTAAACCACCTGTATTGTAATCGACTACTGCGACTAGGCCTTTTCTGTTTGCTTCTTGTTAAAGATTTTATCCAGGGCTCCAACAACCCTTCTTCAGTTGTAAGGTGATTTCCATATCGGTCTTTGTTCCCACCACTGGGATGAAACCCTACAAAAAGACACAGACACCTGGACATAAACTGCACTCAATCACACTTTATTCAGGGTGCGCAGCCCTGTATATAGAAAACAGAAATGCTTTGCATAGGGCGGGAAAAGGTCATAGGATACTTAGATGCTATAGGTTAGCTTGAATATACTTTGAGCAACTCCCCTTAAGCTACATTTCCCAAAATAATGTTGACATGCTCTACGAATCGTTTCTTCTAAAAAGCACTGTTCTCTGGGCAACAGAATCTTATCACTATCCCAGCCACAAATGAACTCTGAAGGCTCCCCAGTAGTCAAAACAAGATAAGCAGATGCTGCAGAGAAGAAAAGCAGCAGCAAGGACAAATTATCTCTAGGCTGATTACACAAGATGGTGTCTGAATCGCAAGACACACGCCTCCATATATTTCTACAGGCACATACACACGGCCATGGTTTTCCATGGTCCTGTGTATAAGACCACTGCCCATGATGAACATTTTGGAACAGGTCTTATTTCTGTCCAATCTTGGACCTCCCGCGCCAATGGCACACAGACCATGGTTCTGTTGTTTGTGGCCCGATATTGCACATGTTTTGTGTGCAGATAACTTTAGTCTGTCCCCTCTCTTGGAGACACTTGTCAGACTCCTATGATAACAAAGAACCCCACCACCCACTTCTTTATCTAACATGTAAATGAGGAATACTGGTGCCACTTTCTTATCAGCCAGATCCCAGAGTTTGTCCCTTCATTTACACTTGTATCTGTGGGTTAAGATCTATTGTTCACACTACAATTCCACAACTGTAAGAGATACCTGAAAACTATAGAAGATAAGATCAGTGGAAACAATGAGCACTTTGCATACTGATAAGATTCATTTCATCCCAATGTACGGCCATACCCATGATCCTCCACCTATGTCTTACCTGACTCAACCTATATTTATATAAAATATTACATAATATAAGTTTTTTATTTCACCTGTATTCTTAAAACTTGAACTTATAGCAAAACGACCATGAGGTTCAGCATAGCCAGACACTTTACCATAAATTGATGAAACCTCATGTGTGGAGTACACAGCAGCAAGGGGACAATGCACTGAGGATATCACTTCAGATAAATACTTGTATGTATTCTGGGTCATTCACCTCTGTGGTAATCTGCACTTACATAACAGTTACATCACTCTCCATTGTGATCTGATGTTCCTCGGTGTCATGTTGTGACCTGCTGTATAATTACTGGGAATAAATATCTATGAATAGACTAAGCGCGCGATAAGAAATAGAATTATAACGTGGAAACAATCAGCCTTTATTGAAATGTGGATTTAATATGTTCTATTCATTCAATATGCAGTGCAGTTCCCATAGTGTCTTCATCCCAGATTTAGAGAGGAAAATTAGGCATACGGGTAGATATTTTTGATGCCCACGGAATGAAACAGTTTAATATAAAATGGACATAGGCAAGAACGTACGCGGTTCACTGGTCCATGGTTGTTTTTTCAGTCAATGTGTCATCTGTTTTTATAGATGATGGTACATGGATGTCCATGGGACATCTGTGGTTTTCATGTCCCAATAGACTTCTTTGAGTAGGCCCAAGCCACAAACACATGAGGGAATAGGACCTGTTCTGAGTTTTCTACAGCCTCACACGGATCTGTGAAAAACACGTCCGTATGTATAGGTCCAGTGAAATAAATGTGTCAAAAAAACAACATTCATGGATGTGAAAGCATAATCAGAATCCCAATAGTGAAGCTTTTCATAACACAATCAGTCAATGTCCCACAGTAGAAGTAGCCATTGTGTCATATTGCACTGTACAGAACTTTTACCCGCAAACAGGTTTACTGCTTATTGTTCAGCTGGTCGTACACATTGTATGGAGGAAATCTGAGGTTGAGCCTTTGTTTTTTGGCATTGCATTTAAAAATATACGTTATAATTTTGTATTACAAACTATTTCGTCCCATGTCAATAGCGAAGCCACTAATATGTTTGGTGCTCCAGATTATTAAAGACTAGCGCACCCTGCACGCGCCTATTACACTTAGGCCCTATTCAAATGACTGTCATTGTGATATATACGTCCCCATAGACGGCTTTGGCGATCCGGCGGCGGCACGGTGCCACACACGCATGGCATTGTACCGCACTGTACACAGGGAAAAAATAGAGCAATCTTTCCCTGTGTGTACAGCCATGTGGATCTATTTCCTATGGAGAGAGTAGGGGTAAGCACCACTACAACCGAGTGAATATTTGTGTGTCAGAAACCCAAAAACAAACATCAAATGATCTCAAAAGGCAAGGCCCTTCACATAAAATGCCTCCTCATAAATACCACAGACCAACTCCTAATAGAAATTCAAAACCCATCATAAAAATGGAGTTCTCAAATCACATCGTCTTTATTTCATATTAAAAACAAACAGTTTAATGACTATGATCACAACATTATTTCTTTTAGATAGGGGGAGATTTATCATCAAGTTTCTGAGGTAAAACTGTCTAGTTGCCCTTGGAAACCAATCAGAGTTTATCTTTGATGTTGAAAGCTTCTGTGGGGAAAATGAAAGATGTGCTCTGATTGGTTGCAATGGGCAACTAGAACAGTTCTGCTCTAAAAGACCTATGGTAAATCTCCCCCATAACCTCCAAAACTCCAGGTCAATTATTACATTATACAACATGCAACTCCTATAGGATGAAAACCTAAAAATGTGAATTGCAAGTATAAAGTGCTAGTGCTAATAAAGGTGCTAAGGCTCCAGAAAGTGTATACATTAGGTATATATCTCATTGTTCATCTCCGGTCTTACCCATAGTGTTGATCATGAGACCATGTATACCAGAGTACACATGTGTATATGTGTGTGAATGCACCCTTAAACTTGCACCATTTTTTATTTTCCCTTTAATAGGTGTGCTCTGCATTTCAATTGTCGAAAGTCGCAACACAAAACTTCTGCAAACACATCATAAATACATGTGCAAGCAATTTGCACTTGTATTTATGTGCAAAGTACAGCAGAAAACTGGTGCGGCCAGTTTAATAAATGTGGCCCTTTGTGTCTGCAGTAAGTGGCTTTTCAAGCTAGAAATCTCTTATTTATCTCATACCCTACATGTTAAATGTTGGACTAAGATGCAATTTTATTATTTGAACTTGCTTTATTAAAAATAACCGGTGTTAATTGGTAAAGAGAAGTGTAATTTGGAGCTGCTGTGGCATTACAGGAGGTATCACTGTGTGTGGACTACATTTCCCGCCATGCACCGCGCCTGGAATCCGGAAGTGTCACAGGGAACGGCTGGGAGGGGCGGGGCACTCTGTGGTCACGTGATAACCAGGAAAGGCGAAGCTGTTCTGCTTCTAATCAGCTACGTAGTGACTGTCAGGGCAGTGATTGTGCAAGTCTATGGAGCGGCGCCGGGTAGTGCAGACATAGGACGAGGAGTCACCCGCTGTTCTTAGAGGGGAGGTCTACATCTATGAGCAGAAGCTGAGAGTCACCAGTGACAACGCCTAGCAGGATCCATTCAGTGGCAGCAAGCAGAGAGGGGACGTTTGCAAGCAATGGAAGGTAAAAAAGCAAGCATTGGAGAGTGACTTTATCACATCACAGGATAACGTATGAGACGTCTTAAAGGGGATCTCTATAGTGACTCTGATGGTGGCACATAGATCTAGCAGAGGGTGCTAGTACTTATGGAGGGTGAGGACTGACTACCCTGTGCCATGCACCATGCAGTATTCGCTGTTCCTCTTTTGTGCTTGTGTCTTCTCCATTGCACTGTCCAAGCCGACGAATGAGTCCAAGGTGACACCGCAGAATCGCCCTCTTGGCACGAGATTGGGTGAGGACCTATTAAACACGTCTGGCGCTCCCTCCTCCAGTTCCTTATCGCCTACATTGCCCTCCTTATCTCCTGTGGGTTATCTTCAGATTGGCGATGGGTGTTGCCTACAGTTTGACTTTCCGGAGCACAGTAAAGGAGTCATAGTGATCAGTGCTGGCGCTGCGTCCCACGCCTCCGAGCTCAGCGTACGTTCCCTGGACACGTCCGTCTTACAGATCCTTAATGTGAGTCGTGCCCCAGAGGGACTGCCGGATAAATTCCTGGCACATATCTGGTCAGGGATGCCTGGCACTGCCTCTCTCCACCTCAGACTGAAGCTTCTGGAGTCCGTACTTGAAGAACGAGAGGACTTTTCCATCAACGTGGTTCCTAATCCCGATGCTCCGGAAGATGCAGGAGGCTTTGCAGCCAGTCACTTCTCGGAGAGCCCGCTCCTGTATGCCCTCCTACCCCTCCTCTTCATCAACAAATGTGCCTTTGGATGTAAAGTGGACCTGGAGATCCTGAAGAACCTAATCAAGCGTCCCTACCCGGTCCTACTGGGCATTGTGGGCCAATTTGTTCTGATGCCACTCTATGCCTACCTCCTCTCCTTGCTTTTGAGACTTTCTCAGCCCTTGGCATTAGGGCTGGTGGTGACTTGCTCCTCTCCCGGCGGTGGTGGGGGGTACCTGTACAGTCTCCTGCTGGGTGGGGATGTCACGTTGGCAATATCAATGACGTTGGTGTCCACAGTGGCGGCGGTGGGCTTGATGCCACTCTCCTCCTCCCTGTATGGACATTTCTTGGGGGTCCACCAGACATTGCACATTCCTTTTCTAAAGATCTTTGCCACGTTGCTTTTTATAGCGGTGCCAATCTCGACAGGAATGGTGATTAAGTGGCGCTTTCCTCAAGTGTCCAAGCTTCTCCTACTGGTGATCAAGCCTTTCAGTGTTGTGTTGATGGTGGGGGGGCTGTTCATGGCCTATCAGATGGGCTCCTCCCTGTTGAGCCAGGTGCCCCCAATCCTGGTGGTAGCCGGGGTCAGTGTGCCGCTGGTAGGTCTGATGACTGGGTACCTGTTGGCATACTTGTTGCGTATACCCATTGCCCAGCGTCGGACTGTCAGCATTGAAGTTGGGGTGCAGAACAGTCTCCTGGCCCTGGCTGTTCTCCAGCTCTCCTTCCAACGTGTTGAGGCAGATCTCTCTTCTCAGGCACCTTTCCTGGTGGCCCTAAGTGGCACCTCCGAAATGTTATTACTGGTCCTGTTACACTTTGCCTATAAAAAGTTGAAAGACAATACCTGAGGTGCCATGTGCAGTCGGTGGCTTCTACGACATGTTTACATGCTGCAAGTTTCTCTTTATTTATATTTACATCTAAATTTTTTGACATATCACCACATTCCTGCGTCCTTATTTAAAACTTTCCAGCAATGTCGCAGGGTGGTGCAAATTGTTTTTTTTTTTTTTTTAAGTTGAAATTTAAGACATTCCATTTAACTAGCGAGACGTCTTAATGATGTTCTATGACCTCAGGCAGACAGGTGTTAATATTTGAGGTACGAAATTCTGAAAGGTGTCCTCTACATTTATGGTGCCTACGGCTATTATAACCTTGTGTTAGTTAACCCTTTACTTTATTACATTGCCATTCCATCATTATCCTCAAAGGCCAAAGCTCTGTGTTCAGTCCGCTTCATGCACTGAGGGGGGGAAATGGCTATTTTTTTATACAATGTTTTTTGTAATGTATGCAGGGTACGGTTCAAGACAATTTACTTTTTGTCGTATAAAAGAATTAAAACTAAGTTGAAACCATTGTGTGTCATGTGTAAGTATATGTGCGGGTTCCCTCATGTATATGTGGTTAAAATTCTGTAGCCCAGGGTCAGCGACTATTAGTTCGTCACTGACCCCTTACTACGGAATGTATGTAGCATCTCTGCTTTATAGATTGTGAACTTAAGGGTGTAGATACATGGTGCTAGCCGCATCTAGTTAGTGCATTGTGCCGATATGTAATAACAAAATTATTTAGTGACTGTATCAAATGAATAATCATTTTATAATAAATTGTAAAATGCGTTAATTGGATGCCGGCGACCACAAGGGAGCCTAGTGATGTACCATTATTTTTAAGATTGGCACACCCCTTTAACACTTCTCTTGGCTCATCACTTATTGGGAACGCTCATCCTATTCATAGCTACTTGTAGGTCTTGTGTCCCTAAAATATGTTCTTAATTACCTCCACTCAGAGGTCTCACTGTGAGCCTGAGGTGTTAACCGCTTAGGTGCCTGGCTTTGCACCTCAAATCCTGTGCAAATAATGCAATATGGTCTGCGCCATACTGAATCATGGAATCTGTGGCCAAATTTAATGGACTGACCACAGTGCACAGCACGGACTCCCATCATCATAGTGATAAATGATGTGCAGAGTCCCTGCTTCCCTGCAAAATTTCAGCGTCAAACCGTAATAATGTTGTCAGTAGGACGTCCTGTCCTCTGCACTGTGGTCAGTCTGTGGAAACTGTCCAGGGCACAGCCTGTGATTCATGACCACGCTCATGTGCTGCTTACCTAGGTCTTAAACTTGTAATCATTTCCCTGAAAGTGTAGATTTTGGTGATTGCTGATCCCTTAATTAGTCCCTCCCTTAGGCTTTCCAGTCAATGGGGGACATTTACTAAGGGTCCGCAGCCGCGAATCCGTCGGGTTTTCCCCGAATATTTCCGCTTTGCGCTGTATTTCACGGGATTGTGGCGCACGTGATCGATTTTTGGCGCAATCGCGCCAACTTTCGCGCGACAGAAATCGGGGGCGTGGCCACCGGCCAACCCGAAGGATTCGGAAAAACCGCGGAATTTAAAAAGCCATTTGTGTCGCAAGATCCAAGCACTCACATACACCAGAAAAAAGCAGGTGAACTTCGGCGGACCTCGGCGCAGCAGCGAAACATGGTGAATATCGGCGCACGGACCTTAGTGAAGCCCGGCAGAACCCGAATCAGCGTCGGAGAAACCGCCGCTGGATCACGACTGGACCGGGTAAGTAAATGTGCCCCAATGTGTATAATCCACCCAGACTATGTCAAAAATATAGAACATGTCAATCAAAATCTGTGTTACATTCCACGTGTGAGCATACCCACGTCCTTACTCCCTTCTGTGCGCAACACATGGGGTTAGGCCTGTTCTACAATTCTAGTAAGGAAGGACAAAAGTTGGTCCGTCACTTACCTGTTGTGAAATGTGAGGTTTTACGAGTTGCCATGTCAGGTTCTTGTGTACACAGGACAAAGGGAAAATGTCTGCCTGTTGTTGTCTCTGGCTGTCGATACATATTGTACTGTAGCGCTGCCATCATTCCCTCCACTTTACGGAAATTGTCATTATTTCATGAATCTTTGATTACATTCCTATTGTCCTCGGCCACATTATGTCCACGTTATCAAGGTCATGAATGAAGATTATTGATCCGGTTTTCCAGCTCTTATGTCATTAGCAAATTGAGATCCATTAGTATCACTAATGTTATCCCTGGGCTCAACAGCCCGGAAATACAAGTATCTCATCCTAGTAGGACTGTGGAAGAAGCATGACATCTGAGACCCCTTGTGTCTCGCAGAAGGGGACCTCAAGTACCCCTGAGCTTCTTTATACTGAATAGAAGTCAATATTCGCATCAGCCTCTACACTCCATTGAATTTTTTGGAGTATAGGGCTGCTCAAGGCCCCTATTCTGCTGATTTATACCCCCCTCAGAAACGTATATGCTATCCTATATATTTGCAGCATCGGCCACAGTTTAGCAAAAGAGTGTTGCAGTTTCCCACAGAAAGACGATTCGGGAAAGGAAGGGACCCGAGCAAACTTACACTCCATGGTGTGTCCCCTGAAACCGGATCCGTTCTTCATTTAGCTTTTAATAACATGTTTTTTTTCCAGAATTTTTTTTTAAATGTGCAGATAAGCCTCAGGGGATCCTTGGCAGAAGCCCCTTCTGGCTCTGTCGGCTGTAACTGGATGGGGATTGGATTGGATTTGGGAGGGGAGGTAGGAGTCGGGCATAAGCAAGGAAGGAAGGTGTGAATAATTAGCGGCCTGATGAGCCAGAAGTGGGT
The DNA here is from genome assembly GCF_040894005.1 of Engystomops pustulosus. NCBI lineage: Eukaryota > Metazoa > Chordata > Amphibia > Anura > Leptodactylidae > Engystomops > Engystomops pustulosus. The sequence goes on from NC_092419.1 coordinate 97,217,995, forward strand.
TCTATGATATACACAGAAGTCCCCTGAGGCTCATTTGCATATATTTACACAAATGTCTTTCACAAAAAAATAGGCCATTAACAGCATGTCACCCGCTTTACCACTTTAAACTACTGGTCCCCTTAGGTAGGGTATGAAATGTCCTTTCTAGAATTCCCTGTTTTGAGTGAAATCTCACCAATCTACCTATAAAAAAAAAAAAAAAAAAAAAAAAGTGTGACATGTTTTGACTGAGATGAGTTAGGTTTAGAGGCTGCGGAGGAACATCCCTATCTTGGGCTCTCTGTTCCCTAGAAACATTCTTTTGTATTAAAGATACAATTCTCATCTTTCAGATCACATTAGGCTTGTGGTTCTATGACTTATAGAACTGCGCCCTTCCACTGCATGGTGAGGCACAGCCCCTTCCGCACCAAATGGACGTAGAGGGCTGAGAAGTCGCAATGACTCGCTCTGTACCCGACCTTCCGTCTAAAACATAACTCTGATTCTGTAGATCACACAACCCCAAGCCTGATGCAATCTGAAAGATTAAATTTTTGTCTCTAACATGACCCAGGCAACATGTTTCTAAGGTATTACAGAAGAGTAAACTGAGGTGTATGAGGGGACACTCACCCTCCAGCCACTGTGACTCATCTTGGGCAAATATGACTCTTCTCACCTCAGTCTCGTGTGTCTTCGTAGGTAATATTTTTCTCATAGGTAAACAGATAAGAGGGAATTTCATACCCTACATGAGGGGGACTGGTAGTGTAACAGGGCAAAATCCGATACCGGAGTTGCTTTTAAAGGAAAACACATTTACTGAAATAAAGTACTACCTTGTGAGCAAACTTTCATCTTCAGCATTTACCTCACAGTCCGTAAACAGCGCAAGTTTTTTTTTGCTCAGGCTGTGTCTGGTAATACATCTATCTTGTACCATACAGCTAGTACATGTGTACTTGTTATAGGACAATCCTAATCTGAGGTAAATGTCTTGTATTTGTTATAGGACAATCCTAATCTGAGGCAAATGTCTTGTACTTGGCCTTTGAACACGGGCGGTAAATGTCGAAGATGTCCTCATATAGTTTTATAGCTCTGTACAACCTTGTGCACAGATATGGATGGTTCTCCATTGGTGTGGTATGTAGTGGTGGGAGGAATGACGCTTCTTGATACACCCCCCCCCACCCCCCCTCATGGCCGCTGTGTCATTCACCTTACAGGCCGCAGCCATGAGATGGATTAGCGCAGGGTAGCCATGGCAGCGGCATAGCTCCGAGCCCGCAGGCTATCCAGACAAGAATAGCTTCAGCTTTGACTATAGTCCTGTCAGACATAATCCTGTTAACCAGCGTCATTATCACGGCCACGTACACAAGGGAAAACGTCTGTCTCTACCTCAGCGAATGTACACACCGACCCGGTGATCCGGAAATCCTGATAATTAGCCATTTTACAATAAGAGGATTTAGGATTAGCAGAGAACATCCCTGAATATGCTCATCTATGTATAATGAACCCCCATTCGTTAGTTGTATTGCAGTCTCAATAGTTGGCGCCTTACAAATCAGATACCAATGTAAAAAATATGGCGCTCCTTTAACCTCTTAGAGACCGGACACCCTCTTCTGTTTTGCATTTTCGTTTTTTTTTTCCACTTGCTGCGCTCAGGAAGCCACAAACATTTTCAGTTTTATTTACAGAGCTGAATGAGGGTTTGGTATCTATGGAAAACTGTACTGCCTAGTGTCAGGATTTAATATACTCTGCAATTTGCTGAGAAGCTGGGAAGAAAAATCCCAAATATAGCAAATAATTATCGTGTGGGCTCTGCTTACAGCTTTCACTGTGCGCTCCATTTAACACCTCTCCTTTTTCTTTGGGTCCCTATGATCATGCAGGTATTAAAAAAAAATATATATTTTGAAAATTTTGCCGCATATTCTGACACTGAAAACATTTAATTTTTTTTTTTATTTTATATTTCTGTATTTTTTTTTTTTTTTTCACAATTCAGACAATTTCAGGGTTTTTCTCGTACTTGCAAGTTGGGCCCTGTCCACAGGATATCCAGGTGGTGTCTCGTTGATTGGACCCCCATGGTCATGAGAATGGGGCTCTGTTGCACCTGAGATGCGTGGAGCAGCCAGTAAAACAAGTGCTGACTGATCCGTTCATCTTTATGGCGCTGACAGAGATAGCCAGAAGCCACACTCATCTATCTCCGTGAGCTCCATAGAGATGAACGGAGCAGTCTGTGCATGCACGACTGGCTGCTTTGGTCATTTCAGGTACAATGGATTCCTGTTCTCGTTCTCTCCCATGAATTGCAAGTTACTTGCTATCTCCAGAGAAACCCTTTAACCCCACAATGTGATTATAATCTTTTAAGGGTTATTCGAGGTATTTTAAAGAAAACCTACCACCACGGATATACCTATTAAGGTAGATCGGGTGGAAAGTGCCTCTAATGTATTTGAGGATAGCCCTTTAAAGGGCTAATCCTCACATCCCCTGTATCTTTTTATAACTTTTATTGCCCTAATATGCTAATTTTCTAAAGAGGCTACTGGGGCGTGGAGTAGCCCGAGCTGAGACTACATGGTGCGGCTACTCCACGCCCCAGTAGCCTCTATGATCTTTCTACCCGCATATTTTTGGTGTGCAGCTACGAGAAGCTGCAGGCCCTTGTCTGCTAAGTCAGGGTTCTGAGCATGCGCAGAAAACAGGCCCAAAGCCGGAGCTACTGAGCATGCGCAGAACTCAGGCTTTGTGGACGAGGGCGTGCAGCTCCTCGTAGCTGTGCGCTGAAGATATGCGGGTAGGAGGATCAAAGAGGTTACTGGAGCGTGGAGTAGCTGCGCCGTGTAGCCTCAGCTCCGGCTGCTCCACAACTCAGGAGCCTCTTTAGAAAATTAGCATATTAGGGCAATAAAAGTTATAAAAAGATACAGGGGACGTCTCGCGCCTTATCGATCTACCTTAATAGGTAGAGCTGTTGTGGTAGGTTTCCTTTAAGTTCTCTATCTGAGGGGATAACATGCTGATTACTGGGGGTCCCATCACTAGGACCTCTACTATGCACAAATCTATAGGCCTCGAAGACCTGCAAATAACTTTGTTTCTGGTAGTTGCATTGGGAATGAATGGGGAGGCTGAGCGTACCATAATCAGTGGAGGTCACGGCACGCGAGGTATACTGTACCTTAGTAAGCGTCGCCTGCTATGGGTTGTGCCAGGTACTGCAGCTGAGAATAAGCAGCTGTGCTGCAGCTTTCACCCAATTCCCTGATATAACATGATGACCGGCACGGTTATAGATAAATTTATTGAAGTACTGTGACAACTGTATTAAAAAAAAACAAAAAGCTTCCTTTTACATGTAAAACAATCCCCTATAGTGGACACATGAGAATTAACAGACTAGCACACACATATATATTGCCATTCATGTCATAAGCACCATCACCCATCCATCTGCGGGTATCATGTACATGTATAGGCGTGTGCCCAGAGACGTTCTCCTTGTGGTGTAATATTCCCGGGGCCGACAGGTGCCTCATCCTCCGGGGCGGCTGCAGTGGGTGCTCAATGGCAGGTACTTGTGTGAGACAATGCAATCCCTCCCGCTTGTACAAAATGAAGGTTTAGATGTTGTCAGGAGACTCTGAGATGAGAAGGTAAAAGATATTATACTTGGAAATTCCAAAAAAATAAGTAACGAGATATGTTGACTGATAAATCAGGGGTACTTACTCATAGATCCAGGCACTGTGACTGTGGTAATCTTATTTTAAATCTGTTATTTGTGGTATCCTTCATTCTTAAATCCGCTTTCAAAATTATGCTACTGAGCTATAATGGCTTCACAAGCTGTTACACTGTCCACCACACCCCCTCTGCATTTCAAAAGGAAGGTGAGGGGGGAAGGGTGAGAAGGAAGGAGGCCATGGATAACTAATATAAGATTACCCCAGACACAGTGCCTGGATTTATGAGTAAGTGTCCCTGGTTTATCATACTTCATTTTGACTCTAGATTTCCTTTACTAGGTCATGGTGGTCTAATACAGGAGACCTCCAATCATCTGTGCACCGGAACTTACACAAAGAAATGAGACAGAAGAACAGCTCCGTTCTTTGCATAGTGGCCGGGCAGCGTCACTGCAGCTGAGATCACATTAAAGTGCTTGCGGCTTCTATTAAACAGTGTCATACAGAGGCATTACTAATGTGCTGTATATCATTTGCATGTGGAAATAAGTTTCTCATAAGTTGTGCTTCTTCAGCTTCATTTCTAGGAAATCTGTAGCAGAAATAGCGTGGGGTAATTTCCTGAGTTACTTGATAAGACAGACAATTTCCTCCACTTCCTTCAACGCATTCTTGTTAAAAATAAGGTTTCACCTTTAGGGGACCACTGTGAATACAGACTTATGGGACTGCTACTGGTAGAGCACCCCCTAGTGGTGACAACAGGTGGCTGAGACTTTTACCAGCAGATGGATTACACTACAAACCTAGGGGGTAGAAGCAATGGCTGCTGCTGCAGGGCCCACAGAGTCTACTTCCCCCATGTGGCACTGATCTTCAGATTGGAAGACTGCCTGACTATGCATATATACGCGTGTGTGTGTATGTGTGTATAAATGTATAGATGTGTATATGTTATATGTATATGCTGTGTGTGTATGCATACATGCTATATGTATTTATATGGTACTATATGTGTGTACACACCTTTATATGGTACTGTATGTGTATCTACTGTATGTTTGTATATGGTACTACTGTATAAATGCTATATGTATATGTTAACACTGTATACATGTGTGTATATATGGTGTATTACATGTGTGTATATATGGTGTATTTCATGTGTATAAATGCACATGAGTGTATAGATTTGTGTGTGTATAAGTAATATAAATTTGGCGACAATGGAGAAAACAATAGGGGTACTAGAGGCTCAACTAATCTAAATGTAGACCTTGGTAGCTGGTATGGTGCTCAGCCCACATCAGCAAAGTGAGTAGATATTAGAGGCAACAATCACCTGTAGTTTCCAATTAAATTTTATTTTCTGAGTGCAGGAGGACGCCAGCCATAATCCAGACAACAGAGCACTTTTTGGAGGCCATAATTATATAAATGTGAGTGTATAAATACTTGAGTTTGTAGAAACATGCGAGTGTACAAATATGTATTTTTTTTTTAGGAGGAGGTCTGCTATGGGGCCCAGCCACTTTTAGTTACGCCCCTGTATAAACCATATGTAATCTAGTACATGACCACACAAAGCCTAATGAGCATGCACAGCTCCGGATGATTGGCAAGTACTTACCAGTTGCGGCTGGTACGTGTGGTTTTCTCAGTGTAGTAAAAGTGAAAAAAGCATCATAAGCAAACAGGATCCCTGCAATGAGCCCGAAAACCTGCAAATGAATGGGAATGACTTTATTAGGACGTCACAGAGACACCGTATAAACCTAGATTAAAAAAAGTATAGCCCCCGCTCCCATGTACGTAGGCCTATGTAGTGGTTGGATGAGTACAAACCAATAGTATATCACCTCTTTCCCCTAACTAATGGCCTGGTACCTGGCTCTCCTGGCCTCTCATAGAGGGTTAGCAGGGATTCCATTCTCACTATCGGGAGGGGTGGCGAAACGAGCCTATCTACTGGTGCTCCATTCAGTACTATGGGAGTGACTGGGAGACGCCCAGTGCTCACCTATTTCCGACTGTTCCATAGACATTATATGGACAGCGGATATCTACCTGATTGGTGAGGGATTGACTGCTGGGACCCGCACCAATTGTGAGAATGGGGTCCGCTCTCATTAGTGGGAGGAGTGGTGAACAAGTATATCTCTTGCTGCTCCATTCAATTCTACAGAAGTGACTATTTTCTAACACTCTCATAGGCATTGAATGGAGGGCAAGAGACGAGCTCGTCTTGTCGCTCCACCCACAATAATGAGAATGAGGACCCCACCCCACGACTGTCATGATTGGTGCCGGTCCCAGCAGCGGGGAATATAGTTAGAGGAAAACTAAGGGCCAGTTTCCATCTGTAATTTGGCTTCAATTATGTGGTTTCCTTCTTTTTTTTTTTAAATTGTAATTTTAACAGATCTAAAAGAAGAAAGTACCAACACCTGACAAGTAATACAGAATTGTAATGTCTCCTCCTTAAAAATCCGAAAACTACAAAGCCTGTAGAGCATGCAGGCTCGCACATGAAATCATTAGGCAGACCTTTGCATTAGTCATGGTCAGGACGACATATTGTAATGTCCAAAAAGCGTGTAGGTCTGCCTAATGATTTCATGTGTGAGCCTGCATACATGTTTTGTAGTGTTCGGATTTTTTCTATATGAATTTTAAAGAAAAGAATACGAGTGCTGGATTTTAGATACCGTATATTTACTATGGAATTTAAGCAGATGGACACATTAATGGCAAAGTATCTGGTTTTTTAACAGATACCTTTCATAGATGCATTTAAAAGTCTTATTATTTTATAGCGTTTTTTTGTATTCCATCTATCCCCTTTAATAACAGTAGGTCTAATGAAACATACTGACGATCACCATTAGAAGCCTATTGAAATCAATGGGGGGAAAAAAATCTGTTATTCATCCCATTTTAATAAAAAACTGAAAAAAAGAAACTTGAACGCAGATTGGCCCTTACTGCCACTAATGGAAAGCAAGGTACGCGTTTTTTTGAAATGGGTCTGCTAAAGGTATTCTTTAAAAAGAAAAAAAAAAAAAAGGGATACTTTGCTTTTATTATTTCTAGACCTCTGTTTACTGTAAATTATAATCCTTTTTTATAAAAAAAACAAAAAACTAACCCCAAGCCAAAACAGATTGTAACTGGCATTTAGATACTTAGGACAGATAGGAAACCTATAATCAGCATATTCATCACACAGTTCAGTTTCTTGCTTTCTGTCTTTATGTTAAAATATTCCAATTTACCAATAAAATATGGTAAATTCATGCCGTATGTAAATTATCTGATAATAGTCACACAGTATCAGCTTTTTAGTTAAAAAAAACTTACTAAATTTATTTTTTGGTAAAAATATCTGGGCAGTAGATTACATTTATATAGGACAGAACTCGGACTCGTACTAAGAACAAGAAACGGAACAAAGAGGGGTTAACACACCATTGGTTGTATTAGAGATAAACAAATAGTCTTTATTGGTTACAAAATTTCTTTAAGAATATTTAAAAATCTACAATAACTCGGACTCATTGATGTCTATGGTGCTATGTACACGTCAGATGGTTTTCACGGTTGATTGCAGCGTGCGTTACTCTGAAAATCGCCTATTGAATCATTGGGTGTGTTCAAAAACTGGGCGGCACTCAGTATATCACCCTTGTATATCGGAGCAGGGGTAAAATATACTAGAAACATCTGTCAATTACACAACTATCAGATCCAATCCGGTAATACGTGATACTCACCGATCCGGCAATACCAGGACCATCACCACCGCGGATTAGACACACTAAGCAGAGAATGAGGAAAAGTCCTGCACCGATGGCGGCACGTAAAAAATCCTAGAAGCAAACCGAGACACTGGTTTAGTAATGGGTGACACTTGGTATTATGGCATGCAGCGCCCCTTACTAGTCAGGCTTATGGGCGGTGCCCTTCTTATCAGGCCCAAAACATATCACATTTTTTACGTTCTAACCTCTATTTCACGAACTCCAACTTCCCAGAGAAACTTGCACAAACAATGAAGGTCTATGGGCCCGGACACATTGCATCATGATTACCATGCCGTAAGTTGACACTAGGGGGCACAACTTTCCAATGTATGGAATATCCATCTTTCCACATTGCGGCTCTCTGGATTTTGGTTCTTCTGTGTGTTAGAGCCTCCTCCACTGTAAATAACACCTGCACTGTTTGCTATGTGCCAGTCCCCTGCCAAGGCCTCTCTGCCCGCCTCTAGTAACAGGCACAGATATCTCTGTTTTCCTTACACCTACAGTATAAGTGTTGTATGCCCCAAAGCAACAATTACATGTAATTACATCTCCCTTAGTACGTTGTCTCTCTCTTAGTAACCCACACAGAGGATATCCTCCCAATGAAGGCACATGATGGGGGTTATTGTATGGACAGTTATGTACGGTAGATTTGGCAGAATTTAGAATAAACCCTTATCAATCAGTCTTAGTGAGCAGATGATATACAGAGCATCTCTCTTGCTGGAGTGCCCCCTGCACCCTGGCGTTGCATGGGCAGCATATTGATTTCAGATACTGGGTGATGGTCTCTGTCGCTGCAGGGAAATTAACATTTGCAGGACAGACGATAAGTAGATCACCATGAGTATTCATCTCTAACAGGAAGGGCTAGTACTATGGAGTGTTTAAAGTAGCTCTCTGGATTTTACACACTGCAAAATGTTAGGGATCTATGGGGCACATTTACTTACCCGGTCCCTCGGAGTTCCCGAAAGTGCATTGTCCGCTATTCACTTAGATTTTGCGCCCAATTTCCTGCATCTTTCGCTTCCCCACTCAGCTCCGCCAGAGTTCACCATCTTCCTCCCGCTGCATGTAAGTGCTTGGCTTGCGACACAATTTTGAAGTTAAATTCCACGGTTTGTTTGAATCCTACGGCCTTGCCCCTGATTTCTGTCACATGAAAGCCGACTGCGCCAAAATCCGATCACGTGCGACAAAAACCCCTTTTAAATCCCTGTCCCACTGGCGCAAAATGGAAATCGTCGGGGTGTCCGATGAAAGTGCGGTCTGCGAGGCCCTTAGTAAATGAGCCCCTAAGGGAAACATTTACTAAGGGTCCGTGGAACACATTTCCGTTTCCCGAATTTTTCCGTCTTGCGCCGCATTTAACTGGAGCGGGATTTAACATCTCAAATTGTGTCGTAAGCCATGCACTTACATGCACTGGGAAGAAGAAGGTGAACTCCGGCGGACCTGAGCAGGGAAACGACACATGCAGGATCTCAGGCGCATCAGCTACGTGAATTGCGCCAGACTTCATTGGACCGTCCGGATCGTGACAGGACCGGGTAAGTAAATGTGCCCCTATGTATATGATGATCCAACTTTCAGCCCTCTTGTTCCATTTAGGACAAGCTCAGCAGAGGAATGCATGCAAGTATATGGGGGAAACGTGTGCGTTTACGCATGTGTTAACAAAGCGCATGGTTAACACAACATTAACAGTTTTGTACACAGCAAGGTAATAAGGCAAATCTCCTCTCCTCAGCTGTTGTATTGCATTTGTATACGCCACATGTGAATGCACCCTAACTCGGATAACAAGGCTCATTGGCTTATGTTCTTAGAAAATGAACCCCCACCAGAAAAATTCCACAATCATTTGTACTGCTCATGTCAGTGGGTGATCAACAGTAGGGTGGCATAATGATTTCCAGAACCCTCAAGTCATTAGTTTAGGTAAACTAACATTGAATTTCTCATAGAGCGAGTGGTTCCATAATTTCTCCAAAGTGTCCCTAGAGCGGTTTTTAAACACAGCGACAGGCCACGTGTTCCATGTGCCACTGTGAGCAGTGTCCTAACTATCCCTGCAATGTCACTGGACTTGTCTCCCCTCCAGCACATTTGGGATATCATTGGTCGGAAATTGCACATGTAGCTGCCAGCTGCAGATCTTGTTGATCTACTTCTCTTAAGTCTGTACAGTGTGGAGAAATAATCCTTATTAATAACCTAATTGATAGCATGCCAGGGCGTGTAAGTGCAGGTATTTCTGTACATGTCGCTCATACTTGATATCAGATAGGCACTTAGTATTTTTTTTATCATTTGCATATCATTAGCATGTCTGCCGATCCTGTGATTTCCATAATTCCATGACTTTTACTTCTTGATGTGTATATACTCTTACTGTGCCCATACTCTGTCTGGCACCTGTTCCTCTGGCAGTGGTTTACCTCAGTAAAACATGGGAATCACAGAGAATCAGGAGAATGTTTGCTAACAAATACAGTAACACATCCTTAAATGGGTTTTCCCACAAACACAAGTTAGGCCCTATTCACAGGATAGGGCCTAACTTGCTGATCAGTGAGGGTCTTAAGACACCCACACAGATCACGAATACGAGGGCTCTGATGGAGACATGCATGACCGTGCTCCATTATCGCCAAGCGTGTCATCAGACCCCTCGTTTTCGTGATCTGTGAGGGTATCATCACTGAGACCCCCACTGATCAGCAAGTTATGCCCTGTACAGTGGATAGGACCGAACTTGTGTTCGTGGGAAAACTCCTTTAAAGGGGGTTGTCCCGTGTTTGTTTGCACAAGATATCCACAAGATAGAGGATAACAGCCTGATCCATGTCCCAGCAGTCAAAACCTCAACAATCAGTCTATTATTCTCTATCCTGTGGATATGGATAACAAACTAGGGACAACCCCTTTAATAGACATGGCACAAATGTCTTGCAAGTCACACACAAGCTGCAGTGCAAAGTGATAAGTTTATCAGATTATCCTTATCTCTAGCACAAGACATCAGAGAGAAAAATAAACCTAAACAGATAGTTTCTATGGGCAAATTATGGTTTTTATGGCTTTCCCTTCCTTCATAAATGTAACATTTGCCAGTTATCTTTAGGCTAAACTGATCAATACTTACAGTCCAGCCCCAATGGATGAATGGGATCTGTTGGTCATAGCGTGTTGCGAATATGATGAAAATTATAACGGCAAATATGAGTTCTCCGATTGCAACTCCAAGGTATCCCGGAGAGATTGAGGCAGCGTAACAAATAAAGACGATGATGCAAATGGCCTGCGGAGACAAAATACACGGAATTGGAGCATGTCAACTTATGGGCGGCGTATATAGGTTTCTGAAATAACATACACCATAATACAGACACTATACACGGTAGAAGTAACACACTAGGCCAGTGATGGCTAACCTATGGCACGGGTGCCAGAGGTGGCACTCAGAGCCCTTTCTGTGGGCACCCGGGCCATCGCCAGAGATGACTCCTGGTATCTTCCTGCAGACCCAGATAGCCCAGGACTTGCTGTGCACAGAGCTATTTTAAAGTGACAGCTGTACCTGGGATTATTTTCTGCTTTATTGGTGTCCTCAGGTGCTGGTATCAATGAAAACTGTGACAGAGAAGGGAGTATAAATCACAAATTAAATTTCTGTGTTGGCACTTTGGGATAAATAAGTGGGTCTTTGTTGTAGTTTGGGCACTCGGACTCTAAAAGGTTTGCCATCACTGCACTAGGCTGTAGCTATACAGGCGGTCCCCTGCTTAAGGACACCCAACTTACAGGGGACCCCTAGTTAAGGACGGATGCCTCTGCCCACTGTGACCTCTGGTGAAGCTCTCTGGTTACTTTACTATAATCAGCTGTAAAGTGTCTGTAATGAAGCTTTACTGATAATCCTTGGTCCCATTACAGCAAAAATGTTTGAAACTCCAAAATTTTTTTTTTTTGTCTGGATCTACAATTATAAAATATACAGTTTCGACTTAGATACGAATTAAACTTAAGAACAAACCGGTGGAACCTATCTTGTACGTAACCCGGGGACTGCCGGAATATATTTAACTGCTACACATTATACTACTATAAGTACAGTTGAAACCAGAAGTTTACATACACTATATAAATACAATAAACATATATTTTGTTTTTGGTCAATTTTGATTACCAAAATTATTTATATTTGCAAAATACCAGAATAATAAGAAAGAAAAATGTCTGGTTCATCCTTGGGTGCAAATTCCAGAAACCTTTAGGTGACTCGTTCTCCTGTACAAACAATTACAGTACAAGGTGGGAATGTCCAGCCATCATACCACTCAGGAAGGTTCTGTGTCCCAGAGATGGACATGCTTTGATCAGAAATGTGCAAAACAACCGAAGAACAAACGCAAAGACCGTATAAAGATGCTTCTGAGGCTGGTGAGCGCGAGTCATTATCCAGTGACACAAGTCATGTATTGACACGGGCTAAAAGACCTCTCTGTCAGGAAGAAGCCATTACTCCAAAAGAAACACAAGAGATCAACCAGGACGTCAAAGCTTGAGCACAAATGGCTCATACAAATGGGGATCGCGTCAGGGATTGTGTCGCACACGATCTGATTTTGTCGCACACGATCGGTTTGTGTTGCAATCGCACCGGCACAAATTGGGGGGTGGGCCGCCAGGCAATCCGACGGATTCCGACTAAGTGCGGGATTTAACATTTAAATTTGTGTCGCAAGCCAAGCACTTACATGCACGGGGAAGAAGAAGGTGAACTCCGGCGGACCTGAGTGGGGAAGCAACACATGCAGGAATTCGGACGCACAATCGTTCTGGATTGCGGCACAGTGCATCATCATCGGAGAGTTTGAATCGGGGATCGTGACTCGGACAGGTAATTAAATGTGTCCCATTGTCTTAATGATTACACATCATTTAGGATTGGTGGTGATCTCAGGCCACAGATCATGGACCACAAGTGGTTCCCTTTTCATTACAGGCATATGATATAGATGCTCCTCCTGCACCTCATTTAGCCCTCTTCTTCATTTTAGGTAGTCTCAAAATTTAGTCCTATCCAACGAACAAGTGATGACAGCAATTAAGATTATCCTTGCTGTAAGATCTGAATGCATATCTAACACTGACCACGAGATCACATCAGTTAGGTGAGACTAGCCAACTACATGGCCACCAGAGATTACAGGGCCAGTAGGAGCAATAGTCTGTCAACGTCCCAAAACCACCCCACCAAGGACTGTATAGAGCTGTGATTTGAGTATTGTATTGCAGTATTATTTGAGCACAGTATGGGAGTTGGGACCAACCTATGTTTTCGGCTAGGCTTGTTAGTCAAGAGTGACACAAGAACTCCATCACAATTGTCCCTTGATGTATCGTGCGCTATGTATAAAGAATGAAGACAAACATCCATTCATTGTATAATTTTGGTTTTTTCAACTTCTGGTTCTCCGTGGGATGGCAACATGATGCACTGCACACTGGGCCATCATCATTGGTGGCCAGATAATAGTGGCAGCTGTCAGCAAATTCCATGTCACATTCCATGTGGAACGTCTGGGTTACGTATATTAATATTCATATGACCTATCCATATGAGACTACAGTATCACACCTTTACACACAGACCTAGGAGGTGATTTCTGCTGCTCCTCCATGTGAAGCTGGATCTTCAGGCCATAGTCCTGCTCACAAGTTTTTATGATCTGGCTCCTTCTTCTAGTGGTAATAAAGGCCTCACTGTAGTGGGGAGGAATCTTAGCTGCCTCCTACATGAAGTCTTGAGAACCCTTCTGTGTAATGATTTACTATTCAGTCCCAAGGGTTTTCAGCCAAAAAAAAAAAAATAACATTCTTGTAATTTTTCCTGCAATTTCCAAAACTGAACTCTGACAACTGATACTTATCTTCCTCTTCCACTTTTAAGAGGAGATAAAAGCAGCTGTTTGTTGAGGGACTCGGGGACATAGGGAAGACAAGGTGGTTTTATTTCCCTGAATAACTAGAAGGGTCAAGATGTCAAAAATAGATGTTTTAGCTTGGAAAATTCCAATTTTGTTAAGTCATAAATCTGAATCACCTCTGACCACTGCGTTCCTTTCATCTATTGGGCAGGCGCAAGAATAGCTAAGGGCTTGTTCAAATCTGTGTTGTTATTCCTGGTGTTTTAAAAGAAAACCTACCATGTATTATGAAGCAAACATACCTTGAGACTGCTGTAGCTACACTGATGCAGGATCATACCTTGGTGCCCCTCTCCATAGCGCTGTATGGCGTACAGCGCCGTATTCAGCAGAAGGATAGGACATTTGCTGCACCTTTACGCTCCGGTACGGCGCCGTGCGCCCATTGCTGTCTATGGAGGATGTATATACTCTTATTCACTTGTTGCACATTTCCATGAAGAAATCTACAGCATTAGGCTAGTTTCACACACATGTAGCCCGGGCGAGCACATGGCAGCGCGCTGGAGAGGGGTGAGCAGCGCTCTTTAGCGCCTCTGGAGACATATATATCACACCGCAAACTTACCGTGTGAAAGTAGCCAAACATTGGTGAGGTTAAGAGTAACAGAGGGCTCCAGACTTCACATCAAATGTTTGATGCGATGTTTGGCCCATTATGAAGATCGATGCGGCTTTTCATTATACTCACTTTTCGGCTTCTTCTTCCGTGGCTCCATCTTCTCCTCTTCCGGCCCAAGCGCAACACTATGGAAGAGGAGAAGACGGAGAAGTGGGGAGAAGAAGACGAAGGTGAGTATAGTAGATTATTTTTTCAAGGGGCTGTGGCCATTTCATTAAAGAGGAGCATCTGCTGCAGCCATTTCTTTACATGGGGGCTCTGCAGTGGCCATTTCATTAAAGGGGGGTTTTACTGTGGACAATTCTTTAAAGGTGGGCTCTGCAGTGGACATTTCTGTGAGGGGGGGCTCTGCTGTCGACATTTCATTAAAAAGAGGCCAGTATGGGCTGTGGTGGTGTCGTTGGGGCGGAGGAGATTAGGACTGGTTTGGATGCTGGGGGCCCGTGGGACATTTAAGTCCCCACTGGGTATATGCTCAGCCTATACGCCAGGAAAGGTCACGCTGAGCATATACATATACTGGCAGGAGGAGTCATCCTTTTTGTGAAGTATACGCTCAGCGGAGGTCAGTGGAGGCAATGGGGGGCAGATGCAACACATTGCATCCCTCCCTCGGCTTTTACTGACCATACACTGCTGTTGATATTCATCAGAGGACGATGCATCATACTTCATAAGAATACAGTGGGATACATCCTAGCTCTCTGTTGTAGGGAGACATCGGGAAATGGCCCGATGTATTCTTGGCTACAACGCAATGGGGCACATTTACTTACCCGGCCCATTCGCGATCCAGCGGCGCGTTCTCTGCACAGGATTCGGGTCCGGCTGGGATTTAAGATGGTAGTTCCTCCGCCGTCCACCAGGTGGCGCTGCAGCTCCGAAAAGAATCTTAACGCCCCGGAATGCACCATCCCATAGAAGGTGAAGGTGAGCGCTCCCCAAGCGACACATTTTCGGTTTTTAAATGCGGCGGTTTTTCCGAATACGTCGGGTTTTCGTTCGGCCACGCCCCCCGATTTCTGTCGCGCGCATGCCGGCCCCGATGCGCCACAATCCGATCGCGCGTACATGAATTGCCCCGCAAAAACCCGGGGCAATTCATGTACAAGCGGCGCAAATCGGAAATATTCGGGTAACACGTCGGGAAAACGCGAATCGGGCCCTTAGTAAATGACCCCCAATGTGAATGTAGCTTATCCCGTACTATCCGATGCTTGGAGTCCTGCTCCTTACATGGTGTTGGATTTAAGGGATGAAGTGAATTGTATTAATCCTCAGCAAGATAACACAGAAGCAGTAAAAATCCTTTCTATTCTTGGATTCCATGGCATCATGAATCCATGACATCTAATACACTGTCATAAATTGCAGATGATCATTGGTGGTACAATTTCTGTATCCTGACTCCACCCTGAATAATTATATCTAATTTAATGAATGAACAGGTTTGATCTCCCAGATTGTTGGGGGTCTTACTGCTAAATCTGTGCCCACAATTATATCCTGCCGCTTCTTAGGGCCTGATCATTGCAGTAAGCAGAGGCCCTTGAAAATTTTAACAAACGAAAATGAATGAATTTTCTACAAAAACAAATCCTGCGCTGCCAAAATATTTAATACACTACAACCCATTGGCGAAATATATGAAAATTGCACAAATCAAGAAATGTGACCATAAAAGTCAGGATGTTAGACATTAGAGTTTTGGCGGAGGTTGCACATGTTCTGTTGCTGAACACGAGGCCTGGGTGTGTCAGGAAGAGTTTACTCTGAATATATATTACTCATTCCTTCCTTCCCAGCGAGCGCGATGGATGCAATCTCTGCAGACGGAGAGGGACTGTGGTTAAGATTGTAAAATATTAAAGGCAGAGTATGAGTCAGGCAGCTGGTAATATATCCTAATGCGTGTAATAACACAGCGCCTACAGAGGTGGATATATAGGGATTATATAGGGAAAAGGAAAATGGCAGCACTTCAAGGTTCAATCCAAAACACGTGTACCTTATTCAAGTGACCACTACAAGTCACACAGAGTGCATGTAGACATGGTCAAGACAATCTCCTGCAGTTCAAACCGAGCATCAGTATGGGGAAGAAAGGTGATTTGAGGCCTTTGAACGTGGCATGGTTGTTGGTCTGAGTATTTCAGAAACTGCTGATCTACTGGGATTTTCACGCACAACCATCTCTAGGGTTTACAGAGAATGGTCCGAAAAAGAAAAAACATCCAGTGAGCGGCAGTTCTGTGGGCGGAAATGCCTTGTTGATGCCAGAGGTCAGAGGAGAATGGGCAGACTGGTTCGATCTGATAGAAGGCAACAGTGACTCAAATCGCCACCCGTTACAACCAAGGTAGGCAGAAGAGCATCTCTGAACGCACAGTACGTCGAACTTTGAGGCAGATGGGCTACAGCAGCAGAAGACTACACCGGGTGCCACTCCTTTCAGCTAAGAACAGGAAACTGAGGCTACAATTTGCACAAGCTCATCGAAATTGGACAGTAGAAGATTGGAAAAACGTTGCCTGGTCTGATGAGTCTCGATTTCTGCTGCGACATTCGGATGGTAGGGTCAGAATTTGGCGTCAACAACATGAAAGCATGGATCCATCCTGCCTTGTATCAACGGTTCAGGCTGGTGGTGGTGGTGTCATGGTGTGGGGAATATTTTCTTGGCACTCTTTGGGCCCCTTGGTACAACGCCACAGCCTACCTGAGTATTGTTGCTGACCATGTCCATCCCTTTATGAGCACAATGTACCCTGTAACATCTGATGGCTACTTTCAGCAGGATAATGCGCCATGTCATAAAGCTGGAATCATCTCAGACTGGTTTCTTGAACATGACAATGAGGTCACTGTACTCAAATGGCCTCCACAGTCACCAGATCTCAATCCAATAGAGCATCTTTGGGATGTGGTGGAACGGGAGATTCGCATCATGGATGTGCAGCCGACAAATCTGCGGCAACTGTGTGATGCCATCATGTCAATATGGACCAAAATCTCTGAGGAATGCTTCCAGCACCTTGTTGAATCTATGCCACGAAGAATTGAGGCAGTTCTGAAGGCAAAAGGGGGTCCAACCCGTTACTAGCATGGTGTACCTAATAAAGTGGCCGGTGTTGCTGTATGAATAAGCTGCATTACCTACATAAACATCTATTGTATAGTAGTGCTATGTATATAGAGATCAAACATAGTCACATCGACTGTTTGGTTTCCCTGAGATCACTGCTTAAAGGGGTTGTCAAGTATCCACAGGTTTGGTAATAACTTGCTGATTGTGACCCCTCCTGTAGAGCATGGCTTCCCCCAAACTACTAAATCTATGCCCTGCATACTGAGAAATATGTTTATTCATATGAAAATTAGGATTTTGGTACAAAGTGGTCATGGCCACAAGATCTTGTGCCCACTCTTATGTGCCAAGTTTCACAGGGCACTGTCAATTAAATGGGTTGGATAATAATAATAATCTTTACCAGGGTAAGTCACCCATAAGATCAGCCACATTGCACTTACAGGATGCCCCCTGTCTATGATGATGATACAACCGCCTCTCCTCTAGGTGTAGAGGATGCCCCCTGTCTATGATGATGGTAGAACCTCCTCTCCTCTAGGTAGATCCACCTCTCCCCGGCCGCGGGGAGAAGAGGAACAACCAAGGTAAGGACCGGGGGACCACTGTTGTAGAGGATGTCCCCTTTTCCTGGTTACAGGCCTAGATATAAAAAGATCTGTGCGGCGGGCACACAGCAGTGTGCATGTAGCCTAATGACGTCTCCCCCTCAGTTGTCTTTTTTCCTAAACTGAATAACCCCAAGTTTCTGTCATTGTATGCTAGTCCCCCGATTCCCCTAATAATCATGATTGCTCTCCTCTGCACCCGTTTCAGTTCTACTATATCCTTTTTATAAACTGGTGCCCAAATCTGTACACAATGGGGCAGATTTCTCAACATGTCTAAAAGTAAGATGGGGATGTTGGTTAGCGACACCGGGGTTACCACCAGGGGCATTTCTTTCTATTAAAGCGAACCTGTCACCAGGAGACCCATTTTTAGCACTCCCCCAGTCCCCACAGAGCATAGTACATACACTGCCAAAGTGTTTTTGTATTAAAAATAGGTTTTACAGAAAAAAAGATATGTTATATTGTACCTTTCATTAGCATCTGCTGTGTGACTAGGCAGTTGCCAATTGGGAGGGGCTGGAAAGGAGCAGTTCCCCCCACCCTTGGGAAACTGCTACTCCATGTGACCTTTTCAAATATATGAATAACTCCCGTTACTTGGCTTAGCAACGCCCCCTGCTCCTCTACAGCCAATCCCGAGTTATTCATATACCGTATATACTCAAGTATAAGCCGACCCGAGTATAAGCCAAGACCCCTAATTTTACCACCAAAAACTGGGAAAAACTACTGACTCGAGTATAAGCCGAGGGTGGGAAATGCATTGGTCAAACCCCCCCAGTAGTATACAGCCTGCCAGCCCCCAGTAGTATACAGCCTGCCAGCCCCCAGTAGTATACAGCCTGCCAGCCCCCATGTAGTATTTAGCAGCCCCTAGTAGTATACAGCAGCCCCCTAGTAGTATACAGCAGCCCCCTAGTAGTATACAGCATCCCCTAGTAGTATACAGCAAGCCCCTAGTAGTATACAGCAAGCCCCTAGTAGTATACAGCAAGCCCCTAGTAGTATACAGCAAGCCCCGAGTAGTATACAGCAGACCCTAGTAGTATACAGCAGCCCCTAGTAGTATACAGCCAGCCTGCCCACACGGCCCTTAAAAAAATAAACTTATATACTCACCCTCCGATGTCAGCGCGGCTCCCCGATGTCGGCGCGACTTACCGATGTTCCCGATGTCAGCGCGTCCCGTCTTCTTTCTTCTCCGCGGCTCCTCTTCTCTCTTCCAGCATGGACGCGGCCATCTCTTCTTCTAGTATGCGCGGCCACTAAGAAACCATGGCCACCTCCATGCCGGAAGATAGAAGAGAGAAGAGGAGCCGCGGAGAAGAAAGAAGACGGGACGCGCTGACATCGGAGGGTGAGTATTTAAGTTTATTTTTTTTTTAAGTGGGTAATTTTTTTTTGTTCTTGACTCGTGTATAAGCCGAGGGGACGTTTTCCAGCACATTTTTTGTGCTGAAAAACTCGGCTTATACACGAGTATATACGGTATTTGAAAAGGTCACATGTTTCCCAAGGGTGGGGGGGGGGAACTGCTCCTTTCCAGCCCCTCCCATTTGGCAACTGCCTAGTCACACAGCAGATGCTAATGAAAGGTACAATATAACATATCTTTTTGTATAGAAAAAAAACACTTTGGCAGTGTATGTACTATGCTCTGTGGGGACTGGGGGAGTGCTAAAATGGGTCTCCTGGTGACAGGTTCCCTTTAAACAAAAACTGTCACAGCTCAGTGGGTAAACAGGCATGTTTCATTAATAGTCTCATGAGGCGATAGTCACCATTTTTCAGATACAGGGGGGGACCTATTGACTCTATAGACACGCTAGTTAGAGGCGCTTTATTGGGGAAGGGGTGGATGGGGGACAATCCCACTGATATGGACTGAGCATGGGATTTAATATTCAAATTGTGTTGCAACCAATGCACTTACATGCACCGGGAAGAAGAAGAAGGGGGCCAATACTAACCCCTGTGTCGCCCTCTTCCGTGGTAACTTCCAAGAGGAAATCCAGCACAATAACGGGGAATGAGTTTAAAAATCCAGTTCCTTTATTCGAACATTGTTAAAATTTCAGGGCAACATGTACATCAGCACACGGACAACATAGCACAGACCTACGCATAACTTCAACCCAATCTGAGAATGTACCATTAATGGAAACATACCATCCACCTACTGAGGTACAACCGGTGGCAGGTTCCTATAATGTATTGTAGTCTAATCCTTTTTATATTAAAACTTTTTGTGCCCCAGATTCTCAGAAAAATTTTATTCAACACATATACAAATTTTCTTAGGAGGCTACGTGGGCTACAGCCACTCCATGCCCTAGTAGCCTCTTCTGATCCCTCATACCCTCCAATCCCTCATACCCTCCGATCCCTCAAGCCCTCGTCAGAGATCCCGGAGTACTGCGCATACGCAGATGAGGCCAAGCAGCTACTGTAGCTACCAAGGGATTGAATTAGGCTACTGGAGCGTGGAGTAGCCGTAGCTCCCGCTCCACGTATGGTTACTTCACGCCCCAGAAAATTAGCATTTATTTTATATAGATAAAAGTTTTCTGAGTATCTGCGGCACAAAATATTTGTACAATTTTTTGCATTTGGAATATTACTCGTTTTTACTTTGGTTTCTAAGTGAAGAGTTTACACCAGTCTCTTCCTCATGTTAACAAAACATCTACAAAAAATACCCTCTACCTAAAGCCACCATTTCTGGGCCACACTGCCACAGTCTATACTGCTGGATGCTATAAGCATTGTATGGCGGTAATAGGATGCACAGTCTATACTGCTGGATGGTATGAGCACTGTATGGCGGTAATAGAATGCACAGTCTATACTGCTGGATGGTATGAGCACTGTATGGCGGTAATAGAATGCACAGTCTATACTGCTGGATGGTATGAGCACTGTATGGCGGTAATAGGATGCATAGTCTATACTGCTGGATGGTATGAGCACTGTATGGCGGTAATAGGATGCACAGTCTATACTGCTGGATGCTATAAGCATTGTATGGCGGTAATAGGATGCACAGTCTATACTGCTGGATGGTATGAGCACTGTATGGCGGTAATAGGATGCATAGTCTATACTGCTGGATGGTATGAGCACTGTATGGCGGTAATAGGATGCACAGTCTATACTGCTGGATGGTATGAGCACTGTATGGCGGTAATAGGATGTACAGTCTATACTGCTGGATGGTATGAGCATTGTATGGCGGTAATAGGATGCACAGTCTATACTGCTGGATGGTATGAGCACTGTATGGCGGTAATAGGATGCACAGTGTATATTGCTGGATGGTATGAGCATTATATGGCGGTAATAGGATGCACGGTCTATACTGCTGGATGGTATGAGCATTGTATGGCGGTAATAGGATGCACAGTCTATACTGCTGGATGGTATGAGCACTGCATGGTGGTAAAAGGATGCACAGTCTATACTGCTGGATGGTATGAGCATTGTATGGCGGTAATAGGATGTACAGTCTCTACTTCTGGATGGTATGAGCATTGTATGGCGGTAATAGGATGTACAGTCTATACTGCTGGATGCTATAAGCATTGTATGGCGGTAATAGGATGCACAGTCTATACTGCTGGATGGTATGAGCACTGTATGGCGGTAATAGGATGCACAGTCTATACTGCTGGATGGTATGAGCATTGTATGGCGGTAATAGGATGCACAGTGTATACTGCTGGATGGTATGAGCATTGTATGGCGGTAATAGGATGCACAGTCTATACTGCTGGATGGTATGAGCACTGTATGGCGGTAATAGGATGCACAGTATATACTGCTGGATGGTATGAGCATTGTATGGCAGTAATAGGATGCACAGTCTATACTGCTGGATGGTATGAGCATTGTATGGCGGTAATAGGATGCATAGTCTATACTGCTGGATGGTATGAGCATTGTATGGCAGTAATAGGATGCACAGTCTATACTGCTGGATGGTATGAGCATTGTATGGCGGTAATAGGATGTACAGTGTATATTGCTGGATGGTATGAGCATTGTATGGCGGTAATAGGATGCACAGTCTATACTGCTGGATGGTATGAGCATTGTATGGCGGTAATAGGATGTACAGTGTATATTGCTGGATGGTATAAGCATTGTATGGCGGTAATATGATGCACAGTCTATACTGCTGGATGGTATGAGCATTGTATGGCGGTAATAGGATGCATAGTCTATACTGCTGGATGGTATAAGCATTGTATGGCAGTAATATGATGCACAGTATATACTGCTGGATGGTATGAGCATTGTATGGCGGTAATAGGATGCACAGTCTATACTGCTGGATGGTATGAGCATTGTATGGCGGTAATATGATGCACAGTCTAAACTGCTGGATGGTATGAGCATTGTATGGCGGTAATAGGATGCACAGTCTATACTGCTGGATGATATGAGCACTGTATGGCGGTAATAGGATGCACAGTCTATATTGCTGGATGGTATGAGCATTGTATGGCGGTAATAGGATGCACAGTCTATACTGCTGGATGGTATGAGCATTGTATGGCGGTAATATGATGCACAGTCTATATTGCTGGATGGTATGAGCATTGTATGGCCGTAATAGGATGCACAGTCTATACTGCTGGATGGTATGAGCATTGTATGGCGGTAATATGATGCACAGTCTATATTGCTGGATGGTATGAGCATTGTATGGCGGTAATAGGATGCACAGTCTATATTGCTGGATGGTATGAGCATTGTATGGCGGTAATAGGATGCACAGTCTATACTGCTGGATGGTATGAGCATTGTATGGCGGTAATAGGATGCACAGTCTATACTGCTGGATGGTATGAGCATTGTATGGCAGTAATAGGATGCACAGTCTATACTGCTGGATGGTATGAGCATTGTATGGCGGTAATATGATGCACAGTCTAAACTGCTGGATGGTATGAGCATTGTATGGCGGTAATAGGATGCACAGTCTATACTGCTGGATGATATGAGCACTGTATGGCGGTAATAGGATGCACAGTCTATATTGCTGGATGGTATGAGCATTGTATGGCGGTAATAGGATGCACAGTCTATACTGCTGGATGGTATGAGCATTGTATGGCGGTAATATGATGCACAGTCTATATTGCTGGATGGTATGAGCATTGTATGGCGGTAATAGGATGCACAGTCTATACTGCTGGATGCTATAAGCATTGTATGGCGGTAATAGGATGCACAGTCTATACTGCTGGATGGTATGAGCACTGTATGGCGGTAATAGAATGCACAGTCTATACTGCTGGATGGTATGAGCACTGTATGGCGGTAATAGGATGCACAGTCTATACTGCTGGATGGTATGAGCATTGTATGGCGGTAATAGGATGCACAGTCTATACTGCTGGATGGTATGAGCACTGTATGGCGGTAATAGAATGCACAGTCTATACTGCTGGATGGTATGAGCACTGTATGGCGGTAATAGGATGCACAGTCTATACTGCTGGATGGTATGAGCATTCTATGGCGGTAATAGGATGCACAGTCTATACTGCTGGATGGTATGAGCACTGTATGGCGGTAATAGGATGCACAGTCTATACTGCTGGATGGTATGAGCACTGTATGGCGGTAATAGGATGCACAGTGTATATTGCTGGATGGTATGAGCATTATATGGCGGTAATAGGATGCACAGTCTATACTGCTGGATGGTATGAGCATTGTATGGCGGTAATAGGATGCACAGTCTATACTGCTGGATGGTATGAGCACTGCATGGTGGTAATAGGATGCACAGTCTATATTGCTGGATGGTATGAGCATTGTATGGCGGTAATAGGATGCACAGTCTATATTGCTGGATGGTATGAGCATTATATGGCGGTAATAGGATGCACAGTCTATACTGCTGGATGGTATGAGCATTGTATGGCGGTAATAGGATGTACAGTCTCTACTTCTGGATGGTATGAGCATTGTATGGCGGTAATAGGATGTACAGTCTATACTGCTGGATGCTATAAGCATTGTATGGCGGTAATAGGATGCACAGTCTATACTGCTGGATGGTATGAGCATTGTATGGCGGTAATAGGATGCACAGTGTATACTGCTGGATGGTATGAGCATTGTATGGCGGTAATAGGATGCACAGTCTATACTGCTGGATGGTATGAGCACTGTATGGCGGTAATAGGATGCACAGTATATACTGCTGGATGGTATGAGCATTGTATGGCAGTAATAGGATGCACAGTCTATACTGCTGGATGGTATGAGCATTGTATGGCGGTAATAGGATGCATAGTCTATACTGCTGGATGGTATGAGCATTGTATGGCAGTAATAGGATGCACAGTCTATACTGCTGGATGGTATGAGCATTGTATGGCGGTAATAGGATGTACAGTGTATATTGCTGGATGGTATGAGCATTGTATGGCGGTAATAGGATGCACAGTCTATACTGCTGGATGGTATGAGCATTGTATGGCGGTAATAGGATGCACAGTCTATACTGCTGGATGGTATAAGCATTGTATGGCGGTAATATGATGCACAGTCTATACTGCTGGATGGTATGAGCATTGTATGGCGGTAATAGGATGCATAGTCTATACTGCTGGATGGTATAAGCATTGTATGGCAGTAATATGATGCACAGTATATACTGCTGGATGGTATGAGCATTGTATGGCGGTAATAGGATGCACAGTCTATACTGCTGGATGGTATGAGCATTGTATGGCGGTAATATGATGCACAGTCTAAACTGCTGGATGGTATGAGCATTGTATGGCGGTAATAGGATGCACAGTCTATACTGCTGGATGATATGAGCACTGTATGGCGGTAATATGATGCACAGTCTAAACTGCTGGATGGTATGAGCATTGTATGGCGGTAATAGGATGCACAGTCTATACTGCTGGATGATATGAGCATTGTATGGCGGTAATATGATGCACAGTCTATATTGCTGGATGGTATGAGCATTGTATGGCGGTAATAGGATGCACAGTCTATACTGCTGGATGGTATGAGCATTGTATGGCGGTAATAGGATGCACAGTCTAAACTGCTGGATGGTATGAGCATTGTATGGCAGTAATAGGATGCACAGTCTATACTGCTGGATGGTATGAGCATTGTATGGCAGTAATAGGATGCACAGTCTATACTGCTGGATGGTATGAGCATTGTATGGCGGTAATATGATGCACAGTCTAAACTGCTGGATGGTATGAGCATTGTATGGCGGTAATAGGATGCACAGTCTATACTGCTGGATGATATGAGCACTGTATGGCGGTAATAGGATGCACAGTCTATATTGCTGGATGGTATGAGCATTGTATGGCGGTAATAGGATGCACAGTCTATACTGCTGGATGGTATGAGCATTGTATGGCGGTAATAGGATGCACAGTCTATACTGCTGGATGGTATGAGCATTGTATGGCGGTAATAGGATGCACAGTCTATACTGCTGGATGGTATGAGCATTGTATGGCGGTAATAGGATGCACAGTCTATACTGCTGGATGGTATGAGCACTGTATGGCGGTAATTTATGGTAAGAGAATTGTATGGTGATAATACAGTGTACAGTGTGTACCGCTGATGGTTGATGTATAGGGCTTTATGGAAGTCAGTATAGTGGTCACAGTATAGTGTAGCGATTATGGTAGCTATATGATCTGTGCATTGTGTGGTGGTAATATGGTATATAGTGTGTACTGTTGATATACAGTGTTATGGGTGCATTCACACATTGGGGCTTATTCACTAAGGCCCTGCGGATCGCATTTCTGTCGGACTTTCTGCCATTTTCGGGATTTGCGTGCTGGGATAGGTATTTAGAAGACGATTGTGATCGCACACGATCGTATTTTGGTGCAGTAGCGCCGGCTTTCATGCAACAGAAATCGGGGGGCGTGGCCGTCGGACGATCCGACTGATTCGGACTGAGCGTAGGATTAAACATTTAAATTGTGTCACAAGAACAAGCACTTACATGCACCAGGAAGAAGATGGTGAACTCCGGCGGACCTGAGCGGGGAAGCGACACATGCAGGATATCGGGCGCACGATCTTAGTGAATCGCAGCAGATGTGACAATGCACATCGGGGAACGCGCCAGGGACGGGTAAGTAAATGTGCCCCATTGAGATTTTCAGATGCAGTTTTTGAAGCCATAAGAAGGTGTGGATCATAATGGGTGAGAACATATAATTCTGAGCTGCTACTCCTCCTCGCTTTCTCACTCCACTCCTGGTTTGGATATCAAAAACTGCATTTGAAAAACTGAACATGTGAATGCGCCCTCAATGTTAGTCAGCACCGCGTGGCGATTTATGTACAGATTATACAAGTCTCCGGCATCATTTGAGCTTTGCCGGCAGGGAACTACCGTGCTTGCGCAGAGCTCAAATGATGCTGGAGACGGGCTGGAACGGATAGAGGAGGGTCAGCAGTGGCTACTGGGGGTGTAGAGTAGCTTTCACCCCGGAGCTGTCTCAGGCTACTCCATGCCCCCAGAAGCCTTAGAAATGATATAGCATATTCCAGCATTAAACTTTATTTCTGCAGCAGCCGCATGAAATACAGGATGCAGCTGCTGCCCGGACAGGGAATCTACCATGAGGAATATCTCAGAAAGTAGATTCTCCATGGTAGATTTCCTCTAATAGATGCCATCTAACAAACATTCATAAGGATGAATTCACATACAGCAGTTCTGTAGCTGAAATCTCACGTCCATCTAAATCCTGGCAGTGTGTGCAGAGGTTTCTTCACGCCCCATTCAGAGGAAAGCAACAGCGACAAAAACTTTCTGCCGCTTGTGAATATCCCCCAGTACTAGAGAAATAACATCTTTACCCCGTGCATTCTATATATGGGTGCAGTATACACATATACACGGCTCTTCTAGGGAACTTCCTGCTGTTTACTTTGGCTTCTAGAATGGAAACTAGAAATATTTTCCTTCCCCGGTAACACCTGAGTAGTGTGAACAGTCCCTTACTTCTCTCCTGGACTGATTACACTTCTTTTCCTACATCCCAAAGCCAGACTTTACTGCCCTAGTCCTGCATGTACATGCCCTGCTCTAAGAGGAGAGGACAGTCCTCCTGGCACCAGCATGGCACCGGGCATGAATCAATGGCACCCTCTGTCTGCTCACATGGCATTCCCTGGATTGGTACTACTGATACCAGGTGTCATTCAAAAGCTACAACACATGGTGGGAAAATGAAAGAGGAGAAGGGGGAAGGAAAACTAAGGATAGGGATAAGGAGGCGAGGAAAGCTGCAAATAAAGAAGATGGCAGAGAGAAGAGAGAGTGCCATGCAGGTGGGCACTGCAACTTACTATCTCTGCTGTTAGGATGATCCCCTTCCTGGTCCGTATGTAGTCTTTGACCTGGCTCATGCAGCTGGCACTCTGCTGGGTTCCTGAGTCCGACATGCTGGCACACAGGGGCACGGATGGAGCTGGCCAGGCGCGGTGGGGAGCAGTCACTGGGCGGGGGCAGGGCACACCCAGGGGCTGGCAGGGGAGTGTTCCTCCGTGTATGGAGGAGAGGAGAGGCCTCGGCTGCTCACACCAATCCGCTCCTCTGTGTTGTCGGAAGTTGAGAAGATTTCTTGCTGCAACAGGTTGAAACAATGTAACTCTGACATTACTGGAGGATGGCACAGGGTATATAGTATGTAGTGCTGGAGGATGGCACAGGGTATATAGTATGTAGTGCTGGAGGATGGCACAGGGTATATAGTATGTAGTGCTGGAGGATGGCACAGGGCATATAGTATGTAGTGCTGGAGGATGGCACAGGGTATATAGTATGTAATGCTGGAGGATGGCACAGGGTATATAGTATGTAGTGCTTGAGGATGGCACAGGGTATATAGCATGTAGTTCTGGAGGATGGCACAGGGTATATAGCATGTAGTGCTGGAGGATGGCACAGGGCATATAGTATGTAGTGCTGGAGGATGGCACAGGGTATATAGCATGTAGTGCTGGAGGATGGCACAGGGTATATAGTATGTAATGCTGGAGGATGGCACAGGGTATATAGCATGTAGTGCTGGAGGATGGCACAGGGTATATAGTATGTAGTGCTGGAGGATGGCACAGGGTATATAGCATGTAGTGCTGGAGGATGGCACAGGGCATATAGTATGTAATGCTGGAGGATGGCACAGGGTATATAGTATGTAGTGCTGGAGGATGGCACAGGGTATATAGTATGTAGTGCTGGAGGATGGCACAGGTTATATAGTATGTAATGCTGGAGGATGGCACAGGGTATATAGTATGTAATGCTGGAGGATGGCACAGGGTATATAGTATGTAATGCTGGAGGATGGCACAGGGTATATAGTATGTAATGCTGGAGGATGGCACAGGGTATATAGTATGTAGTGCTAGAGGATGGCACAGGATATATAGTATGTAGTGCTGGAGGATGGCACAGGGTATATAGTATGTAGTGCTGGAGGATGGCACAGGGTATATAGTATGTAGTGCTGGAGGATGGCACAGGGTATATAGCATGTTATGCTGGAGGATGGCACAGGGTATATAGCATGTAGTGCTGGAGGATGGCACAAGGCATATAGCATGTAGTGCTGGAGGATGGCACAGGGTATAAAGTATGTAGTGCTGGAGGATGGCACAGGGTATATAGCATGTAGTGCTGGAGGATGGCACAGGGCATATAGTATGTAATGCTAGAGGATGGCACAGGATATATAGTATGTAGTGCTGGAGGATGACACAGGGTATATAGCATGTAGTGCTGGAGGATGGCACAGGGCATATAGTATGTAGTGCAGGATGATGGCACAGGGCATATAGTATGTAGTGCTAGAGGATGGCACAGGATATATAGTATGTAGTGCTGGAGGATGGCACAGGGTATATAGCATGTAGTGCTGGAGGATGGCACAGGGTATATAGTATGTAGTGCTGGAGGATGGCACAGGGTATATAGTATGTAGTGCTGGAGGATGGCACAGGGTATATAGTATGTGGTGCTGGAGGATGACACAGGGCATATAGAATGTAGTGCTGGAGGATGGCACAGGGTATATAGTATGTAGTGCTAGAGGATAGCACAGGATATATAGTATGTAGTGCTGGAGGATGGCACAGGGTATATAGCATGTAGTGCTGGAGGATGGCACAGGGTATATAGTATGTAGTGCAGGATGATGGCACAGGGCATATAGTATGTAGTGCTAGAGGATGGCACAGGATATATAGTATGTAGTGCTGGAGGATGGCACAGGGCATATAGTATGTAATGCTGGAGGATGGCACAGGGTATATAGTATGTAGTGCTGGAGGATGGCACAGGTTATATAGTATGTAATGCTGGAGGATGGCACAGGGTATATAGTATGTAATGCTGGAGGATGGCACAGGGTATATAGTATGTAATGCTGGAGGATGGCACAGGGTATATAGTATGTAATGCTGGAGGATGGCACAGGGTATATAGTATGTAGTGCTAGAGGATGGCACAGGATATATAGTATGTAGTGCTGGAGGATGGCACAGGGTATATAGTATGTAGTGCTGGAGGATGGCACAGGGTATATAGTATGTAGTGCTGGAGGATGGCACAGGGTATATAGCATGTAATGCTGGAGGATGGCACAGGGTATATAGCATGTAGTGCTGGAGGATGGCACAAGGCATATAGCATGTAGTGCTGGAGGATGGCACAGGGTATATAGTATGTAGTGCTGGAGGATGGCACAGGGTATATAGCATGTAGTGCTGGAGGATGGCACAGGGCATATAGTATGTAATGCTAGAGGATGGCACAGGATATATAGTATGTAGTGCTGGAGGATGGCACAGGGTATATAGCATGTAGTGCTGGAGGATGGCACAGGGCATATAGTATGTAGTGCAGGATGATGGCACAGGGCATATAGTATGTAGTGCTAGAGGATGGCACAGGATATATAGTATGTAGTGCTGGAGGATGGCACAGGGTATATAGCATGTAGTGCTGGAGGATGGCACAGGGTATATAGTATGTAGTGCTGGAGGATGGCACAGGGTATATAGCTTGTAGTGCTGGAGGATGGCACAGGGCATATAGTATGTAGTGCAGGATGATGGCACAGGGCATATAGTATGTAGTGCTAGAGGATGGCACAGGATATATAGTATGTAGTGCTGGAGGATGGCACAGGGTATATAGCATGTAGTGCTGGAGGATGGCACAGGGTATATAGTATGTAGTGCTAGAGGATGGCACAGGGTATATAGTATGTAGTGCTGGAGGATGGCACAGGGTATATAGTATGTGGTGCTGGAGGATGACACAGGGCATATAGTATGTAGTGCTGGAGGATGGCACAGGGTATATAGTATGTAGTGCTGGAGGATGGCACAGGGTATATAGTATGTAGTGCTGGAGGATGACACAGGGTATATAGTATGTAATGCTGGAGGATGGCACAGGGTATATAGTATGTAGTGCTAGAGGATGGCACAGGATATATAGTATGTAGTGCTGGAGGATGGCACAGGGTATATAGCATGTAGTGCTGGAGGATGGCACAGGGCATATAGTATGTAGTGCAGGATGATGGCACAGGGCATATAGTATGTAGTGCTAGAGGATGGCACAGGATATATAGTATGTAGTGCTGGAGGATGGCACAGGGTATATAGCATGTAGTGCTGGAGGATGGCACAGGGTATATAGTATGTAGTGCTGGAGGATGGCACAGGGTATATAGTATGTAGTGCTGGAGGATGGCACAGGGTATATAGTATGTAGTGCTGGAGGATGGCACAGGGTATATAGTATGTAGTGCTGGAGGATGGCACAGGGTATATAGTATGTAGTGCAGGATGATGGCACAGGGTATATAGCATGTAGTGCTGGAGGATGGCACAGGGTATATAGTATGTAGTGCTGGAGGATGGCACAGGGTATATAGTATGTAGTGCTAGAGGATGGCACAGGATATATAGTATGTAGTACTGGAGGATGGCACAGGGTATATAGTATGTAGTGCTGGAGGATGGCACAGGGTATATAGTATGTAGTGCTGGAGGATGGCACAGGGTATATAGTATGTAGTGCTGGAGGATGGCACAGGGTATATAGTATGTAGTGCTGGAGGATGGCACAGGGTATATAGTATGTAGTGCTGGAGGATGGCACAGGGTATATAGCATGTAGTGCTGGAGGATGGCACAGGGTATATAGTATGTAGTGCTGGAGGATGGCACAGGGTATATAGTATGTAGTGCTGGAGGATGGCACAGGGTATATAGTATGTAGTGCTGGAGGATGGCACAGGGCATATAGCATGTAGTGCTGGAGGATGGCACAGGGTATATAGTATGTAGTGCTGGAGGATGGCACAGGGTATATAGCATGTAATGCTGGAGGATGGCACAGGGTATATAGCATGTAGTGCTGGAGGATGGCACAGGGTATATAGTATGTAGTGCTGGAGGATGGCACAGGGTATATAGCATGTAATGCTGGAGGATGGCACAGGGTATATAGCATGTAGTGCTGGAGGATGGCACAGGGTATATAGTATGTAGTGCTGGAGGATGGCACAGGGCATATAGTATGTAGTGCTGGAGGATGGCACAGGGCATATAGCATGTAGTGCTGGAGGATGGCACAGGGTATATAGTATGTAGTGCTGGAGGATGGCACAGGGTATATAGCATGTAATGCTGGAGGATGGCACAGGGTATATAGCATGTAGTGCTGGAGGATGGCACAGGGCATATAGTATGTGGTGCTGGAGGATGGCACAGGGCATGTAGTATGTTGTAATGCTGGAGGATGGCACAAGTGCGATTGTCTTGTACAAGTCTCAGCTGCACCATACAGAACTCTGACTCTTGGAAAGACCATTGTGCCATGCACACATCACAGTCCAGTGATCTGATTCTATCAGCATGTACTGTTTGGATCCGAGTTGTGCGTGAAATTTCTCCATTGAAGTCAATGGGTATGTAAATAAAAAACAATGTCACTCCGAGACCTTCATAGTACAGTCACTTTTTGATGCACATGTTTCAAAGCAGTAGCTTAGAGCTGAAAATGTCTTAAGTGGATATGTGACACAACTTGCATGACACTAGGACTACAAAAAAAAGGATGGTAGAACAGAAAATACACCAAAGTTACATCAAAAATCGTATGATTGTCGTATTAATTGACACTTAGTTTGTGGGGGAATTCACAGCAAGTCAAATATTGTTGCAGACTCTAAATGCAGAATTCTAACTTTTCCACCATCTAAATGGAGTATCTTATGGTAAAGGGGTCGGGTCG
Source organism: Engystomops pustulosus (assembly GCF_040894005.1). Lineage (NCBI taxonomy): Eukaryota > Metazoa > Chordata > Amphibia > Anura > Leptodactylidae > Engystomops > Engystomops pustulosus. The sequence continues at coordinate 97,250,172 of NC_092419.1, forward strand.
TATTTTAATGCTATCCCCTATTCCCAGATTGAGAACTGATGAAACTCCTCTTCCTCAGTGACACACTACTGTGAAAATTAGCAGGTAATTGCGGAAAGGTCAGTGGTCAGATGTCGTCAGCTGTAGGAATGTGGTGGGCGCAGTTCGAGGGCAGCTCCATTTAGACCTCTAGGAGAGAGTCCCTGTATATAACCACTCCCTGTATCCATAGTGACTGAAGACAAAGTCTGACAAGAGAGAGCTTGTTGAAGGGTTCCATGGGAAAACATTAGCAGACACTTTCCTCCTCCCTCCGTCCCTGAGGCACGGTGCTCGCACATGTCCTGCACTCCCTGCATGTACACAGCCATTTATAGATGGGGCAGATAGGGATCAGTGCCCTGAAGGACCATGAACAATTATATGACATGTAAGGTCCAGGGCAGATGGGAGTTGTCCTGACAGCCCACAATTCTTCTAGTAACGCTGATGCAACACGCAGACATTCCTATGAACAGCTGCCAGACACCTGGCTACAAAAAATCAAACATGGCCAATACAATCTCTTCCTATCTGGCAGCCTCCCAAACCCTTCATACAGCACACGCCATATCCCATTGGGGCAAATTTACTTACCAGGTCCTGTCGCGATCCCCGATCCGGACGGTTCGACGAAGATGAAGTCCGGCGCAATTCATGTAGCTCGTGCGGCCGAGTTCCTGCATCCGTCGCTTCCCCGCTCAGGTCCGCCGGAGTTCACCTTCTTCCTCCCGGTGTATGTAAGTGCGTGTCTTGCTACACAATTTGAAATGTTAAATCCTGCGCGTAGTCCGAATCTGTTTGGTTGTCCGACCCCTGATTTTTGTCGCGTGCAAGCCGGCGCCAATGCGCCAAATTCGGATCGTGTGTGCCAAAATCCCCCGTTAAATGCGGCGCAAAATGGAAATCATCAGGAAACCCGACGAAAATGTGCTCCGCGGACCCTTAGTAAATGAGCCCCACTATGTTGGCAGGATCCACAAACAATTGGGTGTTTCTTAATGTCACCTATTCCGAAACATGTTTGCAGGGCTGATGATCAGATAAGCAATTGTCAAAGAGCAATTGTCTCCTATTTTCAGCTCAAATAGTAGGTCTGGGGACAACTAAATCCGGCCTGACAAAATGGGCTCCCTAAATGATTTCGGAAAACCCCTTTAAGCAACTACTTAATTGCTGAGCAAAAAATAGCTTGAGAACATATCTAAAATTAGTGTGTGGTTCTTTTCGCTGCAATATGATCCCGGATTTCAGGGAGCAGGAAAGGTATAAATAAGTTAGCCATAGTTCCATAAAGCTATTATTGCCACGTATGGAGCACATACATTTGTGTTTTTATGGGCGTGCAGAAGCTTGTATGGACTGCGGTCACTGAGATTTATTAATAGCCCCGAAATACTTAACTCTTCTATCTATTGTTTAATACGTTGCTGCTTATCAGGCGGAAAAGGCAATCTGAGGACAGAGGAATCCATACCGGGGCGGTAACTGTCAGCGGCAGGAGAGTGATTTAGATGGTGAGTGTTATATTTTACATGGGATGGTTATGTAAACTAAGCAAAAATCTTGCTTGCGTACAGATTAGCAAACTGATATGTCGCCCCGCCCCCCGCCCTTCTGAGAATTAAAGGGTATCTCCATGTAAAAGTTCTGGGGTCCTGGGTTCAAGTCCCACTAAGTTCAACATCTGTAAAGAGTTTGTATGTTCTCTTTGTGTTTGCATGGGTCTCCTCCGGGTCCTCCGGTTTCTGCCCACACTCCAAAACATACTGGTAGGTTAATTAGATTGTGAGCCTCAATGGGGACAGGGACCGATTTGGCAAGCTCTGTTCAGCGCTGTGTCATCTGTGTGCGCTATATAAATAAAGAATTATTATTATTATTATTAAAATCGAAAGGCTGCGAAAGGTCAGGGCATGGATTATGTGACGTTTTACTGTGTTATGGGATAGCTGTTCCCCTGGAGCTCTAATAGGACCTTCATGGGGGCTTACAATTCCTCCTAATATGTCCCATAGTTTTCCACAATTAGGACACTTGAATCTATGTCTAGATCATTGTCCCGGGACTAGCTTCACATAATCTACCTGTACAAGTTCCTCAATATCACAGGTTCTCCAATCAGGTCTTGGTGCCTGCTCTTTTTGTCTACTTTGTGGTTTAAAGCCATTTATAAAGGCTCTGTAAAAGAGTTTGATACCTACCTGCTCTACTTTCACCTCATCAAATTTTAATCAAATAAAATTTTAGATTTACTCAGAATTAATCTACTGTGTCACTTGGAACTCGAGTTATGTCGATCAGTGATGCAATTGCTTCTTCTAATCTATTGTGACACCAAACCATTGATTGTTTCAAAAAGTAGTTTCTAGAGTCCCCTGGTGCCATTTCCCTTAGAGTATTATGAGATCGGCACCTGCACTGGGTTCAGGTCCCAGTTTATATGTTCTCTCTGTGTTTGTGTGAGTTTCCTCTGGGACATCCGGTTTCCTCCCACACTCCAAAATATACTGGTAGGTTGTATAGATTGTGAGGGACAGGGACCAATTTGGCCCCATTAGGGACACGGACCGATTTGACAAGCTCTGTGCAGCGCTGCGTAATCTGTGTGCGTCACAGACTCACTCCCTGTACCTTCAGAAAATAGATCATGACTTATAAGATGGCTTTTTCAATCTAACTTAAATGTTCTCAAGAAGAGAAAAAAGATCTGGAAACCATCAGGGGTGCCTCTTGCACATGAACCGGACAAGCCAGTGTCATAGAAAAGGTTAGTCTTAACGGAGAAGATTGTCAAGATCATGTAACCAGGGGCGTAACTTTAGGGGGTTCAGGGGCCCTTATGGTGTCACTTTCCCATATGCGAAGACTATTACTATAAACCATACATTATAGTCGGGGGGCCTGGCACAGACTTTGCACTGGGGCCCATCAGCTTCTAGTTACGCCACTGCATGTAACATAAAATCAGTAAAATAGCAGCACATAAATACAGCTTCTCCAATATACTTTCAGTATCTCAAGGATATTCTATGGTTCTGTGCCAAAAAATATTGGACACAGAGATGAAAGACTTATGTATAACGTACTGTAAATCCGGCGGCAGACTTTGAGATAGAGGAGACACAGAGAAGTTTGTGTAAGAATAAAGTTCTTACCGTCCCCGGGGTTTGTGTTCTGTGTGTCCTCTGCCATAGAGCCTGTTGTGTTGCCCGGGTCTGCAGTACTGAAGCCGATCTGATTAAATCTGCCCTACGTTGGTTAAGTGCCAAATAATGTTAGGGTGGTCCTCAAGGGGGTCAGTATATTGGAGAGGAGCCAAATTCAGGAGAAGGATGAGCTCGGAAGCAATCACAGAAAGTTGTTTCTGAAACTAGCTCAACCTTTATTATGAGACTTTTTATACCCTCACCAATGGGTGACTTCATAACCTTTGGTCAATATCATTGTGCTATCAAGTAACATATTGGTTTTTACGTTACAAATAATAAAAGTAAGTAAATAGCCACGTCACACTTATCTGGGAGAAATAACTTTATATCATTCAGTGATTATATGACCGAGTAAAGTTCTTTCAAGCCTTCATGAATCATATTTTCCATAAACTGAATTAGAACACCCTTATTGTGCTAAATCATTATAAGTGACTTAAAATTATTTTCTTAGGGATAGATTCTATATTGTCCTCTTTTCTATCAGCTGACATATCTGCCCTAGTTAGAGGTTACGGTTTCCTGCCTTTGAGGAAATGGTAGTCATAAACAGAAGCTGACGGGAGGGATGGGATTTTTTGGCAGTAATGTAAGGTCGTAGTACAGTCATGGCTACTGGCAGTGTAAACTATGTATGTGATTATTAGGGGATTCCCCTGTGTCTTTCTTATAGCTTAAAGGAAATCTACCATCATGGATATACCACATAAGGTAGATCCAATGGCATGCTCCTTTTTGTTTGTTTAAACTTTTACTTTAGCAAAACATTGTAAAATTGTTATGTTCGATATATGTAAATTTTCTCCAGAGGCTACTGGGGTGTGGAGTGGCCGCACCGTAGATTGGGAGCTACGGCTACTTTACGCTCCAGTAGCCTCCTATCAGCTTCTCTTCAGCACCTGTCAGCGAAGTCGGAGTTCTGCGCATGCGCTGCATATCTGGATTTGGTTGAGCGCAGATACAGCAACGCAGCCTGCTGTCGGATCTACCTTATTAGGTAGATCTGTGATGTTAGGTTTCCTTTAAGAACAGTGCTAATGGGATCCCCTCTTTGTAGAAGAAAGGTAAACTTTCAACTGACAGCTAGGAAAAGCAAAATATTACAAGCAGTTTGCTTCCCTCAGGAGTTGTGGCCACATCTGAGGTCCTCCAATAGTGTGCTTCAGGTTTGGACTGGGGGACCAAGGGCCCACCAGTGAAATTGATTTTAGGGGGCCCACCTACTGCTACATGGAAATATTAAATGGTTCATAAATACACAAGTTTTTCAGCACAAAAAATGTGTACTCATCTTCCGATGCCACATTTTCGTGTGTACGCCGCCATCGGTATACACTATGATGTCAGCGAACAGCTGACATCATGACACAAGTAAAGGAACCGTGCAGGGGGCGGGGAGCTGAAGCATCGATGGAAAGAAGAGGACCTGTGGGGGAGGGGCATCGGAAGGTGATTACGCATTTTGTTTTTTTCTTATAGGCTGGGCAATCAGGGAGGGGCCATAGGCTATATTATAGGGGCAGGGGCTGCAGGCTACATACGGGGGGGGGGGGGGCAGGGGCTGCAGGCTACATACTGTGGGGCAGGGGCTGCAGGCTACATACTGGGGGGAAGTGGCGGCAGGCTACATACTCAGGGGCAGGGGCGGCAAGCTACATACTGGGGGACAGGGGCTGCAGGCTACATACTGGGGAGCAGGGGCTGGAGGCTACATACTGGGGGGCAGATGCTGCAGGCTGCATACTGGGGAGCAGGGGCTGCAGGCTACATACTGTGGGTCAGGTGCTGCTGGCTATATACTGCAGGAAGGGGCTACTGGCTATATACTGGGAGCAGGAGCTACAGACTATATACTAAGGGCAGGGGCTGCTGGCTGTATACTGGGAGGCAGGGACTGCTAGCTATATACTGGGGTCAGGGGCTGCTGGCTATATACTGGGCGGCAGGGGCTGCTGGTTATATACTGGAGGGCAAGGGCTGCTGGCTATATACTGGGGGGCAGGTGCTACAGGCTATAAACTGTGGGGCAGGGGCTGCAGGCTATACACTGGGGGGCAGGGGCTATAGGATATATATTGGAGGGCAGGGGCTACAGGATATATACTGGGGGCAGGGGCTACAAGCTATATACTGTGGGCAGGGGCTACAGGCTATATACTGTGGGCAGAGGCTACAGGCTATATTCTGGGGGACAGGGGCTGTTGGCTATATACTGGGAGGCAGGGGCTGCTGGCTATATCCTGGGAGGCAGGGGCTGCTGGCTACATACTGGGGGGCAGGGGATGCATGTCTATATAATGTCTATATGAAAATGCTCTTTTACTAGCCAGGGTCCTATAGTGAAAAGCAATGGCACTCGTATTGTGTAGGGCAGTGATGGCAAACCTTTTAGAGACCGAGTGCCCAAACTACAACCAAGACCCACTTATTTATCGCAAAGTGCCAACACAGAAATTTAATTTGTGATTTATACTCCCTTCTCTGTCACAGCTTTCATTCATATCAGCCCCTGAGGACACCAATAAAGCAGAAAATAGTCATAGGTACAGCTGTCACTTCAAAATAGCTCTGTGCACAGCAAGTCCTGGGCTGTCTGGGACTGCAGGAAGATACCTGGAGTCCTCTCTGGTGATGGCCTGAGTGCCCACAGAAAGGGCTCTGAGTGCCACCTCTGGCACCAGTGCCATAGGTTAGCCATCACTGGTGTAGGGAATTAGAGGACTGAGGGGGTAGCTGTAGAATGGGTAGTTTGTTTGCAGTGTTGAGTGGTCGCTGGAAGAAGTCTTACTGGTGCTCTGGACCTAGAGAAAAAAGAAATAAAAATTGACATCTACAGCTATAGATGATGTTACTTGGGAATCCCTGGATATAACTGTGACCCAGAACTGAGATACGATCCTTGTTTTGAGCTTGTACACATCCATATTTTATTATGTTATACACAGATCTAAGCCGACATGTTATAAATAATAATAGTAAGCTTTATATAGCGCCATCATATTCTGTAGAGCTTCACAATTAATAGGGGACTTATACAAATAAAATACATTACAGGGTACAAACAGTATTGAACAATAGGAGTGAGGGTGTGTAAAGAAGTGTCAATTTGGCCCAATCCCAGTTGTGCAGGCATGGAAACTGACAATTTTACACAGATTTCACCCATTTTATGTCTAATTTTGCAGGACGATCCCACAATCACAGGACAGTTAGGTCGCGTTCACACGTGGCCTTCGTTGTTGCGTTTTGAAATGCAATTCAAAGGCTCCACTTGTGATCAGACGTTGAGGTAACATTGCGTTTCCAACAAAATGGAACAATGTTACCATAACATATGATCACGGGTGTAACCTTTGGATTGTTTTTCTAAACGCAACGTATATACCACGTGTGAACACGTCCTTAGACTTGGGAGGGATTTTGGAGCATAAAAGATGCCACCTTGAAATGCAGATGGCTTTCTTTTTCATTATTATTTTGCTTTTCATTTTGTAATCCATTTTTTTGGTTAAAAATAAATAAATTACCACAAAAATAGAAAGCATATTGCATGTGAAAGAGAGTGCTAACGACCAATCAGAGTACAGCTATCATGTTGCAAACTGCTTTGGAAATATCAAAGGTGAATCCTTATTGGATCACCGTCTGACGAGGTAATTTTTTTAATCGTTATAATCATAATTTCCATTGACTAATGTGGTGGAATGGTATAATGTATGAAATACTTCTGATGATGCTAAACTACAACTCCCAGCTTTCCCCTGACTGCTTGATGTCTTAATTGGGCTGATGGGAGTTGTAGTTTACTAAAACCCGCAGAGTGAGCGCTAGCGGTTAATAGTGCAGCAGCTTAGAACTACAATACCCGGGATGCTCCGCGCCACAGCCCAACAGCCCAGCATGCTGTGCGCTCTGACTATCCCGGCAGTACCATCCTGTGTGTGAAAATAATAATGGCGGCCCCCGGTTCCTCTCAGGCTCCGGTATCTTTCGGTTTCAGTCGTGTCTCCAAACCAAAGCTCCTTGTTCCCGGTAATAAGGAGGCGGGAGATGGTGAAGAGAAGGAGTATCTGCTGGCGGCGGAGGGGAAGGAGCTGCTGAGGTGAGACATGAGTATGTTTTGCACCCCGGAAAGCTGGGTGACGATTACCATGGCCACTTCTCTCTCAGGGCTCTTGGAAAGCTGGGCGACGGACACTATGGCCACTTTCCTGGTGCTGTGCTCAACAAATATGCCACTCAGGGCTCTTGGAAAGCTGGGTGACGACCACTATGGCCACTTTCCTGGTGTTGTGCCCAACTGATATGCCATTTAGTGCTCTTGGAAAGTTGGGTAACGACCATTATGGCCACTTTCCTGGTGCTGTGCTCCACAGATATGCCATTCACGGCTCTTGGAAAGCTGGGTGACGATCACTATGGCCACTTTTCTGGTGTTGTGCCTCACAGATATGCCATTTAGGGCTTTGTGAAAGCTGGGTGACGACCACTATGGCCACTTTCCTGGTGTTGTGCCCAACTGATATGCCATTTAGTGCTCTTGGAGAGCTGGGTGACGACCATTATGGCCACTTTCCTGGCGCTGTATTCCACAGATATGCCATTCAGGGCTCTTGGAATGCTGGGTGGACATGTAATATAGTCATGTGACATCACACTCGGGCGAATTGTCCTGAACAGATAAAGTAATAACGTAAAGGGTCAGAGTGATGAGGACATATTTACTGCGAAATTGCAGCTGAGAACCCCTTGATGAAGGGAAACTTGTCTGTAGTAACATATTGCAGCCACTGCACAGAAAATGGAGCTGTTCTTTTATATAAACATTCTATGTTTTGATTCTGGAGGTAGAGATTCCGAAACTGTTGACCCCCTTTGGACCCTTTTGTTGATTAACTTTACTAATAGAAATGGGAAACCTGTCACTACATTTTATGCATTTTAAAGGAAATCAACCATTTGATGCATTATGAAGCAAACATGAGAATGCTGTAGCTACACTGATGCAGGCACATATCTTGTTTAATCCTTGAGCTGAGTGGTTTTGTAAAAAAAAAACAATTATAAAATTCAGGACCTTGGGAAAGCTGGGTTGCAACAGGCTGCCGTACATAAACACATTGGACAGTTCAGGAAACTCCGTGTAGACAGGACTTATCGACCTGAGTTGGATGACGTGTACACAGCAGCTGGGGGATGGTGCAGCAATTTATTGCTTCTGCCTGTCAGACACAACTCAGTCATAACATAATTCTCTGGAGCAGTGTAAGAGGAGAAGAGCCGAGCCAGGCACAGGAGCGACAGAGCCTCATTATCCTGAATGTCATAATTGTTTTTTCACCAAAACCATTAAAAAAGATATGTTTCTGCATCAGTGTAGCTACAGCATTCTCAAGGTATGTTTGCTTCATAATGCATCAAATCAAATGGTAGGTTTCCTTTAGAGGGCATCTACCACCAGAATGTATGCAAGACTGTATGCAATTGAGCCTGAGGCTCATTTGCATACATCCCTTCATCCTCAGGTCGGGTATGAAATGTTCTTCATCCCCCCATTGCCATGTAAAAATGAGAAAAGTCATATTTTGCCTTAGATGAGTATAGAGGTTGCAGGCGGAGAGTCACTTCAGGCACCCCTGCGTTTGATTCTGTAGTAACTACAAATTGGCATCTGGTGTCATATTAAATATAAGAATCTCATATTTCGGATTGCTTAAAAAAAAAAGTGGGAACTGGATTGGCTGCTCTCATTTCCATGTATGTCCTTTACTGCCTGTATCTCAGAGCCACAATCTGGAAGATGAGGTTTTTTAATATTACACCAGAACCATGTTTCTAGGTGCTACAGAACTGAAGATACGGTCACCTGAAGTCACAGCTTCCCGCAGCCTCTTAACTTTACTTATCTTGGGCATAATATGACTCTTCTCTGCTCATTTTCAAATGAGAAGTTTTTTTTTTTTTTTATAGGTTAAGAGGCGAGATTTCAATTAAAAACAGGATTTTGTAGAAAAAACACTTCACACTCTACCTAAGGGGATAGTAGTTTGATCAGGTAAAAATCTAATGACAGGTTCCCTTTGAATCAGGTCTGTACAGGCAGTCCCCGGGTTACATACAAGATAGGGTCTGGAGGTTTGTTCTTAAGTTGAATTTGTATGTAAGTCGAAACTGTATATTTTATAATTGAAGTTCTAGACAAATTTTTTTTCTTTTGCCCCAGTGACAATTGGAGTTTCAAAATTTTTGCTGTAATTGGACCAAGGATTATCAATAAAGCTTCATTACAGACATCTTACAGCTGATCATTGCAGTCTGGGGCTATAGTATCACCCAGAGAGCTTCATCAGTGGTCACAGTGGGCAGAGGGGTCCGTCTGTAACTATGGGTTGGCTGTAAGTCGGGTGTCCTTAAGTAGGGGCCCGCCTGTAATTGAAATATTATACAGCAAGAAATAAACTAGAAAACTCCCTATGACAGTGATGGCGAACCTTTTGGGGAGTGAGTGCCAAAACTACAAGCAAAAGCCACATACTTTTCACAAAGTGCCAAATGCCAATTTAAAGTAACTAAAGTAACTCACAGGTTTCAAACGTATTGGCATCCTGAGGACACCAATACAGTAGAAAGGAGAAATTCTGATTATTAATGTAGTTTACCTCTAAAGTCCCTTAACAGGACGAATCACAGGTCCGGAGAAGAGTCTATAATGATAATCCAGCTCTGTCAGCACCTCCTTGCTCCTCTTGCACTTCTAGTCACTTTAAAATAGTGCCAAACGAGGCACATACTGGGCTGCCTGTGCAGGAGAAGGTATGGTGACCTGGATCATAGCCTGGGTGCCCACAGAGAGGGCTCCGAGTGCCACCTCCGGCACCCGTGCCATAGGTTCGCCACCACTGACCTATGACTTCCCACTATGTCTCTCTATACCAGCTGGAGGTCACATACATAGCACAAGCCTCTCATATAGATAGAAAGTTATAATGACATTAGAAGCTTCAGTTTGGAGAAGTCACATTTTATTGATGGTATAATGGTCAGAATGGTGGATTGTCTTGATCCCTGATGTCCGCCCATACATGTTACATGGCAGGTGAGGTGGATGATGATACTATTCATCTGAAAGTAAACCCCTATAAGGTGACTTGAAGTGCTGGTAGATCTGATTAAGAACAGGTACATGGCATAATGCATCTTCCATCTATATCTAGCAAGGCCGGTTCACCACATGCATCTCACCTGCCATATAACATCTATAAGACCAAGCCAGAAGAAGCAGAGTAACATCATCCACCTGCTGCCATGGGACATCTACACTCACCGGCCACTTTATTAGGTACACCATGCTAGTAACGGGTTGGACCCCCTTTTGCCTTCAGAACCGCCTCAATTCTTCGTGGCATAGATACAACAAGGTGCTGGAAGCTCCTCAGAGATTTTGGTCCATATTGACATGATGGCATCACACAGTTGCCACAGATTTGTCGGCTGCACATCCATGATGCGAATCTCCCGTTCCACCACATCCCAAAGATGCTCTATTGGATTGAGATCTGGTGACTGTGGAGGCCATTTGAGTACAGTGACCTCATTGTCATGTTCAAGAAACCAGTCTGAGATGATTCCAGCTTTATGACATGGCGCATTATCCTGCTGAAAGTAGCCATCAGATGTTGGGTACATTGTGCTCATAAAGGGATGGACATGGTCAGCAACAATACTCAGGTAGGCTGTGGCGTTGTACCAAGGGGCCCAAAGAGTGCCAAGAAAATATTCCCCACACCATGACACCACCACCACCAGCCTGAACCATTGATACAAGGCAGGATGGATCCATGCTTTCATGTTGTTGACGCCAAATTCTGACCCTACCATCCGAATGTCGCAGCAGAAATCGAGACTCATCAGACCAGACAACGTTTTTCCAATCTTCTACTGTCCAATTTCGATGAGCTTGTGCAAATTGTAGCCTCAGTTTCCTGTTCTTAGCTGAAAGGAGTGGCACCCGGTGTGGTCTTCTGCTGCTGTAGCCCATCTGCCTCAAAGTTCGACGTACTGTGCATTCAGAGATGCTCTTCTGCCTACCTTGGTTGTAACGGGTGGCGATTTGAGTCACTGTTGCCTTTCTATCAGCTCGAACCAGTCTGCCCATTCTCCTCTGACCTCTGGCATCAACGAGGCATTTCCGCCCACAGAACTGCTGCTCACTGGATGTTTTTTATTTTTCGGACCATTCTCTGTAAGCCCTAGAGATGGTTGTGCGTGAAAATCCCAGTAGATCAGCAGTTTCTGAAATACTCAGACCAGCCCTTCTGGCACCAACAACCATGCCACGTTCAAAGGCCTCAAATCACCTTTCTTCCCCATACTGATGCTCGGTTTGAACTGCAGGAGATTGTCTTGACCATGTCTACATGCCTAAATGCACTGAGTTGCCGCCATGTGATTGGCTGATTAGAAATTAAGTGTTAACGAGCAGTTGGACAGGTGTACCTAATAAAGTGGCCGGTGAGTGTATAAGACCTTTACTTTATCACACAGTGATATGTGGAATCAATCATCCCTTTGCATTGCTGGATAAATAATTACCCATAGGATAAGGAATAGCTTGAAAATTTGCTACTATCCCGTTAATAAGTAAAAAACAAATTAATGATAAACATTGCAGGAATAAAGGAAAGGGTGTGTTTTTAAATTTTTTTTTATAGTTAAACTTTTGAGGCTTTGCTTGCTCGTACACTATACTGTAGTATATGGTAAATTTATATTCTTCAGCTATTACAGTCTGCCTCCAGCAGATTTGGCTGCAGTAAAGGGGCAAACTTCAGCGAAGATTTCAGCGCGGAAGGGCGTGTCATATATACCTGATATGTGCCGCTCTTTCCTCTCTGGTAGCCTCCACTATTTTCATAGTTCCCGTTGACTGTAGTGGAGAGCTGTGTACATTTGAGGCCTGCGCCAACCACTCCTCCATTCCTGACAGCAGTAAGACTCGGGTCAGGAGACCTTAGGACAGATCATTTGGATCTTCACTTTTCCTATTTCGTATGTAAGGACTATGAAGTGACTTTGGTCTTTCTAGTCTGATATATTTGTATATTTAACGTCGAGGGGATGTCAGCATCATCTCACAATATAATTGTTCATAAAAGTTGTTTTGCAGCAGATGTTATCTTCACTCTGCTATAACCCCCCACTGATCATGACAATGGGGGTCCCATTCTTTTTAAAAGGCAAGCTGTCAGGTGTAACATGTGTTCTGCTGCACCGTCCCTTAGTATGGGAGTGATGGAAATTGCCGGGCACAGTGCTTGGATATCTCCTACAACCCTATTTGCTGTCTGTCAGTAACGGACATACCCCAGCACTGTGCTCGGCAATATCTGCTATTCCCGTACTAATGAACGGTGCAGCAGGATGTATACTAAGGCCGTTGGTGAGAACAGGATCCCCTTTCTCCAGATTGCTGGAGGTCCGTTCTGGTGATTGTAAGGTGTCCCAGCAGTCGGACTCCACTAAGGCTTCATACACCATTGACTTCTGTAGTGCACAGTCACGGTGCGGTGAGGCAAAGTGCATGCACTGTGACTGCGCCGGGAAGCCGTGCAACAAATTATAGAGCAGGTCCTGTTCCTGACTGTATTGGGTTGTGGCCAAGCAGGATTTGTAATGGACATTAGCGGTGTGAGTATTCGCACACAGTCATTTGCGTGGGGCCACAGTTTGTAGTCACTAATTTCATTGGTTTGTACGTGTCCCTTGGCTTTGGTTTCCCGTCACTAATATATTAGGATACGTGATCCAGATCAGATGTGTTAGAGGAGCAGATCCCCCTCTAACCTTGTACTAATGCTCAGCACTACTTCCAGAAATCACCTTTTATGATTGTGTGGAGTAGGAGGTAAGTAACATCAGGGGACAACCACACTTTTTAGAAAGCTTGTGGAGTGGATATGCAATGCATCCAGTTATCAGCAGGTTTTCTGTGATGGAAAATTCTCTTGTTCTTCTTTGCCATATTTTTTTTTTTTTTTTGGGAGAATGTATGTGATCCACGGCATTGGCTGCCGCAGGCGATCAGATTCATGACCTGACTTGAATGGAACAACTTATTAGCTTTATAGCAATTATGCTAATGCCGATTATTATGCTGCTTTAACTTACAACGAGGCATAGAACAACATTACCGTGTACCTCAGGGCACCAGTTCTGTTCTCATTATCTGGGCACCTCCTGTTCATTTGCATATAAGCAAAGGGGAGGTTCTCCTGCAAACAGCGGGTCTCACAAGAGTCAGGCTTGTCCGTCTGTCACTGGATCGCTACCTAGAGTTTCTTTAAGATAGAAGCTCACGTAGAAATTGACCAAACCCTGCAATGCCACCTCCTGTCTGCTCTGATCACACACCACATTTATGTAGATTTATGTCTTTGTGCTCTGTTAATAATCCCATGATGCCTCAGCACAGGATCAAAAGGGGAGGTTAGAAACTGTAATATATCTTCCTGCTAAATGGACAAAAAGGGGGTTCCTGGAAGTATACCAGCTACCAAACAAGTACTCCTCACCTTGTAGAGCACTTTATAAGCTTTCCAGATGTAATACCTTTCCTGTTTTTTCTGCAATCTGCTGTTTAAGAGAAAATTTAGATTGATGGTAAGTGCTTTTGGTGCACCAGGGGCGGAATCATGCCTGTTTTATTCCTTTTATACGCTTCTTTCCTTGGGTGATATGGTACATCTCCAGGCGCAGACCCTCCCCTACTGCACTGGAAAGCTCATTAAATTGTGCCCAAGATGACCAATTGCTGGGAAACAGGAGTTGAACCCTTCACAATTTGCTTGTAGGATGTTTTGGGAATTGCTAGATGGAATTGTACATTGTTATTTGTCCCTTGGATAACATAAAAAGGGATCATCCCATGTCCAGGTTTAGTAGTTGTATCACATGGAGAGTGGATAACAATGTGATTGGTGGAGGGTCTTACTACATGGACCCCTACAAATCACACTAATTGGAGTGGAAGGTCCATAGTACCTGCTGAACAGTCTATGTGTATAGTAGCCATAGTCGTAACAGTGCATAAGTGCAAGTGTGTATAGGTCACTGTAATGCATCTTAGTATAGATGTGAGAATGTAAAACTGACATTGAATTTATCTGTCAGGTTAGGGTCCCATCTGTGTATTAAAGCAGTACCTCTAAGGAGAGGCTTCAGCCCGAGATTCTGTGTTTGGATTGTCTGGGCTGCTAGTAATAATGCATGAGGGGAGAGCTCAGCATTCTGGGAAGTGAGGGAAAGCTGTTCTGGCCTCAGGATTTTATTAGTTGGGCTGATAGATATGCCTGGATGGATCTCGGGCTACAAAGAAGCCAGTAGATATAGGTACCATTGGAATTCTTTACAATTTTTGGTCAGGCAACTTCAATCGTGCCTTCTTTCCTGCAGCTTTTAATGCCTAAAAAGTGTGGCCAGAAAGTATGAAGGACTGAGATTTCACCATCCACATCTTTTTTTAAATCAGAAACTTTTATTGCTTTCACTTATAGCATAGATATGCACAATACAAATTGCCAGTAGTCAGTGCATATGAATACAAATGTATATTCAGTATAAACACATAGAACATTCCCCAGATCCACCCCCCACCCAACAACCATTTGGTCTGCCACCTCTCCCTTAATCCATCTAGTCATCACCAATACAGCCTTCAATATACTAGGATAACCCTTACTGTCCCAGTATACTCCCCATATTTAACCTGGACCCACCATCCATGTCTGGTTTTCACTTTTTATAAATTGCCTGCAAAAAAAAAACTGAATGTGTAAGACCAGCCTGATGAAGGAGAAGCTGCACTAGTGGGTTTGTGTGGTAGGACGAGGTAAAGTGAGGTCTTTTTGCAATACTTGTACATGAGAAATTGCATATCCCACACATATGTGGTTATTCATCTACAACTTCTGAGAAGAGTGAAGGAGCTGCCACCTCCTGTGGTTTCTCTCTAGTGCTCACTGGAATTTGTTATTAACATTATTACGACGTACAGTACTTAATATGCAGCCAAGCGTTATCATGTCAGATCATGGCTAGTAGCTCCTCCACAATCCTTCAAGCTTGTTATCCATGGCCTCCTTCATTCTAAAATCATCTTTTAAAGTGAATGCGTCTGAGGTGCTCTGGGGGTGTTACTAGAGCCCCTCAGTGATGTCTTTTCACTGGTTGTTACAATGATCTGAGCAGGGAGTGATGTTCAGCTCATTGTAACAGCCAGTGAAAAGATCTCGCTGAGGGGCTCTGCAAACATCCCCCAGAGCCCCTCGGGCTTAGTAGCATACTTTTTAAAAGTTTATTTTAGAAGAAAGAAGGCCATGGATAACAAATATAAGAAGATTACCGCTGGCGCTGTGTCTGAATCTAGACTGTCACCGGTTAAACCATGTTTTGATCCATGTTTTTTTAGGAAAGTTAAGGCATTGCCGGGGATGGGTTTTCCCACCCTTTTCAGAACACATGCACCCTGATTGTTTGGATGTGAACTACAGAATAAGCTGTGACTATTTTAATGGTCGTCGTTACGCGCTATTGTTTTACAGCACCCTTAAAGTGTTGGTTCAAGTGTATTATTGTTGTACCTTGGGATGCCCACCTATCATGGCGGATAACTGGGGTGCTACACCTCTTCATGTGAGTGGGTTCAGACCTCAATAATCATAAAGTGATGATGTGGCCTAGAGAAAAGATGCTGTAATTTCCACTTTTTTACAGTTTTTACTACTCTCTTATTTTTTGCAGCACTAAACCAGCTCCAGAGAACAAACCTCTAGTGATCCCCCTCATACAGAAGAATCGGTGGTCTCATCTGAGCAAAGAGAGAGTGGAAAATGGCAGCACAGAGAAGGAGCTTGATCCGGTGCTCTCGCAAGCCGTGCAGGAGCTTATTGAAGGTATACGCATCAGACAAAGACTTAGTTAATTGTAGCATGGGGTCACCCACATTATACTTGCCCTGTTAAATTTTGAACTTGCCACGGGTTACACGACTTTTGAGCAGCGGGATTCGGCACTTCATGTCACATGTCCTGCTGTATCCATGCTTCCTCTGTGATCACACCTCCCATATCAGTGTTTGGAGGGGCGTGCAGAGGACGTACACCTGCAAGAGACTTTCTGTTAATAATCGGGGAATAGCAATTTTTTCATTTTTTTTTTTTGCTAGATAAACAGTAGAGAACAGATTATGTATCAGCTAAAATAATAGCATAAAGTAAATGGTGAGAAAGGGGAATATCAGTTCTCAATAAAGTATATACACAATTGATTTTCTTGAATAGCCATGGATGTAGAAAATTGATTTTGTTCGTTTTTTTGTTGTTGTATAAAGAATCTCGGAAAAAGGAGCAGGAGAATCCTGAGGGCGGCTCTAGTATCAGCATACCAATACTTATGCAAAACAGAGTACCTGATGGATATGAAGATGGAGATAAAGTGAATGTCAGCCTGAGGCCAGAGTCTGTAAGTCATTCGTTTGTTTTCTCTGCATCCTAATTGTCTAACATTGTGGCTCTGGCTACCACTTAGAGAGTGAAAAGGAGTCCATGTTGCTGCATTTATCCTGTTATGTGTGTGTGTTTTTTAATATAATTAATTCTATATACTTCTACAGGCAGAAGCTGCAGACTATGAAGTGGTGCCAGTGGAGCACTATGGGATGGCAATGCTGCGAGGTATGGGCTGGAAGGAGGGAGAAGGTATTGGAAAGACCTTCAAACAGTGAGTGTTATACATTATAGGTCATTATACATGTTTTAAAAGTAAAGTCCTGTTGTAACTTCTGTAAAGTGGCAGAGAACTCATTAACAAGACAGTGTTTTTATTCTAATGAATAGAGGGGATCCTTGTCTTGTGCGCCAGCGTATGATAGCGGCCAGGCCCCCACTTGTCGCGCCAGAAACTTTAGGAGGCTTAGGCAACTTGATGTATCCTGCGGGCCACAAGGCCGGCAAGCAAAACTACACCAGGCCTGACCTGACATAGTTTTGCGTAAAAACCAGCAAACTAAACACCACAGACACGAGGTGGGAAACGTACCCGCCACCGTGCCCCTGTGCTCCCCTCCAAGCCCACATGGTGTGCAGGAGGCGTATTTACTACTCTAATAGCAAATTATTGCACAATAATTTTTGATTATTTAACTGCTTCTATGCCAGAAAACTGGTGTGGAAGCAGTGTTAAATCTCCTCCTCTATCTCTTGTAGAAATAGTTAACTTTTGAGTAGGATCTATAAATTTTAGGAAGGGATCTGGAACACCTAGATCACTTCACAAGGCTCCCCCAACCTTGAAAGAGCTCTATCCCTGTCCCCTTAATGGTCCATTATGCATCAACATGGCTCCAGCACTTCTCCACATGTAGTCTTGGTCTATCCACTATCTATTCTACACTATACAGTTCTTGTGATCTTGTTACCTGTATGCTTTTCTCCTTCCCCTTGTGTCCCCTTCCCCACTCTGGTTCCCCTATGTTTTATTGTTTTGAATGATACAGAAGCTGGCTATGTATCAAAAAAAAACCCCCTGTTTTCATTACTAATTACCCTGCGTGGGGTACACCTTGCGCTTTGACCTATTGTAAGGTATTTTTCTATGTTTTTTAAACCATAAAACCGTGTTGGAACTAAAAATTTAAGGAGGACTTCATTTCTCTTTGATCTAACTTAGAGATGTAAAGCCATTGGAGCAAAAACTTCGTCCCAAGGGTCTTGGACTAGGAGCTGACCGGTCCGCCATCAATGACCTTGAGCCCCAGAAACCTTGCAGACCCTTAAAGCCAGGGGACAAACCAGAGGAAGAATCAAAGGGCCTTGGTACAGGAAGCGCAGTATTGATACAGAGTGGTGCCCACAAAGAGCTATATGGGAAGGTAATGCCAGTTATAGTGGTATATATGAGACGTCATGGGTTTTCTTGTAGCCTTATTCTTATTTGCTTGGCTCTATTACTAGGTGGAAGGCCTGGATGCAGACAATTGCCGTGCAATGGTGAAGCTGGCTATTGGAGGGAAAGTCGTGACCGTCTCCCAATTTGCATTACGATTGGTTAATAGCACAGAGTACAACAAATACGCCAAAGATCTCAGTAAGTACAAGATGGCATTTCTATCCCAGCCATGTGTGCTGATCGTAAGCGGCAGAAGACGGGTGCGTCCTGTCACTCCCATTCTGATTTATTACACACCGCACATAATAATTACATCAGATTACACTGACTCAATAAGCACTCACATGATGGGTGTTACACACAGTATTCTGCAGCCTCCTCTGCTTCTTACCTCCACCCCATGTCCGGGTCGAGATAACACAATAGATTTTTCAGTAGATTTCAGCTGCTCTGCTTCTTTGCAGCTCCTTATCCTGCAGAAAGGAGTAATTATTTGGTTACCTGGATATGGATTTACACAAGGGTTACTGATTTACAAAGTGTAGTTGGGTGGTGGCCAGCCTTATGTACTCAGATCACTTTACAACCTCTGTACAATGTAAAGCGATAGATGAAAGTCTATTAGTTTTACAGCGTGAAATAAACTGAACGATTGCCCCACAGGTGACAAGTTATAGGTCCTTCTGATGTATCAGGCTAGATTATTCAATAGGAAGGAGATGAGCGGGGAATCCTTCATATATTATGCTTACTAACCATACTTTTTTGGAATGTTTTATGTTCTCACTTTACATATATTTTAGTTTATGTAACTAATGCATTCCTTCATGGGTGCAAATGGGTGTTGATTTATGATGGGATTCATATTAGCCCCTGTGTTTTCCATGTTCTTAAAACAGAAAGGTCTGCCAGACCATTAGCAAAAGTATCAAAAACCCAGGCAGAAAGTAGTGTGTTCTTTGTTTCTCTCCTAGATCTGTGCGGAACGAAATATAAGGCTAAGCAGAACTGTGTGTCCTGGTATATTTTGAGGTGTAGGCTTCATTTTCGTATCCATTCCAAGACCCCCACCCCCATCCTGGCCTGCCTGGCTGTTCATGGAGAAGGCTCTCTCCATTTATAGGACTTATGTAAACAGTGGAGCACACTAGAGCTGGGAGGGACCATGTGGAAGAAATCTTCCATCATAAAAAGTTTCATAGTATAATCCTTGTGCTTGTGTATACAGAGGGAGCTGAGGGGGGATCTGCAAACATCAGTAATGGAGCAGGGACTACAAGACTACGTCTTATCAGCAGACACTGAGACTCTGTCATAGAACTGTGACACATGTAATGCTGGCACCTAGCAGGAATCTGGACGAGATAGCCGGGGTGTGCATTGCTGAAATGCTGGCTCATCAGTCACTAGTAATGGAGGAGGGCTGACACTGGAGCGGGGTGGTGTTTTAGGATGGGAAACAGGGTGGAGTCTTTTCTAATGAGACAGGATTAGTACCTGTATACACTGTGGGAGATCCGAGTCAAGTGGTGACAAATGGTTGGAAAGCTGCATGGGAAATTAACTCTTTACATTAAACATAGTTGCTTAAGGAGACTATTTTTAGGTTCCGCAACATGTTCCTAAAATTTTGCACATCCTGTTGTTACGTGTGGGAACGGCTTGGACATTTTAAGGGCAAAATTGAGAACTTGATTCCTAGTAACATTTCTACTTATTGTTTCCAGTTACACTTTTTTTATTTGTAAGGAAGCATTTCTTTAGTTCTTATTAACCGTTTAGATTCAATAACAAATAATCTAATCTACAACATGGTCCCTGATCCCATTGAAGAACTGGCCACATGGACTATTAAAAATATTTTAGGAAAACTCCCTTAATATCTGATGGGACTTTATTTTACAAGTCAATGTAATATATTTTAATTCTATCCCAGGTCGCTTAAGTAAAGCAGAACCGCAAAAACAACAGCAGGATGTTAAAGAGGAGCAGCGGAGGGAACGATCCCAGGATAGAGAGCAAAGGAGACAAGGCGATGAGGAAACCAGAGAGCAGAGGAGGAATGGACACTCCAGCAGCAAAGAGAAAAGACATCGACCAAGGAGCCCGGAAAAAGAGAAAGAAAAGAAGAGGCAAAAACAGGACGAACAGAGGTAAATTACCTGATGAAGTCACTAACCGTCCACCAGTTTAGAGAAGGCTGTAAACTACAGTGGGGTAATGAAGTTTGATAGAAAGATGAGGTACACTTAAGGCCGCATTCACACAACCGTAGGGAAACGCATGTACGAGCACTGTACACATCATACCTGACCTGTTTTGCATTATCAATCACATGTAGTTTCCCTCTAGAGCAGTGATAGCGAACCTTTTAGACACGGAGTGCCCAGCCTACAACCAAAACCCACTTATTTATCCCTAAGTGTCAACATTTTAAGTACAATTTAAGCAGTAACTTCTTGCTCCCTTCTCTGTTATAACTGTCAATCGTATCAGAATCCTAAGAACACCAATACATTAGAAAGCAAGGGTGACAAATTTGTGTTCTCCTGAATAGGAACAATTTTCGAGCCTGGAGCTGAAGCTACAATGATAATCCAGATCTGCCCACACCTTCCCATTCCTCCTGTAGTCTCAGGCAGCACTGTTTCTTTAAGATGGCACTAAGAGCAGCAAATCCTGGGCTATCTGGGAATCCATGAAGATCCCTTGTGCCCTCTTTGGTGTTGGCCTGGGTGCCTACAGACAGGGCTCCGAGTGCCACCTCTGGCACCCTTGCCATAGGTTCGCCACCACTGCTCTAGAGTCTGGCCATCTGTGTTGTCACCATCCTCTGCCATTCGTTTGCTGACTGCTTGTAGCTTATCCCGTGCTGTTGCTTCTTTTGCAGTTGGTTACATCGCGACTTGAGGGTTCGATTTATTGACAAACGTTACAAAGGAGGAAAATACTACAACTCCAAGGTAATTGTTACTGTTCACTTCTACGGTATATGTGTGGTGCTGTTCGTAATGGTCTTATCTGTCTCATAAATTCTCATTTATAAGCATACCTTGTAACCCCACTGCCAAGACTATTTTGTGTGACATAAATACTTTTCACATGGCACATTGTATCAGATCATGTACAAAATCTACATATGCTGCCATATTGTAGTGTGGCAGTATATGGTAGGATAGATCAGATAACCTAGGGTAAAAGTACCCTAGGGGGGGCTGAAAAACAGTATAAAAATAAACAAAATCATAAACATTTTGGGTATTGCCATATCCCAAAATAATAATAATAGTTATTCCCGGCGTTGAATGTCATAACTCGTCACTTATGTGCGTTTACTACTTGTGTTTCTGTTTAATGAACACAGCTGGGTGTGAAAGATTCCTTATGTCTGTCATGTTTTCGCACTCTGCCTCTGTCCTTTCATTCTCCATAACTGTGAGGATTAAGTTGTAATCTTACTCCTGTATTTTTTCCACTATGCAGATGTTGGTAGAAGATGTCTCGAGCCCCTTAACCTGTGTGTGTCGGACTGAAAGTGGACGAATCCTTGAAGGTAAATACAGGCTCATGGACACAGACTTTGGTAAACTCCTAAAAGGACCTTCTCCTGCAACTAAAACACAGCAGTTATAACATGTCTGATACGCATCAGATACCTTGTTATAGTTATCTAGCTCTTAGATGCCATGGAAATTCTTTTTCCCAAAAATCTGTTGTTTTATTTGTGTAGTTTGGACAGTATTCTACTGATATTGGAACCATCCACCACCTGTGAAAGGGCGCTTGGTACCCCCTAGTGGTAGCTGCAGGCAATGTTATCGTTTGGACGAACATGTTTTGCATTCTATTTTGGTGCTGTGCCAGATTACTAGGGATTCTGTACTGCTGAATGTCTGTTTTTGGGAATTGCATTTTATTATAATATAATTAGTTCAAATATCTATCAAGTGCTAGACTGTCAATGGCGCTACTCTTGTCTGCAGGCTGTGAATGGTACTGCAGCTCAGCTTCCTTCCAGTGAAATGACATTACAACAGCTTTGGATATTGGGTTTCCACATACTTATGTTGTAGGTTTACATTAGGACTAATCTGGGTGATCTGCTAGAATGTGCTGTTCTCTCCCACAGATGTAAAGCAGGACATGCTGGAAACTGTCATCCCTAAAGAAGACGGAGACCATGTAATGGTGGTGCTGGGAAAACATAGAGGACAGGCAAGTACAAAGTTTTTCCTTTATATAGACTCTTGGCTCCCTCCTAAAGAGGGTTTTCCTGCCTAAGACTATCCATGTCTTTTACATGGAAGTGTGAGGGGAGCAATGCCCTGACACCCCACAATCAACTGTTTGATGAATACTTTAATGGTTTAGGGGATGAAAACAGATTTTGGAGTGTCTTGGTGGTTTTTATTTATTTTTTAAAATTTGATTCCTGTATTATACTACAGGGGGCAGATCACCAACTGATGAGTTAAAGGGGTTGTCCCGTCTAAGCAAGATATGCAATCCCTGCGGCTCCATTGAGATGAATGTAAGCTCCATAGTGATCTGGGTGCAACGGGGGTACATAGGACCCCCTGTTCTCGTAATCCGAGGTGTCCAATCAGAGACCTCCACAGGTCATCAAGTTAGGCACTATCCTATGGATAGAGACTAACTTGCTTAGATGGGACAACCCCTGTATGATATTCAGGCTCCTCTGTAGTTCATCTATTTCAAATGTACATTACTACTTTCTCCTGATATTCACTGATCAACACATCGTGTCTTGAGTAATGGACTTTGATAGGTTGTTGGACATTATCCCAGTCTCAGCCTGACTTACAAACATTGACACATGAGGCCCTGCATTCATTTAGCCATTTAAAGGGATTGTTTACAAAGGTTTTGTCAAGCATTTGTTACACATTCCTGTTATTTGTACAGTTCACATAAACTATTGTCTAGTTATGTTCTCCATTATGACTTCAGCCTGGCTCCTAGATTATTGGACTAAAGGTTCAGTCTGGTGTGAAAGTGTCAGCCGGCAGCACCGTGGCAGTTTAGTGAAAACATGAAGACTCCTCATGCAAATGATGCTGCACTGAAATCCTGTGTCACGTTTGCACAAGCTGCAGACTGCTCCCTGCTCTCAGGAACATCCATAAAGCTGACAGCATTTTGGTGTACAGGCGGTCCCCTACTTAAGGACACCCAACTTACAGACAACCCATAGTTACAGATGGACCCCACTGTGACCTTTTGGTGAAGCTCTCTGGATGTTACTATAGTCCCAGGCTGCAATAATCAGCTGTAAGGTGTCTGTAATGAAGCTTTAGGTATAATCCTTGGTTCCATTACAGCAAAAAAAATTTAAACTCCAATTGTCACTGGGGCAGAAAAAAAAATAAAAAATTGTCTGGAACTACAATTATAAAATATACAGTTTCGACTTGCATACAAATTCTACTTAAAGGAAACCTACCACTTGTAGTGGCAGGTTTCCGATGGCAATATCGGGCACCAGCTCAGGGTGAGCTGGTGCCGGAGCTTATTTTAGTTAGTGTTTTAAACCGCGGTATCGCGGTTTAAAACACTTTTTAAACGTTGTAGCCGGCGCAGGCAGGTACGCGCTCGGCGCTTACCATGCGCGCGGCTACATAGGAAGTGAATGAGAGCCGCGTGCACGGTAAGCGCCGAGCGCGTACCTGCCTGCGCCGGCTACAACGTTTAAAAAGTGTTTTAAACCGCGATACCGCGGTTTAAAACACTAACTAAAATAAGCTCCGGCACCAGCTCAGCCTGAGCTGGTGCCCGATATTGCCATCGGAAACCTGCCACTTCAAGTGGTAGGTTTCTTTTAAGAACAAACCTACGGACCTGGGGACTGCCTGTATTTTAGTTTAATAAAAATAGAATTATTTATTCTGAGTCTTTCTTTTTTTGGATCAGCAGATCCAAAAGCAGAGGACTATTAGGATAGGTCATCAGTGACTCTGCACTCCTGGCGACTTAGCTTTTGGAGGGGGTCACGGTGCTTGTAAGAACATAGTGGACTCTTCATGAATTGCCCTTGGTCCGTCTATGTTCATGCTGTGCACTTACTGCTGGTGCATTGCTGTCCTGTCCCGGTTACAAGTTCGGCAGCCCCTTTGGATGGATAAGGTTGATGAGTTGCGCCCCCAACAATCTGATATTGACCACACATCCCAAGTATATTTTCATCATTGTACTGGTTCTGAAAACCCTCTTTTAAATAAAACCTGGGTTCTGAGGTACTGGATTACAAACTTTGCTCTTTTAATTAAGGCTTTAGTCTGCAAGTTAAAATGTTCTAGTTGCTACAATCCCCATCTATCCATAAAAAGCAAGAAAGAAAGAAAGAAAAAAAAATTATTCCTGTTAATTTTTCACTAAAGGTTTTGGAATTTTTTTTTTAGGTTGGGAAGATCCTACATAGAGAGAGGCAGAAGAGCAGAGCATTGGTGCAGCTAGAAGGAGAGAATGATGATGCGGTCACCCTCAGCTATGATGTCATATGTCATTATACCGGGATGCGCGAGGACTGAGCACCGCACTGAGGCGGATAAAAGTTTTGTACATTCAATCCAGGCTATTGTAATTTTTATTATTTAATACCTGTAAATAAACTTTCTTTTTGTAAAATATTTGTAATTTCAATTTGTAAATTGCCAATTTTAGATTTTTTTTTTCTGTTCACGGCCGGGAATAATTCTTTTTTTTTTTTTTTTTATATCATGGTTGATCTGGTATTTTGGGATTTTGGGACACAGGAATAGCAAACATGATTATTTACATATCTGATCTAGGGAAAGGGGGGGGGGGGTTAATATTTTCATGTTGTTTTTTTTTTTGTTTTTTTTCCCCCTGCACTTTAAGGCCTCCAGTTGTACTTGAACCATAGGGAGTCTAATGGCTCATTTCATCTGTAACTCCCTGGCTCTGGAGGTCTGTGTTACAGATGTGGCCCTTAGGGTGTCAGACTGCAGCTTTGCCCCCTGCAGCATTTGAACAGTTAACAACTGCAATTGATGGCAGCAATCCCTCATATAACTACGTAAAAACTGAGTTCTCTCTATTAGAGTGGAACAATTAAAATATGAACACTTATTTCGAGGCTGTCCACTAATGAGCCCTTCTGTTGTAAGGGGACTTATAAATTAACCCTTTAAGCCAAAAATGGCTACCGGGATGAGAGCAGAAACCAAAGAGGAATATCTCTCTCACAAACCCATCATTAAACCATGGGACATCAAAACTGTGACTCTCAAACAATGGACCCGTGACCTGTTGCTGCCTGAGGTCTTTTCGCGCACTGATTTCAGGAGAAAAGACTGCACCAGTTGTAAATAAGAGTAAGGCTATATTCACACGAACGTATGGGGGACGTATATACGGCCGATATACGTCCCCCATACACTTCTATGGGCGCACGGCACCCTACGGGAGCGGTACGGTGCCGCACACGTGCGGCACCGTACCGTTCCGTACCCGGGAAAAAGATAGGACATGTCCTATCTTTTCCCGTAATACGGCGCCGTGCGCCATAGGTTGCGCTCACCTCCTCCTCCTCTCCCCGTACACTGCCGGTACGTTACGGTACGGGCGGGCAACGGCAGTGTGAATATAGCCTAACAATGAGACCTGATCTATGATTCGGCCATATACATTTTGGGGGAGATTTATTATGAGTTTCTGAGGTAAAATTGTTGTATTTGCCTGTACAAACCAATGAGAGCTCAGCTTTCATTTTATAAACAGCTGTGGGAAAATAAAATCTGAGCTGTGATTGGTTGCAGACTGATAACTCTTCCCCCTTTGTGTGCGTGTAGTAACCTGTACAGACTTTTAAGACCACATGGAATGCTGGGAGATTTCAGCACTGGAGTTTACAGATCTGTTACTGCATTACAAAACAAACTAGAAACTGGGTTGATTTTGTATCACTGATATTCTGAGTTGGTCCCTATTAACAATTGCAGAGCAGATCCATATAAGCCATGAGAAAATAAACTCGTAATATTACCCTGCAGTAAGGAGAAGCCCCATCTCCCCTTGTAAACATGCCATGCCCCCATCAAACATGGCGCCCATGCCTAATTCCCTCACTGTGACGACGCACAACGCGGAAGTGATGCCTCCAGTGCGGGAGAGAACAGAGCAGCGGCCCTGCCCTAATCAAATATGGCGGCGGACCGCGTCATTCATTGCGTCACTTCCGTTTCGTAGAATGTAAACACGGAAGTGCAGTGGCAAAAACAAAGCGGCTATAACCCGCAGCGCCAGATTCAGACGAAGCGACACCGCGGTGCGGTATGAGGTCTGCTCTCGGCACTGTCACCGTTTAGTTCCTCTATTTCGTTCCAGCTGCGGTTTTCCTGTGTCCGCCATGTCCCAGCAGCGCGGTGTCAATGGCCTCCGCTTCAACCAAGACCAGAGTAAGTGACTGTGCCCTCTCAGGACTGTAGTGCAGGGCAGTGACGTCACTGCCATGGTAGTCACCCGTGCTTTACAATATGGCGTCCACTGACAACATTAATGTTTGTCTATAACCCCTTAAAGGGGAGTTGTCAGGCAGAAGAGACATATTCATGCCCTGATAGAAACCCATGACCTATCGCCCCATAATGTGCTCTTACAGTGACAATATTTAAAGGGGCAGTGTGACAGATAACTGATTCTTTTCTTCCAGGCTGTTTCTGCTGTGCGATGGAGACGGGTGTAAGGATCTTTAACATTGAGCCTCTGATGGAGAAAGGACACCTGGGTGAGGCAGACTGGGCCAATGACGTATTTCTCCATGTTGATAGTGTATGTCATGTGGCTAGATCCAATTATACATCAACGGAATTTGATGTCGCCATATAAAGATTATTAGAATTATTATTATACGTCCAAAATAAAACAAACCTACTACAAGGTTTCCTTTATGGCCTGTTTTCTCGTCCATTCATCGGGTATAGACTTGTGGAGTGATCTACACCAGTATCTAGTGTGAATTGTAGCTAATCCCCCCCCCCCCATCCAAGTGGCAATAACTGATCAGTGTTTGATGTCTCCTGTCCAGATGTGGAGCAGGTGGGCAGCGTCGGTCAGGTTGAAATGCTGCATAGATGTAATCTGCTGGCACTAGTGGGAGGCGGAAGTAATCCCAAATTCTCTGATATCTCGGGTAAGTACTACTCACCTTTGGCTGCGTCTCATTTTCCTGGATCTGCGCTGACTTCTCCTTATTCCTGAATAGTTCTGATCTGGGACGACTCCCGGGATGGGAAAGACAAGCTGGTGCTGGAGTTCACCTTCACTAAACCCGTGCTCAGCGTACGACTACGAGCCGACAAGTAAGTACCAGTCATCTGTGGCCACCACGGACGAGACTGACCTGTGGTAGACACTGCTATGTAGAGGTATACAGGTAGTATGTTCATTATACGCTGTTCCCATCTACCCAGGGAGCAGGGGATATACTCCCCAGACCACCCCACCAATGGACCTGTGACTATTATCCAGAGTAATTGGGCAATGGATTCATGTGTCAGTGTCCTAAACTGAAAATCTAGGTAATGGGAGACCTAATCACTACAAAGGGGTCAAGCAAAGTGTACAACCCCTCTAAATGATCAGCAGACACTAGTGCAAAACAACCAAAAGGCTACTATAGTGTTTCTTCACATCTGTAAAGTTATTAGTATAAACAATGTGAATTTGATGTTACAGGATTATTATCGTATTGAAAAACCGCATTTACGTCTACACCTTCCCCGATAATCCAACTAAACTGTTTGAGTTTGATACAAGAGACAACCCTAAAGGTAACTGCTTCCTATAGATGTAAACTATGTTCAAGTGTGAATGTACAAAGCAGAACTGAGTTAGTGAATATAGTAAGAAGTATAGGTTTAAGCAGTGTTGAGTGTGAGAGTATGGATGTAACAGAACTGTGTGTGTGAATGGATGTAGCGGAGCTGTGTGTGAATTAATTGGGTGTAGCAGGGCTGTGTGTGAGTGTATGGATGTAGAAGACCTCTGTGTGGATGAATGCATATAGCAGCACTTTTTGTGAGTGAATGGATGTAGAAGACCTCTGTGTGGTTGAATGCATATAGCAGCCATTTTTTTGTGAGAGTATGGATGTAACAGAGATGTGAGTGAATGGATGTAGCAGAGCTGTGAGTGACCAAACAGGGAATTTTTACCTGGTATCAAATATCTTTTTCCTTTTTTTTTGAATGACTAAATCTGGGGCTTGTCTTGTAGTCCATAAACTTGTGTGAAATAACAAATCTGGAGCATATTTCCTTCTAGTTTCATGCTGTGTAAGCCTTCTAACAGTTGGGGTCCCTGTACACATGTTATGTCGCCTCCTGCTGTTCTTGTGATCAGCTCACTAAATGTCCACCTAATGTGTTCAGTGCTGGGAAGGTCACACATGCTCAGTAGACCCCTGCTATTGTGCAGCCAACCAATACGATCAGTGTATTAACACTGGCCACTTCTCGCTATCACTGGACACATAAAGGACTATAGGACTATATGAAGGCATTTAGAAGAACAGCAGGGGGCGCCATAACCATAACAAGAATGTTACAGCAATATCTACACATATAGACATTTAATATGTATTTATATATCCCAATTAAACATGTTTCCATGATCTTACAGACAAATTTTATATTTGTGTCAGACAGCCCCTCAAATTACGAACATGTCAGAAAGTCATCTGCCATTCAGATATGTATGTTCCCCCAGGAGTTATTTTCCACAATGGGAACTCAATAGTTGTGTGCGGTCCAATGCATAGCACCCTACAGATTATCTGTTCCATGCAGCTGATTAACAGAGAATGGAAGTGGTGGCGGAAAGCGCCGTTCTCTATGTAGTGGCTGAACACTACAAGTCAGCTAACATCCTAATGCATAGGAGCTGATCTGCAGTACCCAGCACTTGTGCTGATAATACAGCACATTGCAAAGTGCTCAACCAGTCAGTGGGGCAGATTTATCAAGCAGTCTGAAAGTCAGAATATTTCCAGTTGCCCATGGCAACCAATCACAGCTCATCTTTCATTTCACCAGTGCTCATGAATATTTTAAAGGGGAGCTGTGATTGGTTGCCATGGGCAATTGGAAATATTCTGACTTTCAGACTGCTTGATAAATCTGCCCCATTGTCTACTGGCCTAGTGCAGAATAGGTCCGTATTGTGTGACATGTACAGGACTCAGTATGATTGGTCCTCTAGGGAGAGGAATAACTGGTAAGATCGTCCCCTCTTTATAGCCGTATGACATCCTGAGGTTCATGCTGACGTTACTGCTATGGGCTGATCTGCTCTGATACTTATATTCCCTCCAGGCCTCTGTGACCTCTGCCCCAGCATGGAGAAACAGTTGTTAATCTTCCCTGGCCACAAATGTGGCAGCTTACAGCTAGTGGTAAGTCCACATCCACCTCCAGGATCTATCACTAGAATTGTGTGACCTATCTAATGATTACCTCTGCTTTCAGGATCTGTGTAATGCCAAGCCTGGCAGCTCCTCTGCCCCATTCACCATAAATGCCCATCAGAGTGAACTGGGCTGCCTGGCAGTCAATCAGCAGGGTACACTTGTGGCTTCAGCATCACGTAAAGGCACCTTAATACGGCTATTTGACACCCAGACTCGGGAGCAGCTAGTAGAGCTACGGCGTGGGACAGATCCAGCAACTCTCTACTGGTATGTTTGATATTATAATAGGGGTAGTAGTAAGAAAGACCTGCCACTACTGTGTTATGATGATGTAACATCTAATTAGGATCTATTAACATTCAGATTTCCTCTTTCCACAGTATCAACTTCAGCCATGACAGCTCCTTCCTCTGTAGCTCCAGTGATAAAGGGACAGTGCACATCTTTGCTCTGAAGGACACAAAGCTGAACCGCCGCTCTGCGTATGTATCCAAGTGTGGATGCTACAGTGCAACTTCTTATAATCTAACACCTTGGGGGTCCTGGGGTCTACTGTATTGAAATTCAAGACTTTCATTCCCATTAACCCCTTCCCGACTTGGCGCAAGTCGCTCCTGGTGCATGGAGAGGGCTCCCGATGCTAGTGTTTTCCCGACGATCGCTTCAAAAAGCATGGCATGGGCGCCGCCATCTTGCCGCAGATCGTCGCTCCCCGTGACATCGTCAAAATATAACAACGGTTTTTCACTGCGTTTTACCCCGTAGCGGAAAATAGCGTCCCAAAGTCGAAAATGGCACTTAAAACGCTTTCTAACACTGCAGCGGAGTGCAATGTAAACGTTGGACCTCTTGCAAAGCGGTCTGACATATTCATGAGGGGGCGGTCCGAGGCACTGCCTCTCCCTGGACTGCCCCACTCGCTGCAGTCACCGTCCCTAATCCCGCCCCCTCATTAATACATTGGACCGCTTGGCGAGCAGTCTGGAGTTTACATTGTACTCCGCCGCTGTGTTAGATAGCGTTACTGGAGTTTTTCGGTAACGCTATCATTCTAACACTGCGGCGTTTGTTTAAGCAGCTCCTAGTGCCCAATTTATGGGTGACAGGTCCTCTTTAATCTCAGCCTAGTGGTGGCACTACTAGTAGTGTGATTACCAGGGTCAGTATGTGTTACCTGAGGACAGTTGTACTGTTGTGCAGTGTGGGTAGAAAGCCGGCAGTGAATACAGTAACAATCTCACTAACAAATCTTTATTTTCATTCTCCCCTGCTGTTCAGGTTGGCACGTGTTGGTAAAGTTGGTCCCATGATCGGTCAATACGTAGATTCGCAGTGGAGTTTGGCCAGTTTCACTGTGCCCGCAGAGTCCGCCTGCATCTGTGCCTTTGGCAAAAACACGTCTAAGAATGTGAATTCTGTTATAGGTGAGTGTATGAGATCACTGCACGTAGCTGCCAGCCTCACCCTCAGTAATCATGGCATCTAACCTGCTTCTTCTTCCTCAGCTGTCTGTGTGGATGGAACGTTCCACAAATACGTCTTCACTCCAGAAGGGAACTGTAACCGCGAGGCCTTCGACGTGTATTTGGACATTTGTGACGATGACATTTTTTAAGCCACTTGTGAAATGACTGTCACTTGGTTCTGGATCGGGGGGAATTCAACCCATGTACCCAGAGCTATACCCTGTACTGTATAGGGTTGTTCTGTGTATACAGTATTATATTGTACATAGCTTGTAATTGTATGTGTTCTTAATTATTAAAGATTTATTACACTAGGAAAAATTATAAAATATAAGCAAAATCTTATTTGACTCAATTGATGGGATCTTCATACATGAAGACATCACACATTCACTGATCTAAAAGTCTCCTATTAAAGGGGTTGTCCGCCAAATTTCTCATTGCTATAAGTGAGTGGCAGAATATGTTTTGGGCAATATCTGATGCAAGAAAATAAAGCATCATAAAAAACAATTCCATTTCCTGACAAGGATTTTGCCTTCTGGGTAATTCCACCATATAAACCCAACCCAGAGGAGTGGGTTCATGCTTTAAGAACAGAAGATGATATATGGATCTGTATGAGACCTTATGATCATAAGAAGAGGGGTCCTGTTCTCAATTGATGAATTGGAGCAAAAGGTTGAGCAGAAGCATCCTGAGATTTCCATTTACTGTCTATGAGGCTGCCAGAAATAGAGCACAACAGTGACTGTCTCTGCCATTGCCATAGAGATTGAATCTACAGGGCCTGGTGCATGATTGTGCGTATAGCTTGCTCCATCCGGGGGTGAGACTACAACGTCTAGAAGTATTTCTAAGTTACTACTACCTGTCTTACAGGTCTACACAGTGTTACTTGTTTCTTCTTATGATCAGTATCCTGAAAAGTCAGAATCTTAGAGAGTGGGTATTGCTATGATAATTCCCATAAATAAATAGTTCTTTCTCAAGTAATGTAGGGTCAGAACAAGATACATGGATTCTTTTTGCTCTTTGAATTCCAGTGTAATACTGTCAGACCCTGCACCAGGCATGACACATGTTCCCGAAACGTTTCTAATGTATGATGAAAAATACACATTCTGCCAGGACAGTCTATAGTCCAGTTGTGGCGAACCTATGGCACGGGTGCCAGAGGTGGCACTCAGAGCCCTCTCTATGGGCACCCGCGCCATCACCCCAGTGCAGTTTGCCAGACAGGACTCAAGGCCTCTTGCACTCCCAGGCAGCCCAGGACCCTAGAAGGAAGCTACAATGATCATCCAAATTTCTTCTCCTTCTTTCTACTGTATTGGTGTCCTCAGATGCGTATACAACGTGACAGAGCAGGGAGTAATAAGTTACTGCTTAAATTGTCGCATTGGCACTTTGCAAAAAATATGTGGGTATTGGTTGTAGTTTGGGCACTTGGTGTCTAAAAGGTTTGCCATCACTGCTATAGTCCATAACGTATAGACATTTATTTTCTATAAAACTGACCACAAAGAACATGATGAAGCCTGGGCTCAGTGATACGATGCCATATGAAAAGTCTCATCTGCAGGAGTTGCTACCCATCCGATAACAGAAGGTAAACTCTGCAGAAGATCAGGAGTCGGGAAGTGCAGGTCCAAATCTGTCCATTGTCTGCACCACAAGTGAGAGGTGTTCCAGGAAAGAACTGACTGACACCCGTAGGATACGAGCTTCATCTGCCCGCCAATGTCTACAGAGAGAAAAATACAGAGAAGATGGGATATGTTATACAGATTTATATAGTGCAGTCATGTAGAGCCACAACAAACCTATCTTATGTGATTGTTTATATCAGTGCAGCAAAATAAAAGGTGATACTGCCTTAGTACTTGTATATCATACACAGTGTAGCCCGTGTCCTGGTGATACTGC
The DNA here is from genome assembly GCF_040894005.1 of Engystomops pustulosus. Lineage (NCBI taxonomy): Eukaryota > Metazoa > Chordata > Amphibia > Anura > Leptodactylidae > Engystomops > Engystomops pustulosus. Next base: position 97,283,189 of record NC_092419.1, read on the forward strand.
CTTAGGCTATGTGTACGGTATATAAGTACTATCCTGGTGATATTTCATTAGTACTTGTATATCAGGCAAGGTGATACTGCCTTAGGCCACACCATGTGCAGTACTATGTCCCGGTGATACTGCCTTAGGCCACACCATGTGCAGTACTATGTCCCGGTGATACTGCCTTAGGCCACACCATGTGCAGTACTATGTCCCGGTGATACTGCCTTAGGCCACACCATGTGCAGTACTATGTCCCGGTGATACTGCCTTAGGCCACACCATGTGCAGTACTATGTCCCGGTGATACTGCCTTAGGCCACACCATGTGCAGTACTATGTCCCGGTGATACTGCCTTAGGCCACACCATGTGCAGTACTATGTCCCGGTGATACTGCCTTAGGCCACACCATGTGCAGTACTATGTCCCGGTGATACTGCCTTAGGCCACACCATGTGCAGTACTATGTCCCGGTGATACTGCCTTAGGCCATACTGTGTCCAGTATATAAGGACTATGTCCTAGTGATATTTCATTAGTACATATAGCAGTATCAGACACAACAACACTGACAAGACTAGCGCTGTGCTGGCTACTGCAGTAAACACCTGTGTTTTATACACATAATACATCCCTTATGATCACATAGCTAATAGCTCTAAGACCTGTAAACCGCAGAGATGCAATATGGCAGGATTAATAATGTCCAAGGCCACTAGCACATATAGACATACAGGTGACACTTCCGAGGTCTGCAGTATGACTTACACATGGAGGACATTGTCTGTGACACTCAGAGTCTTGCTCACTCCTCCCTTTCTTGGTTCTGCATCAGGGCTCAGTGTGTCGTGGGCGATCTGGGCTTCCCTGGAGCAGGGGAAGGGGACCTGTAGCCGGCTATATAGTGGTTAAGGAAAAAACAGAGTAATCCTGTACAACACTGCCCCATGACTAATCCAGGCAACATTATGAACTGCAATATGAAATACTAGAATGTGCCTAGAACTGCGCTGCATTTAGAACAAGCAGAATAATTCCAGGCTCCATCATTAAGGGAAAACCTTTTCCTGGCCCGTAGACTCTTCTAAAACACTTTGCATGCTTGACAAAGACTGTTGCATGTATTTCAAATGAAAAGAGAGAAGATCTAATTCACTGGATTACATTGTGTACACTTTACAGTTCTGCAGATGGGGAGTCCAAGAATCATAGTTATACGATGCATGGAGTCCCTGCAGAACAACAGCGCTAAACTGTAATCACGATATCCAGAGCTTAGGTTGCAGCTCCTTGGATCATATATACCTACAAGCCACCTATGACCACACAGACAAGAACAAACCCCTTACTAATGTCCCCATGGCACACCTGGTCAAGAGTGTGACAACACTTTAACCACATGCTCCATATATTTGTCATATATCCGTAACCCTGATTTTAAAGGCGGGAATTCAAAATGTAACTTAATTTATATATGATACTGAAAAATGGGTTCTTAAGATCCCGGAGGTACAGGAAAAATTGCCTGACCTTCATATTGCGATTTTCTCATATCTATAGGTCTCTAACTATATTAAGGGTTCACTCACATGGACGTATGGGGGGACGTATTTGCTGGCGTACATATGTCCCCCATAGACAGCAATAGACGCATGGAGCAGCACCTTACCGTTCCGTACATGGGGAAAAGAAAGGACATGTCCCATCTTTTCCCGTGTGCACGGCCATGCGTCTCTACAGAGAGGGGAGGGGGTCATGTTCATGTGTATGTAGCCTAAGAGGGAGTTCGTGGGCCTAGAGATAAAGATTGGAATCCAAGTTGTCGGGTTTGGAAGAGCTAACAGACAATATAAGCAGATTTCATTAAATGATGTGCATGATGCGCCCACTTTCAGAGATGCAGCGAGATATTAGAAATTGCTTTGCAACTACTGTCTGGTATCAAGAATGAAAACTGTTAGGAGACCCTCCTATCGAACTTTACGTTAATAATTGGCCTATAGAAGTATAGCACATCTTGTGCCTCACTTAACTGTGATAGTGTGCATCTGATTGCAAACTTGGGATTGTTTCTTTTTAGTTATGTCCTGCATTGAATGTTCTGCATGTTCTCCTACCTACCCCCTCCAATGTGTTAGTCATTTTGCAAAAAGTCACAGCAACTTATTTGGCCACCAGAACTTGGATCCTGATTCCTATGCTAACAGTAGGACTCCCTGTACTTTGGAGGGAATGGGACATGACTGCACAGTACTAACAAGATAGCATGCCCCCCTCCTTACCACTTTTCCCCTATGTTGGTATAACTGACCCACGTCAGGGTACTGTTCTATATTAATTTCTTCTCGAAAATTAAAATTTTAAACAAAAATAGATCTAAGTCCCATCTCTAGCACAGTTTTGGGTCTGTGAAATCCACCCACCACACATTACAGGATTGAAGTAAGGACCATGGTCTTGTGTTTTAGCCCTTATTAAAGAACATCTATTATCAGATCATGGATTGTTAACCATGCACACTTACATGCTGGTGTAAGTGTGTGCCCCCTCTGGCATGATCTGCTGTTCTTCTAGCTTCTTATGTCCGGGTTTTTAAGAAAAAAAAAAAAGGAATTAGTCCTCACCGGTAATTCGATTTCCATAAGTCCACCATGACGGCCCCCTGGAGGTTGCTTCCCCTTCCTCTGTAGGGACAGGAAATTGAGAGTATTAAAAGGCCCTCCCCCAACCTCCCACCAGTGTATACCAAATCACTACACCGGTATAGGCTTCAACTCAATTTTATTTTGCATGTTATATTCACATACAGTATTTACAAGAAGAAACAACAAATATAACAAGGGAGGGAAATAATAGGGCCGTCATGGTGGACTTATGGAAATCGAATTACCGGTGAGGACTAATTCCTTTTTTCCATTTCGTCCCCCATGACGGCCCCCTGGAGACATACCAAATTATCCCCAGTTAGGGTGGGACCACGGCTTGTAGGACTTTACGGCCGAAGGCCAGATCTTTTGCCATTGCTATATTCAGTCGATAATGATTAACAAAGGTGGAATTTGAACTCCAAGTGGCTGCTCTGCAAATTTCATCAATGGAGGCTCCCCCTCTCTCCGCCCACGATGTGGAGACTGCTCGGGTAGAGTGAGCCCTTAACTTCAAAGGAACAGGAACGCCTTTAAGACTGTAGCATTCCCTGATCGTATTTGTGATCCACCGGCCAATAGTTGACTTAGAGGCCTTTCTTCCCTTATTTTTTCCTGCAAATTGAACAAAAAGGTTTGAGTCCTTCCTCCAGGGACTTGAGACCTCTAAGTATCTAAGTACTCAGCGTCTCAAGTCTGAGAGTAATTCTATCCTCAGAAACTGACAGGTAAGGTTCACAAATCGACAAGGCCTGGAGCTCCCCTATCCTTCTAGCGGATGTGATGGCAACTAAGAACGCTGTTTTAAGCGTTAAAAAACGTAAATTATTTGACTCATTGGGTTCAAAGGGATCTGAGGTTAACGCATCTAAGACCAAGGAAAGGTCCCACTGAGGGGAAGATTCCTTTACAGTAGGTCTTAAGCGGGTACAGGCCTGAAAGAATCTCTTTACCCACCTGTGTTCCGCAAGTGCTGTATCAAAATATGCGCTTAAAGCTGACACCTGGACTTTCAGGGTACTAGGCCGTAAACCTTTGTCGAAACCCTCCTGCAGGAAATCAAGAACCTGGCAAATATTGGGAGAATCTTGGTTAGAATGATCTTTACACCAGGCACAACATTTTTTCCATATCTTAAGATAGATAGCATGGGTCACAGGCTTCCTACTATTCCTCAAAGTCTTTATTACCTTAAAGGAGAGTCCTTTTGTGTTCAGGAAGGCGCTTTCAGGATCCAGGCTGATAGATTCAGGAACCCTGGGTTCTGGTGTAAGACTGGTCCCTGGTGCAAGAGATATGGAATCTTGGGAAGGATGAAAGGAAGGTCTAGAGCCAGCTTTTGTAGAAGCGGAAACTAGCTTTTCTTTGGCCAAAACGGAACAACTAGAATCAGCTTGGCCGGACTGGATACTAATTTCTGGAGAACTCTGTTGATCAGAGGAACTGGAGGGAATGCATAGAGGAGATCCTGATCCCAAGGCTGGGAGAAAGCATCCAGACCCCAAGGAACTTCCTTTGGATTTAGGGAATAGAATTTCTTGACTTTTGAATTTGTCCTGGATGCAAAGAGATCGATGGCAGGGTTTCCCCATCTGAGGACAATCTCCTGGAAGATTTCGGATTTCAGGCTCCATTCGTGAGGGAGAATAGGTGTCCTGCTGAGGTAGTCCGCTACCTCGTTCTCTGAGCCTCTCAGATGGACTGCTGAAATTGAAAGAGCATTCTCTTCTGCCCAAGAAAATATTTCCTGGGAGATGGTCTGAAGTTTTTTTGACCTTGTTCCGCCCTGTCTCTTTAAATATGCAACCGTAGTTGTATTGTCGGAGAAGATTTTTAGGTGCTTCCCTTTTAGATCCTTGGTACAAGCTTTCAGGGTTTTTAGGACGGCTTTTAGCTCCCTTTCGTTTGAGGATGCACGAGTCATTGAATGGGACCAGAGGCCCTGAACGTACTTCCCTGGAAGAAGAGCTCCCCAACCTGAGGTGCTGGCATCTGTCTGGATCTGGGTTATTGGCCAGAGAACCCAGTTCACACCTTTTTGAAGGTGATCGAGATCCTTCCACCAGTTTAAGGATTCTTTTACTGCTGAAGGAATCTCCAATCATAAATTCAGGTGATGGTAGTCTTTGTCCCATTTTGACAGGATCCAGGACTGGAGAGGTCTTGTTTGGATCTGGCACCAGGCTACACATTGAATGCAGGAAGTCATGGACCCCAGAAGACTCATCGCTGCTCGTATCGAGATGTATTTCCTCTTCTGGAAGTCCTTGATTTTCAGAAGTAATCTGTCTACTTTCTCCTGTGGAAGATAAGAAGTCTGGGTTAATGAATTTAAGGATACTCCCAAAAATTCTTTTATAGGACTGGGAGTCAGATCGGATTTTTCCAAACTTATAATCCAGCTCAATTCCCGAAGAACTTCTATTGTCACCTTCTTCTGTTTTTCTAGATGGCTTACCGAGTCTCCCACAAGTAAGAAATCGTCCAGGTATGGGACCACTAAGACTTCTTCGGTCCTTAAGTATTTGACCACTTCCGCCATAACTTTGGTAAAGATTCGGGGAGCTGAAGAAAGACCAAATGGTAAAGCTGTGAATTGAAAATGAGATTCTTCTCCCGAAGGAGAAACCACTGCAAAACGCAAAAACTTTTGGGAATCCGCATGAATGGGAATATGATAGTATGCATCTCTAAGATCCAGAGTACACAAAAATGCATTGTGGTTTATTAAGGGAGTAGTAGATTTTATAGACTCCATCTTGAACTTGATATACGTCACCCACTTGTTCAGAAATTTTAAATTTATAATTAACCTGTAAGACCCATTTGGCTTCTTTATTAGGAAAAGGGGGGAGTAATGACCCGTACCTTTTTCTTCTGGGGGGACTGGACAAACCACTTCCAGTTTCTGCAGGGTTGACACTTGCTCCCAAAGATGATGTGTCAGACTTCCTGAGGATTGCCTGGACAGAAAAAACCGATGAGGAAGAGAAGACATAAATTCTATACGGTAACCATCTTGGAAGTCACCCACCTGTTGTTTGTTATGTTCTTCCACTGGGGGAGAAAGTCCTTCAACCTTCCCCCCACCCTGGCGTCATTGCTTCTTTTCTGGTTTGTTTGAGGAACTGAACAGGAATGGCTTGTTTTTTCCTCCCCTGGAACTATTCCAGAAGCCTTGTCTCCAGGAAGATCTCCCCTTATTCTTTGGTTGGTCTTTGTTTGCTCTAAAGCCACGAAAAAAAACTGCTTTTTTGGTGTAGGTCTAGGTTCAGGAAAACCTTTCTTCTTATCCGCAGCTTTGTCAAGAATCTCATCTAGCTCAGATCCAAACAAGAATTCACCTGAAAAGGGAAGGCTGCAAAGTTTTGCTTTAGAACAAATATCCCCCGAACATTGTTTTAACCAGAGGGCCCTTCTGGTGGCATTTGAGAGGGCGGCATCCCTTGAGGCAAAACGAATAGATTCAGCTGAGGCATCAGCTAAAAAGGCAGTAGCAGATTTAAGTAAAGGCAATGAATCTAAAATTTCTTCTCTAGGGGTGCCTTCCCTGAGATGGTCTTCTAAACCCCCTAACCAGAATAGGAGAGTGTGGGATACTGAGGTTGCCGCAATATTTGTTTTGATTGTAGTCATAGAAGACTCCCAAAGTTTTTTAAGTAGAAAATCCGATTTCCTGTCCATAGCATCTTTAAGTTGCGTGGAATCCTCAAACGGTAAATCCGTCTTTTTTACAACTTTGGTAATAGGAATGTCTACTTTGGGTACGTTCTCCCACAATCTCCCACGTCTCTTCTGGGTCAAACAGTAAGCGATTTTTAAAGTCTTGAGGGACAATTAACCGTCTCTCTGGTTCTCTCCACTCATCTACCACAAGACCCTTTAAATTTTCGATAACTGGAAACACCCTCGTTTTCTTCTGTCTCAGTCCCCCGAATAGTTCATCTACCATGGATTTTTCTTCTACTTTATCCTCAATTCTTAGGGTATCCCTTAAGGCCTTTATTAAGCTATCCAAATCTCCAAACAAAAATTTGGGGTCATTAACCACCTGAGGTTGTGAAAAGACATCCTGGTCTTCTGACTCTATCTCGTATGAGCATGAAGGCTGTTCATCATCCTCTACGTATACAGGACTAATTCGGGGTTTTTTCAAGGGTGGCCCTTTAGAGGCCTTAATTTCTTCCCTCATAATGGTTCTTAACTCATCCAAAAATGAGGGTTTCTCTTCCTTAAGGATTTTATCTAAACATTCTTTACACAGGCTCCTCTTATATGAGGCATCTAATTTTGCATTACAAATTTGGCAACGCTTAGAAGGAGCCTTTTTAGGCCTATCCTTATCTGGCTCCTTCTCTTTGGGTTTGTCTCTTTCCCTTTCTTTTGGGAGATCTTTCTCCTGTTAATTTAAGAAGATAGGGAGAACTACATCAGTAAAGACCCCTATAAGAGACCCCAAATAATGGCAATAGACAGGGAAATAATTCCCACACATTCCAAAGCGTTTACTCACGGAACCCAGGGTTAGGGATCGCGTCTCAGCCACATCCGCCATGTTGTCCAGCTCCATGGAGACCTCAGCAGAAGTGAAACTACACTGCACGCCTCTAAATACTCACCTTCCGGCGTCTGACGTCATCAGTGGCCGCCTGTCTCCCAGGCAGCCCCACTTCCTGCGCCGAGGTCTCCGCGACGTCACTTCCAGTCACCGGAAGTGGGGCATCGCGCGAACAGGCGGATCGTGTGCCGGCCGCTGCGGACCCCAGAAGGAGTCGTATGGCCGCCGGCACGCCACAAATGGCAGCCCAGCACTGGAGACCCCAAGTGGAGCCAGGAGCTCGGACGAGGGAGCGCTGGGGAGGACAAGCACCCTGAGAGGTATGAGATCCATACCTGCCCCCCCCCCCGGAGGAAAGAGAGAGGATTTACTCTCAACCCTATCCCCTGTAGGGACAGGAAAACACTGGTGGGAGGTTGGGGGAGGGCCTTTCAATACTCTCAATTTCCTGTCCCTACAGAGGAAGGGGAAGCAACCTCCAGGGGGCCGTCATGGGGGACGAAATGGAAATAGGCTTTTAAAATTATGGAAATGAGCCTGAGGGGTTCCAGGCTCCATAGGAGTTAATGGAGCCTGGAGCCCCTCAGGCTCATTTGCATAATTTAATTTGAGGGGGCACATACCAGTATGTCTGTAGGTCTGGTTTACAATCCTTGATCTGGTGATAGATGTCCTTTAAGGAAACTGTAAAGGGTTTTTCCCCCCACAAATCAATAGCGCTTGGGATGTAAAAGAACTTTGTCTATTATCATCTTTGTTACCTATATGCAGTAGTTTCTTTGCTACTATACCCCTCAGGTTACCTCAGCGCTGCAGTAGCTGCTTCGTCTCCATGTGCTTATAAGACCTGTGAATCTGTACTTGTTTATACTTTGTTTCTCAGTCAGTTTCATGGGAGGGGAGGAGCTGCTGCTTCCTGCTCACAGAGGAGGAGGAGGTCATGTGACAGAGCTCTCTGTTAGTGATGGGAATTCCGTCTCTACTTAGTAAGCTGGCTCAATAGGCTCCGCTCACTAAGAAGAGCCGGCTATTTTGGCTCCTGAACGTCTCCCTATTAAATATAAAATAGGGAGCCACAGGCCAGTCAGTCACTCCACACTTAAACTGATTTTATTGGGTTAAAGGGGGGCGTGGTGAGCCATCGGCTCACGTTGTTCACGCGAATGAAACAACTTTTTGTGCCGGCTCGTTTGCGACAAACCAATCACTACACTGTATGAAGCAGAGCTGGATGTGTGAATGCATATGTCTCCTGCACAGAATAGTAAGGTACAAAATCTCCCTTGTTCCCTATTAGTACCTCTACCACATGGTGATTCTACAGAACTTTCCTGTCTCTCTCCTCATGCTGCTCCCTTCCCCCCACCTTGTACTTTAGACTTTGTGCACCATACAGATAAGCTATTAGCCCTTAGAGCTCACACAGCACAGGCTATAGACTACATGTAAGTGGTGTACTAATGATTTCCACCACTTAATACATGTTCCCTGCTTCTCCATGTGATGGAAGCCGCCAGGTCAGTCACCAAATACATCCTGTATGTGCACTGTGCAGTGTTCAGTGGATTTGCTTTAGGGAAAATAAATGGATTTAATGCTAAATTACTTTGAGAGAGAACAGAATGCATCATGGGATCTGTGGGCAAGCAAACTGGTCTCAGCTTGAGGGCATAGACTGACAGACATCAGTCTCCACCCACTTCACCTCTGGTGACAAAATTTTTTGTCATACACTTTAACAGAAAATGCCATAATTTTTGAAAGAAAAGAGTGAGCAGCACAAAGTAGGCAGCATTCTGTTTGTTTTTAAAGGGGGGATCACATATAAGAATTTGGTAAAATCATTATAACTTTATAGTTACACTTAAATGGAAATCTCCCATCAAAATGCAGCATGATAAACCAGGGGCACTTACTCATAGATCCAGTCACTGTGGTAATCAGCTTGTATTTGTTATATATGGCCCCTTTCCTTCTAAAAAACAACTTTTACAATTATGCTAAAAGGCTACTGGGATGGTTCTCCAATAAACAACAGAAAGAGCAGCAACCAACCAGATTCTAGCTCTCATTACTACAGAACTCTTTGGAAAAAGTGAGCAGCCACCTGATAGGCTACAATGCACTGTGGCGCATACCATTGATGAAGGGGGGTGTCCTTCCAGCATTTGAAGCGTCTCATAAATTAAAAAGGCCATCACAACCAACTCGATCACCCCACAGATTACATTAAAGTCTCACAGCCTGACAATCCTCAATCACTGCACCGTGTGGAAGGATACAACTGTAGTGGATCCCGCGCCGTCATTCTGCACTCACAATAGAGAGCAAGCGCTCAGTACAGACAAGCAACTCTCGTCTACTGCGTGGAGGACTTATCGTTGGTATAACGTCCTGGGATTGTCCTCTTGACGCCCTCTACTGGCGGCTATCAAAAGTGCACGTGTCGGATTTCAGCGCCTCAAGTTACACCAGTCACATGACAGGCGGCCGCCGCACGGAGGACTGTCCCATTGTTCCTCTCCAGAGGGGGGTGCATGAATCATACAAAATGCAGATGTTTCTTTTATAAATCTCTAGTAAAATAATACGTTATCAAAAATAATAACGTATAATAATAATAACTCGTGTGAGACCGATATTAGACCTTTACAATACAAAATATTCTGTCCAGAAATAACACTGTAAATGTTCCACCCCCCTTGTGTTCGCATATTTGTTAGTAGGGGATAATAGTGGTACAGTCCGTTGCTATAGCAGCGAATGTTGCGGCTGAGGCATCTCCAGGACGAGCAGGTCTGCGCTGGATCATAGAGAAAAGTATAAAGGATCCTGTGTATTGTACATGCGGGGGGTAGTAGTTCACCATCAAGTGTAATATGGAAGTTCTGAGGCTTGTAGTTCCTCACTGGGAGTAGTATAGGCATGGTGGGGGTTGTAGTTCCTAATCAGTAGTGGTATAGTCATCCTTGGCGTTGTAGTGCCTCATCAGGTGTAGTATGGGCATGCTGCGGGTTATAGTTTCTCATCAGGAGTAGTATTGGCATGCTGGGGGTTGTAGTCTCTCATCAGGAGTAGTATTGGCATACTGGGGGTTGTAGTGCCTCATCAGGTGTATTATGGGCATGCTGGGGGTTGTAGTCTCACATCAGGAGTAGTATTGGCATGCTGGGGGTTGTAGTTTCTCATCAGGAGTATTATGGGCATGCTGTGGGTTGTTGTCTCTCATCAGGAGTAGTATTGGCATGCTGGGGTTGTGGTCTTCCATGAGGTGTAGTATAGGTATGTTGGGGTTTGTAGTCCCCATCAGGAGTAATATGGACATGCTCGGAGTTGTAGTCCTTATCCAGTATACTATAAGCATGCTGTAGTCCTTCATCAGGTGTAGCATGGGGATGATGGGGGTTGTAGTCCTTCATCAGGTGTAGCAGACATGCTGGGACATTGGTTGTAATACAGACATGCTGGGCCTCGTAGTTCCACATTGTTCGATCCAATAAAATGACCTTTTCTTCTTCATGTAGTATATAAATCCTGTGACGTGTTGCTGCGGCCATGTATAAGTTGGATCTTCCCATAGACCCTAAGGAACTCGCTGCTGTCGAAAGGCGAAGAAACAAAGAGCAGCAAAGGCAGAGCCGGATATTCAATGCCAAAGCTCGGACAATCGGGGTGAGTGCGGGGTGTACTGCGCCTCTGATGTGTGAGCCCCATGTGTGGGAGCAGAATGTATTAATGGCCGTCTTGTGCAGGTGGATGTGGCAGCACTGGAGAAGCAGGTGGAGGAGAGGAGGACACTGGAGAGGACTGAGAAGGCGCGGGACCAGGCATTTGGTAAAGATTATTGATTCTGACGCTTTAAAATCGTAAGTGCGCTCTGTCCGTGATCCTGGACACAGATTCTGGACACGGGATGGAGCATTAGCGTAATATATATGATACAATGAGTTCCTGCTTTCTCACTAAACTGCAGTGATGACCACGATTGGAACGGTTGTCAGAAATACCAGATACACCCCAGGACTGTGATATTGATGATCTATACTCAGTATAAGTCAGTGGGATCAGATCAGTACACCTAGCACCCTCGGCGATCAGATCAGTACACCTAGCACCCTCAGCAATCAGATCAGTACACCTAGCACCCTCGGCGATCAGATCAGTACACCTAGCACCCTCAGCGATCAGATCAGTACACCTAGCACCCTCAGCGATCAGATCAGTACACCGAGCACCCTCAGCGATCAGGATCAGTACACCTAGCACCCTCAGCGATCAGATCAGTACACCTAGCACCCTCAGCGATCAGATCAGTACACCTAGCACCCTCGGCGATCAGATCAGTACACCTAGCACCCTCAGCGATCAGATCAGTACACCTAGCACCCTCAGCGATCAGATCAGTACACCTAGCACCCTCAGCGATCAGATCAGTACACCGAGCACCCTCAGCGATCAGGATCAGTACACCTAGCACCCTCAGCGATCAGATCAGTACACCTAGCACCCTCAGCGATCAGATCAGTACACCTAGCACCCTCAGCGATCAGATCAGTACACCTAGCACCCTCGGCGATCAGATCAGTACACCTAGCACCCTCGGCGATCAGATCAGTACACCGAGCACCCTCAGCGATCAGGATCAGTACACCTAGCACCCTCAGCGATCAGATCAGTACACCTAGCACCCTCAGCGATCACATCAGTACACCTAGCACCCTCAGCGATCAGATCAGTACACCTAGCACCCTCAGCGATCAGATCAGTACACCTAGCACCCTCAGCAATCAGATCAGATCAGTACACCTAGCACCCTCAGCGATTAGATCAGTACACCTAGCACCCTCAGCGATCAGATCAGATCAGTACACCTAGCACCCTCAGCGATCAGATCAGTACACCTAACACCCTCAGCGATCAGATCAGTACACCTAGCACCCTCAGCGATCAGATCAGTACACCTAGCACCCTCAGCAATCAGATCAGATCAGTACACCTAGCACCCTCAGCAATCAGATCAGATCAGTACACCTAACACCCTCAGCGATCAGATCAGTACACCTAGCATCCTCAGCGATCAGATCAGTACACCTAGCACCCTCAGCGATCAGATCAGTACACCTAGCACCCTCAGCGATCAGATCTGTACACCCAGCACCCACAGCGATCAACTGTGTGAATAGGTCTCAGCACATGAACTAATGCTGAAGCCTTTTTACATTGTATCAAAAACAGTGCTATACATGTTATAATTAGAGATGAGCGAGCACTAAAATGCTCGGGTGCTCGTTATTCGAGACGAAATTTTCCTGATGCTCGAGTGCTCGTCTCGAATAACGAGCCCCATTGAAGTCAATGGGAGACCCGAGCATTTTTCAAAGGGACCATGGTTAGGGAATAAAATGTGTTATTCAATTGAAAAAGAATGTCTTCTGATAAGTGATCAGATGTATGCAAACATCTACAACCTATTCTTCACTGTTCCGCGCGTATATTATCTCCCGACAAGTTAGCAGATGTGAAGAACAGTGAAGAATAGAATAAAAACAGTGAACACAGGATCATTTAAGTGAAAAACGCAGTGAAAAACACAGTGAAGAATAGATTGCAGATGTTCGGCACATCTGCTTACTTGTCGGGAGATACGCTGTCCCGGGATCCGCTCCTCTTCTTCCACTGAAGTCTCCCCGATCTCTCTGCCCTTCCTGATGTCTCTGTGCCGCTGCCCCGGTGTCTCCGTGCCTGCCGCTGCCCGATGTCTCCGTGCCTGCCGCTGCCCGATGTCTCCATGCCTGCCGCTGCCCCGGTGTCTCCGTGCCTGCCGCTGCCCCGGTGTCTCCGTGCCTGCCGCTGCCCACGATGTCTCCGTGCCTGCCGCTGCCCCGGTGTCTCCGTGCCTGCCGCTGCCCCGGTGTCTCCGTGCCTGCCGCTGCCCCGCTGGCTCCGTGCCTGCCGCTGCCCCGCTGGCTCCGTGCCTGCCGCTGCCCCGCTGGCTCCGTGCCTGCCGCTGCCCCGCTGGCTCCGTGCCTGCCGCTGCCCCGCTGTCTCCGTGCCTGCCGCTGCCTCCCTGCCTGCCGCTGCCCCGCTGTCTCCGTGCCCGCCGCTGCCCCGCTGGCTCCGTATCCGCCGCTGCCCCGCTATCTCCGTGCCCGCCGCTCCCCGATGTCTCTGTGCTGCTCCCTGGTGTCTCTGTCCTGCTCACCATGTTCTTCAATATGTTCTTCACACACATATATATTGTTCTTCACATGCTATTTTGTTCGCACCGTTTCGCGCGTATCTCCCGACAAGTAAGCAGATATGCTTAACATCTGTAATCTATTCTTCACTGTGTTTTTCAATGTGTTTTTCACTTAAATGATCCTGTGTTCACTGTGTTCACTGTTTTTATTCTATTCTTCATTGTTCTTCACTGTGTTTTTTTAATTAAATGCTCGATCTCAAGCAGGGGAAATACTCGTCCGAGCAACGAGCCGTTTCGAGTACCTTAATACTCGAACGAGCATCAAGCTCGGACGAGTATACTCGCACATCTCTAGTTATAATGTATATAGTGGCTGTGCTTGGTACTGCAGCTCAGTTCCATTCATATGGTCATGTGATCAATGGATGTGATGTCTCGGACTGCGTTTGTGGCATCTGTTGGGCCCCCGCCATAAACACAACACATATATTACCTACCCCAAGTATAGGTCATTAGTATCGTTGTCCTAGACACCCCTTTAATTCTCTTCATGAACCCACAGATGCCGACAGAGATTCATACGATAAAATTGCTCTGATGCTGGAGCAGAAAGAGCAGCAATTGTCCCGTGATCTGGACCAGGCCGTACTGAATTACAGGACGCAGAATCAGAAGCCCGAGACCCGGAGAGAATTCGACCTGTATGATCCAGATGCACTGAAGAAGGACCGGCCGGCCCGCATTAGTGACGATGACCCCAGGTGTGGACCCGCCAGCCTGCAGAAGTTTGCCGGAGAAGACCTGAGTGAGAAGAATCGCAAAGAGCTGCAGACAGAGATGAATAAGAAATGGCTGTCACAGCAGATAGATGAGAGGAAGAGGAGTGAGGCACAACAGATGTACGCAGGTCAGTCACCTTATAAGGTGTCCCATTACTGCATGGCTAGGAAATTCTGTAACATTCTGGGGAGGTCCAAACTCTGGGATTGCTTCCAACTGTGAGAATAAGAGGCATGAGTGCTGCTGGCACTGTACATTGTCTCCTGCCTCACAAGTCTCCATACGCATCATTTTATGACATTCTTGCAAAAAGTGGCCAACTCCTTTAAAGGGGTTTACCCATGAAAGAAAATTCTCAAATTTTAATCCTCTATTATAGGTCGATTTAGACCGAAACGTCGCAGAAAGTTACCTGTGATCTGTTGTCACAATATATGATTTTTTCAAATGTTTGGTGGAGCTGTAAATATAAACTATATGATATGAATTAAAAGAAAATCCAAAAAATCAACATAGGATGTGTGCTACGTTTTTCTCTACTATGTATTGGGGCTGAGTGCCCGACGCAAGCACCATCCGCATTTTATTAGGAGTGCGGTACCCCTGTTTCCTGGACAGTGTGGTTAGATTATCAGGGTACAGGGTTTATCTACCATCTCATTCAGCTCCTAAACATTCACTAGTATATGATACATAGAAAGAGATGATGAGATCCATGAGATGCATATTACACATGACTTATATCACAGCCATAACATACACAGCTCTGCTATATCTCACCTATAACACATACTGTCAGATCTGCTGTGCCTCCCCCTCCCCGGATAAAGATCTGTCTGCAGCTTTACTCTCCTCACACGCCTGCAGGAAGTCAGTGTCTGTGTGTGAGCTCGTCCTGAAATTCAAGGGTGGGGGATAGAGGAAGAGAGGAGCTCAGTGCAGCGTCAGACAGGAGAGCAATATGGCTGCCAAGGGGAACCAAAAGTGTATCAACCAGGACTGATAGAGACAAATTGGAATTATATCTGTGAAATGCTGTATTTTTGTTAATAACAGGGAATTAGAGAATGTGTTATTTTGTTATCCTGAGTACATATAAGAAACTTGTCTTCAAGGGAATGCCCCTTTAAGTGAACATTTCATACAGTGATACAGAGCTGAAGTGAATTTCCACCTTCATCTATTCCATGTAAGTCACAACTAACTGGTTGTGGCTACACTGCAATACCACACACAGCCTTTGGTGAAGAGTGGAGCTGTTTATGACAGTATTTACAATAATATTTGGGTTGTTATTGCTGCAGATAATTTATATGACAGAAAGAGGATGGAGCTGGATGAGAGAGCTCAGCATCTAAGCAAGATGGAAGAAGAGTGCAGGAGGGCAGTGGACATGGCCACCAATAATTTCAATCAGGCCTTGGTAAGTCCTATGGCCAGTGACAGCAGAGTGACCTGTGACCTGTCTATGATGGTGACCTTTGTTATTGGTGCAGGCCATGGAGGCGCAAGAGCGTCAGAGATTGCAGAAGCAGCAGGAAGAAGATAATAATTTTGCAGAGATTTACAACCACTTGACAGGAGACATACTGACCGAGGACCCGGCAGTGGCAGTCAGCGCCTTCGGGCCTCATCGTGTCGTGCCAGATCGCTGGAAGGGAATGAGCCCAGAGCAGCTGAAAGACATCTTAGAGACTCAGAAACAGCAATGCCAAGAGAAACAGGTAACATGCCCAAGCTCCGCACCCCCTGGCACCACGATACAGGGTGTAAATGGCTTATAGTCATGATACAGCAAGTCCAATTCTTAGATCTATGTTCAATCTGTGAAACTGTATACAGTCTGCATCGTCTGTGAATAAGCCCAGCAATCCCAATACGGCTACACGTCATATGTCAGGTAACCAGTATGTCTTATTCATGTTCTCAGAGGCTTAAGGAAGAGGAGAAGCAGCTGGACACGGAGTGGGACAGACAGCGGACATTGGCTGCACGCGCCGCAATGACTATGGAACAGCAAGAGCAGGAATTCAGCAGGGAAATGAGGAAGAGGCTGGACGAGTACAACAAGCAGCTGAGCCGAGAGCAGAGGGCACAGTGCGTATCTCCCCGTGTTAGGTTATACTTTTAGAAGGGGCTCATTCGCATTGCCATGGACTGTGCAGTGTCCTGTTTCATGGACCGACCATATTAAGCTCAGAGTCCCATCCCTTGGACTGTGGTTGATCACTGAGGTGTGAAAGAGACCTAAATCTGCACTTAGACAAGGTCATTGATATTTAAATGGGATATGTATCTGCTCACTGGGGTTCATCACTTGTATACCCTGTGCCCTATTTACCTGTGTGGGACCTCCAAAACACAGTCTGTGCTCTGTACATGTCTATGGGTTTCCCAGGATATAGACTGTGCTCCAGTGACTTCATTGGTACTTCCAGGACACAGCCTGTGCTCCATTCATGTCTATGGGTATCCCAGGATATAGTATGTGCTCCATTCATGTCTATGGGTGTCCCAGGATATAGAATGTGCTCCATTCATGTCTATGGGTGTCCCAGGATATAGCATGTGCTCCATTCATGTCTATGGGTGTCCCAGGATATAGAATGTGCTCCATTCATGTCTATGGGTGTCCCAGGATATAGAATGTGCTCCATTCATGTCTATGGGTGTCCCAGGATATAGCCTGTGCTCCAGTCATGTCTATGGGTGTCCCAGGATATAGCATGTGCTCCATTCATGTCTATGGGTGTCCCAGGATATAGCATGTGCTCCATTCATAGCTATTGGTCTCCCAGGATATAGCCTGTGCTCCAGTCATGTCTATGGGTGTCCCAGGATATAGCATGTGCTCCATTCATAGCTATTGGTCTCCCAGGATATAGCCTGTGCTCCATTCACTTCTATGGGACCACCAGGACTATGAATGTGCCATAGAAGTAAATAGTGCATAACACATAAAGAATATAAAACCTGACATGTATTATTTGGATTAATGTAATTTCTGGTTCTTTTCCAGCATGGAGTACCTGGATAAAGTGGTCTACACCAACAACCCCACTGCCCATTACCACACACAGTTCAACACTACGAGCCGCTGAGTGACCCCTGACCCCAGGAAGCATAAATAAATCTAAGATATTCTTTATGGTGAACTGTAATCAAATTGTAATAAAGATGAGTTCAATGTGAACTAAGTCTTATTTTTGTATGCAGTATACATTGACTTTTGTTTATGTAATAAGTTATTGGGAGCCGCGTCCTGTGCTCTATGCGCTTCTATAAGTGATGATACCCTAATATTTCTCTGATGATAAGGATGGAGCCCACCCCCCCTCCTTGGCGTAATGTACTGAGAAAAAATGCTGTCATGTGGGATTAAATATTATTGCTGTATTTCCCAAATATTTACCACCACATGGTGTAAGGAAATGATACGTACAGTGTCCTTACAACACCACCAGGTGCAGCTTAGATAGGAGTGTGGTACAGGACCTAAATAATCCATGGGGTTTGGATATGAGTGCAATGCCCCAATAATACAAATAATGCTGTCACATGGTGTTTAATACCTGGGTCTCACTGTGTAAAATAATTACCACCCCCATCATAAGATATTAGCGCCATATAAAAAAACACCATAACCTGGTGTTAATATATTAGCGGCATATACAGGGCTCAAAGATACACAGATATATAATGAGTGCCATATGGTAATAAATGTAATGGTGTCATATGGTGTTTAGGTATTACTGACATCATATAGAAATATATTGTACAAGCAGGGGCGTAACTACAGTGGTAGCAGCTGCTATGGGGCCCACAATGCCAAAGGGCCCTATAATCCAACCTGACACTAAAGAATGAAGGATGTGCACCATTATATACATATTTTGCTAAACATTGTACATATATATGTGATGTATATATGCTGTGTGTATGGAGTGTATATATGCTGAACGTCTGTATCTAGCACCATATGTGGGTTTATATGTGATTTGTATATGCTCTATTTGTTGTATGTAAGAGTGAAGAACTGTATATTTATATATATATATATATATATATATATATATGAGTATAATATGCATATTTTAAATTGGGAAGGGGGCCCCATTTAGAAGTCTGCTATGGGGCCCTGTCTTTCCTAGTTACGCCCCTGTGTACAAGACACAGATGTGGTGCTACCTCATGACATGACATTATTGCCACAAGATGTCCAGCCAAGGATGTGGCTGCATTAGGACCCCGGAAAGTACAGGGACCCCCCGGAAAGCACAGGATCTTTCTTGAAATCCGCTTTCCCTTTAAGACTGACAATCTACCGTCTTAAATATTGACGCGGTCCCTTTAAACGAGCGCTGAAGGACGCGTCACCGCTATTGGCTGGCTGCCTGCAGCGCCGCCTTCCTCATTGGCTACAAAGTTTATCTGCCTCCGTGCTGTCCGCCGTTCTTATTGGTCGGTCGCGAGGCTGGCTGTCTGTCTATTGGCTGACTGCTCTGCCTGGGCTTCTGGAGAAACATGGCGAATCTGAGGAGCTTGAAGGTGAGATACTGGCAGGTGGAAGGTGAGGCGGGCGCAGTGTATGGAGGGCGGGGGGCAATGCTCTGCAGCTATCACTGGTTCTATAGCTGGAGAATGACTACAACTCCCAGCATGCTCTGGGCGCCACAGGCTGCATAGTCCTGCAGTGTATCCTGCAGGCAGAGGCTGCACAGTGCCCACCATGTGCCCAGGACATGGCAGAGCTCCAGCATTACACACTAGTGGTCACTGCAGGAGTCCCCTGGGCATATCGTGGGGTGTCATGTTTTGGGGTCTATAGGATTTAACTACCAGTTCCCTATTGGTTGTGTGGGGAAAGATGCGGCTACATTCACACTTTGCTCCCTGTATTACGTCTGGAGCCATTCCCCGGGTAATCGCGTGACGTCCTGATGTCCTTCATGTGTGTGATAAGGATGTGTAGTCCTAGAAGGACAAACCCTTTAATTCTTCACACCGGGCATATTGTCACGAGCCTCTGGACCAGTATTAAACAATATTGATTGTTATTTCCTATGCACCGGCTAAGGGATAACAATAAGATCAGTGCTGGGACCTCACAGATCATAGGAACAGGGGTCTCGATCTCTCTGGTTGATGGAGCCACAGGTTGCGCATGTGTCCTTGCCCCCCGGTTCCAGTGGCGTAGCTAGGAGTGGCAGGGTCCGATAGCAGACTTCGATATGGGGGGGCCCCCCCTTCCCACTTGAAAATTATGCATATTTGTATACTCGCACATGCAAGTTACAACTCATATAGAGCATATACACACATACAGTGACATTTACAAACACACAGAATATATACACACATACAGTATATGCAGACGCGGTACACCACATACACATAAAACATATACACATCACAGAAGCAGCATATACACATCACATTTATGTTATATACATATTATGCAGTACAATGTGCAGCATAATATGGATATAATGATGCACATCCTTCACTCATTAATGTGTCAGGTCGGATGCTGGAGCCCCCTGACACTGTGGGCCCTATAGCGGTTGCTATGGCTGCTACCACTGTAGTTACGCCCCTGCCCAGTTCAATACTACAGTGTTGGGAATTGCTGAGGTCAGCGCTCAGGTATCTTCATCAGTTATAGGAGTGCTGGGGAAACCTTACAGTTTGGTTGTTCAACACTCCTGGAGTATTGAATGCTCAATCTACTGCTCCAAGAGTACATGAGGACAGAACCCCATTCGCCATAATGTGCCACTTTATTCTGTGGTGTTCAACCCTTGCTCAGTTAAACAAGGAGTTAAACAAGTTTGTTTGACATAACTGATCACTTTGTTGACTCATAGACTCTCGTGGGTCCTTTGTTTTCCATCTTGCCCTGTGGCAGAGCAGCAAGTAATATGCTGTCAACTACAAGATGCTGTGTCCCTCCCTAGGAGAAGGTTGTTGTGTTCTAGAAGACAGTACTAGAAGGGCGCGCTCATAGCACAGGCAGCCGCTGAGTATTACTATCCATGACACTTCCTTACTGTGTAAGTGACGTATTGGGATTTTCTGGTTCTTTCCTCTCAGGGCCTGGTTGGCATCGTCACCGGTGGAGCCTCGGGTCTTGGCCGAGCCACAGTGGAACGTCTGATACGACAAGGAGCCAGCGCCGTCATTCTAGATTTACCAAGCTCTGACGGGAACAACGTAGCCAAGTCTCTAGGGGAGAAGTGCGCCTTTGCACCCACAGATGTAAGGACAAGAATTTTCATCTTGGATGCTGCAAGTCTATAGAAGTCAGTAGGGGAACCAAGGGTCACAGACACTGTGGGTTCCCCCGTTACCTGCACTGGAGGGGTTTTGTACTGAGAAAGTGATAAAAGGGCATTAACCCCTTCAGTCTTATAAATAGACCCCTACCTATTAGAAATAGGCTAATCCTAATAGTCTTATATTTATGAACAACAGAACACAACCCTTTGAGCATCTAAGAGTTGAAGATCGTATCCATAGGAAAGTGGATACTGGGACCAAATCTGAAGATCTACTGGAGTCTTCTTGTATAAAACTTTTTCCTATGCAGGTTCCCCTTGGATCTTACAATGTAAAGGCTACACATTGGTATTTTGTAGATTCAGTATAGGCCTTGGAGGTGGGGAAAAAAAAGCAGAGGGTCACCTTATTGGACATTTAAACTAGTTGTACATTGTCAGATAATGGTGGGGATTTTTCTTGGTCAGCAAATCATTTATTACCTGTGATGTCAGTCTATGGCATCTGGTATCCTCAGGGCTAAAGTCCTCATTGCACACACTCTGGGCACCGTGCCAGTGCAACTTGGCATTTTTATCTGTTGGCAGATGGCGATTCATTTTACCTATGATAAATCTTTTTGAAAGCTATATTGTAGTTCCTGCAGGGAGGGGTTGGCATCAGGGCTGTATTTAAGCTTGAGGTTGCCCTAAGCACTTGCGCCCCCTATTGGTGTCATTCAGGTTATTACTTTTGTCTAGCAGCGGCCTCCCTACACCAATAAAATGCTCTGCAGCGGCCTCCATTCACATGTCTCTCCTCCAACCATGAAGATATATATTAGTCTGTGTCCATGGTTGTTGGGGAGGGGTGTTGCGTGTACTAAATATATAGATGTCAGAAATGTTTTATTTTCTTTTTTTTTGCCGTGTCCCGTGCCCCCTTCTTCCTTTTGCCAATGGTGCCTAGGTGGAAATATGGTCCTGGTTGCTATGCATTATTGACCTTTTTTTTTTTTTTTTGATTGGCATGCCTGATCTTGTGGCATGGTAACAAGTTAACATCTTGCTACAAATGCCTTCCATGCGAACAACCATTTAGTTTGCTGCCCTGACCTCATTTCTACATACCTTGGCATGGAGGATGTACTGCCCTGTAGAAACTCAACCAGCGCCCATAAATATAATCCTGGTCAATAATTCTATATAAGACTAATTAAAACTGCAACAGCTGATAACAGAGAACATCATATCACATTCAGCTGTACACATCATTACACAGATTACAAGTGATGTGTTCTTACACGTACCTGGATCATTGGGCAAAGTAAACGTGTAGATGTTGCAGATCCCAGCAGTTTTAGATGTTCTCCCCAGTCTTCTGTTTCATCCATAGGTGACCTCTGAGGCTGATGTGAACAATGCGCTGGAATTGGCGCGCTCAAAGTTTGGGGGAGTGAATGTCGTGGTGAACTGTGCTGGGATCGCAGTTGCTATTAAAACTTACAACAAGAACAAGCAGAAGCCTCACAGCTTGGAGGATTTCCAGAAAGTTATAAATGTGAGTTTAGTAAATCCTATAGATAGTTGGTGTACACATATATACAGATCTATCACTCTCATCATGTCTTGATTTTTGTACCATGATCCTTTCATTGGGCAGCTCTTAGATTTCCTGTACAATGCCCAATTTCCCCTGTAATGGCACTGTAGGAGCCATAAACATTAGTTCCTTGGTTCTTCTACTAATTTATCTGCACTTCTCTCTCAGGTGAACATCGCTGGCACCTTTAATGTTATCCGCCTGTCAACAGGTGAAATGCTGAAGAATGAGCCGGACAAGGATGGGCACAAGGGAGTCATAGTGAATACAGCCAGCATTGCCGCCTTTGATGGACAGGTAGGGAATATGTATCCTCTTTTATAGCCTCCTGATTTTTAACCTCCTCAGCCAGACTTTTATGATCATAAAATGTCTGCAGATGGAGGGTTATGTGATTAGTCCGTAAAGGAACTGCCAGGACCTTATGATGGTAATCATGAATATAAGATTGAGTACCTGGCAGGGCGATTGCTTATGGACAGATAGAGATCACATGACCCATTTTATGGTCAGGAATCTCTAGCTGATGAGGTAAAAGACGGGAGGCTTCACTTTACATATCAAGAAAGCGGAGCAGAACATTTATTTAATGTATATTGGTAAATTACCTAATAACCTGCATCCCCCACATACACACTTACACACACTTTGCTTGTTTTGTCACTTACTAAATCATGTTTCATTTGTAGGTTGGACAAGCGGCATACTCTGCATCCAAAGGTGGAATTGTAGGGATGACGCTCCCCATCGCTCGAGACCTGGCTCCACTTGGCATCAGAGTTGTGACAATTGCTCCTGGTACTTTAGTATTAATGCATCTTATATATTTTAGCTTTATTATGCGTCTGTATAATGTCTTAATGTCTCTTTTAATTTTAGGATTATTTGCTACTCCTCTCCTCCTTGGACTTCCTGAAAAGGCGAGAGAATTCCTAGCAAAGCAAGTCCCATTCCCGAGCAGGCTGGGTGACCCTGATGAGTATGCCCACCTGGTGCAGACCATCGTAGAGAACCCCATGATAAATGGAGAAGTCATACGTCTTGATGGCGCCCTTCGTATGCAGCCATAGTGAAGTGACTGCCATACGGGACTACACTAGGCTCCCCCGTCCATGATGTAAGGTATCAGAGCTCTGTTACACATGGAGCAGTGATGGAATGTACTATAAGACTGTAATGGGGGTGATGCCCCCGAGTGCCTCACCTGCCAGGAATGTGCCCAGGTCTGACAAACACCTGGAAGATCTGTTATTGGTTGTTTCATAGAATCGTTCATAAATAATTTGGAGGTTAAATAATACGTGTTTTAATAATAATAAATTTCGTTACTTGATTTTATTGTAAGTAATGTAGTCTTATTAACCTCTTTGTTACCAGTTTGGCCCATTTACATATACAATGGACTCTCACGGTCAATATGTACAGATACATGGTGGGTAGGTTCCCAGAATATACTGCTACAGTGGGTACAAAAGTATTCAGACCCCTTGCTCTATTTCATTCACCCAATTGGTAAGATCAAAAAAAGTATTTCTCTGCTCATTAATGTGCACTCTGCTCCCTATCTTGACAGAAAAAAAAATGTAGATATAAATATTCAGACATTTTTGCTGTGACAAATTTGGATTTCACTCACAATCTGTCCATTTCCTTCTGATCATCCTTGAGATGGTTCTGCTCCTTCATTGGAGTCCAGCTTTGTTTAATTTAACTGATTGGGCTTGATTAGGAAAGGCACACACCTGTCTATATAAGACTTCACAGCTCACAGTGCATGTCAGAGCACATAAGAATAATGTCTAAAAAACTGCTTCACTGTGGGGATTATGAGAGTATAACTAGTGGTTAAAACATAACCTTTATTAATATATTCTAATAAAACGATAAGGAATCCTAAACTATATTTGTGTTAAAAGAATTAGAATCCAACCCCGACAACAGACTGATGAGCATCAATTTCTGCTTGGATCTGACAGGTAATATTGGGAGGCTTTGACAGCCACTGGTTGTAATGGAAGGAAAGATGAATGCGGCCAAGTACAGAGATATCCTGGATGAAAACCTCTTCCAGAGGCTCTGGACCTCAGACTGGTCCAAACCTTCCAACAAGACAATGACCCTAAGCACACAGCTAATAACACAGCAGAAGCTTCATAGCTGACTTTTGAAAAAATATATTTTTATTGCATATCCCACACATAGGTACAAGACATTGAGGTCAGCACAGTCGTCTCATGAACTCTTGAGGGTGCTGTCACACGTCGCGTTTACTGCATGTGTTTAAAAACGCATTGCTACAGCTGAAGGGATATTTCCCTAATTAAACAGCTGTTAACGCTTGCGTTTACAAAACGCATGCCTTTATTCTTTGGTTCGGTACGATTATGTGGATACCAAATTTGTATAGGTTTTATGTTTTCATACATTTAAAAAAATTAAAACCTCCTGTACAAAATTATTTTGGGGGATTTTGCCATCTTCTGGCGCCAATAACTTTTTCATACTTTGGTGTATGGAGCTGTGGGTGGTGTGGTTTTGCGGATTTTGATGATGTTTACAATGTTATCATTTTTAGGACTGTACGACCTTTTGATCACTTTTTATAGAAATTTAAATGGCAAAAAAGTGCCATTTTCGACTTTGGGCGCGATATTCCGTTACGGGGTTAAACGCAGTGAAAAACCGTTATCATATTTTGATCGGGCATTTTCGGACGCGGCAATACCTAATGTGTTTGATTTTTACTGTTTATATTTTTATCAATTCTAGGGAAAGGGGGGTGATTTGAATTTTTAGGTTTCTTTATTATAATTTTTTTATTTTTACTATTTTTCAGACTCCCTAGGGTACTTTAACCCTAGGGTGTCTGTACGATCCTATCATATACTGCCATACTACAGTATGGCAGTATATGGGGATTTCACTACTCATACATTACAATGTGCTGACAGCATATTGTAATGAATGGGTTAACCCGAAGTAGCTTCGGGTCTTCGTGAGACGGGTCTACCATGGCGACGGATCGCCGCTCCCCGATGACGTCACGGGGAGCGACGCACCACGGAAAGATGGCGGCGCCCGTCGGCACCTTTGCCGGCGGCGATCAGCGGTAAAACACCCGCTATCGGTGCCGGCAATATGCAGCAAAGACTTACCGGCTATGGAGAGGGCTACCGGGACCCGACATGTGACGTACTATTAAGTCACATGTCGGTAAGGGGTTAAGTGTTGACCACTAGTAAAATTGAGAGGTTTAGCTGTAATCTATAGGACAGTGGTGGCGAACCTGTGGCACTCAGAGCCATTTCTGTGGGCACTCAGACCATCACCCCAGGACCAAATCTTCCTGCAGTCCCAAGCAACTTAAGAGATACTGCTCTCAGCGCTATTTTACAGCGACACTTTATTGAATGTTTGGAACTGTGGGAAAAGTGAGAAGGTGTTGACAGAAGTGCATTATCTTTAGAGGTTTTCATTCTGGACCCACCATTCTTCCCCTACAGAGAGACCCTAGAGAGAAGCTACAACAAGAGTCAGAATTTGCCATCTTTATTTTAACTGTATTGGTGGCTTCAGGGGCTAATATGATTGAAAGATGTGGAAAAACAGGTAGCGATAAGTTACTGCTTAGAATGCCATGTTGGCACTTAATGGTAAATAAGTGGATTTTGGTTGTAGTTTGGGCACTCCAAAAGGTTCGCCATCACTGCTATAGGATCTACAATACATAACATGTAACGCAGAATAAAACCATGAAAATAAACAGATTCAATGGAAACCGAGCCCTAACATATTTGGAGATTATGATTACACAATTGTAAGGATCTAACTTTATGCAATGTGACGCAGTACTAAGATCACCTACTAAAACGTCCCCAATGTGAGACTTTAATTACAGAGAAACTACAGAACTGCTAAGGTGATAAACTCTGTAGGCCGTGCTGGAGAATAGACTTGCTAATCACTCATTATGTCTGCGTCATTGTCAAATATGGATATCAATAAAATATTCAATATACATAAAATACAAATATTAAAATAATGAAAATCCCACAATAGAATAGATATACTTTTAACCTAATGTAAACAGTCAGACCAGAATGGTACTTAAAGGTCATCTACCACCAGGATGAAAGACTGTATGCAAATGGGCCTGAGGGGCTCCACTCCTCCCCATTAACAACTATGGAGCCTAGGGCCCTCCAGGCTCATTTGCATACAGTTCTTCATCCTGGTGGTAGATGCCTCTTAAATCCAGGATACAAAATAAACAAGTCATATGTAGGCGGTTTGAGGGCAGTACCAAACCAATCCAATGGATAGGAGTTGTGCTTTTTCAGGAAAAAGGATAGCTTCCTTTTGTTTTTATTATGCAAAATCCTTTTAACATGGGTAAATCAGGAGGGTCAACTAGGCACAGGGTCAGATCCATCTGGTAACAGCTTTCACATAAATGGTGCCGATTTGTTGTGAAGTGTATTGAAGGCTCTGGCAAAACTTCCAATAGTCATCAGTCATTGATTTTATCTCCTACACTTGAATATCCCATCAATGCATAGTATAGAGCAGTATACTGACTGTATGAGAGCACCACTGTTGTTCACTGGCCAAGTGCGGTATTGCATCTTTGCCCAAGTGGGAGACTTGTGATACCAGACACAGCCAGAGACCAGATTGATGCTAAAAGAAAAAAAAAAATCAAGTGGATCTTCCACTAGAGATCCCATTTTATATGTCATACATCGTGACTTACAAGTTGTGTCCCATTTTTGGAAAATCACGAGTTCTCTTGGTTTTTATGGAGCCATTTCAAGTCCATTTAGCAATTGATTAATATAATACAAATTCCCCCATTTAAAAAAGACAAACCAAATCTTCATGCGATGGTTCATTACGTCCTAAGTCTGAGTTCACACTCATCATGTCCAATGTGATGGGGAAGATGGCGCCATATCATTTCTTCTTCCTGCACACCACAGTCCAGCCATCTGGGTCTGGTTCTGGTCCCCCCTGATCAGGAGCCCTGCTGTGCGCACTGGATGCTGATGTACTGGGTGCAGTAGTAGGGGTAGCACCCGTCTCACAGTCCATGGCCTGTAACATAGGATAATACATAAGGATCAGCACATCCACAACTCAGATTTCCTCTGCATTATACACGGCTTATACATTAGGCTACATTGTATTGTTCATCATGCAAATGTGTAATGCTATATCTGCTCTGTGGCGGCGCCGCCGAGTAAAAGAAAAAAAAAAAGGGACTGATCAAAGTAGAAAAATCCTTTGAGGGATTTTCCGGAAAACACAGAAATGGATGCAGTTTTCTGAGCCAAAGGTAGAAATGGATCCAATAGGAATCATAAGTATAAAGAAAAGAGTAAGGTCCCATTCACACTATCTTTCCCCATGTAACAGGGGGTGCGCTGTGGAGAGAGGGATCACCGGTCCTCCTCTCTATGGCGCTGGGCGTATGCCATACGTTCGTGTGAATGCGCCCTAAACCTGACAGACAATCTTTAAAGAGATTTTTCGTTCACATGGGGATCGCGAGTCCCCAATGAACTATCCTATTCCGCATCTCACCTCCTCGTCCTCATCCTCACTGCTCTCCTCCTCGTCCTCCGGCGCTCTCACTTGCTGAACGTTTGCTTTAACATTGTATTGCTTCTGGCAGAGCTGAATGATCTTCTCTTTCACGCTGGTGACGTCCCCGTGTTGACATTGGGAGTAGAAGATGCAGAGCTGCTGGGCAATCTGGAATGACACCAGTCTGAGATGACAAGCGCCATACAACAATACAGCCTCTTCATCCGCCATCATCTGATGGTCTGGACTCTTAGTAATGTATACGTGTAATATACACTCCAAGCAAATAACTTATGTCAGATGTAAGACCAGAAGGCTGGACCCACGTGGGTGGAACAATCAATGGAGGTCATTGCTCTTACAACTACTGGGTCCGGCCTCTGTTAATAATACATAGGCACAGAAGCAGTTTTAAGTATATGTTATACAGTCAGTAATAACAGGTGACTGCTCCTATGGGGAGCGGCCCGTACTGTCAGACAAATATAGAAATGGAAAGAATCTGACTGTATGACCCAGCAAATCTTTCTGTACCAGTCTAACAGGAACCTTATGTAACCCTTCTGTGCCCTGGAGGATTCTGGGAAATCTTTATGTCATACCAATAAAAATTAACCCGCTGAGTAATGAAAAATCTAAAGCTCTACTTGCTGACAATACGTGGAAGCAGATTGTTACAATGCATCAGAGATTGTGCTTGTTATAAATTTTTTATATGATCGGGATGCCATTCACGGACCACATTTATAATGATTCCAGATTAGAGTGCGGTTCTATAAGATGACACTCGGGTGGTCTTCGGATCCCTATGCTATGTCCTTATGCTCTACACTAGGTATAAATACGGTGCATCAGCTTTGCCTGAAGTGTTCCTTTAAGGGAGCCTATAGATCTGCCCACCAGTCCAAACAATAGACAACCCCTTTAAATAGAGAATCATGTGCAACCTGAGAATAAAATGCCCTCACCACAGGTAAACTTCCATCCTCCACCATTGTGTCAAACTCATCATTCAGGATGCCTTGCAGGGTGTCCTCCACCTCATACTGCTCCAAATCGGCTGCAAACAAGACAATACAGTTACCCAGGGGTCAGACACAGGACCCGCTGCAGTTCTTACAATAGCAGGTACTACACCTTCTTGATTTATCCCTTTAAGGAGGCTGATACTGGATGGCAATCATCAAAGAAACTCAATATACATTTATTATGATATTACATGTAGTGTAGTTACATGTTAAAGCAGCTAGTTCCCTTCTCCCAAGCTGAGCATGCATGTTCATGGGGGGGAAAGTTTGGAGGGATGATAAAAAAAAAACTTTCATGTTAATAAATATATTTAACCATAGTGATATCACAGGATTTGTCGGCAGCCCTTTGCATACTTGTTGACAGTTTCCATCACATAGTGAAACGTTCCGCCACGATTTTCCTTTGTGTATACTTACAATTGGAGCAGAAATAATCATGCACGGCCTCCACCATCCACTGTGCCTTTTCCTGTCCATGCGGACCTCCGAATCCATTCTCTACAGCGATCTGGGAACATAAAGAGACAGTAATGTTTACTCCATTGACTACAGGAAGTCCTGCCTACAGTATACTGCCCCACCACACACAGGCAGGAACGTGCAACACTAGTCATCATATGGCTCCAGGATGACTCCCATGGAAAGAACATGCTCTTTTTATTACTTTCATCAGTTTTTTTTTCCATGTCAGCAGCAGCCAGTGTAAAATTACAGGCCGCCACATTATAAGAGATAATGGCTGTGACTCACCCTGAACCTCATGTACTGGTTTCCAGCCCCAACGCGGATCGTAAAGGGCACATGGCTAAAAATATGTTAGGGACCGGTAATAATACATGTCTGCCCGAGCTCTGGAAACCAGATAATGCAAAAATGGTCTGTAGATGTAGGTTCAACCCATGATCACAGCACTAAAGATGTGTCCACAAGTAATTCTACGGTATAATCCGTAGTGAAACGGTCATATACGTGTCAATTTTTCCTAAATGTCATGATATTTTCCCATAATACGGATTCTATACTGCAAGATATGTATGTGGGATACAGAGGGCTGCGGTTTATACATCTTTCACAAAACTCAATGCCACCTCTGCCCATTAAATGTTTTTAGTACTGCAGTGCTGTGACTTCCAGAATATGAATGATTGTGACGTAAAAGCAGAAGACCCATAGCATATAGACACAGTGGATTCTGGGATTTATGGATTACCTATCCTGTGTAGAGCTATAAATACAGAGTAGAGAAAGCAGATGGCTCCATCTAGGGCAGTGGTGGCGGACCTATGGCACGGGTGCCAGAGGTGGCACTCAGGCCATTGACCCCAAAACAGAGCTCACCAAACAGGACCAAAGTCACAAATTCTTCCTGCAGACGTAGGCAATTTAAGAGATGCTGCAATCAGCGCTTTTTTAAAATGACACTTCATTGGCTGTCTGGAACTGCAGTAAAAGTGAGAAAGTGTTGATAGAACTGCAGTATCTTTGTAGGTCATCCTACTGGACCCTACATTCTTACCGTACAGAGAGACCCTGGTGAGAAGCTACAATGATAGTATGAATGTGCCCTCCTTCTTTCAACTGTATTAGTGGCCTCAAGGGGGCCATTACGATTGATAAAATGCAATGTTGGCACATTGCGGAAAATAAGTGGATTTTGGTTATTGTTTGGGCACTCGGTCTCTAAAAGGTTCGCCATCACTGATCTAGGGTGTTGTGGATGGAAGAAGATCTACAGTACCTTAGCATGACCACTACAAAGAATATTGAGAAGTCTGCCTATGACTTTCACCGATGTGTAGTACTAGTCACAGCCGAGAACTGTAAGGGGTCAATCATACCCATATCCATTTTGTTCTTATCCACCAATAGTCTGTCCATTGATTTGTCCACTGTTACCTAAAAGTACAGATTAACTTTCTGGCATATTTCTCTTAATTTCTAATACAGATCCCCCGAGGTTCTAAAGAGTTATTACAGTGAAAATAATCACATTATTTATCATCTATACACTTAAAGGGAACCTGTTACCTCTATAAAGCCCCATAAACCTTAAACATGATGTCCAATTTTACGTGTCAACTTTGACGAAAAAGTTTTTTTTCCCCTCCGGTTTAGCAGATATCCAGTCACAAAGTCGAGGGAGCTTAGTTATCCAGTCAAGCTACTCACCTCCTCTGAGCCACTCAGCCTCAGATCAACGCTCTCTTCTCCACGTCAAAGGGTGAATTACCACACTTGCGCAGTGCATGTGTCATATCAGCCCTGCCTAGTGTGTCCCCGACACTGCTCACGCGCCAATACTGCCACTAAAATGAGGGAGGATTCTTTTACGTGGAGCTGACTAGAGGAGGGGCGAATGTCGGAGGCTCAGTGGCAGGAGGAGACTAGATAATTGGGCTCCCTCTTTGCTCCTCTGGATGTCTTCTAAACAAGAGAAAAATAAAAGTAGAGCCTTCATAATACCAGCAATAGGACACCAATGTACATCAATGAATAAGGCATAATGAATTATGTTTAAGGCTTATGGTGCTTTACAGAGGTGACCTTTAAGTGTACAGATGATAAAGAATGTGATTATTTTCACTGCAATACCTCTTCAGAACCATGGACCATAAATTCTGGATCTTTATTAGAAAATAAGAGAAATATGCCAGAAAGTAAATCTCTACTTTTTAGGTAACATTCACTCTCTCATGGGTTGTCTGTGATTTTCTTAGTGAATAAAACAAACCTTTCTACTTCCCACATGCAGCCCAATTCCTTTAAATAAGAGATTAAATGAAATTACTTCCCCCTATACACCACCTCCACAGAAAGTGGCCATGGTGGAACATGAAGGTTAAGTGGCCGGTGGCGAAGTGGGCTGACACAGGGCGTACCCAGCCCAATTGTATGCATTAGCTATAGCCGGGGAACATTCAGGCCTGAAAATTATAGCGCAATTCTACGACAGACAGGACCCGGCGTAGAATTGTCCGAAGGAGTAGCTGTCCCCCAGATACAGAGCCCCCTGATGCATCCAGTGGTGCCGGTAGGGGTGGGGACTTTGTTATACATGAGCATAAATGTCCCCAGATGTGTGAACAAGGCCTTAAATGATCAATGGCTTCTCCCAGATACTGCATAGAAATGCTAGACAACAATGTGCACCAGATCTCACTCTGTAGGAGTAACTAAGGGGGCTTTCCTGGTTGCTGACAATGTTGTAAGGGACCTCCCCCCTTTCCTGTCCCCTTCATCCGAAGTCTCCCTAACATTAAGATCTTTAATGTACAGCAGACTAACATTATGATAACTGGAGCCCAGTACTGGCTGTTGAGCCCTCCATGTCTACCCTGCAGCCTGAGTGATAGGACGCGCTGTTTGACACAGGGACCACCAGCCCGTAGCTACCCCTTCGTAGTCACCTGCAGCACCGGCCAGCTCCCAAGCACCGCCTGCACCGCCTCGTGAAACAGTCCACGTGAGTCCGGGCTGCGCGCCGCCATGACACCTCTGCCGCACAGACCGAGGAAGAGCGCCGAGCGCGGCCTGACACTGCACAGGCCACGTAATGGAGAGCCGAGCGCATCGATCAGCCGGGCGGATGGCGGACTCCTCTGTTTCCATGGAGACACAGCCACTAATAGTCAAATCCGTCTCCACGTTGCGCTGTAAATAATGTGACTCCTTCTCTATAGTCACTCATTTGGTTTGCAAAATAAGAAGCTGTTCCTAAAATAAAGGCCCCTCACATCATGGCCGCACACACATTCATCTCTGCAATAAGGAGACTACAAGCAGTAAATAACTAGTAGTAATAAATACTACCAGAAATAAATATATATATATTGTATGTGCTCACCATGACCCCATCTGCGTGCGCCATGTGGTGGCCGCAAGTTAGGACCTTTCCTAACTACAATCCACTAAACGCCCCCTACATCAAAATTTCCAGAGATTACTAACCCCACCGCCTAGTATACCTATAAAGTATAACACCACACACCTTTACCTGCCGCCACATTGTATAACGCCCCTTCTTGTGCGCCTAACTCAGTATAATGCCCCCTTCCTGTGCCCATCATATAATGCCCTGCCTTGTGCCTAGCTTACTGTATAATGCCCCTTACTATGCCCAAGATACTATAAAATACCACTAGTTTCCGACAGTCAGCAACTCAGCTCAGCCCGTGGCTGTCCGCATCGCAGATAGGGGTCTAGGATGTCAGCTGTGTCAGTGAGACACAGCTACCATCGATGGGGGAGATCGCTGATGCACTTTTGGCGGCAGCAGGTTGTGTTGAAACGCCGGTGGCGAGTGATGATGTCACATGCTGCCACCAAAACAGTGCATCAGCGATCTCCCCCAGCCCGAAGAGCAAGGAAGAGCCTGTATCATTGTGGGATCACTGGAAGGGAAGGTGAGGTAAGTATTTATTTTTCTGTAGCCATTTTCTACAGGGGACTGGTGGCTAAATTCTACAGGAGGCTGGTGGCTGTATACTACAGGGGGCTGGTGGCTGTATACTACAGGGGTCTGGTGACTGTATTCTACAAGGGGCTGGCGGCTGTATTCTACAGGGGGCTGGCAGGTTATACACTACAGGGGACTGGCAGGCTATATACTTCCAAAAACATTGTTGGAAGGGCCCCCACCAATTTGCGCCCAGGGGGCCCCACTACCCTTAATCCGGCCCTCACCCTTCCTATGCCCATCATACTATAAATTTCCCCTTCTTGTGCCTAGCTTACTGTATAATGCCCCTTCTTGTGCCCGGCTTACTGTATAATACCCCCTTTGTGCACCCATCATACTCTATAATGCCCCTTCCTGTGCCCAGCTTACTGCATATTGCCCCTTCTTATGCCCATCATACTATAAAATGCCCCTTCTTGTGCCTTACTTACTGTATTATGCCCCTTCTTGTGCCCAGCTTACTGTATAATACCCCCTTTGTGTACCCATCATAATCTATAATGCCCCTTCCTGTGCCCCTCATACTATCTAATGCCCCATTCCTGTACCCCTCGTTCTGTATAATGCTCCTGTGCTGATAAAGATAGTATTTCCCCCCTCCCCCCACCTCTTGAAATTACATCTCCCTAAAAACCAGGCCAGGATGCTTGGGCCATAAAACCAGTATGCAAAAGAACCAGATCCTATCGTAAAACCTAATGGCCCGATGGGAGGATTCGAGGAGCTTTATTCCGATGTCAGTAAAAGGTTATGCCCTGGCTAACGGAGATCACTTCTAGAACCCCCATCTTGCCATCAAATAAATATAGGCAGTCCCCTACTTAAGGACACCCGACTTACAGACGACCCATACTTAAAGACGGATCCCTCTGCCCATTGTGACCTCTTATGAAGCTCTCTGAATGCTTTACTATAGCCCCAGACTGCACTGATCAGTTGTAAGGTGTCTGCAATGACGTTTTATTGACAATCCTTGGTTTAATTACAGCAAAAAAAAATTTAAACTCCAATTGTCACTGGACCAATTTTTTTTTTTTTTTGTCTGGATCTACAATTATAAAATATACAGTTTCAACTTACATACAAATTCAATTTAAGAACAAACCTATGAACCCTATCTTGTACGTAACACGGGGACTGCCTGTACCTGTCATAGTTAAATATTTCAGCCACATGCTTTTCCCTAATAACTCCATCCAGGTCACTGCTGTTACTGTACCAAAGGTCACTGAATGGCATCCCCAATTACAGGAAGAAATAAATAAGCACATGGCAAGATATCATCAGATAAAGATTTTGAGGCATAATGGTGTCGTAGGACACAGTCATAAAAAAGCTATAAGGCATACTCCTAGCCTTGCTCATGCCATCACAGGCAGGGGGCTATATAGAAATTCAATTTTTTGGGGAATCCCTGGCAAATTCAATTTGTAGCTGCCTGTATCCACAGTTCTGTAGATCATAGAACCACAATCCTGATGCAATTTGAAAGATGCAATTCTTACATTTAATATGACACTCACATCATGTTTCTGGGTGCTATAAAACCAAAGAGGCAAATATGACTCTTCTCTGCTTATTCTCATATGACTTTGAAGGAAAATTTTCATAGGTAATTAGGTGAGATTTCACATAAAACACTGAATTCTAGAAATGACATGTCATACCCTGCCTGAGGGGGCTGGTAGTTTAATGGGGTCAAATATGATGACAGGTCCCCTTTAATATTTCAGCCAAGATGTTACTGTGAAGGATACTGATATAATCTGTGTTTGGTTGGGAGAGATTGCTGCACAATAAGTCTGTGAAGAACTGCAACTGCTGGATTAGGTTCTGTTGTGTTGGAGCCGGGCGCCCGCGACACACTGATAGCGCAGGTCCTATTCCTCCCCCCCTCGGCTTCCCTCCATCCTCAGCCGTCTTGGGGCTCACGGCACAGGTCCTCTGCTGCATGTGGGCATGGGGCCTAAATTGTTGGCAACCGCCAAGTGAGGAGCCTCTCTTTGAGTCACTCATTTTGGATTTGACTGATCTCTTACATCCCCACCAAGAATCTATATTGATTATGTACCTTCAACTAATTCTATATTGTCCCATTATCTGCTATATTACGGTATATTTGAACATGTATGGAAATGCAAAGCTGGAGGTAAGTGGCTGCCAGATTTATCTGAACTGCTTGTCTAGTGGAAACGACGAAGAAGCTGGCAATAATAATGGATACAGGAAGTTTGTTCTTAAGTTGAATTTGTATGTAAGTCAAAACTGTATATTTTATAATTGTAGATCCAGACAAAAAATTTTTTTTGGCCCCGGTGACAATCGTAGTTTAAAATTTTTTTGCTGTAATGGGACCAATGATTATCAATAAAGCTTCATTACAGACACCTTACAGCTGATCATTACATTCTGGGACTAAAGTAACATCCAGAGAGCTTCACCAGAGGTCACAATGGGCAGAAGGGTCCGTCTTTAACTAGGGGTCGTCTGTAAGTCGGGTGTCCTTAAGTAGGGGACTGCCTGTATAAGATTGTTGCTGGATCCCTGCGATACATGATCATTGTTGGGTTTCCATGAATATGACTAATGTAAAATGTTGCGAATCACCTGAAACAGAAAACTGAAGCAAAATATTTTTCTCTAGAATGAGGAAATTTTTCATGGGAAAAACCTGAGATCTGATGCTACCAGCAGTTGCTTGGGGCTTTTAGGAAGATCAGTCTCTACTTGTTGCCATAAAGCAAGAACTGGAGGGGCTTTTCTGGCGTCTTGATGTGGAGTCTACATTATATCAGTGTATTATCGGTCATCTTAGGCGTCTGTCTGTTTTTTTCCATGGCTTAGCAGGAAAGCTTCCGCTGACATTTGCAGCGTTGGGCCAGTTGTAGGTGGATACAATCACTCGTTGTGTGTAGAGAGAAGAGAAACCAGTTTTGTCTTACGTAAAAGGGGAAATCTCACACATACGGAACATTTCACATACAGAAACCACTTAGGGACTGACCTTCACTGCTTAGACTGTGCCTCAGAATAGTCTTTCCTGTATCTATGTCAGTCTCTTTTTATGGCTGTTATCACAATGCATTAAGCAAACATACACATTCCATATTACCAGCTGTCATCACCTGGGGCAAGTCACCTAAAAGGGCATTTAGGGTCATATCCTGTACAACAGGGGTAATAAAAAGGTGACACCTGTTTGATATGCTGTATACAGAGAGGTAAATATACACTCTGGAAAATACAGAAAATATCGATCATTCATCACTCTAATGGCGACCAGTTGCCACTCAATATATCCACATGTTGTACTTCATCATGGATAGTAAATATTGTCATGCGAATAGGATGAGATTTAAAGGGAACCTGTCATCAGCAATTGGCCTGATAAACCACTAGTAGAATATTGTCAAGCAGTGTAACGCAGCTAATTTTTGTTTCTTTCATGGTCCAGTTTGGTGGCATCATCCTGAAAATCATCTTTGAAGTGAGGTGTAAATTGGTGGGGAACTCTGAACGCCTCCTCCTCTGTGATTTAAATCATTCATTGGACTTTAGGAGATCTGGTTAGTGATGTCTCTTGATGCAGGACCATAAATTACAGTGCATGGGGCTTTCTTAGGGAGAGGGAGCTTGACTTTAGTGTTACCATCTCCGCCCCCTTGACTTTCTACAACCAATTTACATCTCACTTCAAAGTCGATTTTCTGGCTGATGCCTCGACACTGGGCAATGAAAGAAACATGATGTGGAAGGTGTTCAGCTGCTTAACAACATACTGGTAGTGGTTTATTAGACCAATTTCTCCTGACTGGTTCCCTTTAAAGGGGTTTTGCCACTAATGGTATTTATAGTAGCCCCTATTCCTTAGATAGGGAACAAGGGTCTGATTGTTTGGGTCCTAACTATGTGAACCTCCAGTGATCATAAGAATAGGGACCCAACGAGTGCTCCCTCCAACTTCACCGCCCCAAAATTCCCATAGAATTGGATGTAGCCCTGGTCAGGCATGTCAAATACTTACTCTCATTAAAGGGGACTTTTTTTCACTTTCAAACCTAGTGACAGGTTCCTGCAGCAATATTCCACCTTATGCCAAAAGTGTCTTTACAATTAAAATCCATTTGATTAGATCAGCCAAAAATAAAGGTACCTGGCACCTTTATGGCATCTTCCCTGAGTCATCTGGGCATCTCCCTTCTTCAGATTTGTACTTGGGGGACATGTATCACTCCTATTGCTTTCATTTTCTTCTGCGACTTTTCGCAGTTTGAGACTTTTTAGGTGCAGAGTCAAGCAGCATACCAAAGTTTGGGACTAAAGAGTTGCACATCACAAAGTCCCAAAAGTAAGACTAATCAGGAAACTCATCACATGTATCACAAAGGAAAAAAATTAAGATACATTGCAATGATTAAATAGGCCAACTTCAGGAAACTTGAAAAGTGGCAGCTGAAAAACTAAGATACATGCGCCCCATTGAGTCATTTAGCAAACGTCTGTCACAGCTTCCTCTTCCCCCCTCCCTTATGGCTACATCATTGATTTTCAAATAGAAAATCCCACAATGTGCGGTCTGCTAGCTTCCCTGTGCTGTGTGTGGTGAGGGAGGAGAGGGATCTTCTATTGTCTACTCGCTAGGCTCCATAGTGTGTCACGTACCACTCTCACTGCCCAGAGTTGCGCATGTCCATTCATCATGGGATTTACCATTTAAAAAATAATGACGTGGCCAGAAGGGAGGGGGGGTGAGGGAGCTATGAGAGAGACATCTGCTGAGTGACTCCATGATTTGTCTGTAGAATGGAGACACCAACTTTTTTGAACTCAAACTTTATTATTGCTTGATCTAATCAAAACAGTAATAAAATAAAAATGGACAACTTAAAGTAAATCCTGATTCCCTGGAGGTGGGAGAAATATGTAACACACTCAGCTTTTCTTAGCAGCCCCCATAGAGTGAACACTATTTCCTGTATCTCGTATTGTTTTATATCTTCTCTGTTTAGTTCAGGTTTCAGAACCTCCCGTTGATGAATTAGTCCCCAGGGTCATTCAGGATAGGACAAATTGTTAATGAGGGGGAGAGTCCAGGAATATTTAAACAGTTATTTGTTTCCAAGTAGAGGTGGGAGAGGGGGGGGAGACCAAATGTCCTTTGGGGTCTGCACAGACCAGTCTTCAGGTCAGAGTTTATCAGGCTGTAAAAACTCCAGGATGTCATAAAAAGCTGCCTGGACACTTCAAAAGATGACA
This sequence comes from Engystomops pustulosus, assembly GCF_040894005.1. Taxonomy (NCBI): domain Eukaryota; kingdom Metazoa; phylum Chordata; class Amphibia; order Anura; family Leptodactylidae; genus Engystomops; species Engystomops pustulosus. The sequence continues at coordinate 97,321,532 of NC_092419.1, forward strand.
ATTGTCCTATAGTTCAACAAAGTCAGTAATTGCACTATAGTTAAACAAATCTTACACATTCAAGATTAATATCTCCTTGACAGGCTGCAAACAAAAAAATCCCATAAGATGACCTGTACTACACTGCTAACCTGCAGCTATTAGGCTGCATTCACACACATGTATGGGGGACGTATATACGGCCGATATACGTCCCCCATTCACTTCTATGGGCTCACGGCATGGTACGGGAGCGGTACGGTGCTGCACACGTGCGGCACCGTACCGCTCCGTACCCCGGGAAATGATAGGACATGTCCTATCTTTTCCCGTATTACTGCACCGTGGCCCATATGTTCCTATGGAGAGGGGCGGGGGTGAGCTGCGCTCACTTCCTCCTCCTCTCCCTGCACGCTGCCGTTGCCCGCCATGCTACGGTGCGGCGGGCAACGGCAGTGTGAATGCAGCCTTAGGGTGCATTCACACGGACATGTATTTCTCCAGTCCTGTATCTACAGGCTGTATTTCTGTATAAATACGTGACGTTTTTCATCCGTATGCAGCACGTATTTAACCCGTATTTTATACATGCCCATAGACTTTTAGGGCATACAGAACTGAAATACGGGAGAAAATAGGACATGCTCTATATTTTTATACGGCCAGTATACGGTCCGTACACTCCAGTGTCAAAAACGGCAATATAAATGGTTGGACGTATTGTCCATTGAAATGAATGTGGCCGTATGTAACCCGTAAAAAAACGGTACATATACGGCCGTTTTTATACGTCCGTGTGAATGTAGCCTTAGGCTAAATTCACACTGCCGTGAGCCCGCCGCACCGTAGCACGGCGGGCTCACGGCAGCGCGGGGAGAGGAGGAGGAGGTGAGCGCAGCTCACCCCCGCCCCTCTCCATAGAAACTAATGGCGCACGGCGCCGTAATACGGGGAAAGATAGGACAGGTCCTATCTTTCCCCGGGCTACGGAGCGGTACGGTGCCGCACGTGTGCTGCACCGTACCGCTCCCGTACAGGGCCGTGAGCCCATAGGAGTGTATGGGGGACGTATATCGGCCGCATATACGTCGGCCGTATATACGTCCCCCATACTGTAGTGTGAATGTAGCGTTATACTGTAAATTTCACAGCAAGGAAACACCTTATTTGCCAAAGAAGAATTTGGGAAACTCTGTAGCTGAATTCTCAGAACAGTAACTCAGCAGCAGATAAGCCTTGTATAGACATTGTATAAGACAGCACTGACGCTTCATTCAATTTGTGAAAACGGGCCCCGTATTCTCAGGATAGGCCATAGTAGTCTGACTCTCACTCATCAGATTGTTATCTGTGGACAGATAATAACAATCCCTTTATCCCAGTTTTCAGTGCTGCAGTTTGAAGACCTACGGAGGACCATCAAAGGTCCTGAAACGGCTCTTGTGTACATGTATGTTGAAAGCCAGAATTTCATGTTTACCTCTTTATTATCTTTATAGGGCAGTATCACACTTGACGGTTATTTTGGTAGGCATTGGGTGACATTTTGGTTCTGTTATACAGGCAGTCCCCTACTCAAGGACACCCGACTTACAGACGACCCCTAGTTAAAGACGACCTCACTGCCCACTGAGACCTTTGGTGAAGCTCTCTGTGTGCTTTAAAGGGTCTGTAAAGAATCTTTGTTGATAATGATTGGTCCCATAAAGGCAAAAAATTGTCACTGGGGCAAAAAAAATTTTTGTCTGTATCTACAATTATAAAATATACAGTTTCGACTTACATACAAATTTAACTTAAGAACTAACCTATGGAACCTATCTTGTATGTATCTTGGGGACTGCCTGTATTTAGAAGTAATGTTGTAAATATGGAGATGAGATGTGATGGCCGTCTGGTAGCCTCCCCCCTGCTGGGAAAATGTCCAGGGACTCCAGACACAACGGCTTCCAGGATCCTCAAAGTTTACTCTAAATTACAATTGAGGAGAACTAAAAGAAACAGGTCTAAAGATTCCTGCACATTGTAGATATATGATTAAAATCTGCTGTGAAATATCTCCAGTGGTCTAAGGCAGTCAGTGCCGATACCAATCAGTCACGCACTTTCATGACCTAATTGGAGATCAGTCTCATTCAAGTGAATAAGGTGCAATACCAATTGTTGCCACTATACAATATGGGGCTCATTTACTTACCTGGTCCGCGGAGTTCACCAAAAGTGCATTGTCCGACGATAATACAATGTGCCGCGATTCACTAGGATTATGCGCTCAAGTTCCTCTTGGTTATTCTGGTGCAGCACTCATCCGCCAGAATGACATCTATGGTCAGACCCAGGAAAGATTTCAGCTATAACCCAGCCATTATTCTGGAGGAATATATTGTAAATTTGTTGTGCATAGGGCAGGGACGCAAAAGGGGCATAAAGCTGCAAGCTTTTTTTGTATGTATGTCATCACTTCATCATCAGGTAGGTCTATGGGTGAGTGCATACATTAAAACATGTGGCTCCCTGAAGTACTTGGGTGATGTAGCCTGAGCACCCCTGGGTAATTTGCATAATTTTTATAACTCTATATTTCTGCACTCGGAAAGTGATGGTAAATGTCCTTTAACCCCTTCGTGTCTATGCCATTTTAGACCTTTAGGACCAGGCCTGATTTTTAAAATTTGCCCTGTGTCATTATAGGAGGTTATAACTTTTTGACACTTTAACATATCCAGGGGATTTTGAGATTGTTTTACCGTCACACATTGTTCTTCAAAGTAATATTAAAATTTTGATGATATCTTTTGTGTTAAGTTATGAAAAAAACTTAAATTTGGCAAAAATTTCTAAAAATTCTTCATTTTCATAGTTTAAAATGTTCTGCTTTTCAGGCAGATAGTCATAGCACCCAAGTAACTTTATAACTAACATTTCCCGAATGTCTGCTTTATATCGGCATAGGGTTTTATGCATCTTCTCTCTTTTCTAGGTTGTTAGGAGGTTCAGAATTTTGGGAGCAATTTGCTCATTTTTATGAAAAACGCCAAAACCCTTATTTAGAGGCACCTCCTCAGCTTTAACTGATTCTGAGAGGCCTAAACAGCAGTAAACCCCCATAAATCATGCCATTTTAGAAACTACACCCCTCAATGTGTAAAAAATCAACTTTAAGAAGTATGTTAACCCTTTAGATGCTTCACAGTGGTTAAAACAAAATGGAGGTCTAATTTACAAGCTGTCATTTTTTTTAGACAATATATTAATTTTGGCCAAAAATTAAACCGTCACAATGTATTAAATTACAAAAAACTCCACAAAGTTTGATACCCAACGTCTCCCGAGTCAGAGGATGCCCCATATGTGGTGGTGACTGCTGTATGGGCGCACGGCCGGGCATAGAACGGAAGGAGGCGCCATTCAGAGCAGATCTGCAACGTCACATCTTACAGGCTATAAAATTTTCATTTTTTTGTAATTTGGACATATGGGGGATTATTTTTTTGTGGATGAGATCCACTTTTCAGGTACATCATTTACAGGGGGGCTCAATAGCCAATAATCATATTTTATTAACTCTTTCTTGGTGATGGTTAAAAAAATCATTAATTCTTGTTTATGGTTTTTAGCATTTTTTTCCTCGGACATTCACCGTACCATAAAAATAATGTGTTATCTTTATTCTATGGGTCATCACGATTACGGCGATACCCCATTTACATGGCTTTTTTATGGTGAACTTGTTTTGCAAAATATAGAACTCATTTTGTGAGACATTTACTTGTTTTTGTATCGCCATGTAACAATGGGCAGAACATTTATATTTTTTTGTTTACAGCGCTGGTTTAAAGCTTATTTTTTGCGGGACAAGCTGTACTTATTCTTGGTATCATGTTGGGGTACATTTTACTTTTTGATCACTCTTTATGCACTTTTTATGCAGTCAGATGTGAAAATTTAATAATTTTTGTGAGTTTTTTTTGTGTTTTTTTTTTACGGCGTTCACCGTACGGGTTCAGTGACCATTTTATTTTATTTGACGGGTTGTTACGGACATTGTGCTACCCAATATGTTGTGGTTTTTTTGGTGATTTTCACTTTTTTTATGTTTTATATGATTACTGCATGGGACGGGACTTAAGGGGACTTTTATTCTTTTTAAATAATTTTTTTTTAGTTGCACCTTTTTTTAAAACTTTTTTTTTACTGTTTTTTTTTGTCCCAGGGTGGGACATGAACAAGTGATCATTTGATCACTTGTTCATTGTAATATGCTGCAATACTAATGTATTGCAGCATATGACATAGTCAGCCTATGCATTCTGATTGGGCTGACAGCTGCACTGTTAGATCGTGCACAGTGCACGATCCTAGCAGGCAGCTGCCATAGGCAGCCCAGGGGACCTGATCGTGCCTCTAGGTTGCCATGGCAACGATCGGCACCTCCGTGCCCTGCACAGAGGGTGCCGATCGTCGCGCCAATACACCATAGATGGCGCGGTCACTATGACCGCGGCGTCTATAGGGTTAAACAGTCAGGATCGCGATAGTCGCGATCCCGGCTGTTACTGCGGGATCCCAGCTACCGCGTACCGCTGGGATCCCGCGGCGATCGCAAGGGCTCAGCTTCTGAGCTCGGGCGATCGCCATGACGTGATTCTACGTCAAGGTGCGGGAACTACCCGCATCCTATGACGTAGAATCACGTCAGGGTGCGGGAAGGGGTTAAAGAAAATCTTCCATCAAAATCCGCCATAATACACCAGGGACTCATAGATCCGGGCACTGTGACTGTGGTAATTTTCTTATATGTATTATACATGGCCTCCTTCCTTAAAATCAACTTTTACAATTATGCTAATGAGTCTCAAGAGCTCTGGAGGTGTTGCAGAGTCACAGATTGTTACAATGAGCAGAACATGTCTCACCCAACCCCCTGCTCTCATCTGTCTCTCCTCCCTCTGGTCCCTAGTTTATGCTTGATTTTGATGGTAGGTTTCAGCCCGTATCCTTATTAATTTAGTCCAGCAGCCCCCTTATTAAAATAATAAAGTGTCTGCTGAACTATATTTAAAGCTGTGGTCCCACAAACCGAGTTGGGCCTTATCCATAGGATAGCGCCTAACTTTCTGATCGGTGGGGGTCTCAGTGATGAGACCCCCACAGATCATGAGAATGAGGAGTCAGATGGGGTCTGAGGTACCTCAATCGAACCCCTTGACGATCCTGAAGATTAATGGAGCAGATGGCCGCACATGACCGTTCTGTTCTATTCATCTCTATGGAGCTGACGGAGATTGCCAAACATGGCGCGTCAGCTCCATTAAGATGTATGGAGTAGAATGGTCGCAGCCGTCTGTTCCATTAATCTCCGGAAGCGAGATTTTGGTCTGGTGTCTATTTCAAGGCAAAGTCTGGTGTTGGGTCCGTTTACATAAGGTCTGTATTTTAAAATGGAGTATAGTATATAGAACCCTTGGCTATAATGATTAGACAGGCGGAGTGGATTAAGGGGTGGGGGAGTGGGGGCGAGAGGGATAAGATATCCCTGTACGCAGATGACATCCTGATGACTATACAGAGACCGGAGGAGACTCTGGTAGAAATTTTTTATTTGGTCACGAAATTTGGTCAGTTCTCAGGCCTACAAATAGATTGGGAAAAGACAGTATTACTCCCACTCGAGGGGGAAATCCCCAATCTTGGGATACAAGTTGATGTTCACGGTAAGGATTGTAGTTTTAAATACTTGGGGGGGGGGGGGGGGGGTGTTATAACAGCAGACCCTGCCAGATATGTGGAACTGAATATTATCCCAATAATAAGTAATATTTGACACAATATCGCAAATTGGTTTAAAATGCCATTCTCTAGAGCCGATAGGGTTGGACTTGATTCTATTACCACAATTGTTATACCCTTTAGCAGTATGCCCAGTTTGGATACCAAAAAAGATCTTTAAATTAATAGACTCAATGTTGATAGAGTTCATATGGGAGAAAAAAAGGGCAAGGATCAAACTTGTCACTATGACCAGAAGGGTGGAGCAGGGAGGTTTGGGGGTTCCTTGGTTATTTGGTTGCAACCCATTTGAAGGTTCTAGTTAGTAGACCTAGTTGTATTGCTTTTTGTAGATTAATGAATTTGAGCATAGGGCACAGAGACTCGATTTTCACGTTGTTAGAGAGTGGGGAATTGGCACAGGGGGGCTTTTAAAGGGTTTACTATAGCAGTGTTATTAGATAGAGCTTGGAAGGCTTTAAATGAGATAACTCATTTTAAAGGGATATTTCCTTTTTCACCTATTTGGGATAATTTTCATTTTGAAAACTTCAGACACATCACTCAGAAGGAATAGTGGAGACAAAGGGGATTCATTTGCCTTTCACAGATTTTTTCAGAATCACGGATGTTGAACTTAGAAGAAATGCAGGGTCTTTTTGGGGAAGAGGATAGGAGTTTTTTTAAAGTTTCTCCAATTGTATCATGCTTATTTGAAGGTTGAAAGGAACAGATTTAGGCTGGGAATTAATATGTGTGTCGAATTTTTGAGAAATACCATCACAAAGAAAATTAGTTCACATTTATATAATGTAATGTTACAGGCCAGGATAGAAAAGGAAGATATCATATCATGTAAAAAATGGGAAAAAAGACATTGGTAAGGTCTCCAATGAATTCTGGAAAAGTTACTACAGAGAAATGTTGAGCTCTTCCCTAACTTGGAATCATAGAATGACTCATTTTAATTTCGTGCATCAATTATATTACACCCCTAAGGCACTGTATAATATGAAATGGAGGGAAAACTCCACTTGCCGCCGATGTGCGGGAGAAGATGCAGATTTGGGAGCCTATTGGGGAGAGATATTAGGTTTTATAAATAAAGAGCTTTTCATAGTCCTTCCCAGGACACCACAAGTAGCTATTTTGGGGGGTATATGAATTTGATAAACAAGACCTTGGTAAAGTTATCAGTAAAATCTTACTACTGGCCAGATTGGGAATTGCCAAAAAATGGGGTAGTGAGCAAAGCCCATCCTATATGGAATGGTTGGAGTGTATAAAAAAAGTGAAGGCCTGGGAAAAGATTACATATCTGAGAAGGAGGTCTCTGCATATTTGGAATAAGATCTGGTTGGTAGGGGGGCAAAGGTTTCAGGAGTTATGATGAGGAGTAAGGAGTATGGGCCGGCCAAGCCTCTTTTTTTTTCTTTTTCTTTCTCCTCTCTCTATTCTGGTGGGGGTTGGGGTGGTGGGGTGGGGAGATAGGGTTTTGTATATGTTATGGGGAATGTTCATGGTCAATATTTTATTATTGTATGAAAAAGTGTTTTCTTTTGTATGTATAATGGTAATGAAATGCCTCGATATTTGATGTATTGTATAATAACGAAAAAACATTTTTTACAAAAACAAAAACAAAAAAAAAAAATAGGGGGGATAGTTTATTGTGGTGAAGTCTGGTCTTGGGACTGTTTCAAGTAAAGTGCTAATTGATGTGTGTAGGGGGTCTAGTCTGGGGTCTGTATTTGTTTAGGGGGTCTGCATTAATTTAAAGTGACCTATATAAATATATAACATATATCCCCCAGATGCCTCCTAATGATACAAGTGGTAATGTAGACAAATGTCCCATAAGTGACTGACAGTTTCCCGGTCTCATCCATGCTAAAAATGCCTGCATGGTAGTTGAAAGGGAGCATTGCTGAACGCCCGTTCCTTACTTTTGCTTCCTGTAGCCCCCTATAACATCTATGCTCTGGCGTCTTCTCTCCATCACCTCTGCTCCAGTCTTCCTAGCACTTTTTCTAGAACCCCTTCCTCCAGCGCCCCTGCTCCAGTCACTTCCCCCAAATATTATGCTCCTTCCTGCTGAACCTAAAGGAAATCTACCCCCAGGATGAAGTATTGTAAACCAAGCACACTGACATACTTGTGTCTGTCCCCTGTTCTTTCAGCTTCTAAAGCCCTGGATTTTACCAAACAATGCTTTTAAAATTATGCAAATGGAGCCTGGAGGTCCTCAGTCTAATTTGCATAATTATTAAAGCCTTTTTTCTTAAAAACAAGGAAATAGGAAGCTAAAAGAACAGCAGATCCTGCCGGAGGGGGTACACACCAGTATGTCAGTGTGCTAGGTTTACAATCCTTCATCCTGGCGGTAGAAGTCCTTTAAAGGAAACCTACCACTTCCAATGGTGGGTATAAGCTGCAAATGCCGTGCACCAGCTCAGTGTGAGCTGGTGCCGGCGCTTATTTTCGTTATGTTATTAAATAGCGTTTAAACGCTTTATTAATCTTTATATACAAGTAGCTGCACCGCGGTACGCGCTCGTTACACCATGTACACAACCACTTCCTATTCAGGCGCACGAAGTGGTCGCGAAGACGGTGCGCCGAGCCCAGACCACGGTGCGGTGAAGCCACTTCCTATATAAGATGAATAAAGCGTTTAAACGCTTTACATATGTTTAATAACATAACGAAAATAAGCGCCGGCAACAGCTCACCCTGACCTGGTGCACGGCATTTGCAGCTTATACCCACCATCGGAAGTGGTAGGTTTCCTTTAAATTGTGTGTGAAAGCTAAGCCTAAGGCCTCGGCTCAAGTTCACCACTGTACTCCTCTGTTCCTGCACCTTCCATCTACTGTCTGTAGTCTTGTCCGTCATCCTGTATCCCTGCTCCATGTTCTCTCTCTTTCTTTTATCCCATTTTTATTGCCCACGCTCCAGGTGTCCCTTCCCTCTTCCAGCTGTTGTCTGACTCCGGTTATACGCCATCCCTTTCAGTGTCCTTACTTTGCTCTATGTAAATTTGGATTGGGCTCTATAATGGGGGCTGTAAAAAAAATTAAGTTAAGTTTAATTGAGGAAATTACCTTAACTGATCTCATATCTCCATGATATATATTTCAATTTATTTATTTATTTTTCCAAAAATCAAACTAAAAGGACATGTACATTTCTGAATAAATACATGTAATACAATAAAGAAATAAAGCAGAAGCCCCTACAGTTCATTGAGCGCGCCTTTATGTGCCTAGAACTACATCTCCCGGCAGCCCTTGCGGCGACGTCTTGACGTCATCCGCACTTACATCGATCTCAGCCACTGCAGCTAGGGCCACGGGAGCGCGCAGGAGGTGAGTCGGCGGCGCGCCTGAGGTCTGGGGAGCGCTCTCACGGTTACGCGCACGAGAGACGCTCGGGTACAGGGACCTTCTCATTGTCTGTCCAATGGCTGGGGGGGCCTCGGCGGGCGGAGGAAAAAAAATACAAAAAAAAAAAAAAGCAAAACAAGCCCCAAACACGCGTGTAGTGTAGCGTAGAACCGCTCCGGTACCGCAGCTTTGTGCTGAGCGCTCGTCGTCCAGTCTATTGTCCCCCTTTCTCCTCCATTCATTGTGTCGTGCTCTCCTCTCTATAGTTACCGTATATTTCCGTACATTTTCTCTCACGCGCTGTCCGTTATAACCGCCCCCCCTCTTTTTTTTCTCCCTCTCCTCCTGAGGTAAATGTCGGGGGCGCGCAGGTGAGGAGGGTGTGCGCGCTCTCTCTCTCCTCTGCTCGGTCGCGCGCGCGTGTTGCTCGGTGTGTGTGATGAGCGGCGGGGTCTCCCTCATGTAACCGGCGCCCCCCTCTCCACACCCCTGCCCCGTACACCGCCGCCTCCCGGTAACCCCCTGAGAGAACAGCTGCCCGTGACCAGGAGAGGGGGGCGGCCAGAACCGTTACCGCAGCCGGTGAGAGCAGTGTGTATATGTATCTAGTGTAATGGATGTGCTGTCACACACAGGGACATGTGTTGCTGCGACTCCTCAGTCATGTATGTGCAGGGGCTGCCATTGGTCACATCGATCCTGTATGGAGGGGCAGACTGATACTGCTATTACCAGGAGTGCATATGTGGCTGTGTGTACATGTCCTGTATATGTGACTGTGTGTGGACTGAGCTGTCTGTATAGATCACCTATATGGGACTGTGTGTAGATGCCCTATATGGGACTGTGTGTATTGACTGAGCGGTCTGTATAGATGTCCTATATGTGTGACTGTGTGTATGGACTGAGCTGTCTGTATAAACTATATGTGTGTGTTTATATATGTCATATTGAACTAAGTATATGTTCTGTGACTACCTGCAAATATGTACAGTATTGTGATATATCTATAGCATTTGATTGTCTCTCTCTCTATATATATATATATATATATATATATTCTCTATCATAGCATCTATGACCCCTGTGTACATCAGCTCTTATCTGTATGTATACTTATTATATCTAGCGTTTGCTTATATACATTCACCACACGCACATTTTTCATATAGATGTACATAGAGATCAATGCTTTTCTGCACAGCAGTGTAAGTAATATTTACATGCAGCCAGATGTGTGTGCATATAGTCTATCTATCTATCACAGACAACCATAGAAGTATAATGCAGATATATGGGGTCAATTATTAATGTCTATTTGGGTAGAAAAAGGCTCAAAAACAATAGGTTTGTTAAAGGTTCTGCACAAATGGAATTTATCATCCACCCGCCCTCGCCACTTCCCAAAAAGTTTGCAAGGAGTTGGGTAAAAGGTAGAGCCATTTGGTTGTGCTAAATTCAATAACTCTCATGCCAGTTTTGCGGCGTGAACATTTGCCTCAATTGAGTTTAGACCCCTACTAGAGTAAATTTTAGCGAGATGTGCGCCTAATATATAATGTGGTGTCCCTAAGGGTTAGCAGGGGTGGTGTGAGAGAACACAGGTCATGATAATTGCGCCTATAGTGGTTACCCACAAATACCTATCCATAGGATAAGAGGTCTGACTACCAGGACCTGAGCATGTAGGTCCTTGACTTCATGTGATGGTAGTGCACATGTGTGACATCTGTTCATTTAGTTCTTAAGGGTAGCTGTACTCTTTATAGACAGATGATTGAGAGTAGCCATGGAAGTGAATATATAATGAGATGTCTTTGTCTTATGATGAACAATACATTTGTTATGCCATGGTTGTCACTACTGACTCATTTGTATACACACTACATGGTGCCCAGGGGCTGGTTTATTGTAGTTATGGCCACAGGTATGTACTGTCACATCACATTCAGTACAGATGACGAGTTGTGAAAGTTTTTATCCTTGTATGATCGGCAATGTGTACTTCTCCTCCATTACATGAAAGTTTGTTATTCATCTTTTACATGCATGTTCAGCACCTGGAGTGTTAACATTGCCCTGGTGGCCCGGCCCACTGTTGTGCACCGTGTCAGCCTCGCTCCCTGTTATTTCCACAGCGTCGCAGAGCGTTTGCATCGGCTTTGTTCTTTTGCTTGTCTTGCTGTACTTTAATGCGTCCATCCTTTTAGTTGTGTGTTTCGGCCTTTGTAATGAATAAGTTATGTCATTTGCATTGATTGAGGTTGCTGGGCATACGGTGTGATTAAATGTCATTGGAGTTGGGATGATAACTTGTTTCCGCCGTCCGCCTCTGTGAACTGTTCTCCGGGTGCAGATAAAAGTGTTTGCTCGTGTGCCAGCTGACAAGCCCTGCTCGGAGCCATAACAAATTTCTTAAAAAAAAAAATGTTTCCATTTACTATCAGTGCAGCTTCTTTTTTTCCAGTCTGTGTTGTGTACCTGATACAGGAGACAGTAATGATTACTGGGCTCATGTGCTGTGCCAGCTGCAGTGCCTCCCCCACCTGGCAAACTGGGTTCTGGTTGCACGTTCATTGGTTGTTTCCTCTCTTGGATTCCTTTGAGAACAATCCTTCTTTAATTTTAATGAACACGTGCGCCTTGCATCTTTTTTTATTTATTTTTTTTTTTGGAAAGATTTTGTATCAGGCCAATGTGTATAGGGGTGTCCAAGCTCCCCCCTGAGGTTGTGGGGCAAAGAATCTATTGCACTTACAGGAGATAAGCCACTGCCTGTCTCCATGGTATAACTCTTCTGATATTGAATATACATGCAGAGATGTGTCTGCTGGTGTAAAGTAGGGACACATTAATGGGGGATTCTACAACAGCTATATTAATGAAGGTCTGATTGAGTGGACCACCTCCTATCACATGTGGTCCTAATAGTCTTTAAAGTTAAATCTACCATCAAATTCCATCATGATAAACCAGGGGCACTTACTCATAGACCCAGGCTCTGTGACTGTGGTAATCTCTTTATATTTGCTGTGAATGGCCTCCTTCCTACTAATATAAACTGGTATACTTATGTTAATTATCCTGAAGGGCCTTGGTGAGTGTTTCCAGAGCCCCTCAGTGCTGTAGCTTCACAGGTTGTTGAAATGAGCAGAGCAGGTCTCCCTTCACATTGCACTTCCTCCTGCTGCTGCATTACACAGGCAGGGGGAGGAATGTTCTGCTCATTCTAACGGCCTGTGAGTCTTCAGCACTGAGTGGCTCTGGTAATGTCGGCACAGCCTTTCAGACTAATTAGGATACTTTGAGTTGATTTTAGAAGTGAGGCCATGGATAACAAATAGAAGATTACCATAGTCAGTTCCTAGATCTTTGAGTAAGTGTCCCTGTTTAATCATGCTTGATGGTAGATTTTCTTTAATTCTCTCTTAATGTTGGCAGAGCCTGGCCGTTTTGGTGGAAACTTGAGAACGGGTCCCATGAGTGATTGACTTCCTCATAGGCTTTTATTGAAATAGATCCCTTGTTTCGGATATTTATGATATATCCTATTTAGGCAATACTCCTTGGATAACAATGCTGTATAATATGGTCTGTATTATGGGTGCTTATCCCTACTAACAGGGCTGCATGGTACTGTACTTTACAAACTTTCGTACAGTTGATATATGGCTGTAATACAGACATGTTAACCGGAACAATAGAAAATAACTCAAGGACTTGAAGGAGTAAATGTAGGTGGACTGCAGGCTGCTCAGTGGGGTACTTCAATAGAGCCGCCTGCTCTACAAGTATCTGTAAATAAACAACCCCCCTCCTTATGTAGATGATCTGTGACCGTCCTGAAGAATTGCAGATTTGGCTGTGATTAGTATACTTTCATAGATCTCAGTGAATGTATCTTGTGAATAAACAATGCTCTGCGGCTGAGATCAGCTGTCCAGGAGCAAAGATGAACACGTTGCCCATCAGCCAGTGTGACGAGTCCATGTGCTCCTTTATTTGTGTCCTATTTATTTTCACACCATCTGCACTTATGTCACCTACACAAATGAATACAGAGTACTTGTGCATTGTCACCTTCCCTATGATATCGACCAAAAATGGGAATGCATGGAGAGGCTCTCGCTGAATGTGAGACCCTTGTAAGTGGTATGTCTGCTGCAACATTGTGTGTGGGGGGGGGAATGCGGCTTCTGGTTTTCTATATTGTTTCTCTTACAAATGGTAATCATTTCCTGCCAGAATATGCACTCTCTCACAATTGTTTTATCTCTTCCTATTTGCATGAGCAATAACCTGTAGCTGAACTACATATTTTTCCCCTCTTTGGGTTCTGGAGGGCATCAGATGAGCTCATACAGAATGAGACGGAACTGGTCTAACTAGTATGTGAACCTCTCTGCTTCCTCCGGGCTAGCTGCCTGTACTCCTGCGCTTTGTAAAGACCCATCCAACATACGTGATCTGCTGGGGTGTGCGGTCACAAGGATGTAGCCTTCCCCACAAAGATTAAAGCCGTCCTGGTATGTTCCCATGTCTGCTGCTGTGTTCCTGTGCGGTTTGCTTCTTCCAAATGAGGCTAAGTAATGTGGTTTTGCTTCTGCTGCTTTTTTATTAATTTTTCCTTGGTGATTGACATGTTTCTCACGTAGAGTCCATTTCCCTAGTTGTGTAAGGTTTTTTTTTTTTTTTTGTGCCTATGGAAAGTGTGTACCTGTGAAACTGTGATTCTCAGCAGACCCAATTATTTGGACGCTGGGTGTTGTAGTTTGACAACAGCTGAAAAGCCACAAATCCCAGCATGCCCGGACAGTTGCATACCCGTCATGCTGGGAGATGTAGTTTCACAGCTGCTGGAGAGGGGCAGCTCCTAGCAATGCTTGCACAGTTGTACTAGCACATGCTCAGAGTTGTAACTTGGTGAGGGGGTTGGACGTATAGCAGACCACTGTGTATATATCATCTTCTGTTATTTCTGATATGGTGTCCCCCTGTTTTCTAATGAGGTACTGCAGGAGTTGAATGGTTGATAAGAGATTTGCGGTCAGATGAGTGCGGTATCTTAGTATCTGTTGTTGTATTATTCTTATCACTGTTGATATTGGAACAGGATTGTAGTGTCTTTGGGAGGCTGCCTGCTCTTAGTTCAAAAATTAACTCAATGTTTTATCCCTGCACTGGTTTATTTGATATAAGTTCAATCAATGGATTAGTTTTTGTATTTTTACGTTGATGTCTCTATTAGAGGGCTATTGTTTTTTTTTTAGGGTGAACTGTAGTTTTTATTAGACAGTTATGGGAATACACAGCTTTCCCTTCCTTGCTTGTAAAAAGAGGGAGACCCAAAGACTGTTTTTATAACTGTAAACAATATATTGATTTGTCAGCCATGATAATTGCTTGGCACAAGGCAATCCACTCTGTTTGTCTCATCTCTTAGATGCCAAAATCTGACTTGACCACGACATCTAGGGGGTCAAAGTTGTCTCTCATCCTTAACATTTTATAGTGTAAGCGGTATGATACAGCCGTGACCTACTGCATGTGGAGTGGAATTAGTTCTTGATCTCCATTCACTTCATTGTGAAGTGACTTTGTATGTTTTTTTTTTAAGCACTTGTTTTGCATCCATACCCCAAATTTGGCATAAGTATTCACATTGATCCCTTCAAAAAGGAGCTAAATATACTGATAGTGGTATTTAAGTTCTGTATGGAGTGACCGATGGATGTGATAACAATTTCTTATCGCAACTATGAAACATGTTGCTATATAAACAACATATGAATCAGTAACTAACGCACATGGCAATGCTGTCTGAGTAAATATTAAAAGCTCAGGGATCCATAAATTCTTATTCTCTTGAAGCCTCAGTGCTGAATGGGAATTAGAGTGGTGATGTTTCCTTATGATGTGTATGAGTTGTGTTTTATGGGAAGGAAAACTAGAAATGACAAGTTAGACTTGTTCTTTGGATGGACAAAGTACTCGGTCAGTTTTGTTGGGGATGGTTGAATTGTCATTGGAGATCTATATAGATTTATAATCTGGTGAGATGTATACTATGGTATATGGATAATAGAGAGGTGTCCTTCACGATGGTTCCCCCTTTATTACCAAGCATTGTGAGATTCCATTCTTGTAATACAAGAAGAGTAATTCATCTGAAGGGCTGCCTTGTAATACTGTTTTTTTCCAGCAGTGGCCCCTGCATGGGAACATTATAGACGGGTATTGCGTCTTCGTGTCTTAAAGAGGATGCAATTAAATTATTGGCAGACGTACAACTGTTTAATGTGTGTTATTCTAATGGTCTCTGTAAGAAGTTGTGGCTCTCTCATATAGTCATTATAAAAGCTCCTAACAATTAGCACTTTTTTATTTTGAGGGACCATCCCTTTAAGAATGCTGTCCCTGTACTTATCAGCTGATCTCCCTGGGTTCTACTATTGACGCTAACAGCTGACTTCAGCAGGGGTGGTGGGGGAAGTGACATATCTTCCTAAGGAGGGTGTTTGGTTAATTTGGGGGGACAATTCTGAGACTACTTATTTTAAGTGAATCCACTATACAGTAGGTATATAATATCTCTCTAAAGACACTGGGTTGGCCAAAGAAAAAGAGTTTTTTTTTTTTTTTCTCTTTCTGCCCAGGTTCATACAGTGTGGAATCCTTATCGATGGACCATTCCCCTCTATAGTTTCTAATGATTATAATGCAATATTTTTTTATCACATCCACTTCAGCAGAAAATGTGTTTCCCCTGTACAGTCTCCCAATGTATACAGGGGTGAAATGCCTGGCCCTAATCTCAATCAGGTGGTGATTGTACTGCAACACGTTAGGCACAAAACAGGACATTGTTATGTTGGAGTCCCCTGAAGCCATTGCTAAATAGTTGAGTTGGCATTCAGCTGGAAATTCCTGATTTCTGAGCACTCTGGGTCTGCCATGTTTTTACATTGTGCCTTTTACTCACCCCATGTGTTAGCTGTCCACTTTTCAATGAGTTTGTGGATGTGCAAAGAAAAAATAAATTTCACTGTATTGTATTGTATTTTTATATTTTACTCCTAATTTTGATGTATTAATTTTTTTTTGCCCACAGGACTTGATTTCTGAAGGGTTGTTTACTGTATATACTGTGGAAACTTGAACAGAAAAGCTGAGGAAGATGGCAACTGATTCCGGAGAACCGGCAAGCACGGATGAATCTGACAAACCTGCTGGATTTTCTGCAGAAAAGAACCTGGTCCCTCAGGGCACCTCTCTGGTCCGACATGTCAGCATGGAAGAGAGCGACAAACCTCTTTCTGCTTCAGGGACCAGCGAGAGAAAACGATTCTTCAGAAAGAGTGTAGACATTACTGAAGATGACAGGATACTGGAGCAACCACTCAAAGAGGAGAAGGTTGTTGACTGTGAGGGCAAGCCTCAACTGGGCAGCCACATGGCAAATGCCATAGGTGTAGGCCAGGACGATAAGAGTGAATCTAAAGTGGTTTCTGATGCCAGTAAGGACTCCCCAAGGGAGAAAACGGAAAAGGAAATGGAGGAGGAGGCGGAAATGAAAGCTGTGGCAACGTCCCCAAGTGGCCGATTCTTGAAATTTGACATTGAATTAGGCCGTGGGGCTTTTAAGACCGTCTTCAAAGGCCTTGACACTGAGACCTGGGTAGAGGTTGCTTGGTGTGAGCTGCAGGTTAGTCCAGTTTTGTGAAACTCCTTTTTCACAAGTGACCTGTGTATGTGCGTTACTTGACTGGTGCGGGTGTAAATCGTGTGTTTGCTTTCGAGCTTCCTGGAATGTTATAGGTTATGAATGTGTCTTTCATTTGCTTTCAGAGGTGTTCTTGAGGCGTGCATTAGCAATTTTTAACAGAACTTTCATTTTGTAGCTGATGGAATATTTCTAAATATTCACCTTTTGGGTTACGCATTTATGTGGTATATAACTTGTTTGGTTCACTTGAGAAAATGTGCAATGGCTTGTCCAGAATTAGACATTTAGAATCCTGCTTACATTTTTCAATAATCACTACCTTTGCATAAATAAATAGCACGAGGGAATGTAAGAAAAGTTATTATAAAAATGTCTCTTTTCCACTGATACTCCCATCCCTGCTTAAAGGACTTCTACCACCATGATTAACACCTATGGAGCCTGGAGCCTCTCAGGCTTATTTGCATACAGTCTTTTATCCTGGTGGTAGATACCTTTTAATAGAGATTTACTCCTGAATCTTGCTAGAGGGAGACTACTGGTCTTAGAGTGATAACAAATTACATTAAAGTCTATGGAGAAGATACGGGTATATTAAGTGTTTCAGTATTGTAAGTGATGGTAGAACCACAAGCACAGACAGAAGCTGCTATGACAAGCTGTAAGTTTCTATTTCACCTCAAGTGCTTTGAAGGGATTGGCCTACAAAGTATAAAGTTTAACAGGGTGAGTTTAATGCAGTAATATGGTCATTGTAATTAACCTGCTAAAGGCTACTTGTGCTTTAGGAGCTGCGAGTGACATGACTTTCCAGCAGCTGCTTTTGGGGCTGCCTGTGACATCCCAGACTTCCTGATGGCCAGGTTGGTGGTGCACTCATTAATGAATGCATGTTGATGGAGCTTTGGCGCGTGCATCATTTAAGAGTGCACCAAACCCTAACCTGATGGAAGTCTGCTGGACAGGGGATGTCGCATATGTTTCCAAAAGTGGCAACTAGCATGTGGTTCTGTTGTATAGAAGGGGAAAGATTATCTGGATAGTTACAATGCGACTGACCCTATTGGGGTGTTGTGCTTTATAGTACCGGTAAACTTTATGTATTTAATTTTCTGGCCTCCAACACTTTTAAGCTCTGAAGTACAAGTTTTCTATTCTTCATAATGTTCTATTTCCTGCTGCTTGTGTGGGAGAGAGTTATGGAGCCCATTCTCCTCTATTTTGTGTGTGCAATATATTGGACCTTGTAGACACCAGCTCTAACAATTGGAAGGAGGCTGCAGAGGAGAAAACATGGAAAAGTGCAGAATAGCAGCCTTATAATAGTTACAATGAATGTGACTCCTCAAGTACACACAGTGGACTATTGATGTAAGTTGTTTAATAGTTGGGCATTTGTGCCAAGTTAGTTGAGTCTCTTTCTGGCGGAAGATTCTAGTACAGTAAAGTGCGCGGCAGGCATTGCACAGGTTCTTGGAAGAAACCCTTACTCCCAAAATAGGGAATAAATTGACCTGAATTGTTCCCAAACTTGTTAAACGTTCCTGCTTTTCGTTGGCTGTGACTTCTTAAGTGTTTGAAGTAGACATCACCACAGCTCATTTGTTTTGGAGGTTGCTTTGTGATTCATGCTCATAGACAGATACAAACCTTTTTAACCCCTTAACGCTGAGGCCCTTTTTCGTTTTTGTGTTTCCATTTTTTACTGCAAAAGAAACAACATCCAACAGTTGCCGTTATAATAAAAGATTTGTCTTGCTTGACTATTTTTATTTCACTTGGATTATAAGGCGCACTAAAAATCTTTTGATTTTCTCATAAATCAGAGGTGCGCCTTATATATGAACCGTACTTACAGACAACAGCTGCCTTGAACTGTGCACAGGTCTGCCACCTGCTGGTCATTCATCCTTATAATCAGGTGCGCCTTATACGCCGGTGCGCCTTATATATGAACCTAGACGTTTTAGCAGGCATTAATTGATATACTCCGGTGTGCCTTCTATATGAACCTAGACATTTTAGCAGGCATTTGATGGTGCGCCTTATAGTCCAAAAAATACTGTAAATTAAACAAGATTTACGCGTTTCAGCCTTCCTGGCCTTAGCCATGATCTACCACACATTTTTGCATTCCGATTTGACATTTTTTGATGATCAGAATGTAAAAGTGTGGTAGATCATGACTAAGGCCGGGAAGGCAGAAACACCTAGATCTTGCTCCATTTAATTCTTTTACCAAGTTAGCCTGTCTGACAGTTTTTTTTAAACAAGTGAAAATAAAATCAGACAGGCTAACTTGGCAAAAGCATTAAATGGAGCAAGATCTAGGTGTTTCTGCCTTCCCGGCCTTAGTCATGATCTACCACACTTTTACATTCTGAGCATCAAAAAATGTCAAATCGGAATGCAAAAATGTGTGGTAGATCATGGCTAAGGCCAGGAAGGCTGAAACGCGTAAATCTTGTTTCATTTAATGCTTTTGCAAAGAAATATTGTTAGCCTGTCTGTTGTGTGTTTTTTTTTTTTTTTTTTTTTTTAACCAAGTGAAATAAAAATAGTCAAACAAGACAAATCTTAAATCATAACGGCAAGTGCTGGATGTCGTTTCTTTTACTGGATTGCACCTGGGGCTGGTCCGTACATGCCGACAAGCAACAGAGATGAGTGAATACCTGGTGATTATTGTTTGGTTTTAGTCCATTTTTTTACTCCCCACCTTCAAAAAGACTTTTTTTTGTGCAATATTTCTGCGTCTTTTGATGACATTTTCAATTCTACCATTTTAGGACTGTATGGCCTTTTGAGCACTTTTTATTAAATTTGCCTTAGTACAGTGCAGGGATTTTCCTCCTCATTCATTACAATGTGCAAATTGCACATTGTAGTGAATAGGTTAAAAACGGACAGCCTCGGGTCTTCTAATCCAAGATGGCCGCATCCACGGAGTCATTTAAAGGCTTAACACTCGCGGTTAGGCCCCTTCCATACCGTGAGCCCTCTCCATTCCCCTGCATCCGGCATGTGACGACGTAGTAGTATGTCGCAGGTCGGTAAGAGGTTAAAAGAATTTTTCATCATATAGAAAATTGTCAGCCGTGGGCTTAGGTTTGGTTTAAGACCTTTGCACAGTTCACTGATCTGTTTGCTTCCTGCTTTTTTACATTGGTCATCGCAGAAAATTCTAAGTAGAGAACATAGAGTATATTCACATGTATGACTTGCTTTTAAGTGACATGGGTCCTAAATCACGGATTAAATGTAGAGGGGGCCTAGCTGCTTCTTTTATGTGAGGTACCAAAATAGCCATTGACAAGGTACAGAGCACATTAATGTGAAGTGTTTCCTTTTAAGAGGATCATGTGCAACGTCCTTCTGCACCAATTTCCTTCTGAAGAAATTCTGTGTACAATGGCTGACATGCGATCCACAGATCAAGAAGAAAGTGACTGATGTTTACTTGGCAAATACCCCTGTTACTTGACTTTCTGACATAATTTATTATTGAATATTTGTATTGCTTGCTGCCCTTGATCCCTTGAATGCACATTAACTTTACACGTGAAATCCCCTGCTTAGTCTGCAGCTACCACCAGCTGTTTTTATACCATATTCCACAGTAAAGCTGTATGCAGGAAGCCCAAAAGCTCCCTCTAGTGGACCATACTTACTGCAAGTTACTTACTTTCATATACGTAAAATGTACATATTATCAAATGTATGGGCACAGAATGTCAATATGAAAAAAAAAACCCAAGATGTGTAAAGGCTAGTAATAAATTTTAACCAACCCTTTTTATTAATATGATTTTTTTTTTTTTAATAGTCATTATGGTCTTCCACTTAATCATAAATGCATGATATGTATATATATTTGCAGTCTCGGAATCTAGTTCAAGTAAATAAGAGATTCTTTTTTTTTTTTTTTGCAATAATTTCTCTTCTCCCATTGACTTAGAAATGTGACAATGTGTTGCATTATACACATTTTGGCAACGTCTGAATTGCCTCAGGAAAGTTATTAAATCTTATTAAATTATTACAGACTTCTTGGCGTAATATGATGAGGCACTATTACAATAGCCTGTGTGATATGTATAGGAATTTTGCAGGCAATTTGCAGGTGCATGCATAAAAGTAACTGCACATATAGGTGGATGTTCCTTACGTAAGTGTGTATGTGCGCCAGGATCACACTGATGGATATAATAAGAACCAGTCAATGTTAGGTCTGATTGTTGGTCTTGGGAAAGAAAAAGAAATGACAACATTTGCCGATAACATGGAGACCATTACCCTGACCTGCTGGTGCAGCTGAATTGGATTGATATCTTTAAGTACCTGAAAGCAATTGTTCCCTTAGCATATATTGTACCCTTTTCACCAGACACAGATGGGGATTTGGGAACCTCAAAGTTTAGGCATGTTTAACTTTTACCCAGGGACCTTCACTTTTATGGAAGTAAAGACAGGAAATTTGTAGACTGCAGGATTTCTTGGAAGTGTCACAAGATCTCTATAGGGAAGAGATATGGACTGCTGGTTTCCTGTACACGAAATGCCCCATTATTACACAGAGATGCCTGTGGCTGGTGGGCAGCTGCAGTTTGGATTGTGTAAGAGGAATTTCCAAGTGCTGACCTTGTTGCTGTGTCTTATTTTTAGGCCTCCAGTTGGTACCATGTGAGACCTATGGATGCATTTCTTTGCTCACTTCCCTTATCTTTTGTGTAGTTATGTCATGTGTGATACAATGTGCTCTGTGACCCTACATTATAGCAATTGTACCTCTTCTCCCATCGAAGGTCTTTCCTTTCATACTTACCATAATAGTGGTTATCTTTTACATAGAGCCAAAGGTTTATGCTATGATGGAAGCACTAAGCTTGCATTTTATAAAAGCAGTGTTTTCCATCGTTAGATATGTAGTCTTTTATACTTATTGATTTATTAGCCAGCCCATTCTCCCTTCTCTGATGTTCTTTCTATAAGCCTATTGGCCGTGTATTCGTAGTAACCAGTCTGTCTCATGTGATTCGGCTTTTTGAAGCAGGAGTTTTGCAGTGTTGATTACCTAATAGGAAACAAGAATTGGTCACTCATCTTGAACTATGAAAGATTTGGTAAATTTATGGTAATCTTATATTCCAACGCTGTGTACATAAATTTTATGAGTATTAATTGTTATCATAGAATGCAGTGCACCGTACCAGTATTAATTGTAATTTACGTCTGGATGTAGTTTCTGTATTTTTCCAGTGTAATAGAGGCATTTGTCGCCGGTTTAGTGGCACACAGACGTGTACAGACTGTTTGGTAATCTCTGCTGAGTTTTAGGACATTTTGTAACAAGATTTTCTATCTGAACACCTGTGTAAAATGCACTGTAGACGTCTCCTTGCTCAGTTAAACAATGGATAGATTGTATAAAATACACTTACAAAGCTTTACAGGCATTGGCCTGGCCTGCAGTGGATTTTGAGCTTATACATATTTGTTTTTTGTTTTGTTACATTTTTTGTAGTGTCATA
Source organism: Engystomops pustulosus (assembly GCF_040894005.1). Classification (NCBI taxonomy): domain Eukaryota; kingdom Metazoa; phylum Chordata; class Amphibia; order Anura; family Leptodactylidae; genus Engystomops; species Engystomops pustulosus. The sequence continues at coordinate 97,343,923 of NC_092419.1, forward strand.
CTCTCTTCCATAGAAACGCATATGCGATTGGGTTTGGAAATGCAGCGTTAGCGGTACTTGTGACCTCACCCTAAAGCTAGCTATACTTTTAGGTATTTGTAGGAAAGAGGCAGCACTCCAAAGTACGTGGAAAAGGGTGAAGCTTTTATTCCATGTGCAACGTTTCGGCGTTGTGGCACGCCTTTTTTTCGCCTGCCTGTGCTGCTTCAGACTCTCCTTCTTTTGTATACTTTTAGGTAGCTATTGGTTGAAATTTACTCAGCTGTTATTCCTCCTTACCTCCCAGAGACATGCATGCTCACCTCCAATCAGCTAAATGAGGATGGGTAAACAAGTTGCAAACCAGACCTCTCTGGTGGCATATGCCGTGATATGCCGTGGTCTGATCTTAACTGCTGACATCTATAGTCAGGAGTGCATTTAGATGCCCCTTAAAGGTGATGTGCAAGCCACTAAAGTGAAAAATTCAATTTCTGTTGCATCTGCAGGGTGGGAATTACATGCTGGCAAGAGGTCCTATTCTGATCACAAGAGCGGAGGACACTAATACCCTAAATGAACAGAGCAGCTGGTTGCCCATTAACCTGACAGAGATGGACGAGCCATTCTCTCTTTCTCTTGGTGCCATAGACAATGAATGGAGCAGCATTGCACATGTCTGTCGTACAGCTTCATTCATTTGGGGTATAATGGATCTTGTGATCCAAGGATATTCCCTGGGATAGGGGACAATCCCATCAAATTATTAGATGGGTGTAGGAATTTTGCAAAAACTGTCAGGATTGCCATTTTATCGTAAGTGTATGGGCTCTATACAGTACAGTATAATCTTGGGCTTCAGTCAACCTGTAGGATGTGCAGAGCGGTGACTTCACTATTTATGAAGGATTTATTGTTTCTCTGGCTTCTACACAAACGTTTTCTGACCTTATATTTATAGAGAATTGTCTAGTGATGAGGCACCATACTGGGCATAATAATACCAGGTATTTAGATAGCTATTGCATTACGAGTGTGCATGATGCTTAATGATCGGTCTGCAGTCTTGCTGGATTGTAGAGAAGCCACTATTATATTATATTCCCACAATTCCCACTTTCATCAGAAAGACTACATTACATTCATAGACATCTGTCCCTCCTCTTGCCCTTTCCTGGTACTGATGGCATACTTGTACTCACTTAGTTACAATTTCACTCTTTCTATGGGGAATTACTGAACAATACAGGAGCACGCTGGCTGCCATATGGACTGACTGCCCTTGAGTGGATTTGCACGTGGATTTCTTTCAATGGACTTGAAATGTCAAAGGAAGTTGAAATGGGTTTACAAGTAAGCCTCGGCGAAATAGGAACATGGCCGATATGACAGCAAGCTGATCCTTGGACCGGACACTGACCTCCGGCTTACGTTTTAGCATTGTCTAGCGTGTCTCGCTGTGAAGCCCTCCTTGCTGTCTGTCCTGTTACATCATTGGTGGACTGGAAGCAGCTGAAACCAAAGTAACCCTTCTCTTTATTAAAAAAAAAAAAAAAAGTTGTTTGTACAGGATGTTGGCACGGATAGGTGCCAGCTCAACATTAGCAAAGCTTCTGGTTGACAGCAGAGGTCCACAGTATAATACATTAGTGTACTGGGGTTATATAACAAGAACTAGCCATGCGAAGCATGAAAGTTTTCAATGAATCCTGAGATGATTAAACAAACGCCCGAAAGTATATGCACACAAAACTAGTCAGTCAGAAGAGTGATGTTAACCCCTTAGTAGGAGTGTTTAAACACCTGGTGTACTCACACAGCTTACCAGCCACACCATTAGGTGCCCCTTTTATACCTGCTCACTAATGCAAAAATCTAATTTGCCAAGCACGTGGCAGTGGCTCGAGGCAAACAGACTTGGTCCAACAGGTACAGTTGTTGTTCAGACCAAATAGGAGAATCTGAAAGACTTTGGCCGGAGAATGGTTGTTGGTGCCAGATGAGGTGGTTTAAGAATCTCGGAAATTGCTGATCTCCTGGAATTTTCATGAGCAACAGCCTGCAGAGATTTCAGAGAGTGGTTCTGGTTTACGTCTAGTGAGTTTTGTTAGAACAAGCTCCCCCAAACAATAATCTTTGGAAAATTTTCTTTCTAATGTGCCACCACAAATAAATTGAAGCAGTTACGCAGTGCCAATTTATACTAGTGAGCCTTTAAAGTGAATGCAGTCCAATTTGCAGGCAGCATGTTATGAAGCAGATTGTACATTTCCTATTTGCAGATGGCATATTATAGTGCAGGAGGAGCGGCGGACAGTGTATATATGTTGCTTTCTGCTTCATCCTATATTTGTTTGGTCTAAACAACACTTGGACCCCCAGTCAGAATTCTCTCATTTCCACCATGTCACAAACCATATGTTGAGGCCAATCTTTATGTATTTTTTTTTTTTTTTTCTCCAAAACATTCTCAGTGGAGGCTGAGTCCAAGTGTTTCCTGTTAATAGACTGTAAGCTCATTTCCTGTGTATATTCTATGGCCATGCTGGACAGTTCCCAAGAGACTGCTGGTTTATTAAAGAAAGGCTACTGCTAAACTTTTAAGAAGATTTTCTTCTAGACTACAGAGGATTCTTGTATTTACTTTTTGGGAACCGTCTGGTTCACTGATTTTCAGAGACCCTATTTGGTAGTGCTAAGTTTTGAGTTTTGGCCTCACTTGTGAACAGTTCTAAGGAGTCCTGTCTGGAGGACCAACCTCCAGATCTGATTCCTTGCCTTCTCCTATAATTGTAATCCTTTTTACAATATTTGTGAGCCCTCTTGACAATTTTTCTTCTGCCCTGTGAACTATAGATTTATTTAGACCTACACATTCCAGTCTCCCTAAAATTGTAAGGATCTCTGTGTGAAGTACTATAATTGCATTAATTTACAGTCCTCATGACCTAAAACCACATAGCCATAATGTACTGCATTATATTCTATTGCAATAATTATTTTTAAAAGGCTTATGACTAGAAATAACTAACTAAATTGCTGAGCACAGCGCTTGCCTATATTTCCTGCACTCCCATTCAGTGTCTTGGATGCCAAAGATAGTTGAGTGCTGTTCCTGGCAATTTCTAACACTCGCATGCTTGTGTTGCTGCTCCAAGCCATGGTTAAAAGGGGGATCCCCATCCTCTGTGTTGCTGGGCGTACCATTTTCATGATCTGCAGGGTCGGTCCCTCCCCAATCGGCTTGATATCACCTATCCTATGATTAGGGGTAAAAAGTTTGTACAGCCCCTTTTAAACAATATATTTGGTATACAGTCGATACATATTAATGCAAGTCTATTGCAATATTATTGAGACCTACAGTGCCAACGCCCTAAGGCACAAGGTTTTTGAGCAGGGCTTGATCCATTTAAACCTGATATAGTAAGAAGTAAGAGATTGTAAGCTATCCTTGAAGTTTAGTTGTGCAGAATTGGTTTACATAGATGAGGACAAATTTAAGAACCAAATAAAACCAACTACTGGCACCATCCCAAGTCTTTTTATGACGGAATCAAGTGTGAGAACATGAGGTTTACATGCAGCATTAAAGGATATTAGTAATGGCTATGGATGCCAGCAATAAGGGTTCTTTAGTAACCTGCTGAAGTTTGTCGTATTTTATTTGAAGTGTAGGATACTTTTCATAGAGCTGCTATGTGTACATGCGGAGTAACACTACTGCAGGCCATTATATAACTTCAATGGAGCATGTTTTCACTCTGCAGTCTCCATCTTTAATTCTTGGGTGTCTTGGAGCTGGTGGCTGGAGACTTGCTGCTGCGTTGTCTCCCATTCTCTGCATATACATTATAGTATAAGAGCAAAGGTCTAGCAGGGTCATGTACACTGCTTCTGCTGATTCGGCCTTGTTATTTAATTGGAAATACAAGCAATAAAAGGAGAGGGCAATGAGGAGAGGGTATAGCTCATATTCCATCTGAAAAATCTACTTTACACTCTCCAAAATGTAGTCCTTTTTGCAAAACGTTGTTGATTTTTCTATCTCATTGGAATCCTTAAGTTTAATGTATTCACAAGAAAACCACTTAGACGGCTCTTTTTATCTGTGGTCTTTGCATTCACACGTTGACGCAAGTCCGGCGTGGTCTGGGACTGCAGCAGTGAATACAGACTGTCCAGACGTCAACCTCTGGAGATCACTCTGCAACCTGAGTAATCGACCTGTTTCCTAAACAAGTCCCATAGGCCCTTTCCTTATTGATCGCTGGTGTGTGCGCCTCCGCTGCATGTACACTGTACTTACAAGTAAATTACATGCTTTTTGTTTAGCATCTGTGAGCAAGGACTGAGAGCGGATGTTCACTATGGCCTGGTTAACCCTGAGTGTAGTAGCACATCCACCACGGGAAACCTTGACTTCACATTTCCAGTAACCTTCAGCTGAATTACAATAAATCCTCCTGCCATACGTTGTAATTTTTGTGGCCTTAGCGCAATTGCTATGTCGAGGCCCTATGTGTTGCAGCATATACCGGTACTTATAGTTGTGTTATATTTGTCTGTCTTGTAGTGAGATCATTACCATGGTTGGTCTTAACAGCTTTTTTTTTTTTTTAATGGGTAGATTGTTATCCAGCTCCATCCAAGCATCCTTCATACATCAGAATTTAAATATGGATTGACACCTTGACGATGTGTTCCGATTTGTGGGAATCATATCTTCCTAATACACTTGCACAGCTGCTTGTGTCAGTTGTGCTCTCTTGCCACAACCTTTATTTCTCTATCTTATATCGAACTCTCTCTCACATCATTTCCTCTCTAATGTTCTCTTCTTTTTTTCCCCCTCTCTCTCACTTTGGCTAGTGGCTCCCTCTCCCTCTCTCTCTTTGGCTAGCGGCTCCCCCTCTCCCTCTCTCACTTTGGCTAGCGGCTCCCCCTCTCCCTCTCTCTCTTTGGCTAGCGGCTCCCCCTCTCCCTCTCTCACTTTGGCTAGTGGCTCCCTCTCCCTCTCTCTCTTTGGCTAGCGGCTCCCCCTCTCCCTCTCTCTCTTTGGCTAGCGGCTCCCCCTCTCCCTCTCTCTCTTTGGCTAGCGGCTCCCCCTCTCCCTCTCTCACTTTGGCTAACGGCTCCCCCTCTCCCTCTCTCACTTTGGCTAACGGCTCCCCCTCTCCCTCTCTCAATTTGGCTAGCTGCTCCCCCTCTCCCTCTCTCACTTTGGCTAACGGCTCCCCCTTTCCCTCTCTCACTTTGGCTAGCGGCTCCCCCTTTCCCTCTCTCACTTTGGCTAGCGGCTCCCCCTCTCCCTCTCTCACTTTGGCTAGCGGCTCCCCCTCTCCCTCTCTCACTTTGGCTAGCGGCTCCCCCTCTCCCTCTCTCACTTTGGCTAGCGGCTCCCCCTTTCCCTCTCTCACTTTGGCTAGCGGCTCCCCCTTTCCCTCTCTCACTTTGGCTAGCGGCTCCCCCTTTCCCTCTCTCACTTTGGCTAACGGCTCCCCCTTTCCCTCTCTCACTTTGGCTAGCGGCTCCCCCTTTCCCTCTCTCACTTTGGCTAGCGGCTCCCCCTCTCCCTCTCTCACTTTGGCTAGCGGCTCCCCCTCTCCCTCTCTCTCACTTTGGCTAACGGCTCCCCCTCTCCCTCTCTCACTTTGGCTAGCGGCTCCCCCTCTCTCTCTCTCACTTTGGCTAGCGGCTCCCCCTCTCTCTCTCTCACTTTGGCTAGCGGCTCCCCCTCTCCCTCTCTCACTTTGGCTAACGGCTCCCCCTCTCCCTCTCTCACTTTGGCTAGCGGCTCCCCCTCTCTCTCTCTCACTTTGGCTAGCGGCTCCCCCTCTCCCTCTCTCACTTTGGCTAGCGGCTCCCCCTCTCTCTCTCTCACTTTGGCTAGCGGCTCCCCCTCTCCCTCTCTCACTTTGGCTAGCGGCTCCCCCTCTCCCTCTCTCACTTTGGCTAACGGCTCCCCCTTTCCCTCTCTCACTTTGGCTAACGGCTCCCCCTTTCCCTCTCTCACTTTGGCTAACGGCTCCCCCTTTCCCTCTCTCACTTTGGCTAACGGCTCCCCCTTTCCCTCTCTCACTTTGGCTAGCGGCTCCCCCTCTCCCTCTCGCTCACTTTGGCTAGCGGCTCCCCCTCTCCCTCTCGCTCACTTTGGCTAGCGGCTCCCTCTCCCTCTCGCTCTCCCTCTCGCTCACTTTGGCTAGCGGCTCCCCCTCCCCCTCTCCCTCTCGCTCACTTTGGCTAGCGGCTCCCCCTCCCCCTCTCCCTCTCGCTCACTTTGGCTAGCGGCTCCCCCTCCCCCTCTCCCTCTCGCTCACTTTGGCTAGCGGCTCCCCCTCCCCCTCTCCCTCTCGCTCACTTTGGCTAGCGGCTCCCCCTCCCCCTCTCCCTCTCGCTCACTTTGGCTAGCGGCTCCCCCTCCCCCTCTCCCTCTCGCTCACTTTGGCTAGCGGCTCCCCCTCCCCCTCTCCCTCTCGCTCACTTTGGCTAGCGGCTCCCCCTCCCCCTCTCCCTCTCGCTCACTTTGGCTAGCGGCTCCCCCTCCCCCTCTCCCTCTCGCTCACTTTGGCTAGCGGCTCCCCCTCTCCCTCTCGCTCACTTTGGCTAGCGGCTCCCCCTCTCCCTCTCGCTCACTTTGGCTAGCGGCTCCCCCTCTCCCTCTCGCTCACTTTGGCTAGCGGCTCCCCCTCTCACTTTTTCTTCACTCTATGGTTCACTGTGTTGATTTATCCATTAATGCACAAGAGTCTTTGGTGTCAACATAGTTTAGTTTTATTGGGAAGACATATCTACTACCGTACCTTTAAATCATGTAATGTATAGTTTTTTGCTAATGATTAACCTATTCCAGGAATGTCTGGAGACTCTGACCTTAATTTTTTCAGCATGGTGAAAACTAACAATGTTTTTTACAATCTTTAACATCCTCCTTTTATTCCTGGAAGGAATGCTGGAGAGGAATTCTTGGGGGTGGGGAATTATAATGGACAATGGACTTGGGATTTGTTGATGCAAAAACTCTTTTTGCTGAAACTTCTCTTGTACGCTAGCGTTTATAGCAATTCCATAATAAATACCGGTCATCTGAATTGTTCCTTTTTACAAGTAGTGGCGATTCTGATCATGGGGCAGAGCAGCTGTGGGGAAATAGGATTCCTTGCAGCTGCCGCCTTTGATGTTGTATCTTGAATAAAGGCTTTATTTATAGCTGCTAGAGAGCCGGTGTCCATCACTATAACACTAATGATTGTAGGAAAGTGGATGAGAACTAATATAACCAACTGGAGTTGTCAACCGGTTCTACCTATCTGGGGTAGAAGGGCTGCTGCGGATTGATAAAATAAGTTACAATGATTATTTCTTTGAAGCTTAACTGTAAAGTTGCTTGACAAAAAGTAGTTTTATCCCAGCCAGGGAGAGACTTTGACAACAATTCCAAAGATGCCTGCATCGTGCTTTTGGCATCTTCCTATCTTGAGATATAGTGCTAATGGATATATGAGGCTATCTGTAAAATCCTCTCAGCTTTTCCTGAAGGGGGCGGGACTTCCAGGTTATGACATCAGCAATGGGCAGTGATGGCAAAGGAGTGATGGTTTTCATGTGGACGTTCACAAAACCAGCCAATCAGGACACCGAATCAGTGTATCTGCTTGTACAGAGATCTAGTGCAGAGCACAGCAGGGAAGACACGCCAGTGGAGCTCTGCATCGTACAGTAATCCTCATTCATCACAAAGAAAAAGATATGTTAAAACATGTCCATATATGTGTATATGTGCGTATAATATTACTCTGAATATGGAAACCACCACTTTCCCGTACAAAGAGATCTGCTCAATGGTTGCACTATATATACACTTTGTTGTGCTTGCAGGATCTGATCCATTCAATAGAACATAAAAATTAGTCAAACTTTCAAACACAAACAGCTCTGCTACATACCCTTCCTGGTATGTAATAGGATGACCTGAAGGAAGTGATCAGTCACATGCTTATGACATCACTCCAGGTCCTGGAGCTTTTTACATGCTGCTAGGACTGATTTTCTCCTGCGCCTAGCAGCTACTGATCAGGAGGGTGCATGTGCTAGTATCCCCTCCCAACCACAAACACCCACCCACCTCTCCTCCGTTAGCTACGGATTCCCGTGGCAATCAATCGAACATGATAGCTAGAGTCTGGCAAGGTAGCTGCTAGCCAACAAACGGCTGCAGAAGGCTGATGAGGGTAAATTAGAGAATTGCTTATTGCAGAGCTAAGCAAAAGTTTTATACCTTTAATATCTCCAGTGTTCAGACTCGAGAGAGGGATATTTCTGTACTTTTTCAATCTTGGAGATAATGGTGGTATTGATGAATTTACAACGTACTGATCATTTACAAATAAATATAACCATTATCAGAGAGATTCCTAAAGTAAGGCTACATTCACACTAACGTATGGGGGACGTATATACGGCCGATATACGTCCCCCATACACTTCTATGGGCGCACGGCACTCTACGGGAGCGGTACGGTGCGGCACCGTACCGTTCCGTACCCGGGAAAAAGATAGGACCTGTCCTATCTTTTCCCGTAATATGGCGCCGTGCGCCATAGGTTGCTATGGAGAGGGGCGGGGGTGAGCTGCGCTCTCCTCCTCCTCCTCTCCCCGTACACTGCCGTTGCCCGCTACGGTACGGTACGGGCGGGCAACGGCAGTGTGAATATAGCCTAACACATTACATTAAGTAAAAGTTTCCCACCCATGGGAAACTGTATATGTGATACTATGTGGTATCTGAGAACTTTGGGGAAACATCGCCCTGTTGAAAAGGGTGAATAAAGACACAGGACTGTTAACTCTGACCTATTCTCCTGCAGGTAAAAGGTCACTAAACACCCCTTGGTGAATGTTCAGATATTGGAATATGCTGTGGATATACACATGTGCAGATGTTTGCTAATCCTTTTAGGTTGTTACACTGTAATAAGTGATATACCATGTAAATAGAGGTTTGGAGAAATTCCATTCATGTTTGGGATATCGATGACTTGCAAATTCCCTTGTGTGATGGAAACCTGATCAGGCCAAATATGTTTTCATATTGACTCTTGGGCTGTAGTCGCACGTTCCGCTAGCGTTGCATTTCCCAGTGTGCTTGGGCCGAACGTGTACAAGGTGAAACGCATGCGATTGCTGAACAGCAACCAATGTCCTCCATTTAAACAATACAATACAGCAGGTGCTGGTTAGTGATCGCATATGTATCACTGGAAACACATATGTGATCTGGCCAAAACCCCTCCCCAATGCACTAGTGTTGCGTTTGGAAACGCAAGGCTAGCGGAACGTTTGAGCTTTGCCTTAATGCGGTAACACTACTGCAGGTAAGGCTCAGTTTACACCTGCATTGGGGGTTTCCATTACACTATCCTTTTTGGACAATAGAAAGGCAAATGGAAATACAAAAAAAGCGCTCAGAGTAGTAGTATGGTGGACCGAATATGGGTATTTAAAGGAAGAGTATGAATGAGGCCCACCAAATGAGGTTGTGCAAGTGATAGGCACAACTCTAGTGTTTTGCCTTAAAGGGATACCATATAGCTGCTGACTTGGGAACGGATCAACAGGTCACATTCCCCACTGGTCTGGATCAAACTTTAATGGGTGTATTGTTGTTAGGGTGGTTGTTGTTAGGGCGCACTCAGGAATTGGCTTTAATAATAAGGAACTGTTTAACTAATATCTTCTGCATGCATGTACTGAGATGCGCATGCACAGTTTGGTAACTTGCGACACCTGTGCAGTGACTCAAGGGTTAGTTCTCTTCAGTACAGAATCCTGAAACACCCCCCGCCCCCCCCCCCAATGCAATAGGTAATGATGGACAGGACAAAGACCAGGTAACCCTGAGTTTGCGTTTCGTCATAAAGTCAAATCAATAATACTAGGAAATTAGGAATTGGCACTTATTAAGAGTCAACTTCAGCAGCAAATACACAGAACTATATTTGATTTCCCTGGATCAGCCCTTTAAATTTTGACAGGAGCTCCTTTGTGTAAAGCCTTGGTGTGTAATAAGGGTCATGCCTGCAGCGTGTTTGCCAACTACCGTTTAGCTGAACAATTTGGCTTTAATTACATCTACAGTAGAATAAACTCAATGCATATTAGTAGATAAGGCATCTAAACACCGGGCCCCCTAAAGAACCACATTAATAAATTATGGCTTAATAAGTATGTTCAGCGCACAGATCCAGAGCTAAAAATGTGTCTGACTCCTGCGGTAATAAAGGTTATTCATTAGCCGGCTCTATGGGTTTTATAGCTTTTCCCTGCTTCCTCATTCAATAGATCAGAAAGATTTTATGATAATGTTACCCATGTCGGGGAGAGTGCACGGGTACAAATTCAGGATTTTTTTTTCATGGCAAGCCTGGGGGGATTATTTGGGGTTTTTCGAGATTTGTCACATTTAGCAGTAAAACCAGTCACCTTATCTAATGGGCACATTAATCTGAAGCTCATTCATTACCCCCTAACTTGAATGTATTCCTTGTAATTGAATATATCAGCTTGACAACACCGGTTACATCATCAGTATTATTATATATTTTTTTTGCAAGTTTTCTATCTGTAACTGTTCAGATTATCCTTGGATAACAAGGTAATTTCAGATGCCTTTTTATATCCCCATGTTGCTGTCCTTGCTGGTAAACCTCCATACACCTGCCATGTCTCATCAATGAGAACAAATACCTCCCCGAGTTGTGACCTAACTATCAAATATTAAAGTGGAATCCTGGTCTCCTTGACCAGAGTTTCATGTTACTTTGTAGTTGTCATTCACAAGTTTGTTGCACTAGCACAAAATAAATAAATAAATTAAATGCACGAAAATAAGATAACACCCAATGCCAACCTTCTGATCGCACTGTAGTTTGGAACAGATCGGTTAAAGGGGTATTCTCGTCTGGACATTCACTAATTCAGATTCATTAATATATATTTCTTCAATTAGATGTTATTAAAAAAATATGTTCCTGTGTGAAGATAATTTCTCATGCAGTCATACGGTCCCTTATAAACAAGACTGTGTCCTTGGATACGGCCACCTCTGCTGGAGTGATTTCACAAGGAAACAAAAGGTTTTTGTATATGAAATGTCCGGGAGTTACTGCGGGTCCCACAGCCGTCCTGTGGTAATAATTGCTGAAGCCAGGAGGTCAGGCAGGACACAATGGCATGTCTTGCCACAGCTTCCAAAATGTGAGGTGGTCGTATCCAAGGAATCCATCTCGTTTCTAAGAGACAACATGGCTACATTTATGAGAAATTATCTTCACAAAGGAACATATTTATTTATAATTGAAGAAATGTTTACATATAACAAATGAATTTAATTAAAGGCGAATGCTCAGATGGGAATACCCCTAAATGTTGGTGAATGGTGGCTCCTTTAAGTAGACTGTACTGATGCCTTAAATGTGTTGTATCAAGTATTACTGTCATCCACTACCCACAGGATAGTAGCCTGATAGCTACCCCATGCGAATGGGGGTCCTGTGCTCACTAATTGAATGAAGCAGCAGGTTGAGCATGTGTCCTGTCGCTCCATTCAGTATGAATTCACTGAATAGGGTAATAATACCGTAATAATTGTTAATCCTTAACATTAGCAGCACAGCCTATGGGGGTGAATTCAAGATATCCCCCCCCCCCCCCACCCTCTTCATCCTATACAGTAAACCCTTAGTCATGACTTGTTCTGCAACTAACACGATTTTCTAAGAAAATCGACTATGAAGCTCCAGGCTTCTTACGAATAGGTTTCAAAATAACTGGTCTCACATTTTTGTTTTGACTTAACAAAATGTATCACATGTATTATATTACATATTTTAAAAATATTTGCTTTCTGTATATAGTTTTTTTTGCATATCATGGGCGCTGCCATCTTGCTTGATTATTCAGTGATATGTTTTACAGCCGTCACTGACAGTAGACAGCAATAGACAGAAAATGTAGAGTGAAAATTGCAGGATATAGTAAATATTAAATATGAACAGTAACTTGTAAGCTTTTTTTTTTTTTTTTAATATATCGGCAAAAATTTCAAAAAAAAAAAGTTCAATGTTCAAACATGGTTATAAAGGTTTCTAAAGATTCGGTTTCTACAATACAGATGTACCGTATATACTCGTGTATAAGCCGAGTTTTTCAGCACAAAAAATGTGCTGAAAAACCTAATCTCGGCTTATACACAAGTTAATAAAAAAAAAAAATTAATACTCACCCTCCGGCTACCAGTCCTCGGCGGCAGCTCCCGATCCTCTGCGGCGGCTTCTCTCTTCGATCTTCACGTGGGGGCGCACAATATGATGTAGCGGTGTCGCCGCTGATGACGTCATCAGCGGCGACACCGCCGCATCGCACTGTGCGCCCGCTGGCAGGCTGTATACTTTTTGGGGGCAGGCTGTATACTTTTTGGGGGCAGGCTGTATACTTTTTGGGGGCAGGCTGTATACTTTTTGGGGGCAGGCTGTATACTTTTTGGGGGCAGGCTGTATACTACACCCTCGGCTTATACTCGAGTCAATAGGTTTTCCCATTTTTTTTGTGGTAAAATTAGGGGTCTCGGCTTATACTCGGGTCGGCTTATACTCGAGTATATACGGTAAATGTTTTTCTTCTGTAGGGTCCAGACGTGTGTTCCCTTCTTTCTTCTTCCTCTGAGATTCTGCGCAAAAAAAAAGTATAGTTTATTACACAGAGCAGGAATGTTCAGACGTATGTAAACAGATGCCATATGTTGGGATGTGTCTGACCATTGACCGCAGCTGCAGAACGAAAAATAGACTAAAAGAAGAAAATAAAGACAAAAGATACTTGGAAATCTCTGGGGAAGTGACCATTATGGCTGTGTGGTCAGTAAGCCAAACATCCAAATTTTATTCTATACAAATCTATCACTAGACTTAAAAGAGTTTAAGGTAAAGCCAAATATTATAACTATTTCTTTTTACATTTTTCACCATTAACGGTGCTTTGGAGGGAAATAAAAAGTGGGTGGCGTGTAGGCTGGGGTATGGTATGGCTAAGCAGTTATACATCTTTATATCTTTTAGCATCTTGCAGTACATTGTGGCGCACCGTCATCCCCAGATTTACACTTCTAAATAATTTCGGTGCATCATCGCTCAAGTAGAAGGGTATTCATATCCAACATCTAATTAAAGGGGTTGTCTGTGATTTTGAAAATAGATTGTGATTTTCCAAATATGATTTCAAAACACAGCCAAAACCCCACATGTCAATGCGACGATTGGTGGCTGTGCGTTTCAAATTGATCACTTGTCCAAAGGATAGGTAATGGATGTTCTACAAACAGGACAAATCCTTTCATTTATAACATCAAAGCTGACCTCATAACTGTATACTACAAATGCTAGAAAGGGTATTTACTAAAGATACCGTATATCTTCTCATTCTCAAAGCAAGAACTTGTATACCACTTTTTTGTTGTGCTCCCTGTCTCCGACTCCTTTATTTGTCTTTTATGTATATTGCTTTGTATGATGTAAATTGTCCGAACATCAACCGCCGTCTGATCCAGTTTTTGGGAGACTGTACAGTGTTGTGGTACTAAGTCCCATAGTCTTTATTTACTAGATGCTTTCTAGTGGTCACATATACTATAGGACAGTTGTGGCGAACCTATGGCATGGGTGCCAGAGGTGGCACTTGAAGCTTATTCTGTTGCCCAGAACAGAGTACTTCAGGCATGACCCATGACATCTACCTCTAGTTCCAGGCCTGGGCAAGGAGATGGGGGCAGGAGGTGCGAATAGGCGTGGACAGCGCTGGATTATCATTGGAGTCCTGCAATTCTTTCTGTTCAGGAGACCCTGGAATCCTTCATAGATGATCCTTCCTTCTTTCAATTGTATTGGCGTCATAAGGATGCATATACAATTGAAAGCTGTGGCAGAAAACTTGGCAATAAGTTGCAACTTATTCCCCTTGTCGATTTTAAATAAGTGGTTTTTTTTGGGTAGTTGGGGAACCTTTTTAGAGGCTGAGATCCCAATCATCACTATAGGAGGATCGTGTACAGTCGTCCAGAGCAACATGTCTTTGCCTTGTGGCCATTGTGTTTGCTGTGCTGCTCATACTGCAGCATTGTATGGACATCGCTGAATAGGATGAAACCACAACCCTAAAGAATACATTATATAGAGCGATGGAGGGGTGCTGGGGGAATGGGTAGCGGGAGACATTCTTCAGCTGTGATGTAATGGCCAGATATGTTACAATAGTGGGAAATGTACCGTTACAGGGAAGACTATGTGGGTCAGGGCAATGGTTTAGTAAGTGAGAAGGAATGTGCGGGATGTCTCAAGAAGCCGCCGGGCTGGGTGCACAGATATAGGGAACAGGGAAACAAAAGCAAGTGATTACGAATAATCCCCTGCCACATAAGCGGTGCCGCCAAGCAAGGGGAATATAAACTAGATCCTATAGAGGACCATGTGAAGATAAAATTCTTCTCTATTTGATGGGGACGGGATCTTGCAAAAGTTTGGTTTGTGTATGACTCTTTGTTAAGTTAGTATGTAGGTGACCTTTCCTTATATTCTGTTGATACCATCTAGTCAATGCAAAGAGAAAAAAAACCCACAAATAAAATGCCTTTCCCTGTTTTGGGAGGAGAATGTTCCCTATATGCATGGACCACTATCGCATACCTGAGCTGTCCCGTGGCTGCACCTCTGCCCTGCCACAATTTGGATCTTATTGCTGGTATAGAATAATATTTCTAGCAGTTGTGTCAGTCGGCAGCCATAAACAGCGAGTTATATTATTGATACTGGTTGTTGGCTTAACCCATAGACAAACAAAGCCCCCCCCCCCCCCCCCCCCCCCCCCACCACCACCATGGAGTTTACACTACTAGAACCCACTCTGATCTAGGGGCGAGTCTCCCCCTGCTGGTTAATCAGTTGATAGTAGGTAATTGATGACACATCTCGGTACATGCACTAAATGAAATATAATATTTTCTTACTGTACCGGGAGAAAATTAGTTGTTTAATTTTTTTTGTTCGGTCAGGGTTTCTCTTTAATTAGTATCAAGTGTCTGTCTCTTGCTGTGTAATACCACTGAATTGTTCAAATTTTCACCTAATTAAAGGGGATCTTTGCCTACACCTAAGAGCTGCTGTAATGGCTGGGCAGGTGAAGAAGATGCGGGTTCTGAACATATGCTTTTTATTTTGGGACTGACTGGCATTTCCTAGTAGTCGGCCTGTAAAGGGTTTGTGCACTGAAGCAATTGGTTTCTTCTCTCTAATTTATTGAGTCCTGGACATGTATTTGTATATGGGGGACTACCAGTGAGATGAAATTGTCCTGTTCCAAATTGGGGTCTTTTCTCCTTCTGTACAGTGGGTTGGAGCTGGCCATGGTGTAAAGTGTAAGTCACCAACATAATTTACCTGCAATGTACTTGAAAAACCAACCCAGTGCACCTTATCCTGGCCCTTTTCCTTTACGCTTTGCAAAGTTTCCAAACGGTCTGTAGACGTGGTGTTGATAGACTGTCAGTCTCTGGCTCATATGGCTTCTGGCACCGCGGTACACAGGAGAAGAGGGATCCAGCATATGCAGCGCGCATGTCACTAGGCACCCGGCCAAACCTATTTGGGCACTGCCCAGCAAACAAAGCACTTAAAAATAATTACTCATTTAAGTATTAAAATCTATTATTGTGGGAAGGAGGTGGAAATGGTCTCAGGGAAAAAAAAACACATTGTGGAAAAATTGTTGAAGCCCTTTTTTTTTTACTTAGCATGCAATAAATTTACATCACACATAGCTGGGCTTAAAGAAATGTCAAGATGGAAACCTAGCGTACTTTTATTCTAAATTGACTGGGTCCTTGCTTGTCTATCGCTTCCCTGCTTGCACTGGACAGACTGTACCAAAACTTGGGGAGACAATATCCTTAAACTTGCTGATGGCACCTACGACTATGAAGGTAATAGCCAAAGCAGGTTTGGAAATCCTGTAGTTTTCCATCTGCTTCCTGTGTCGTGTCAGAGGATTGTTAAACCAGGAAGGCGACTGTAAATCCACAGACTGTCTTGATGGCAATGTAATCTGTGCCATTCTCTCTCTGAACTTGGATATTTCTTTTTTCTTTGATAACTCTGAAAGCCACCCAGGTCTCTTTACAGACTCTCTACCTTATCTGCTGTCATGAGTGATGACTGGTTAGCTCCTTGTGCACTTTAGATTGTATTTATGGCCAAATTCCTCCCAAAAATAGTATTGCATTACTCGTCTGCCATATTTACAGGGATCATTAATGAACCAGTCTTCAGACTTCTTCACTGGTAATGCTCCTTATAATGGGTTATAATGCTCCGTATATAACTCATATAACTTTGGGTCCATACTGGTGTGTCTTGCTCTATGTAAACCTAGAAGTATGATATTCTTGCAGTAATACATCTAGAGGAGAACACCTTGGCTCTTGGTTGCACAATATTGCACTACTTGTATGGAAGTGTAGGTACATATCATGCCTCCCTTTGCACATGAATGAGGCCTAAAAAAGGTGCTATAAAAGCTGCCACTACATGCCCCTACATCCGTATTCACTGCATCACATATGCCAGACATGCTCGTGTCAGATTATTTATTTCTAGCCTTCATGGATTTTTAAGGGTCACATCGCTTCACCATTCAAATGTTACAGTAAAGATTTATCTGACAGATATGGGTCGATCCTGGCACTCGAGCAGAGTGCAATGTGACAGGAATATTGTTCAGTTTTGATGATACAAGTACAAGTAAATCAGATAATAACTGTGTTATCCAAGTGCACCCACTGAAGCAATGACGTGTTATTTACCCACTGGTTGTCCCAGCATGTTGGGCGTTGTAGTCCCACAATGAATGAAACATGCAATTTCCATTCATATTTGGACATTTTAAACCAAGTGCTGTAAATTCTGTCTTTTTACCCAAACTGTTATGTTGGATGATTTGTAAGCTGCCGCCAGTATTGGAAATTCCCTCCATTTTTATGAGCTCTTACAGGGAATGTTATTCTTTGTTTTCCAGGACAGGAAACTTACCAAAGCAGAGCAGCAACGATTCAAAGAAGAAGCTGAGATGTTAAAGGGCCTTCAGCATCCGAACATTGTGCGTTTTTATGATTCCTGGGAATCCTCACTGAAGGGAAAGAAATGCATTGTCTTAGTGACGGAATTAATGACGTCTGGCACTTTAAAAACGTAAGTGTCCAGTACAACATCCACAGATCAATGTGAAAGCATATTACTTATCACCTTGAGATGAAGAGCATTTTCCTATATATAACAGTCCGACAATTGTCAGCCTCTTAACGGAGTCACAACAAGTTTACCCTATACACAGAACAACTAGCCGGTCGGTAGGGGTAACCCTTTTGCAGCCACTGCCAATGAGATTAATAGAAAAGTGGGGCCCACTGTTACTGGCCTATCTTTAATTGGCGATCGATTGGAGTCCAGTGCACCAATCAGCTGATATTTAGAGTGAAGCAAGCTGTTTGATTTGACTCCTTACACTATACGTAGCTGATAAGTGCAGGGTAAAGGTTGTCGGATCCCCCCTTTTAGGAGAGTTTAAAGCAAAGGTGGTCACACATGTTGCTCAATCTATTAATGACTGGTTGATCGTCTAATGTTTATGGGGATTAAATACACTTTCCCCTTTCCTCATTGAAGATCTCATAGGGGGGTAAATGTCACATTTCATAATATTAGATACTTTCACTTTAAGGGCTCATTCAGACGGCCGTCTGGGGGGGATGTACATGTGGCTGCAAATTTGCGCCCGCTTGTATGTCCCCATAGACGGCAATGGCCACCTGGCCTGCTCTATCTTTTCCCAGCTGTGCGCCGCTGCTTCCTATGGAGGGAGTAGGGGTCTCCTCCTCCAGCACACGGCGGTACACCTGCATGGCCGGCATACCGCGTGTGAATGAAGCCTAAGAAGACGCCTAAGCGACTTCCTATTTACCAATAGGAACACCTGAATGCTCAGCTAAGCTGAATGTATGTGTGGCGTTGTCGATGGGAATAGTTGTCAGCCTAAAGAGTGTTTGACCGGCCGCTCTACAGTGGGTTTTATTCTTCATTTGTTCACTCCTGGGAAAACTGCTGGCGCTAGTTCATAGTTAATCAAGTGAGGAAAGTTATTTCAGATATTCCACATGCTTCCGCTTAAATATACCAGCTTAGGACACAGACCAAAATTTGGAATTAAGGTAAGCGGGTGGCTTATAATAATTGGAGGAATGGAATTTTTCTGTAGAATTTACCTGGTCACTGGCTCTTCGTGTGAGCAGAAATCCATTTCCATCAGCTCCTGCATGCAGCCCTGGCAAGCTGTTCATTCTCATTATAAAACAGAGACAGCTCATAGGAAATTTCCTTTTTAGGCTTCATGTAGAAGGCAATGCGAAAAGCAGCATATCATTTTACATCTGTTAGCTATATCCACATAATATTCACTTTTCTCCGCTCTCCCTTCTCCTTGTACAAATTATTTTGTTTTGCTTCTGTGGGGCCTGAAGGCTGAGACCGGTACCTATCACATAAGTGAGTTGCAGTACAAGCAGGGGATAACCTGCTGATCAGTGGGGTCAGGATGCTGAGAGCCCTATCCATCACTAGAACCGGTGTCTTTTCCCGCTAAGTGAATGAAGCGGCAGCATGTACATACCTACTGCCACTCCATTAATTTCTATCAATTCAAATATTATTCCCATTTTTATATAGACCTGCATAAACTCTATCCATCTGTAGCCATGTCATGCCTCTGCTTGCATTGAACTTAATATGCATATTTCTTTTCATTCGTGCTTTTTTATTTTCAGATACTTGAAACGCTTCAAAGTAATGAAGCCCAAAGTGTTAAGAAGTTGGTGTAGACAGATTCTAAAAGGGCTGCAGTTCCTCCACACCCGGACTCCTCCTATAATCCATCGGGACTTGAAATGTGATAATATCTTTATCACTGGACCCACTGGTTCTGTAAAAATTGGGGACCTTGGCCTGGCCACCTTGATGCGGACTTCCTTTGCAAAGAGTGTGATTGGTGAGTTGATATGAAATGTGACCCCCAGTTGTTTGGAAAGCGCCCATTGTTGTGAGCAGCCATTGTCTCCACCCTTGATGGAGCAATGTAATGCTAACTGCAGTTATACGTAGGTTTATGTAAGTCTCTTGATGTAAAGATATATGGAAGAACGATGGTTCCGGTCATTTATACTATATAGGTACTTTTAAGGTTTTCAGGAGTACACGCTTATTTTAAAGATGTCATGAGAACACAATTAGCGTTTTTCTTTTAATCAAAAATCTTATTGTATGTATATTATTCCCCGCATTGTTGGCGTTTTCAAGCGACTGCTGATAAGCTGCTACTTCTAGTGCTCCTTGGTTCTTGAAGTTGCATTTATAAAGTACTTGCTGATTATGTTGTGACCAGGAACATGGGCTAGAAAAAGCTCCTGTTGTACAGACCTATAGGTCTATATAGATCCATATACAGGCAGTCTCCGGGTTACATACAAGATAGGGCCTGTAGGTTTGTTCTTAAGTTGAATTTGTATGCAAGTCGGAACTGTATATTTTATAATTCTAACCCCAGCCAGAACTTTTTTGGTCTCTGCGACAATTGGATTTTAAAAATGTTGGGTTGTCATAAGAACCAGGATTAACACTAAAGCTTCATTACAGACGCCTGTGATAACTGTTATAGCTGTTTATTGTAGCCTAGGACTAAAGTACATAAAATTACCAATATCCAGGGGTCCGTTTGTAACTAGGGGTCGTATGTAAGTAGAGTGTTTTTAAGTAGGGGACCGCCTGTACTCCAATTTTTGCTGTATAAAAATATTGTGTACAGTGGCTCCTTAACTGTCCAGTGTTGTCAGATCTGTTAGAAAAGCATCTGAACATATACATAGACAATCGTTACAAACACAGTGTGAATACAAGCTTACCTGTGGACTACACCATGGCAGCACGCACAAAGTAGGAAATCTCCTGGAAAGGGATGTGTGACTTGGTGTGCTAAAAGTGTGCTGCATTTTTTTCGGCTTGAACGAAGTTGACAAATAGGAGGGGCAATACTCCTAAATCTGGCCTATGTAATCCTGGTGCACAGTAACTATTAGACTCTTCCCCAGCTTGTTGATCGCTGCTTATCGAGAGGCCTTCTTTACCAGGTGGGATGTACTGCCAAGCCGTATGCATATACGAGCGAATGCTGGAATAGTGAAATGTTTACAGATGAATACTTGAAGGAGCGTTCCTGGTCTACAGGCCGTGTAATATGGGGTCTAAAACAAAGTGTCTAATGATGAATGCTAAGTAGTGGGAAACGCTCTGGTCTTACTTTACATCTGTTATTTTTACACCAGAAAACTTATGCTGAATATTTAGATTATTAGGTTTTAGGCACAAAGTTGTGCTTTTACGGGCCTAAATTATGTTTCTGGGGTTAACTGCTTATACTGTGGTCCAGCCATTCTTAAATAAATGTAATAATAACACACAGATAAATAATGCTGTAGTCACCACTGTCTGTATTATAATTCACCAAAGATTCTGTGTCAGCAATTTATTTACTATGTGTATAATCTGCTGCATTCTGGAGTCTCGGATGTTACAAATTTTTTTTATTTCTTTTATGTGTGGTTTTTTTTTTCCTTCACCTATTTCCACTGATGAAGCGTGATCGCTGACTCCTTTCTTTTCCCCATCTTGCTGCAACATTAATTTTTTTTTTTTTTTGAGTTTGTTTCCAAAAAAAAAAGCCTCAGAGGTGACGGCATGTTTGATCATTTCTCCTTAGGAACCCCCGAATTCATGGCCCCAGAAATGTATGAGGAGCATTACGACGAATCTGTGGATGTCTATGCGTTTGGCATGTGCATGCTGGAAATGGCTACCTCAGAATATCCGTACTCTGAATGCCAGAACGCAGCTCAGATCTACCGCAAAGTAACCAGTGTACGTCCGCCTTTTAACATGGTTCTGTGCTGGGTTTTTTGTGGATCCTATGCTTCCCTTCCCCAACTTTTGGCTGTGGTGTATTTATAACCTGAAACGCGCTGCTTATAGCTATAACTCGTTCTGTATTGCTTCCCTATTCCTGACACTTCCACAGGTTTCTCCAAACTATTGCAGTTAGGTTATTGCACTCCACATGAGAGGCCATTCTCAGACAGTTCATGGTTATTGGTATCTGTGTGTGTCGATTAGCCAATATAGCCTGAGATAATGGGATACATTATGTTTAGTACATCATCTAATTGTCTTTTCTGACACCGCAGGGGATTAAGCCTGCTAGTTTTAACAAAGTGTCTGACCCCGAGGTAAAGGAAATCATTGAGAGCTGCATACGGCAGAATAAGACTGAAAGGTAAGACAATGCAATGGGTAATATGCACATGCCGTGAACAGGTTTACATGAATTGAACATGGAAATGATTGCAGGGGTATCAGAGTACACTAACAAATCCCTATGTATTGGCTTCTCCAGTCCCTTTATCTTCTCTATTGGTCATACAGTTAGCTTAGTAGATCACACACTATTCATGATGAAGAGGAAATATCAGATGTAGTAGAACTAGGTTTTTATGGGATTTATTATGACTACATTATCTGGAGTTGGGAGAATTTTTTTTTTCGCCTAGTGTGGAACAATTGTCATCTGCCCTGTAAGGAATTTTTTTTGCCTCCCTATGGATCAACACTGTAGGATTATAGGTTGGAATTGTTGGACTGGCTTCTTTATTTACTCCTAAAAACTAGTGGCGTCCCAATGAATCACAGTGGAAATCATCTTTTGCATATCCAGGGAAAATAATCTTGTAGGCACCAGATCTGTTTTAATAAAAGATGTTTCTGATCTGCATCATATAAACAAAACCTTCCTCCTATTCCAATGCAGTGAAATTTTCTTGTGAATATGTTTAGACCCTTTTATCTAGCTGCAGGCTTGTACTCCTACCCCATGATGTATCTACATTACTGAGCTCAGCGTAGGAAGAAGAAAGCCTATGCAGATAGTAATCCCCATCCATAAATCAGGAGGAATTGAAATACAGAAATGTGACAGCGGCCTCCATTAATAAACAACCATTAGTAGCGGTAGGCAATGAAGGATCAGCAGTAATTGCATTGCCTGTCTTTATGCCAGCAGTAAAGTAATGCTCCATAATACACTACTGGGAGTAGGAATGTAAGGTAAATAAAGGGAACTCATTGCTGGGACAGACCCGTAACTCCCCATAATAGAGGAAAAGTTTTACTATTGATGATATTACTATATTACTATTATAGTAAATCTCCTTGGTTTTAATAATTTATTTTTTTCCCCTCAGGTTATCCATTAAGGATCTTTTAAATCACGCCTTCTTTGCGGAAGACACAGGGCTACGAGTCGAACTAGCAGAGGAAGATGATGGCGTCAACGCTTCTCTAGCTTTAAGACTCTGGGTAGAAGATCCCAAAAAGCTCAAAGGAAAACACAAAGACAACGAAGCTATAGAATTCAGCTTTAACTTGGAACTGGACAATCCCGACGAAGTGGCTTATGAAATGGTAACCGCTTTGTCTATCCGTTTTACCAAGTCCAAAAAGACTTTAAGCACCAGTGGGTGCACACCTTTGGGGCCTGACTTCAAAGGACTCCTCAATAAATTTTAAAAAGTAGCCGGAGCAGCACTCTAAATGGCAATGTGACCAAAGTGGGGTAGTTTATTCACAAAATGCAAATCGCAGAACCTTTTCAGGAGACATTCTGCTCAATATCAAGCAACACAGTTTTGCTTGAGAAAGTATTAATGTATAATGAATATCCCTTAAGGGTTTTTCCCAATATGAACGCTTTTTGCTCATTCACGGAATAGGGGATAAGTCTCCTCACTCCTACCCCCAGCAGTCTTTGTAACTGCGGCCAGTGATAGCATTTCTTGCAAATAGAGCACTAGTCTCCAAGCTTGATAAGTGCTCAATTCACCTCTATAAAACTATAAAGTATATTTAAGGATTGCTCTAGTGCAAAAGAACCCCCTTAACCATCATGGATTGTAAGCTCTTACGAGCAAGGCCATCGCTATTGTTTTATCTGATTTATCTTTTTAACCTGCAATGTTTTATTTTGTATAGCACTACAGAATATGG
Organism: Engystomops pustulosus; assembly: GCF_040894005.1. Taxonomy (NCBI): domain Eukaryota; kingdom Metazoa; phylum Chordata; class Amphibia; order Anura; family Leptodactylidae; genus Engystomops; species Engystomops pustulosus. The sequence goes on from NC_092419.1 coordinate 97,367,142, forward strand.
TGGAGCTTATATATAGGTTATAAACAATCCCTGTGGAACATATTAGGGGTTTTCCCCTTTATTAATAAGCATGCTTTCCACGTTTTGACTTGATTCCAAACTGTTTTACGCAGGTAAAATCTGGGTTTTTCCATGAAAGTGACAGTAAGGCAGTGGCGAAATCTATACGTGATCGAGTTTGTCTGATCAAGAAGACAAGGGAAAGAAAGATGCTGGCTGGTCATATAGAGGAGCGCCGGGACTCGCAGAGCAGAGCCGTAGGTGCACCAGTAGCTCAGACAAGCACTCCTGTACCTGCTGGTGTATCACAAGTAGGTGTGAATGAGAGCGAGGAGACGGAGGTGGATCAGCATGTGCGACAGCAGCTCCAGCAACAACAGCAGCAGTATCAGCAGTGCTCATCTGTCACAGGTTTGTACACCCCAGGGGATGTTTAGTTGTAGCTTCCACACTGATGTTGAGTTTCCCCTTTCTTTGCGGATACTAAAGTTTATGGTTAGGACTTGTGAATTTGTTCTTCTGTTTTTTTGCACTGCCATAATGACTGTTTTGGGCTGCATTCCCACTACAGTATGGGGGACGTATATACGGCCGACGTATATGCGGCCGATATACGGCCCCCATACACTTCTATGGGCTCGCGGCGCCCTACGGGAGCGGTACGGTGCAGCACACATGCGGCACCGTACCGCTCCGTAGCCCGGGAAAAGATAGGATATGTCCGATCTTTTCCAGTATTACGGCGCCACGGCCATACATCGCTATGGAGAGGGGAGGGGGTGAGCTGCGCTCACCTCCTCCTCCTCTCCCCGCGCTGCCGTGTGCATGTAGCCTTATAGTGTACACATGGGTTGAACTGTGTTAATTAACACTAAGTTTCGCACTTAACTTTCATATGAGCATTTCGCATAGCACTGTGGCAACAGCAGCAATTGTCTACATTATAGTAGGAAGTGGTAATTGTAGTTCCCCTTAAGGGAAACATTTTATGTTCTGTGGTTTACTCTAGAATTTGGGAATATATGAGGTTATTTAAATACATTGAGAACATAAAACCTATGAAATTTTATTTATTTTCCCCTAATAGCGGACAGCTTATCTGATATAGGTGGAGGGTCTGTCGCGTTGTCGGATGCTTCCAGTCAGCACAGTGCCATCTATGCTACTTCCCACGAGGCAATAAGCGTACAGCAAGTCCCTGGCCTGCCTCAAACAGAGCCTGCTCATGTAGGGCAGTACTACCCACCGCAGCACGTCATGGGACACTATCAGCAGACCCAGGCGGTGAGTGCATGCTCCTATAAAAGGAATAGAGTTCTCCATGCAAAGAGAGGTGATGGCGGTGGAGTCCATGAAAGCGGCGTCGCTCCTGTAATCTAACACTTGACAAATTTGAAATGTGTGCCGTAGAGCTCTTCTCTCTAAATAACTTTTCACATCTGTTGAGTTTCCCAATTTAGAATCTGTAGGCAGAGTGTTGAGCTACCTTTACAGATTTGTTTTTTATTTAAGACTGTATATACTCCAGTTCTGTAGTCATTGTTTTAAACAATATTTGTTCATCCATTTGGCACATTTCTGTTACTTTAGGAATGTGCCTAATAATCTGGTGGATTCTCTTGGGCAAAACCTAACTAATTCAGTAATGGCTTGGTCATTCCATCTGGTCTTAAAAGAACACATATTGCAACTAAGCTGAGAAGTGCATAAATATGTTTCTTTTGGGGGGGGGGGGGGCAGAGGGAGATATCCCCCTTAATGTATTTTGGTTGTTTTAATTATTTTATTACCTTTTGTTCAGATGCCCATCCCACAGCAGATGTTATCGGTGCAATGCATGCCCCAGCCAGGCTCTCCTTACCAGCAGCTACCAGTGGTGGATGGACAACTGAATGCACAGGTAAGAATATGTTTTGGATAAATTATTATAACATTACAGTTTTTGGCTATAAAATGTATAATTATTTTTTTCAACTTTTTTTTGTTTTTTTCAGCCTGTGGATGTACAAATGACATTTCAAGCCGATGGAAAAACTCTTCCTCACACAAACACCATAGATGCTTCAATGATGCCAGTGTTGCAGCCAGCAATTTCTGCATTGTCCCCACAATTAATGTCTTCACAAATGTCGGCTCAGCAAACAAGGGCTGGCATTCAACTTGATGCTTGTGGCTTGACAGGTGTGCCAGTTGCAGATAACCATGTTCCTACACTTCTTCCTGTATGCCATCAGTCTATGCTAAATCAGTATGGGATGCAAAATGTGGTGCATCAGACTCCAAATGTGGTGGGGGTCCAGGGTAATGCTCAGCAGCATCAGGTCACTGCAGTGCAACAGCCTACATTGCCTTCTCAAGACCATGTGATGTACTCCACAAATTTACAGCAAGGACAGAACTTCTACATGCCGCAGCACCTGGAGCAGATGCCGAGCTCAAACCTGCAGACTTCTTACCAAAGTCCATTGATGCCACAGACTATGGTGGATCAAGCACCTAAGTTGATTCAGCCTACGGCCGTTGCACAGGAGACGGTCATGCAGCAGATGCGAAGTGAACATCCACATGAGTTAGAACATTTGCCATTGACCGCTCCAATTTCCTCTGAGGCTGCTGGACACGCTCAGCAAATCCTGACATCGTCAGTACATGAGCAGCTTCCAAACAACCAGCAATCGCTGTCTCAGATCCCTGTCCAGCAGGCGACCAGCGTTCAGGCAATGCATATGCCTAACCCTTCTATAATGGAGCAGCCTGGGTTTCCTCAACATGTCGCAGAGCAGTTTCCTACCCATCCTAACACCACGCAGAATCCTGCAGAGCAGCCTCTTTACATCCAGATTCCTCCAATGGATGTCTATAGTCAGCAACCTATGCTAGTCACTGAACAGACGCTTATTACCCAGAAAACACTGGCTCCGTCTGAGCAGACCACTTTTGTGCATCAAACAGGGGTTTTGCCAGAACAGCTGATTTACAACCAGCAGATTGTCCAGTCTGCAGACCAGATGCGTTACGTACATCAGAATATGCCATTGCCTGACCAGTTCACTCATGCCCAACAGCCAGGGTACCCCCAACAGGTTATGATGCCGGAGAAGACTACGTACCAACAGCAAGCTACACCAGCTGAGCATATTATGTACATACAACAGACAGCCTCCATAGAAAGTCCAGTATATATTCAGCAAACAGCCGAGCAGCCAGTGTATTCTCACCCGTCAGTGCAGTCTTCGGCCCAGCAGATGGTACCACCTGAAAAGATTGGGTATGTCCAGCAAGTTCATCCAGCCGAACAACCTGTGTACACCCAGCAAAATGTAGCTCCACCAGAGCATGCTGTGTACTCTCATACCGTCATCCCACCCACCGAGAAACCATTGTATGCCCAGCACCCAGTGCCCCCTCCTATGCATCAGCCTGTATATGCCCAGCAAAGCTTGCCATCAAATACTGAACAGCTACCAGTGTGTTCCCAGCAAAGTGTTCCTGGACTGCAACCAGTGTATGGTAAACAGGCTGTGCCACAACCTGAGCTCCAAATGGTGTATACCCAGCAGGTTGTACCCCCTCCACTAGAGCAGCAGCCTGCATATGTCCAGCATTCTGCACCACCGACTGAACAGCAAGTATATGCCCAGCATGTAATGTCTGCAGCAGACCAACCTGTATATGTTCAGCCTGTGAATACCCAGCATGTAATGGCACAGGTTGAGCAGCCGGTGAGTGCACAGCACATGGCACCACCAGTAGAGCAGCCTATATGTGGCCAGCATCCAGGACCACCACCGGAGCAACCACATTATACCCAGCATGTGGTGCCACCATCTCAGCAGCCTGTTTCTAGCCAACATGTGATGCCAGCACCTGAGCAGCCTCCTGTATATGTGCAGCAGGCACCTTCTGAGCACCCTGTTTATGCCCATCAACCAATGCCACCACATGAGGCAAACATGTTTACTCAACAGCCGTTACAACCATCTATACAGAAAGCGGACGTGTACACCGGCCGTTCTATCAATTCCCAGCAAGCTCCCAAGGATCAGCTCTTGTATAACCGTGAACACGTCCCAGTAGGTGAACCGCAGTATAACCAGCAGGCTGTGCCTCCCTCTGACACTTCTAGCTATGTCCAGTCATCTCTTGGATCTTCCACTCAACAAGTTTATACGCAAAATCTAACCCCTCCAGTGGATCAGCCAGGATATCGGCCTCCACCTCAACCTATACTTAACAAACACCTTAGTACTGCTGCAGACCAGCTTGGATTTACACAGCATGCACTGCCAGCGGCTGAGCAACATGTCCATAGACCCCTCTCTCCAGCTGTCCCCAGTTATGCTTCACAGCAAGTCCCGGTGGTTGACCAAGTGTATGTACAGCAGACAGCTACTCCTGCAGAGCTCCACATGTATAACCAGCAGCCTAATCCTGTTATGTACAGCTCTCAACCCTCCCATCAAACTGTATATGCAACAATGCAGCACGTCCCTGCTGTGTCAGAAAATCCAGTGTTATACAGCCACACCACCCCTTCTTCTGTACATGGGCTCTTGCCGTCTTCAGACAGACCGGTCTATACTCAAAATTCAATGCAGTCAGAAAACCTTCCCCATGCCTTGCATGCGTTACCTACTGTAGAGACCCAAGGCTATGCTACACAGCTAATGCCCTCTGAGATCCCAGCCAGCCTTCAGCTCCAGAGAACTATGACCCCACCTCAAGACCACAGAGCAGAAGGGCAGGCCGAAAGTGTGGTTTATTCACAGCAATCTATACAGTCTCCGGATAAACCGACCTTAGCGGGTCACTCAGGCACAGATCTCTCTCAGAGCTCCATGCATTTGGTGGGGCAGCAGCCCATAAACCAAGGTTTTGTGCAAGTAGGGGGCCCGGTTCAGCAGACCCCTGTTCCGGTGTCTTATTCACAAGCTGGTGTACTTCCGTCTGAACATGATCAGCCCTTAATGGCCCAACAACAGCAAAATGGACATCAAAACAGTACGCATGCAAATACTTCCATCCCGACACAAGAAACCTATCTGCAGACACAACATCCACCTGTACAAACATATGTGCCTCAGACAATGGACAATCTGAGCTCGATGCCTGGGATGGCCCCTGTGTCCCACAACCAGGATGTGTTGAATCAGATCTCTTCACAACATCAAGTTCATTCTGCCTCAGAGCTGCCAGCGCCGGTTCTCCAGCCTGACAACCGCGAATCTCTGCAACAACCTGGTTACCTTAATCCTATGTCACAGCAGTCCTCATCGACTTCAGCTGGAACTGAGAATATCCCGGATGTGTATCAGCTTCCTGCTCAGACCCATCAACTAGATCCTAATTTCCAACAGGTATGATGTTAATTTTACATACCCTGCCATTTCCTGTAAAGCTTTCTATACAGGGGATGATGCATCTTACTATCCCAAATCCTTCTCCCCTTTCAAAGGACATTCCTGTTTGCCTCACATGTGTTGGATTCACATTTTCTCAACTTCTCATATCGTAGTCCCATCAAACAAAATGGGCAACATTCTTCAATGCAAAAATGTCATATGTTATGGGAACCACAGGTCACTATTGAAATCCCTGTTCAAGACAACTCCTCTATGCTCCCCGTACCAAGTCTTGAGGATACCACGGCATACATATGTTATCCTCTGTGCTGTCAGGTTTGTAATATACTGTTTTATATTCACCTTTCCAGGCACATCCGGCAGAGGTTTCTGGTGTTCAGAAAGTGGACCCCGTTCAAAGGTAAAATAGACTGCATATAGTTATGTAGAGGGGTCTTCCCTCCATCAAAACTTTACTATACCCAGTATTTGTAATCACCTGTGATCACATGGCATCAAGTGTGTGGACTTCCAGCAGTGTCTTCTATGTTATTGAAGAGGTCAGATACCTGAAGCTTTACAGTACAAGCCTAAAAATTCTTGCCATTGTTGCTCTCTTGCCTGCCCGACACAGACACTCCAGAGATTTTTGTGTTTCAGATCTTTGTTAAAATAGATGGAGAACTACTTAAATAAATATTACCATATAATACATGAATACATTACATAAATGTGTCGCCTACTATTGGTAACTACATATTGCATTACAGCAACCAGATTGACTATTCCCGGGACGGCACTGGTACACCTGATGGACCCCTTGGAAACGGCAAGCAGGAAAAGATGAAGCAACGTCGAACTTCTTGCCCCAGGCCAGATAAAATGACTCGATTTAACTTGTCCTTCTTAGGGGTACGTGCCTGCACTTGGAGTTGATATCCTTGCATTATATATATGAGGAGCGCTCATCTGTAGTTCGTTCTTCCCATATGCATAGGTTTCAAACTTTGGTGATAACATGGTGGAGTGCCAGCTGGAGACTCATAACAACAAGATGGTGACCTTTAAGTTTGATGCAGATGGGGATGCTCCAGAGGACATTGCCCTTTATATGGTTAGTTTCTTTGTACCTGTGTTTATTGCCCCAAATCAATGTTTATATGCTTATACACACCACAAAGTTTTATGTTATTCATATATTCAAGGGGTAACCACACTTTATAATGTGATCGTCAATGTAGTACTACTCCCAATCCCAAACTTTCAGTGGGTATTGTCAGTAGTGGGTAGTAGTGAAGCCACTGTATAGGGCAGTGATGGCTAACCTATGACACGCGTGTCAGTGCTGACACACCCAGCCATTTTCAGTGACACGCGGCAGCCGGAGGAGTTAAGTTTCATCCTCGGCTCCTACAAGGCCAGGTGAAGTAGCCGGGAGGCTGAGAGATTGCCATGCACTGAGCTCACAGCACTTCCTCCTCCTCTTCCTCCACTGGGCTGGCCCCTCCCCCTGTGTGAGCTGTGCCTCGTGTCTCCAGTCAGCACAGGTATCATCCCGGGGCTCAGCACCAGGAGAGGTGACCCGACCATCAACTCCACGAACTCCTCTGCAGCTCCTGATAGTTGTGCTGGGGGGAGTTGTTGTGATAGGTCACCTCTACTCTGACCATCTCCACAGCAGGGATGAGGGAGGACAACCACTCTCATCATACATACAAGACATCGTTACAGCTATAACCTGTGAACTGTCATGACAAAGTTTGCAGGTTACTAAGCTTTTCACACGTGTCTGATTGAAACGATCTATTACAATGTGCGATTTGCACATTGTAATAAATAGATGATGTGGAAAATCCCCATATACTGTCATACTGGTACATGGTAGGATCACTTAGACAACCTAGGGTTAAAGTACCCTAGAAGTTAAATAATTATACATATTTGTTATTTAAACTATAAATATCACAAAATTATGTTTTTTTTTTCTCAAGGTGACACACCACCCGAGTTATGCTCGGTTTTTTGGCGAATTTTGACACGCCAAGCTCAAAAGGTTGCCCATCACTGGTATAGGGTAACCAGTGAATCGGCACTGCCACCCCTTACTTCCACAGATCATTAGGTCCGAGAAGTTTGACCTCCCCCCACTTAAAATAAAGTGAAAGGATTTCTCATGGATGACCTATCCAATGAGATCGGAATACCCCTTTAAAGTGTATATTAATCAGCGTTCTAAGTAGAATATTTCTACAAGTAAACTTGAGGATAAATCAAAAGTTTAATCTTGTGAAACATCACTTTTGCTGATCCTAAGTTACAGCCTGTATTGTAGACCAGAACATTACATGATAAATCACTTGCGGTACAGTCTCTCTATGCAGAAGACGTCTATATATAAACTGATGTTTAAAGGTTGAACATGACCTTTAAGCAAAACCATTAGCTCGTTTATAATAATGTGACATTTGAGAGGGATCGTAAAGGTAATTTACTTGCAGCTCTAGTCCTAATACAAACAAAGTGAGCCGTTCTTAAAGGGGCCTTCTTCATACACAGTCTAAGTCGCCTGTTTCACAGCATGGTGTGTATTTGGGACTCTCCCTAGATCTCTTGATTTAACACATTGTGAAGTCTGGTTTACTTGCCATAAAGTTAATGCTCCCCATTGACTTGATGGCAACGTTCTATTCTGCAGATTCATACCAGTTCTTGTTAATGGTGCAAATTAATAGTATAAAACCAGTCTATAATAACTTTATTTTCTCATAACTCTTTAGGTTGAAGATGACTTTGTCCTGGAAGCTGAAAAGGATAAGTTTGTAGAGGAGCTGAAGCTGATTGTAACACAAGCTCAGGAGATTCTGCAAAATGTACCAGTGATGGAGAGAACCGAACTCCCCGGGTCAGAGTCAGCGAGCCTTGTAAGTCATTATATAATGGTCATACTAGCAGTATGCAGACAGTTTCATGGTATTTATTTGCCATATTAACTTTCTCAATTCCTTTTACAGACCGGATCTTCTGAGCATGTGCAAGTGGTAGCCCCGGCCTCTGCCCCAGCTGGAGGTAAGTCAATTTAAACATGCCAGCAAATGCATTACAAAGTCATATGACAAAGCTGACTCTGACTCATATTTCACTTTAAAATTTTGCTCTCTTTTTGCAGGGGTATCTGTACCGCAGTCATCACCCGTAGGTCGATGGAGGTTTTTCATAAACCAAACAATTAAAAATCGTGAAACCCAATCTTTTGTTACCCAGACTTCAATTACCAGAGTTCCTCAACAAGCTACAGGTTGGTAAAGACTTATGTTTCACTAGGAATAGTATTTATACAGGCATTTATATACTGGATCTTCCCTCTACACATTCTCCCAGTCTTTTACTTTCTTTAGAGAGGGGAAAAGACTCAAAACTCCTTTGTGGTGGCAGAAGTACTCAAGGGAAGGTGCTTGTGACGCAAAGGAACGGAGTGTCGCTGATGTTCCTAGAACCCATTCCTATTATGTTGTCTGAAAATAGACTAGCATTGCATCAGCCTGTCATTCATTCCAAGTGTGACTTGTTACGCTAAAGGCCTTTATAATGACAATGTGACCTCCCGCTACATGGCTCTGGGAGTGTGAAGTGATCTTATTTGTCATTGGAAGCTGGCAGGTGGCACATACTAAAGGGTATGGGGCTCATCTCCATCTGGACTACAAAGTAGATGCTCCTCAACTTGTCTGTAGGGTCTTTTAATTCTATTATTGTATTATAAGTCTTTGGCTGTCACTATATGATACAGCCTTTTTTCCCTCTCCGTGGGGAATATAGCACAATGGTGTGAAGGTATCTCTCCTTTACCAATACCTCCTCCCCCTCCCCCTCCACCACCTGGTCTATGGGATCCCAGCCATCTATGCCCTGATTCAAGGGGTTGTGGTGATGCTGTAGTACTTTACTAGGGGGGAAAAGGTTTCACTTTTTTTCACAGCAGAATTAAATATGAATGGTATTTGGTGATAAAGCATAGTCACATCCTAGAAGTTTTCTGGTTTATAAGAATAATGTATAATTGATTCTTATCCACCAAATACATCTGTGTGCACGCATTTCCCATTGACAACACTAAAGGCTACATGGACACTATTGTTATTGTGGCTGTGATCTGGCCACACCAGCCCACGTCCACAATTGGTCTCTATGGCACCAGGTCATGTGTCTGGGATCTGGGCTGCAAGAAATAGGTCATGTACTGGACTCTGCTTTCTATGCTGTGAGGAGAGCTCCTTCCATCCCCTCTGCTGCACTCAGCCGTGTGCTCGCCTGGGATCCTGTGCATGTAGCCTTAATCACTTTTATAGCATTTTTAGTTTGGTTCTTACATATTTCTTTCTTCTGTCTCCCCAGGACCACATAATGAAGCAAGGCGTAGTCTTCCTGAGGATCTTTCTAGTGCTAAGCAGAGCTGCTCCTTTCAGGCGGGGCACCCTATGCTCTCCACATCTTCAGATGGTCAGGTTTCTTCCAAAGAAACTGCTCCTTTGGTAGTTAACAGTCATGTGGTAAATGGCAATGAAATCCTGTCCGCTGCTGTAACTAACAGTGGCTCAGCCACAGGACAGGTTCAGAAGGAGTCTGAGGTATACAACAATAATATAGCTGTGGTAACGGAGGCTCAGCATCCGGCCATCGGTGGTGATCAGGAGGTGCAAGTGGCAAATGGTGGTATTTATGCAGCAGAGACTGGTGCACAACCTGGTCCCTTGTCTTCCCAGAACACCACGGCTATGTCTCTAAGTCTAACAAAGTCAGACAGCATCGGACCTTCAGACGCTACTTACTATCCACAGACACCTGTCTCTGAAGCATCACTTGCACATTCTGCTTCAGTCCAGGAGTCTGACAATGAGGGTCCCCCCAAAATAGAATATTCTGACAACTGTATCAAAACCCTTGATGAAAAACTGAGAAACCTGTTATATCAAGACAGCTCTGCCAGCTCTTATGCCGACAGCCAGAAGGAGACAAAGAGCACAGAATCCCCTCTTTCATCTTCTGCTGAGGATACCCTGTCATGTCCTGCCCCAGAAGCAGCGATTGTGAATCCTGCCAGTACGCAGGCAACTCCGGAGCAGACAGAGCCTGTTGACCCCCTGCCAGTCAAAACTGCTGAAGCCGCCATTGCTGTCCCTGGTGAATTAACGCCATCTGTAAGTAATTCATGACTCCGTGAAGTGCTGGAAGTGCAAGTTATACCATCTTTTGTCTCTAGTGCCTCTTTTATTTGACTGGCTGTGCTTGCTTTGCATGATCTAATTCAGCTCTAGCTTCATTTTTATTACACTATTTTTAAAAAAGTAAATCCTCTGGGTGGAATTTATTAAGGGTGTAGTTTTATATGCCAGATTCAAAATTCCCCTGCCAGTGCTCCGGCACCCGTATTTACCAAGAGGCTTTGATATCTTAGTAGATTTGCCGCAATCTATGCCAGATAAGACCAAGTCTCAACTGGCAGATATCTTTGATGTATAGTCTCCACTGTTGGTGGGGAATATAGTAAATGCGGAGGGCTCAAAGTGGCATGCGGGTCAGGGTAGACGGGGATTGGCAGAGATGGGGAGATTTGTGTGCCTTCTCCACAAGAAAAATGTTGAAGAAGGCTTAATGAATCTCCAATGTTGTTTCCTCTGCCAATAGATGGAGAGCAGGAGATTAGTGCATATACATGAAATTTACTGAAAAATTGTATACTTGAAGCTCCTGAGCTCCCTCTAGTGGTGGCTGCAAGAAGCTGGTGTTTTATACATCACTACAGAGGTCGTCTTTGCCCACCATAGGTGATAAATATCTGATCACTGATCACTGGTGCCCCCCACTGATCAGTAGTATGAAGTCCTGAGTTCATTGTGGAAGCGTTTGAATGTGGAACTGGTCATACCTGTCATAGGTTTTATGCTCTCTATGGCTTCCGGAAAGGCAGTCTCTTCATGGCTGTTTTGACCACGGCTCCATTCCTCTTGCTTTAGACCTCTGTTGAGTTATCCTTTTTTTTTTTTCCTGGGGATTTGTAGCTCTGCATCAGAGTCATGGAGATCTGGATTGATCATTATTAGACATAAAAAAACAAAATTATATTCAAGGATGGAAAGTCACTAATGTATCATGTGTCAGACAGACTTATTAAAGGCTTTGTTACATAGAGCAATGAATGGCTGAACAATTGTTTGTTCTTGATCATTGCCAAGTGTAATAAAGGCACAAGGGAGGGGAGTCAACGAAAATTTAGTTTTTTTGTTTTAATTTGTATGTATTAGAGGATAACCGTATAAGAGAAGGGGGGGGGGGTGCATGGCTTCCTATATTCACAAGGGGAGTAAAAGGATCTGGAGCCATTGCATCATTCAGAGATAAATTACATTGCAACACAAAGATGATGGTATTGCTTGTAAGACACAATGCTATAGTGGTAGGACTACTTTGTTATTAAAGGGATTGTCCATCCCCTCACAAAGCTGCCTACATGCTGCTTTGTGTTTAAAATTATTAATAATGATGCTTGCCTGCACCCTTCAAATTAGTGCCGCTCCCCGCTGCCAGCTCGTGAGGCTCCTGTTGTGATGTGACGTGCTGTTTTCAGCCTTTTTACTAACGTCAGGAGTTGATTTGAATTATTTCAATAAAAGCAAAATTTATGCTGCATTGTGAAGGACCTGGACAGTCCCTTTAATATCAGTAACAATGATTGGGAAGCTGACAGCAGCTCAGGTGGATTTCCTTTGGTCAAAACTAAACTTTCTCTTTGAAATCCTAGAGTGGCTTCTCGTGATATTCACATTATGCTATTTTTTCCTTTTTCCTCTTCTGTTGTATCCTCTCCAGGAAAGTTCTGAAGACGCCTGGCATCCTGGAAGTGCTTCTCATGCCTGCACCAAGCGCTCTATGGGCACTGGATCCGCGCATCTACAGACAGGAGGTGGATATTTTGGCCTAAGCTTTACTTGTCCTAGTCTCAAAAACCCCATTAGCAAGAAACCGTGGGCTCGCAAATTAAAAAGCTGGGCCTGCAGATTGCGGCATTCCAACAGCTTATTCAAGAGGTCAAGAGTCCGCCAAGGTAGTGTTGCTTACAGTTAGGCCCGTACAATAGGAACATCCCTTTTGGTTATTTCCGTACGTATATATTTCTTTTCAGTGAGTTTTTTTGGTTTTTATTTATTTTTTTTTTCATCCTCAGAAATGTTCCCTCACGTTTCTTGCACTTTCACTTTTATTGCCTTTTATTTTTTGTAGTTTTTGTGTTTGTCTAGCTGTGTCTTTCCGGACACAATGTAAGAGCATCGGAATTTCATCGCTTTATGTCTTTTATGTGAACCACTGGTTTTTGGCCCGAGCATGGCAGTATGTATTTTAGCTGGAGCCCGCACGCACCGTTGTATTCCTTTGCCCCCCCTCCTTCACTTTTGGTAGTAGGATATCAGGCCTTCATGTGTTATTTGCCCCTCAGAAACCCCTAAGCTATGTGCTTTCTTTTTCTAAAATCTTTCCTTTAGTGGATGACGATGGAGTAAGACGTGAAGTCCCGGATGCTACACAGAGGGTGGTGGAAGCACTGGCAGAATGTGCCTTGTCGGAGGGAACCTCATCTGGAACCAGTGCCTTCAAACGTGGACGATTTCAGGTGAAATTTAAAGGCATATTTTTAGATTATGTGACTGATTCTGATGGGTTCCCTTTAAAGGAAATTTATCATCAAAAATGGATAAATCAGGGGCACTTGCTTATAGATCAAAGAGCAATGAAACTGACAATCATGCTAATGAGCCTGGAAGGCTACTGGCGCGTTTCCCAGAGCCCCTTTATGCTTCAGATTCCCAGGCAGGTACACGGTCTCACCCATCTGCTCCCTCAGCACTCTAGCGGCACCCACTCCCTCTGTCTGATGTAATCTTACTGGAGCACAGGATCTTCTAACACAGAGGGGGAGAGGGAACTGCTCCTTCCACAGTAAATCTGCCACAGAGAGGGGTTCTGGGAACCACCCCAATTAGCATTTCAGGATCATTAGCATAATTTGAAAAGTTGCCAGGCATAACAAATATAAGAATTGGGCCACAGTCTTAGTGCCTGTATCTACGAGTAAGTGCCCCTGGATTATCCATGTTCTATTTTGATGGTAGAATTCCTTTAGGTTTGTTCATATTGACAGTTTTGTGACTTGCATATTGTAACTTTTGTGACTTTAGCTTTTTATTCTAATTTTGCTGCAGGTTGTCACAGTTCCGCAACAAGAGCAATCCATTGCTGCCGAAACTCCCAGTATCCCATCTACATCCCTGGTGTCAGACAAAACCATTTCTGCAGAAGAGACAGAGTCTGCCGCAACTAGAGCCGAGGACACTCCCCAGTCTGCCAGCACCGCTTGTGAGACGGATGCATCTTCTCTTACCCCTGACCGGGAACTGGAAGAAACCTCTGTCACCGGCAGCAGCGTCCCATCTAGCTCAGCCCTATGGATGAAAGACATCCCTAATCAGAACAGCTTCACAAAGCAGCCAAGTAGTGACTCTGAAATGTCTGCCGCCCCTGGTAAAGGCCAGGATTATAAATCGCGGGATACTGGGCAGAACTGCATAGGAGAAAAGCCCTTCCTCCAAAATCAGAACTCCCATCTCTACTCTCCATCTTCTCCTATGAGTAGCGATGATGAATCCGAGTTGGAGGATGAGGATTTGAAGGTGGAACTGCAGAAACTTCGAGAAAAGTTAGTGTATTCTTTTTGGTAAAAGATTAATACTTCTTAGTTATAGAAATTGTATTGTGTATAATAATGCCCATGTAGGGGTTTTCTGGGCCATCCATATATTGTTCGTTCTGCTGCTAGACAATGACTTCTCATATTTGCCCAAAAGCTGCAGAATATCTGATCATTGTAAGTTCCAGGTGTCGGACCTCCACCAGTTACATTCACATCACTTATTCTGGGCATACACAGTTAGTACGAAAACTACATTAGGACCAATGACCTTTAAAAGGACAATAAACCAACACCAAATAGAAAGTGTAAAAAGATGAACAGGATTTTCAATGTGGATGTGAAGGAAACAGTCAGAAAGCTGAGGGATGTGGCTTTGCCAGTGATGAGGGGCTTAGTTTTCACTACTACTTTCCCTCCATTCTGCTGCTTTAGTTGTAATTCCTTTATATGGATGGGTGTCCTCTTGGATCTAACCTAAAACTTGTGACTCCTGGCTGTGTCAGCTTCTTACTTTCAATCCTAATAGATAATAACAGGATGGTGAGGAGGTTGTACTCCATAGCTAATTGTGTGATGCATCCGAGTCTTCGGGGAGGGCAGATCACACAAGCTGTCGATAGTGAGGAAAGTAAATTCTATCACAAACTCTAATATATCCCTTTAAATATATTCATCTATTTGTTCCTCTTACAGGCACATTCAGGAGGTGGTGAGCTTACAGGCCCAGCAGAACCGAGAACTACAAGAAGTATATGTACGCTTACGCGCTTTGAGGGAGAACAAAGCACAGTCCTCTGACACTTCTTCCCAACAAATGTCGCCACGTCGCCCCAGGTCTCTTAAAAGTAAGCAGCGGAGCAGGCCACAGTCTCTGACCCACATGGACAATGGAATCGGACATTCAGGTAAAATGTTGTTCCTAAATAATGAGGGCAGAGTAGACTTTGCCTATTTATGTGTTTCCGGTTACTCAGTGCTTGCGGTTCTACTAAGGTCGGCCTTGTGTATTAGGCATATATTGACCGATGTTGCAGATTTCATTGTGACTGACTGATGCATATGGGGTGTCCTGACTCTTCCTCCAGAGCAGGCAGAATGTAGAGTGGCGAAAAAATATGCATTTTTGTGATCTGGAAGAATATCCGACATCTAATATTATATAATAATATAACGGGTTGTACCACTTTTGCAGGTTCTCACATATTTACAGGATAGCAGATAACAATCTGATCATAGGGGTCCCTATGGCTGGAAACCCTAGCAACAGAGAGAATAGGGTTACTGATGGAGGGAGCAGCAGGTAGAACATGTGTCCTGCTTCTCCATTCAATACTTTGGCAATGTCAGAAATTTCGGGGGAACAGTGCTGGGGTGTCTCTGCCACTCACATAAAGTCATTGGAGAGCCATAGATACACTAGCACTGTGCTCTTCAATATTCCCTGTATGTTCTCATACATACTTATTGTTCACAGTTAAGATGTGGATATAAATTCTGAAAATAAGGATCCAGATAGTGGAGATTATTATTGTTGCATATGATGCCTACCCCCCCCCCCCCCCCCCCATTAAGTCTGCGGGATATATATGGAGGTTCAGCTGTTCCTGGGCATTGTAAACAAAATTGAAATTATTTCAGGGCCTGTGCACCAAAAACTGGCATATAAGGCCTGATAAATATTCACCAGTGTCTCCATGATAAGTGTGCATCATACAGCAAGTATTGTGGTGAAGATGTAGTAGGTGTCCGTCACACTTTGAACCTGTAACTTCAAGCACCAATAACCCAGTAAATTCCGCTTTTTTTAATCTTTGGTGAATAAGTAAAGAAATGCTGGAACCCCGTATGGTCATTTGTCCTTTAAAATAAGCTATAAAAAATATGTGATCCTGTACTTTGCTCAGGCAAGATATCTATGTACAGGCAGTCCCCGGGTTACATACAAAATAGTGTCTGTAGGTTTGTTCTTAAGTTGAATTTGTATGTAAGTCGGAACTATATATTTTTTTTGTCTCTGTGACAATTGGATTTAAAAATGTTGGGTTGTCATAAGAACCAGGATTAACAATAAAGCTTCATTACAGACACCAGTGATAACTGTTATAGATGTTTATAGTAGCCAAAGGCTAAAGTACTGTAAATTACTAACATCCCAAGGTCCGTTTGTAACTAGGGGTCGTATGTAAGTCGAGTGTTCTTAAGTAGGGGACCGCCTGCACTTATACTTGTGATCTCAGAACAGAACTTGATTGTTCAGTACAGTCATTGAAAATGTATGATCACACATTACAAGGCTTGAATATTCAAGATGTGTGTTCTTTATTCAGATCAGCAATGCAGTGAGAGTAACTCTGATGCCTGCCAGCAGTCAGTGTCTGAGAAGAAGAGCCTGTTCACCGATGATCTGCACAAGCTGGTGGATGACTGGGCAAAGGAAAATGCCGGCAACTTGCATCAAAAACCCAGCCTGAATCAGATCAAACTGAATCAGAACCGCCCTGACACAGACGCTTGGAGCAGAGTTCATGAGGTAAGAATTGGACTAGCATTATGTTTGTTAATGGAGTTTATGGGGATCAGAATATTAATCATCTCTGGTCTGGGGGTGTTGGCATCCCACAAAATCTGATTAAAGGAAGGTTATGTTGAAGTTTGGTGGTGGGGTACAAGGCCGGACACAGAATTCCCATCTGGCATTGTGCACTGTGTAGTAGCGGGATGATAATGCAATGAAACATGTTTTGATTGTACCTTTTTTGTTTTTATGTATCTTTCAGGCGTCTGTGGTCACCTCAAGCTTCCCATCTACTTGGGTCCCCACTTTGTCTCAGATTCACGGGACGGTCCCTGCTGCTATATCTCAATCACTTGTTCTCCCAAATTATACATCTGGAGGCATTCCATCGTACCCAATACCACACGGCTGTCAGCTCAATTCAATGGGCAGCGGCGGCTACCCTGTACAGTGGTCTAACCAGACGCCAGGCCTTCCCGCACAGCACCTTGCCGCATACCAGCCCGGAATTGGAATGCAAGCGTTTCCCTCTGCTACAGCTCCGAAAGCTGCTACAATCCCATCCTCCCCCAAATGATCCCTTTAGGTGACTCTAGACTTTTCTCTGGGATTTCCCTGCCTTCCTGTACAGACTACATCAGACACCCACTCGCCGTTCCTTTGGTTGTTTTACCTCTTTGGTTGGTTGTGATACAAAGGGTGTTCTGTTAATTCTCTCCTCCGTTAATGAGGATCTTTTACTATTATTATTATTTTTTTCTTACGTGCTGTGTTGTGTGAATTGGGTTTGAACGTACCCTAGTTGCTACACATGGTCATCCTGCAATGTGATTTCACTTTTCACTTTTGACCTTTGAAGAAAAACAAATGGGGGATCTTTGAGGGAGACTCCCGGTGCCATACAAGTGAATGAATGTGCCCCAGCCTTCAAACAAAACTGCAGCCAAGAGGGTTGGGGAGTAGTTGACATGGCTTGTATCCTCCCCTCGCCTCTCCCGAGCTCTTGTACAGGGTTACACAGCACAACAATGTCTCCTATCCGCCACACAATCTTTTTCATGGATTGTTCGCCCCACAGTGTCTGTATAGGGGGTGGACAGACGCCTCCCTAGAAATGTCTTCTCGTTCTTTTTTAGTTGTATCCAGTGATTCCATTTCAAAATATCCTAAAGCAGAAGCTCCTGTGACCAGCTCTAGAATAATGTGAATAGATATTCTGTTGTGCTTAACCTGTTTCCCCCCCCCCCCCCCAATGCTTTATACCCAGGCAGTGGCACAGCTTGTCGCACATTGGCCACAGATGGGGGTCACTTGGTATTTTCAGTGGCTTCACCCGCATGCATTTATTCCACCTCCTTGTTACCTTCTTATAACCTAGAGGCCTTTCTAGCTTCTGTATCTCGCACAACTGCTGCTTCTGCTTTGCCTGCAGACTCTTGCTGTGCCTTGGGGGGATATTGTACATTCTGCCATCTCAGAATCTGACAAACACTGCCATTCTTCCCATTAGCTGGACTAAGACCACAGCGTATAGGCCGGAGGTCATTTAAGTTGCATTGGTTAATTTTTTTATTGTAGGTTTATGGTTTTTTTTTCCCCCTTTGTTTTATCAAGGGCTTAATGTGAATGAGTTTGCTGAAAAATATCTTAGGAGTGAGAAGGTTGTGGAAAAAATGGGGCTAGAGGTGGGACCCCCAAGCAAAACTATGATGTTAGAGGGAAGGGAGGAAATTTTTATATCCAGCTTTATTTTCCAGTCCTTTTTATTACTTTTTACTACCCATCTCTGAGCAATAATTGTAAGATAGGAGCAACACTTCTTACTCCAAGACTTCTTAGTCCCCCAAAAATCTGAAATAATTTAAACCTTTGTGCGATGAGAACATCTTCCTTGAAGATCCCCAAATCCTCCTGGATATCGCTCTCCGTTACTTTATGTTCCGCATGAATGAACACGGCTTGGTAGAATGTATCATTTCACCAATATTTCACTTCTTATCTTTTTGTTTTATCTACCTCGTTTTGTAGTGCCCATCCTAAAAACAGGAGCCGCACCTTGACGCTTTGTGTCAGAGAGGGTCTTCCCACACCTCTTGCCTTCCTCTCTGTTCTTTCTCCATCTAGTAATGAAGAACACATCGCTACTGAATAACAGCCAGAAGAAGACGTCTGTAGCTCACGGCCCGGAGGATCAGCTCACTTCTAACACAAGTGTTTCTTACTACAACTGGAGCCTTTTCACAAACCTGACCCGCAAGAATTTTGAGCTCACACTTGGAGCTGCACTGGAAGTATCAACACTCTGCGCTTTTTTTCTTTTCCTTTTAATAGGGCTATACAGCATTTATCGGGGTTGGGAGGGTCGCCAAGATCCCATAAGGTCTGGGATACACGTCTTGGCCAGAAGCCGAAAGTGTAAATCAATTCCTTTTGAAAACTTGAAAACTTTTGATGATCTTGAGCTTTGCCTTTTCTGTAGTTTTGACAGCTGCGGCCTAAAAAAAAAAATGAGCATGTTGTGATTATTTTTTAATTTTTTTTGTTTTAAATATACATTTTTAAAGTTTAATTTTAGAGGTTTTTACCAAAATATTGCACCAACCAGTATCCGGTATTTCATGTCATCCTTGTTGAAGTGGATAGGGCTTATCTGCAATACTGGAGAGCAGCCATTGGACAAGGGTGGTGCATGTCCTGGGGGTAAAAAACAAATTTGGGTTTTTGTGTTTTAGGAAGGGAGGAAAAATTAGTAGTAAAAAAATAGTCCAAATTATCTTTTTCCCACCCCATGGTTGTTGATGCTGAATATTTCAAGACACTACTAAATGCATAGGCAACACTTGCCTCTGGACATAGCTTTGTAGAGCGGGTAGCTTGGTTTGGGCCATGGGATGACTGCACCCGATCCCATGGGGAGGGGGCATGTATTAGTAGGACGGGTGCTCATGGTTTCTTTTTAGCTCAGATTTGTACTGTATATATTTATTTTGTGTTTGCCATCTTTTGTTCAGCTTTAAATCTCCTCGGATGCAATGATACTGATACACAGGAGCTCTGTCAATATGTGAATGTGCCATATTACGCTCCGTCAATGGGGTCGTGTGTGTGATAACGATGTGTTTTCTACTATTGAAGCAGTTATTGATGGATCCCGAGTCTTTACGTGGTCCACATTGTGTCGTCATGCAGCATGTACGTGAAAGACGTTCAGGGATGGCGCGACTCTAAAAGACATGTGGACGATCCATAGAGTGGTGTGTTTAGAGCGGTTGTGTCTCTCCAGCATGATGGGAGTTGTAGTAGCACACACCAGCTGCGGAGCCAGAGGTGGTAGATCTTTTTTGTACAGCTCTGAATCGCACCAATTTGGTTATAGTGGTTACTAACCAGACAATCCTGTGTGAGATCGGACGTGATTTTCCCTCTCTTCTCCCCAGCCCGGGAAGTAAAGCACGTGATTTTCATATGGTTTTTTTTAAGACTTTAAAGGAAACCTACCATTTCAAATGGTCAGTGTAAGCTGTAAACACCGAGCACCAGCTCAGGGTGAGCTGGTGCCGGTGCTTAGTTTTGTTAGTGTTAAAACCGCGGTATCGCGGTTTTAACACTTTTTAAACTTTATAGCAGAAGCTGCTTCGGCGCTGCGCGCGACCGTGCGCGCGCAATGCCTGCGGCATTTCCTATGTATAGCAGCGCCGAAGCAGCTTCTGCTATGAAGTCTAAAAAGTGTTAAAACCGCGATACCGCGGTTTTAACACTAACAAAACTACGCACCGGCACCAGCTCACCCTGAGCTGGTGCTCAGTGTTTACAGCTTACACCGACCATTTGAAATGGTAGGTTTCCTTTAACACACAGGTTACCTTCAGCCACCACTAGGAGGCGCTTGCCCCAATAATCTGAGTTTCAAAATAACCTTGTGCATGACTCCCTCTAGTGGTGGCTCCAGCTGCGTGCAGGTTATGTCTGTGCATTAGACTTGGAGCTCTATAGTGGGGGCTCTGAAACCTTTTTTTTAGGTAAAAAGCGAACAAACCATGATCTAAGGGCGGACATTCACTTTTTAAGGCTACAATCTGACTGTAGGACGCACATGACGGTTTTGTCCACAGAATGGATGTGCTATGGGGTAACAGTGTGTCTTCTGCCCAGCATGTTGTATCTTCTGTCCCATTGTCGGTATAGCTATGACTCCACACGTGTTTGGTTCGCAATGGTCGTGGGGCGAAGGGGGTGGGGGAGGGGTTCGTTAATCTGGAAGATTACGTTTTGGAGAACTGTGAATAGGAAGTTTTTTTTGTTTTTGTTGCTGCTTGCAATAGTGTGCAGGATTGTTCGCTGATCTGCCACCCCTGTCCTCTGTCCTGCGGGCAGTAGCATGCAGGTAGCAGTGACGCAGGGAGGCGGTAATTTACACGCACCTGATATTCTCTATTATGTGTCTGTCTGGAGGTGAATGTAGCTTTGTAGAATGTAATCCACATCTCTCCAGCTCCATAGTGAAGCGCTGTGAGCAGACCACCCTGCTGCCAACCTCTCCTAAGTGCTTGTACATAACCCACGTCAGCAGTGGGCACTGGCGGGCAGAGGCTTTGTCTTTCTTATGTTACAGTAGGTAGAAGGTAAAGAGCGACTCTAGGTTTCCCACATACTGACATTAACGTCGACAGGGGCCTGTAAGTTTGGGGAATTCTTGCATTCCCCATAAAATAATGTGCCGTTTTTCCATCATTCCGCCTCAAAATATATGAATGCATTGTCAACCGGGTGTTACCATATTCCACCTTCAGAGGGGGGGTGCGTCACTGATGGGACAATGCCAGTGTATTGTAAAGACCGTCCCCACTCTCTAGAGGAATGGTAGCGACCAGTTTAAAGGTTACACATGTATATCCAGGAGGAATAATAGAGGGACGGCACATTGGAAGACGCGCAAGAGCGGTGTTTTATGGGTGACACTTTACCTGGTCAGGAGCTGCATGTTGGTAAGACCCGGAGTTATAAGTAGAGGGGTGTAATATCCGCCTGAAGCTTTTACTGCGGTTGACTTGTGACTTGCACCAAGTAGCCGCAAGCGTTTCGCTCTCTTGGTTTCCCTAAGCTCTGCTTTACATACCGTCATTGTGTTTCTTTTTTCGCGTTACGTTTTTTAATTTAATATTCTTTCCTACAAGAGAAACCGGGTCCTGACCCTTGGCCCCTCTCCTCCTCCATCCTGCTGATCTCCCAACTACGTTT
The DNA here is from genome assembly GCF_040894005.1 of Engystomops pustulosus. Taxonomy (NCBI): domain Eukaryota; kingdom Metazoa; phylum Chordata; class Amphibia; order Anura; family Leptodactylidae; genus Engystomops; species Engystomops pustulosus. The sequence goes on from NC_092419.1 coordinate 97,388,977, forward strand.
CTCTACGATTTTTGTTGTCGACATTTCCAAACTGTGAATGTTTTTTTTTTTTTTTTTGCTCTCCCCAGGGATTTGTTCAGAATGTCTGTCCCTTTACCCCCTCAACCCCCCCCCCCCCCCAGTCACCTCTTTCCTTTTTACTGCTGGATACCAAATAGCAGTGAACATTGCAACGATTTAAGGAGCCGGAGCCAATCCAGCGTTTCAGTTCTGTTGAAATGGCAGCTCCGGCTCTGTCTCTTGTCTCTCTGGCGCTCGATCTCTCCGTCTGTCTTTTTTGTATTATTTCGTATGAGTCTGAACAGATCCCTGCTCTAAATCTACCAGTGGTTTGTGTTTTATACATAATATATATATATTCTTATTACAAGTACTGTGTTTATTTTTTTGAAAGTTGGTCTTTTACTGCAATATACTTAAGTTTAGAGACGCAGCATGCACTTTTTTGGGGTATTTTAGGATACTAACATTCCATCACTGGAATTGTAATTGTTTAACTACCGGAGGGTCTTGTAAAGTTTGCATAAAAAAAAAAAATTTCATTAAACTGTCATTATTAAACGTTTCTATGTTTTATTTCTTGCACTTGTGATCTCTCGTCAAGGATTTTATAGATCTTGTGCCTCTATGTTCCCTCCTACAGGTTTGACACTATCACTTTTCTCCTTTCAGTCTGGGGCCCCCAGAAATCAAGCCCTTCAATGGCCGCTATTAGTGTCTTTAACACCTGAGACAGTCTGAGTCCTTATTCCCACAGACATTTGCAGTCAAAACATGTTATTGCAATACCCGGACTGTGATTGGCCGGCACTTGCCTAAAATAATAATAATCAGCTTGTCCACAAGGTGGAGCTAATGAGCTTACATTAGACTTGTATATTATTGAGTCTATGTCTGCCCATGTGCCGTAAGCTCCCCCTAGTGGCAACTGCAGGAGGCTTGGATTTTACTTTCCGGTCACTGTAGGAGTTTGTATGCTTTCATGGAAGTGTGCAAGTCTTATTATAGTCACTCCAATAGATGACATACACACTTAAAGGGAACCTGTCACCAGGGACCTCATTTTCACTAAAGACAGATTGTAAAAGCCCATGACACCTGCAGTGCAAATCTGTCTCTCTGCCTTTTATAAGCATTTGCATTACAATATAATTGTGTGTTTTAACTTACCTTGAACCCTGACAAAACCCTGGGGTAGTCACAGGGGCTGGGCTTTGGTTTGGATGCATTTCAAAAAAACAACATGTGACTTGTCTGAGATGCAGTCTGTCTCCATTATTGTGCTCCTGTACAGATTGTCCCTCCCCCACTGATGTCAGCTCACCAGGCTGTGACCTCTGAGAAGGAGCAGGAGGGAGGAGCTGTACAGGAGCACAAAGGTGGGGGCTGAAAGCTGAGGAGTCTGCCGCACAGACAAGTCACATGTTGTTGTTTTTTGTAAATGCATCCAAACCAAAGCCCAACCCCTGTGACTACCCCAGGATTCTGTCAGGGTGCAAGGTAAGTTATAACACACAATTATATTGTAATGCAAATGCTTATAAAAGTCAGAGAGGGAGATGTGCACTGCAGGTGGAATGGGCTTCTGCAATATGTATTTAGTGAAAATGAGGCCCATGGTGACAGGTTCCCTTTAATTCTCTCTACTGCTCTGGTACTGGAGAAAAGCAGGTACTGCTAGTAGCAGGTGTGTTTTAGAGGGGTGAGAATATTACCCACTGCGTAAAAAAGATGGGATTAAAATACATTCACATGCAGACAATGTATGATAAAATTTCTGCACCAAAGCCGCTGGAGTGTCATTGCTTCAGTACAGACCATCTTGAAGTCACCACATTTTACCCCATTAATCTCCTTGCACCATCAGGTGTGTAGTATTCTCTCTCTTATGTGAAATCTTGCCTAAGATAGGCAGGGGCTGCCGCTCACATTTCCAACTCCATTTCTATGAGATTCCTATCTTTAATATGATACTATCAGCAAGCTTCTGGGTGCTATGGAACTGAAATTTGGTGCATCTGAAGCGACAGCCTCAACCCCCCCCCCCCCCCCCCCCCGCCGCTGCTGCCTTTAAACTTGACTCATTTCAGCCAAAATCTGACTCTTCTCTGCTCATTTTCATGTGATTTTGCAGGAGTGAAACTTCATATAAAAGGGGGAAATCTAGAAATCTACACATATCATACCTGACCTGAGGGCCATGTGGTTGTTATAGGGTAAAATCGGGTGATTCTTGCCAGGCTTGACCTTTTTGCAGAGGAAATAATGATGAAATTGAGCTGCCAAGTCCCCTAGGGGTGTTGCCAGTATTTGCAAGTGCCCCCACACTGTCCTGCCCTCAAGGCTCCAACAAGGCCCATAGAGAATAAAAGAGAAAGCAACAATGATTTGGCAATAAGGAGGCAGCTGACATGAACATGTGATAGTCCACGGGAACGTGATCTGGTCTAGGCTGGCAGTGCCACGGATCACATTTTACAGAGCAGAGTTATGTCAAGTACATCATAAAGTGAACATAGCATCTACTGATCTGCAATGACGACCTGAGGTTGTCCAGAGCTCCATTCACTTATAAAAGGTGCCCCCCCCCCCACCACCAAACATCTGATCTGTCAATATGGACATGGGAGTTTAGGATCCCAGCTGCCCATCTATAAATAGTCACACAAGTGCAATGATGCCATCTTAGTAAGCATGGGCATGGTGTCAAGTATTGTATCAGGACCCCATCAGAATGGGGAGGGGATCAGCAGTGATCCTCAGAATGTGCGGGTGAAGTGTTAAGATGGGCAGAGGTCACCAATATGTATCCTAAAGGTCACATTCACACGAGTGTATAATGGCGGGGAAGCTATGATCCACAGGACTCGGTGTCAGATGTTCATAGTGTGTGCCCACTGAGCCCATTACTGGCCTGAGAACAGAACATTTTCAGCAAAACTTGTGGAGAATGGAAAAAAAAAGACACCTCACAATATACAATCTGCTCAGCTCCTCCTGCTCTATAACATGCTGCCTGCAGATAGGACACTATGTATAATCTGCTCAGCTCCTCCTGCTCTATAACATGCTGCCTGCAGATAGGACACAATATACAATCTACTCAGCTCCTCCTGCTCTATAACATGCTGCCTGCAGATAGGACACTATGTGCAATCTGCTAAGCTCCTCCTGCTCTATAACATGCTGCCTGCAGATAGGACACTATGTACAATGTCCTCAGCTCCCCCTGCTCTATAACATGCTGCCTGCAGATAGGACACTATGTGCAATCTGCTAAGCTCCTCCTGCTCTATAACATGCTGCCTGCAGATAGGACACTATGTACAATGTCCTCAGCTCCCCCTGCTCTATAACATGCTGCCTGCAGATAGGACACTATGTGCAATCTGCTAAGCTCCTCCTGCTCTATAACATGCTGCCTGCAGATAGGACACTATGTACAATGTCCTCAGCTCCCCCTGCTCTATAACATGCTGCCTGCAGATAGGACACTATGTGCAATCTGCTAAGCTCCCCCTGCTCTATTACATGCTGCCTGCAGATAGGACACTAGTTACAATCTGCTAAGCTCCTCCTGCTCTATATAATGCTGCCTGCAGATAGGACACTATGTACAATCTTGTCCGCTCCTCCTGCTCTTTAACATGCTGCCTGCAGATAGGACACTATGTGCAATCTACTCAGCTCGTCCTGCTCTATAAAATTCTGCATGCAGATAGGACACTATGTGCAATCTGCTAAGCTCCTCCTGCTCTATAACATGCTGCCTGCAGATAGGACACAATGTGCAATCTGCTAAGCTCCTCCTGCTCTATAACATGCTGCCTGCAGATAGTACACTATGTACAATGTCCTCAGCTCCCTCTGCTCTTTAATAAACAATGGTTTTGTGATAGTGATAGTTACACTATTTACAAGACACTTAGGTGCCAGTTTTCAACTCCTCGATCTGACTGGCACTTTGAATGAATGCTTGTGCCCACCATTTTGAATAAGTGCCCAGTGCTAGGAAAGTGCTTGACCACATCCAAGACGCTGCCACTTTCCATCATGTGTTATTACACGAGGGATCATCTGCATGTAATATGCTAGCAATACCAATCACTTCCATTTAAAACCTCCTGTAAGGGGAAAAAACTTTATACATTTTTTGCAGAACTGTAAACTAGAATGGCAGAGTCTTCCCGCAGGTGCTGCCGGGTAATGTAGTCCTCGTGTAGTCTTATCGTCTGCCAAGATGCCAGTCACTTCCATCCTTCAAACTACACTCCCCAGAATGCATTGCGCCAGGCCGCCTCCCCCTCCTCTATAGTACTTAATTGAATCCTATCCTTCTCTTCATGAAGCAGCGGGCGTTATTACTGTCTCATTATATGCGCAGACTTGTCTTTCCTGACTGGACCTATATAGACGATTTTATCTAACTCCTGAAGAAAGCCCATTAGCAAAGACGGACCCTGACCCCGCGGTGCTTGTTGGTATTTGTAGTTCGCAACTGCATTGAAGCGCTGACTGTTAAAGAGGCGAAAGACTACACCTCCCAGAGTCCACCGCGTTGCTGAGAGAAGCAGCGGCAGACGTTGACCCCCGCAGTGACTCTTGGGATTTGTAGTTCTCATTTTCCCAGTCATTAGTCACTGATAAGGAGGCGGGGACTACACATCCCAGAGAACACCGCGCCCCACAGTGAATCTAGTGGGGCGTAGTAGTAAGAGCTTGCCGAAGAAGAAGGCGATTAAGATGGCGGCTTGTGCCGCGCAGGGACTCTGCCCCCGCACCCAGCTCCTGTGAGGAGGCCACCCCGGTCACCGCTTCCCGCTCCTCCCCGCGCTCGCGCCGTGCTCCGCGCCTTCCCGCCATCTCCCCTGCTCGTGCAGTCCGGGTCCACTCCTCGCTGTCCTGCCGCGGCCCGGCACAATGGGGGTGCAGGGCTTCCAGGAGTTCCTGGAGAAGCGCTGCCCGGGCGCCGTGGTGCCGGTAGACCTGCTGAAGTTGGCCCGGACGGTGGCCCGGCAGCAGCACCGCGCGGGCCTGTCCCCCGGGGGCTACCCCCCTCCCCCGGCACAGCCCCCCTCTCCGGCGGCGCCCCCTCCTCCCCCCTGCCGGGTGCTGGTGGACGCCGACTCCGCGCTCCAGCGCCTCTATGGCGGCTACCAGACGGACTGGGTGTGCGGGGGCCAGTGGAACGCCATGCTGGGCTACCTGGCGGCGCTGTCCCAGGCCTGTCTATACCAGGGCGGCCTGGAGCTGGTGGCCATGTTCAACGGCACGCTGGCCAAGGAGAGGCTGCCCGAGTGGGCCCGGCGGGCACAGGGCGAGCGGCAGACGGCGCAGCTCATTGTCAGCCACGTTGGAAACAAGGGCACCCCGCCCCCCCGGGCCTGGTTCCTGCCACCCGCCTGCCTGGCGCACTGCATCCGCCTGGCCATGATCCGCTTCAGAGTGAAGGTAACCAGGACTGCAGTGTGCCACCCGTGCCCCCGTGTGTGGGAAGCACCCCTGCTGTGTGTAACCCGTGCCCCCGTGTGTGGGTAACACCCCTGCTGTGTGCCACCCCTGCTGTGTGCCACCCGTGCCCCCATGTGTGGGTAACACCCCTGCTGTGTGTAACCCGTGCCCCCATGTGTGGGTAACACCCCTGCTGTTTGTAACCCGTGCCCCCATGTGTGGGTAACACCCCTGCTGTGTGCTACCCCTGCTGTGTGCCACCCGTTCCCCCATGTGTGGGTAACACCCCTGCTGTGTGCCACCCGTGCCCCCGTGTGTGGGAAACACCCCTGCTGTGTGTAACCCGTGCCCCCATGTGTGGGTAACACCCCTGCTGTGTGTAACCCGTGCCCCCATGTGTGGGTAACACCCCTGCTGTGTGCTACCCCTGCTGTGTGCCACCCGTGCCCCCATGTGTGGGTAACACCCCTAGTGTGTGCCACCCGTGCCCCCATGTGTGGGTAACACCCCTAGTGTGTGCCACCCGTGCCCCCGTGTGTGGGAAACACCCCTGCTGTGTGCCACCCGTGCCCCCGTGTGTGGGAAACACCCCTAGTGTGTGCCACCCGTGCCCCCGTGTGTGGGAAACACCCCTGCTGTGTGCCACCCGTGCCCCCATGTGTGGGAAACACCCCTGCTGTGTGCCACCCGTGCCCCCATGTGTGGGAAACACCCCTAGTGTGTGCCACCCGTGCCCCCATGTGTGGGAAACACCCCTAGTGTGTGCCACCCGTGCCCCCGTGTGTGGGAAACACCCCTAGTGTGTGCCACCCGTGCCCCCGTGTGTGGGAAACACCCTTGGTGTGTGCCACCAGTGCCCCCATGTGTGGGAAACACCCTTGGTGTGTGCCACCCGTGCCCCGTGTGTGGGAAACACCCTTGGTGTGTGCCACCCGTGCCCCCGTGTGTGGGAAACACCCTTGGTGTGTGCCACCCGTGCCCCCGTGTGTGGGAAACACCCTTGGTGTGTGCCACCCGTGCCCCCGTGTGTGGGAAACACCCTTGGTGTGTGCCACCCGTGCCCCCGTGTGTGGGAAACACCCTTGGTGTGTGCCACCCGTGCCCCCGTGTGTGGGAAACACCCCTGGTGTGTGCCACCCGTGCCCCCGTGTGTGGGAAACACCCCTGGTGTGTGCCACCCGTGCCCCCGTGTGTGGGAAACACCCCTGGTGTGTGCCACCCGTGCCCCCGTGTGTGGGAAACACCCCTGGTGTGTGCCACCCGTGCCCCCGTGTGTGGGAAACACCCCTGGTGTGTGCCACCCGTGCCCCCGTGTATGTATGCAACACACCCCTGCCGCTGTAGTGTGTGCCACCCCGTGCTGTGTGTATGTACTACCCTCTGAGCCTGGGTATAAGAAGCACATGTCCATGTATGGGGAATGGATGACTTAGACTTAGTTCACACCTGGCTCTGTCAGAATGTTCATAATTCCAATGGCTTCCGTAGGTTACAGACCATTTTCAGTGCAAACTGCCAGCAACAGAAGCCACTGGAAGTCTATTAAGATCATTAGACGTTGTAACAGATCGGTTCTAGTGACCGAAGATAACACAGGTGTGAACTGGGCCCAAGATTGCAATGATGGTCATGTGACTTAGGCAATCTCCATGTGTGTGTTATTAATCAGACGGGCAGTGCCCTGCGACGCTGCCCACCACGTGTTAGGAAAGAAGAGCAGACCTACCCATCCCAGGAGACGAGCAGTACTCTATATGGCAGCCTTGTATCTCTATTTGTATATGCGTCTAGGGTTAACTATTGGCTGTCCTGCCTGGTGTGACTTGGGTCTATAGGTGTATATTATTCAGCTTTGGCCTAGCGAGACCATGACCCCCTGTGGTTCTGTAGTCTGGGGTTATATCTTTATACTCTAAGGACCCATCAAGACGACTGAGCACTGGTTGGATCTCACAGGCTGAAGACAGCGCAGAGGACGAGACTGTGAGTGTTATGGTGGTATATGATGCAAGGAGCCGATGCTTTCCTGTGGAATGGTGTAGCTGCAGGGGCTCCTTGCATTATATATTGCTCTGCATTGTGTTCAGTCTGGGATAAGCAGACTGACAGCGTCCATCTGTATTAGCCTTCATACAGATACAAATATGGGTCATAGACACTGAGTGGGGGGTCTCGGGATCTGTAGGGGGCGCTGAACATAGCGATGGTCCTGTCTGTTGCTATGTACACTCCTATGTACTTCTGATCTTTCCCAGTGGTGGGGGGCTGAGTACTGGGACCCCACTGATGAGACAGTGCAGGAAGATGAGCTCTGTACGGGGCCATCTTCAGGTTTGCAGTGGAGTTGCACTTCTGGTGATTTGGATGGGACCCGGCTTTTTGGGCTCTTGGATAGAGATCAGACGTGGCGCTGTTTATGGAAGAAGGCAGACGTGTTTGTTCCCTCCCCTGTACCTTACAAGACGTCTTCTGACAGTGACAGCACATGAGGGCCGTGGTGTAATAGTGCGTGACCTCCCCGGGTGCCCAGAGTCCTGGCTAAGAGCTCGTCCTCACAGCTATGTGACCGCTCTGCACTTTGTGGGAGTCATTGGGTGATGTCAGGTAGAAGTGTCTAGGACCTCAAAACCTGTGGAGTATCTGCTCCATAGTTCACACAGCGCAGATTCACATTGAAAACGGGGAGACGGGAAATTAAAAATGACAAATTCACCTCAAAATCCAGAGCTCACAGGTCAGCTGAGATGCAGGTTTGCTTAAAATCCACACCTCACATCAATGTGTTCAGTCCATGATATGTCACCACATTCCCTGCACTGAACACTGCCCCAAGACCCGGACCCCCATCAACAATACAGGGGGTATAGGCACATACCCCAAATTTACAGGTCGCACACAATGTGCATTGAGCCTCTTGGCCTCCAGTTACTATCACTGATACTGTTCAAATCCAGGCCATTGCCTACTAAATTGGGGAGGAGGTGAAATGCACATTAAAGGTGTTGTCCCGTGACATGTTAGCCCCTGCCCTCATCACTGATCAGCAGGTTAGCCCCTATGTGGGGATAACTTGTCACCGGATAACCCCTTTAAAATTACTGTAAGGAAATGGACATCTTTTGCTCTGATCGCCTCCACGTTTACAGGCTCCTCGTTGTGGATGTTCTGGGCTCAGTCTTTGCATCTTTTAGGATCTCATCCAGCGCCGGGCCCGGGTGGTATATGTCATGTGCCACTTCCCACACACAAAGATGACGGATAGAGACTGCTGCCAGATTATCCAAAATAACATACCGCTAAGGAGGGGGACGAGTCACAGGGGCTACAACTGCTTCCCCCAAAGCAATGGATGACATTTACATAGAGATTATCATCATGTGCTCATGTATCTATCAGGGAAGGTGCAGGGGCTTCCTATAACAAGTGTAATGGCCTCCACACAAGTAGCAACCCCGCTCCTCAGATGTGGCCCCTGTGGGTAGCTGATCCCTAGTAATCCTTTATTAGGATTATTGGGCAGGTAAAACAGTACCTGGAGGGGGGATTCCTGGATGACATCCCCTGCACTAGGTGTATCTATTAGACTACTGGTGACTTTAACAAAATCTCATGTAATATGTGTGATACCTGCACCCTGTGTGCACATGGCCTGAATACTCGCCTGCACAGATGGAAAGCTGCAGCTGCTCAGAGACGTCCTATTACATCCTGGTGCATAGTGCCAAGGCGACACGTAGGGTATGACCAGCAGGCAGCTGTGGGCTGTGTCTCTGCTTTTGACACAGGTTGTATCATCATCAGTGCCGGACCATGAAAGACCAGCCTAGCGTTGAGGGTAGACTTGAGCGTCGGGCAACCAGGCAGCTAAAGATACATACATCCCTTTCAGCTGTGCTAACACTACAACTCCCAGCATACCAGGACAGTCATAGGCTTCCACCTATGTAATGCAGTGGATCTTTGGGCCCTGGGTTAGAAAGACATGGATGCTTTCTTCCAAAAAATGCCCCCTTTGTCCACCGTTTGAGTTTTTAAAGGAAATTTACCTCCAAATACCATCATGAAAAACCAGGAACACTTACTGATAGATCCAGAATGGCTGTGAGCGCATTACCGGAGTCCCTCTGTTCTGCAGCTTCACAGGCTGTTACTATATCACCCCCATCCCTCTGCCTTATCTAATCCAACTGTGTGCTGAAATTCCTGCTGCAGTGAGAAGTTCTCCTGAACAGTATAATAGCCAGTGAAGCTGCAGCACAGAGGGACTCTAGTAAACCACCCCTACTGGCTCATTAGCATATTTCTGAAAATTGATTTTTAGAAGGGAGGATGCCATGGATAACAAATATAAGAAGATGACCACATTCCTGGGGCCTGAATCTATGAGTAAGTGTCCCTGGTTTCTCGTGCTATATTGAGATGGGAGATTTCCTTTAAGAGGTTTCAAAATTTCAATACCAATTCTTAGGATCAGTGATCGACCAATCACTGCTCTGAGAGGCATCGCAGGTTACAGATCAGTCTGTCAAATAAATGGGGCTTAGCCTCAATCCCAAGCGCAGCCACTATACAATGTCAGGCAGGGAAGAGGTGATTGCTGCCATCTCTTCACTCTGCAGGTAAGTCTTCATACCAGAGTGGCCATGTTTATAAACTCTTGTAGATATTGTATGTGAGATTTCATTATCTGCAGACGGACAGGGTTCACGTCTGTGATGTGCACAGTGCACTTGTCCCTTGACGTATCTGACTCTGCTTGCGACTGATCGTGTATGTGGTTCCTTCCATTCTCATGACTCTGCATTGTGCCGTTCCTCTGTTATTCCTCCTACAAATACATTGACATTGCCCTATTGGTGCCGACCTAGTTGCCAATTTACATGTAAAGGAATAATGGAGCCACAGCACAACACAAATACAAGTATTTACTTAGACATGTCTGAAGAGATGGGAGGACCTCTATAGAAGTAATAGCGCCTTCATATTCTGCAGTGCTGTACAGTATGCTGGGGGGGGGGGGGAGAGAATGTTTAAACCATTGCTAGGAGGGTAGGATATGGCTGGGCTGATGTAATATTGTATAAGTGTCTCTTCACCATGATCCTGTTCTGTCTGTCCTATTTTTTTTATTAATAAAGTTTTTGAAACCGCTTCAGGCATTATTTTCTTAGTTTGGCTTCCGCTGTCTGTATGTCTCGTCTCTCGCCCTTCCCTTGGCTTGTTAGTGTCCATCCCTTGTGCTCCATCACCTTCTCTCTCTTCCCCCGCCTTGTGGGTGCCCTCTGTCCCCTTCCGCTGGCTTGTGGGTGCCCTCTGTCCCTGTGCCCTCTCTTCCCCCGCCTTGTGGGTGCCCTCTGTCCCCTTCCGCTGGCTTGTGGGTGCCCTCTGTCCCTGTGCCCTCTCTTCCCCCCCTGGCTTGTGCGTGCCCTCTGTCCCCTTCTGCTGACTTGTGGGTGCCCTCTGTCCCTGCGCCCTCTCTCCCCCCTGGCTCGTGGGTGCCCTCTGTCCCTGCGCCCTCTCTCCCCCCTGGCTCGTGGGTGCCCTCTGTCCCTGCGCCCTCTCTCCCCCCTGGCTCGTGGGTGCCCTCTGTCCCTGCGCCCTCTCTCCCCCCTGGCTTGTGGGTGCCCTCTGTCCCTGCGCCCTCTCTCCCCCCTGGCTTGTGGGTGCCCTCTGTCCCTGCGCCTTCTCTCCCCCCTTGCTTGTGGGTGCCCTCTGTCCCTGCGCCCTCTCTCCCCCCTGGCTTGTGGGTGCCCTCTGTCCCTGCGCCCGCTCTCGCCCCTGGCTTGTGGGTGCCCTCTGTCCCTGCGCCCTCTCTCCCCCCTGGCTTGTGGGTGCCCTCTGTCCCTGCGCCCTCTCTCCCCCCAGGCTTGTGGGTGCCCTCTGTCCCTGCGCCCTTGCCCCCTTTCTCCCCCCGGCTTGTGGGTGCCCTCTGCCCTTGCCCCCTTCCCCCCCCCCGGCTTGTGGGTGCCCTCTGCCCCTGCGCCCTTTCTCCCCCCCCCCCCCCCCCCCCCCGGCTTGTGGGTGCCCTCTGCCCCTGCGCCCTTTCTCCCCCCCGGCTTGTGGGTGCCCTCTGCCCCTGCGCCCTTTCTCCCCCCCGGCTTGTGGGTGCCCTCTGTCTTCCTCCTTTATTGCTTGGCTTCTTGAATGTGACACCATTGAGCAATAATCACAAACCCGGTGACCCCCTTCCTGCATTTCAGGTGTTTCAGAGTTTGGAGGATCATCACCTGGAAGTGGTATCCTTCTTCCGGGAGAACGGATTTCACGGCCTCATTGCTCATGACTCTGAATACGCTCTGTGTAACATCCCTTCTTACTACAGTTCTCACGCCCTGAAGCTCAGCTGGAATGGGAAGAATCTCACTACCAACCAGTTTCTAATGCAGGAGGTGGCCAAACAGCTGGGCCTCAAGATGAGCAACTTCCCCATCTTCGCTGCCCTTTTGGGTAAGGCTGTAACCGGCGAGCGAGATTCTGCAGCTTATTGGGGAGCATTCACACAGCACAGCTGTATCCTGTGACTATGTACAGGACTCATTAGGATCTATAGGTCCCATATACTGTCCATTCTGTATGGTGAGCAGAATCTCTGCATAATACAGGAGTGTGAATGCGCCCATATAATGTAGAATAATTCTTGACTGCAATATGCATGAAGCAGTTCTGCAAATGGCATTCGTTTTAAAGATTTGTTTTGTGTTTTTGAGGTAGAGTCGCACTTTCCTTGTCGGCCAGTGCCACAGGCAGGCATCATTGCTGGGGAAGGAACTTCTTACATGATGGCGATCTATGATGTAAAGATCCTTTTTTTTTTTCCGTTATACTAAACAGCAGCACCTATAGTATAATCATGGTGACCGCCACAGCTCTGTCGTCTGATCAAGAAGAAGCAACTCCTTATATCGTAGATGGATCATGTAAGAAGTTTCTTTCCCAGCAGTGAACTAGGAGCATGCTCGTATGGACTGAATGCTGTGTGTAATCAGTCCACAGTCTTATCTACATGATAAATGACTATGATCATAGCTGTAGACCAGAGCTCCCTTCACTTCTGTGCAGCTGCTGAGATGGAGATCTTCATGCAACTCTGGGTTTTTAGTCTTCCTAATTTAGGATTCTGTGGATAAGGGGATAAATGTCTTCTGTGGGACATAAACTTTGAAGGGGGACATCTGGTTTCGGGTATAAACGTTACTGTGTGCATGGTAAACAATAATGGAGCCCCTGCGGATTGGAGGTTGGGGATTGATCAGATACTGATAGATGTAAAGATCTTTATAGCCCATAAAGGATCCTACAAGCCCCAATTTATTAACTACCTATCCATAGGAGAGGACGTTACTATGATATTGGTGGGGCAGCTGCAGGCCTCTGGCTCCTCCTGTGGGTTTAATCGCTGATCGGGAGGGGTGCCGGGTGTTATGTACCCTCTGATCTCACATTAAGAACTTAAAGGGAACCTGTCATCAGCAATTGACCTAATAAACCACTACCAGAATATTTTGTTTCTTTCATGGTCCAGTGCGGTGGCATCATCTAGAAAATCAACCCTGAAGTGAGATGTAAATTGGTTGTATAAAGTCAAGGAGGCGGAGAGTTTAACACTGCAGTCAAGGGGGGGGGGGAAGCACTGAACACCTCCTCTGTGACTGACATCAGACTTCAGGAGATCTGGTTAATGATGTGTCTGGATGTAGGGCCATCAATTACAGCAAAGGCAAAGAGAGCTTGACTTCAATGCTGAAGTCTCCACCTTCTTGACTTCATAGAACCAATTTACATCGCACTTCACTTTATTAGATGAATTTCTGCTGACAGGTTCCCTTTAAAGGGGTGGTCCCATTTCAGCAAATGAATATTAAAGTTTATATGATAAAAAGTTATACATTTTTCCTATATACTTTCTGTAACAATTCCTCACGGTTTTCTAGATCTCTGCTTGCTGTCACTATATAGAAAGCTTCTATGTTTACCACCAGACAGACATCTGACCAATGTCACACAGGTGCACAGCTCATCAGTATCATAGAGACTAATCAGAGGTTTGTGATATAACGAGCTGTGCACCTGTGTGACATTGGTCAGATGTCTATGTCACACAGGTGCACAGCTCGTTATATCACAAACCTCTGATTAGTCTCTATGATACTGATGAGCTGTGCACCTGTGTGACCATGGTCAGATTTCTGTCTGGTGGTAAACATAGAAGCTTTCTATAGCGTGACAGCAAGCAGAGATCTAGAAAACCGCAAGAAATTGATACATAAAGTATATTGGAAAATTACATAGCTTTTAATAATACAAACAAAAACAGACCCCCACTAGACTAATCGTTGAATGAATTTGTCCATGGCTTTTAATAGCTGGGCTTCCACTTGACCCCAACAAACTGATCAACTGGGTTTAGCCTATGGACGAGGTCTGAGCCCAAAATGGACAAGACTTGGGTGTCGTGACTGATGATATTAATGCTCCAGGGTATGGTCACCACACAGCGAAGCAAAGCTGCCCTTTTATGAATGGGTGAATGTAAATTGTGAAGCCCTGAAACCCCCCAGTGGGGCACTTAATTCTGCACTACTCCATGTGGAGGCTGATAAAAGACCAATCATAGAGAGATGGGAACGGCACTGCCCAACAACTGGCGGGTAGATAGAAGTGGACCATTGTAACCTTTGGTGGGAGTCAGTCCCTTCCTCATCTAATATTGATGTTAGGCCAGTGAAATACTGAGCGTGGGAAACCATTAGGACTAAAACTAAAGTTACACATTCATATGGAGAGCGACCTGTGCGGCTGTGTAGTTATAGCTAAATATTATAAAGGTCTACAGTATACTGCCACGACACTACTGTGGCATCAGACAGGGAATGCAGAGGGCATCTGCTACCTGTGTAATACTATGGCAGCATCAGAAGATGCCCAGCACAGCGCTGGGGTATCTCCGGCACTCATACAAGGGTTAGATATAGGTGAGCACCCGACCTGCCACTTTACTCATGATTGGGGGAGTCCCAGAAGTTGGACCCCTGCCGGTCAGATTGTTTCCCCTGTACAGTTTGTTTTGTCCTACCCATTTAGGTTCTGAGGGTCCGACTTCATTACTAGACTGAGGTTATACTCCGGTTTTTATACAACTTGTCGTGTATCTTGTTGCTGCAGGTAACCACATACTTCCTGATGAAGACTTGGCCGCATTTCATTGGAGTTTGCTGGGACCAGATCATCCCCTCGCTTCTCTCAAGGTGACACTTTGATTATATTAAATCGTTATTAGTATTCGGATCAATCTGAGAAATTGCAATAACTTCTGAACTTCTGTATGTAATGATGATATATTGTTACTTTATAAATGCAACCACTTAGAAATATATCACATTAGGTTACAAGGCGTCTCCATCGTTCCAAAAGCCGGTTATCCCTATTTTTTTGATCCTACTTTTCCAAATTTTGCCCCTCTATACACATTGTATATTCTCTATTACCACTTACATTCAGTGCATTATATCACAGGGCACAGATTCCTACTATGATGTCCTTGTTTTGATGACTATTCTTCCAGGTCCGTGCTCACCAGCTTGTCCTGCCACCTTGTGACGTGGTGATAAAAGCCGTCTCTGAATATGTGGCAACTATTAAAGACGCCTCTAATCTGGATGCTGTGGGGAAGGAGATATTTAGACACTCACAGGTGAGGAGACTGTCTGATTTAAATACCAGAGTATATCATCAAATCATTATAATGAATCCTCCAGCGGTCAATCACTGTGTGTGGGCGGGGTAATCGGGACTCTCACTGTCAATCACTGTGTGGGAGGAGTAATCAGGACTCTCACTGTCAATCACTGTGTGGGCGGGGTAATCAGGACTCGCACTGTCAATCACTGTGTGTGGGCGGGGTAATCGGGACTCTCACTGTCAATCACTGCATGTGGGAGGAGTAATCAGGACTCTCA
The DNA here is from genome assembly GCF_040894005.1 of Engystomops pustulosus. NCBI lineage: Eukaryota > Metazoa > Chordata > Amphibia > Anura > Leptodactylidae > Engystomops > Engystomops pustulosus. Next base: position 97,404,384 of record NC_092419.1, read on the forward strand.
CTGTCAATCACTGTGTGTGGGCGGGGTAATCAGGACTCGCACTGTCAATCACTGTGTGTGGGCGGGGTAATCGGGACTCTCACTGTCAATCACTGTGTGTGGGCGGGGTAATCGGGACTCTCACTGTCAATCACTGTGTGTGGGCGGGGTAATCGGGACTCTCACTGTCAATCACTGTGTGGGAGGAGTAATCAGGACTCTCACTGTCAATCACTGTGTGTGGGCGGGGTAATCAGGACTCGCACTGTCAATCACTGTGTGTGGGCGGGGTAATCGGGACTCGCACTGTCAATCACTGTGTGTGGGCGGGGTAATCGGGACTCTCACTGTCAATCACTGTGTGTGGGCGGGGTAATCGGGACTCTCACTGTCAATCACTGTGTGTGGGCAGGGTAATCGGGACTCTCACTGTCAATCACTGTGTGTGGGCGGGGTAATCGGGACTCGCACTGTCAATCACTGTGTGTGGGCGGGGTAATCAGGACTCGCACTGTCAATCACTGTGTGTGGGCGGGGTAATCAGGACTCGCACTGTCAATCACTGTGTGTGGGAGGGGTAATCAGGGCTCTTACTGTCAATCACTGTGTGTGGGAGGAGTAATCAGGACTGTGTCTCTCAGGAGACTTGGAAGGATTTGCAGATTTACTTTAGTAAAATATGTTTTATTCCTCTACAACTATGGATCTGTGTCCAGGGATGCATAGAGAGCAGAGAGGTTGTGGCTTCTTCATTTACAGATATTCTTGTTGTGTTTTAGTCCAGGACAGAAGATAAGATTGAAAGATTCAAAAAAGCCGTGGAATATTATTCAGTTGCCACCAAGCAGCGCCCGCCGCCGCTCAATCCTTCTCCCTTTGTGGGTGAGTATGCTGGGGAACGCTGTATGTGCCGTATCTTCTGCAGAGTCTTACCTCTGACTTCTTGCTCTTCTTAGTTGCAGGATACGGCCCCAATCAGTTTGGGGTTCCCCCTCTACCACACAACCAAATGGGAGGAGTACCTGTTGGCAAACCCATGGTGAGTGTCCTGTATACTGTAATGAGCGATTATCAATCCCTTTATATAGGTTTACCCATAAACAACCTCTATTTCAGTATAAGGGGCTAAATATTGAACACTGGGCTATCAATAACTTACGGTGTGTGCAATTGAATAACAGAAAGCCCCTCTGTAATGTATGGACCCCATAGTTGTAGCTCATCCTCTTTTACTTGAATAGGAAGGTGCTGCAGTACCGGACACGACCTTTGCACTCCAGGGTCACTGTTTCCATTAGACATGCAGACTATTCTGATAATAGCTGCAGGCATTGGTTGGATGATCCTAATCAAATAATAGTCCTAGATAACTGTAAAAATTATCCGATTTCTTGCAACTCAAAAGCCTGAGGAAGTAACCGATGTTCGTCTTCCCTTACAGTTTGGGCACCAGATGCCGCCAAAGCTCCAGTATCAGCACCACCCGTTCCCTCCTGGTCCCAACTCTGGCTTTGTGTTTCCTCCTCACCACATGGGTGACTTTTCTCACTTCCACGATGACAACCTTCTTAAAGGGGGCCCCTTCTCTGGGTGGTCTCTGCCATACGACACGACTGCTTCCAAGTTCCACAATCACTTGACTTTGAAGCCTTCTCCTTCATCAGGACAGGAGTCTTCGCCCTCCTCTTCCTCTGATGAAGACCAGAACGGCGCCGCATCCAAGTAATTGTCTAGAAACCTGTAGTATTGCTACAAGCTGCATAACATAGTATAATATAATGGCTGCATGAGATCGAAGAATATACTAAAATTATTTCTCTTCCATAGTCACGTGACAGATACTCGTCAGCATAAGACTAACTGGGAGGAATCCTCCGGTGACAAGCTACCCCAGAACTGGGGCCACCAGGCGGGAGGTGCAGAGCCTGGCCAAAACATGGGGCACAATGAATCCCAAATCCCATCACTGCTGTCCATGGCAACAAGGAACCATATGGACATCACCACCCCACCTCTTCCTCCAGTGGCCCCCGAAGTCTTACGGGTGGCAGAACATAGACATCGTCGCGGTCTTATGTATCCATACATTTACCACGTCCTTACCAAGGTACTGTCTGTGTGTGTCTATATATACATCTCCGCACAACCCTCCCCCCATACACAATACACAGCTGATACGGCTTGTAAGAGGAGTATGTCGAAATCTAGCAGCTCTGTCCTCTTTGTCCAGTAGCAAAATCCTGAACACTCCTTTTGTCATCCAGTCCTTCCAAAATCAGTAGGTTCAGAGATTTTTTCATGTGCGGGAACTTTGAAGGAGTCTTATAGAGAGGAATCGATGTGACTGTCGCTCAGTTCAGGTGGGAGGGTATCACAACCTGCGTTTTTACTTTGTGTCAGTTTTATATCTGTGTACATGTTACATCCTCACTATGTATATGGATTTCATCTCTATCTGTATTCTGCAAGTTCCTGCACATATAGTCCTCTGCGATCCCCATCTGTTCCAATATAAAGGTAGCAATGTGTCCTTAGTGCTACCCCCACTGATCAGTCATCTTGTCTGCATGTTTTGGCAGGGATCATCTCTGTATAGGGTATAACTACAAGATGGTCCTTCATTCTGTGGTCTGGGGGGGAATCCCCAAAAGTTTTCCCTTTACCGATCAGAAGTGTATTGCGCATAAAACTTGTTCACACTGTGCAGCCTGGTTCACCGTGTAAGCTCAGTCTTGCTCATGTGGTTATTGTTCCCTCCATAGGGTGAGATAAAACTGCCGGTTTGCATAGAGGATGAGTGTAATGCCGACCTTCCTCCTGCTGCCATCCTCTTCCGCCCGGCCCGTCAGTACGTATATGGGGTCCTGTTCAGCCTTGCCGAGACCCAGAGGCGCCTGGAGCGACTAGCCATGCGTCGCCGCCTGCCCGTGGATGGTGAGACACGAATGAGCCTGTGTGTATGACTGCTGGGAGTCTGGTTATATGGACGAGGTTATCCGGGTCAGATCAGGTGGAAGTGGAATAAACCACGGCCTCTGGATGACACTTGTTTACTTCCCGTCTCCCTCCTCATCTTTCGCTTGCGCAGTGCAAATCCTTTGTTCTACTAAGCGGCCTTATCTGATCCGTAATCTTCCTAAGGATATTTGTGTCTGCCGCTCACTGCCGCCCTGCTGAGTTGTTGTGTTTTGTGGATATATATAGACTGAGGTTGCACCTGTTTGGTATGATACAGGGCAAGGGGTACATGGGGGCACATGTAGGAGATGGGGGTGTTCTACGCAATTATACACACAATGCAGGTTATATTATTGTTGTATTTGCTTTTCCCAGTTCCACCAGTTATCATCAAGGAATGGTCGGCCTATAAGGGAAAGTCTCCCCAAACCCCGGAACTGGTGTCCGCTTTGACCTTCAGGGAATGGACCTGTCCCAACTTGAAGAAACTATGGCTGGGCAAAGCCGTAGAAGACAAGAACCGCAGAATGAGAGCCTTCTTGGCCTGTATGAAGTCAGATACCCCCAGCATGCTGAACCCTGCCAACGTGCCCACCCATCTGCTCCTGATGTGCTGCGTCCTGAGGTGAGGGGGTCTCCTGCTGTGTTGGAGGAGTCATTCTCTGGGCCTGGAGGACTCACAGCTTCTTCCTCTTTGCAGGTATATGATGCAGTGGCCGGGAGGAAGGATATTACTGAGACATGAGCTGGATGCGTTCTTAGCCCAGGCCGTATCTTCTCAGCTATATGAGCCAGACCAACTCCAGGAGCTCAAGGTAAGGGACAGGCCTGTGTCCGTGATGGGTTGTGTGTGTCTGCGCATTACAGACCGTTATCTGATGCTTATTCACTGATGCCATTGAGCAGATTGAGAAGCTGGACACCCGCGGGGTGCAACTGGCAGCTCTGTTCATGAGCGGGGTGGACACTGCACTATTTGCCAATGATGCCTGTGGCCAGCCTGTACCCTGGGAACATTGCTGCCCTTGGATTTACTTTGACGGGAAGCTTTTCCAGAGCAAGCTGATCCGAGCAGGCCGCGAGAAGGTCCCCTTAATAGAACTGTGTGATGGCCAGGTAAGTAGCTGTTTCGTCATATGTCATGGGTGACCCATGTACCAACACAGCTGCGATTCTGATCTGTTCTTTGACCTTTGCAGGCAGAGCAGGCAGCCAAAGTGGAGAAGATGAGACAAAGCATCTTGGAAGGGATCAATCTCAATCGCCAACCACCTCCGCCACTTCTTCCGCCGCCACCATTCATGCCACCTATGATGCCACCCTTTTACCCAGTTCCACTGTATCCCAGAGCCATGGGATCCATGCCCCCTCCTCCCCCTGGAAGAAACCGAGGCTTTTCAGGTGATTGCTTTGTGTCTTGTAGGACAAGATGCCGGTTGTGGTGTTTGTTCCTAACTTTCCTTTTTCCAATGCAGGAGTTCATCCCATTCCTCCACAAGGAGGCAAACTGGAGATTGCGGGTATGGTTGTAGGTCAGTGGGCTGGAAGTAAACCTTCCCGAGGCCGGGGAGCTTTCGGCATGCAAGTGGTCTCTGTTGGTGGTCCGGGAAAAGGGTAGGTATACAAAATGTGTGAATAGCCTCTCCAATACACAAAGTTCTTGTATAAGGTCACACAAATCGCTAGTGTTTCAATATAATATGTTTTGGGAAGAGTTATATTTCCTACCAGTGATACCCAGCCGACCATTAGTCAGTAGTGTCAGATTCTTCACAGCTTAGTGTGAACAGAGTCTTGGATCTTGTCATCATCGGCTGCATATCCTTAATAGATGTACTGATATCTTTCATGTCTGAATTTATAATCCTTTTTCATGGCCATTTCTTTTCCAGACGTGGAAGAGACAACAACAACTCTGTTAATAAAGTGACAAAAAACAACAAAAAAGTGAACAAACAGGTAAGAAGGGGATAAGATGTTTCCATCTCTAGCAGTCAGTGTGGCCCTCCATTGGGAGACGTATTCAGTAGATAGGATGGATTATGTCTGAGGATGACGCTTCAGCGCTCATATCTTATCTTTCATCCTAGGGATCTGCAGACGGACGCAGCCCGTCCCACGTGAACGGGACCGGTGGAAACACAGTCCCTGAAGAAGAATCCAGCCCCCAGACCATAGCATGTGCCTTACCCAGAGAATGCAGCGAGCCTTGCAGCAATGGCAACAGCCCTCACTTCACAGGAATAAGCAGTGACGGTGGGGACAACTGCCGCGACGAAAAGCTGGGTCCAACACCCCTCCAGAAGGAGGAGTGAGCAGTGCAGGAACATACAGGGCAACAGTGGAGGAGGAGAGTGTCACGGGGAGGCACAGAGAACCCCCCCCCCCCCCAAAAAAAAAAACCATACAAATGCTGCAACGTGTTTGCACTTCTACTCAACCAAAATCTTCTATGGTGCTCTGATCGTCACGTTCTACTGAGGTGCCCACATACCCCGTGCTCAGGGACCCTCTGCCCGAGCACAGCTCTTAGTCATTGTAATCGGGGGTGTCTGACCCCTGCACACCCATATATAGCACAGGAGCCATGAGCTCCGCTCTGGCTTATATTGCAATGCTGCTAGTTGTTCCTGACCATAGAAGGAGCAAGTTGCAATATAGAGCAGAATGGTTGCAGGATAAAACACGGATGAAGCAGAGCTCATAGCGTCCTGATACTGACTGACTCTCAGTATTACGCTGCGCCTCCCTGCTGACGCTCTCCTCCTCCTCCTATCCTCACGCGAGGAATCCTCCTGCCAGACTACCCAATCCTGTAGATAATGTGGGGACTTTTTGTCAGAATTTTATTAATATTATTTTTTATATGTACATATATATATAAAAATATATATATATATAAATATGGCCTTTGTACAAAGGGGACATTCAGGAAAGAGGACGCTCGCGGGCAGATTTTTCCTGCCTTCTGATACGGTCAGGCCTGTGTTATCTGCTGGGTATTGGCCATATATATATGGAGGTTACCCCCGGCCGGTAACAGGTGGTATGACCCAGCGGGGGGCACACCATGCCGGGCATGACATAAGGCGCAGATGTACTGTGAATGATTGTATGTGCATAATGAGGAGCTGTGTATATTGTGAATATGCAGACGTTTGTGCACAGACTTTATGTACAGAGAGAGGCAGAGACAGATCTATTTATGTAACCTATAAATATATATTTAGCTAAAAGCCACATTTGCATCCTGAGCAGATCCAGTATTCCTCGAGAACGCTGCCGCTGCTGGGGGGAGGTTTGTGGTGACTGAACTGTACTCCGGACGTGGAAATCACTTAGGAGGGGGCAGACTTCGCTCTCGTGTCCAGCGCTCCCTCTCCAGAAAAAAAAAAACTAACGATAAATGAGATTTTTTTTTTTAAACTTGACAAAAACAACCCCAAGACCCATCGGCTTTTACTCTGAGGGTCGCTCTGCGCCCGTCATATAGAAATGTAGGAAGGACTTCCCTTTACCCCGGTAGGAAATGAACCCAATGTTTGAAACGCTCTGAAAATTCCAAATCTTTGTGGTTCTCGGAGCTCAGGGGACTGTACAGGGGGAGGACACGGTCTCCGTTTTCCCTTTTTTGGGCTTTTAGAAAGATTTGGGTCCCCCCCCCCCATCTTGCATCGTAGTGTAGGAAGAATGGTCTGTGTGTATCTGTCCGGGGCTGGATGTGATGAGCTCCTATTAGATGTGGGGATGGGACATACGGTCACTAGTTGTAGTGTCCTCATGTGCGGCCAGGACCCTTCACAGGTCCACTAGTCCCGACTAGTAGAGTACCCGGGGGTCCGGGATACTTGGACCCGCATTTCCCCCCTTAGATCCTCAGTGTTTGGGTTACATCTTTCCAGCATTACTCTATGCCACATCCGCCCCCCCCCCCCCCCAAGATGGGGGCTAGTATATGGTTCTGATAGCGTCTTGCCCCCTCTATCCCGCGTTGACCTAGATGCGACCCCAGTGTGTACTCAGCAGAGCTGAGCCGATCTTATCCAGCGGACGGCTGGTGTAGTAGTGGTTGTGCGGTGTAGCGGAGCTGTGTACGCAGCCCTATACGTTGCATGTGTTTTGTTTTTTTTTTTTTTTTTCTTATTTTGATTTTTTTTTTTTATTATTTTCTCCAAACTTTTATACAAAAGAAGGGAGGTAACGTTACAATGGTCTTTACAAACCTCAGAAATCTACCATTCAGCGGCATAACAAGGCTCGGGCAGTCGTGCCAAGCCACTGATGATGATGATGGCATCACCCGATGCCCTGCTGCTTGGACCTCTTCTTTTTAGGCATTGTTATCAGATACATGTCCTGGGGGGCATATGACCCCAGGAGTTTATGACGAATAAATAAATCCCCCTCTGTTTCCTCCTCGGGCCACCTGGATGGACTATTGGAGAATAGCGGTGGCCGAGGATCATGGCCATGAGGACCACGGGGTAACAGAGGGTTAAACAGTTTTGTTCATACGAGGGGGAGGAAACCAGTCCTGATATTTCACAGGGAGACGAGAACATACGGTTCCCACCCAAAAGTGTCAACTTTCTTTGCGTCGTTGCATTGTCATCCATTTTTTCTCGTATTTTTCATTCATTATTTTGTTATTTTTTTTTTCAGCATTTCACGATGAAAACTAATATTTTAATCACATGAACATCCACGTAATTCTCCACTTTATTAATTGCCGGATCGATTTTTTTTTTTCTCTCATTTTCTCAATTTTATTCTTTTTTTTTTTTGTTTGTTTTTTATCATGTCTTGTACTCGCGTTGTTGTGTAGCTGGTGCGAGGCGACAAATCCACCAGGGCTTTGATGAAATGTTTCTCACTAACCATAATCTGACGTATCCGCTAATCTCATGTTTATCACGCGCACTAGTCCTGATACCTTTCCGATACCAAACGCCACGGCGGCAAACGTTCGGAAAGGTTCAATTTTGAGCAAGAATTTTTGGCTTAAACCGATTTTAAGCGCACGTAACGTAGAAGGGGTTAATAGCGGCCCTTCCTTCTGTTTTGCAATGTAAAATTACCCGGCTAGGTTATATACTTTTTGGTGTTTAAAGGGGCGGGGGAGGGAGGGTGGTCAGTTATCGTTGATGTAACACTGTTCTTTATTATATACATATTGCTCGGATTGACTTATGGTAGAACCTTCCCCCCTGTAATTCTGTATGAAGCCAGAAGGGCGGCGGCCTTGGCCCTGGGAAGTTTGGGGAACAAGTGGATATACGTGTGAACAGGGCACAGCCACGACACTTCACAGCAGTGCAGTAAATGATAACCAAGCCACGTCGTAGGTCACCCAACAGGTATCTAACCCCTTCACAGTCGCGTCCCCGACGCACAGGGCAGCCGCCGACCCCATCCGTCGCCATCTATTATTTCCTTTATCACGACCCTCACACTCGCCGCTCGAGATCTTCATGTCTTTTTATTATTTAGATGTTCTAAAAACAACAACAAAAAAAAAACACACACACACGTAAAAAAATAAATAATAAAAACTAACATTTTCGTGTTTAAGGTTTAAATGTAAGAATACGAATCTTTTAAAAATTATTAAAAAAAATAAACAAAAAAAAATTCAATCTTTTGTCCTGGCACCTGATTGGGTGTAGACTTGACCCATCTGTATCTGCTGCACCTGTATTTGTGATTTTCCGCTTCTTTTTTTTTTTCCCCCTTCCTGTTTTTTTTTTTTTTTTTCCTTTAGTGGTAACTAATTGCAAAATTAATTTTCATGAAGAAACCAAACCTTTGAAAGGAAAATCTCGCTGACTTTCAGAGTGTGAGTATATATATATATTGTAAGCCCGCTCCCTGTTCAACCCGATTTTAATAGGAGAAGAAAAAAAAAAACTTCCCGCTTTTTACTCTTCAGGTTGTTTTTTGGGGATTTTTTTTTTTTTAGCTAGGTGAATCTATCACTGCGATGAATCTTTGTTAGTAACTTCATGTTTAACTGATACTGTCTGTGTTTTAATTACAGTCAAACAAAAAAAAATCTTAAAAAACAAAATGCAAAAAAAATGAATAAAAACATGGCTTCTGAATTCTATTTTCTCCCCCCCACCTGTTAATAAACGCCCCCCCCCCCCCCCCCCCCTCTTTTATGCTAGTCACCTGTTTTAGTGGATGGGTAATGTGTAACTATCTCCCACCTCCCAGAATCTTCCTGTCCTGTAATCCCTGCCCCCAGCATCTCCATAGTTTATCAATGTAAGTTAGAGCGGCAAAAAACTCTTGAGAATGTCTGCTGGCGAGGAGGAGGAGGAGAACTTGTGGTGCAGAATGTTTAGGAACGCTTCACCGAGGAGCTTGGTTTCCAGTTAGAAAGACTTACAATGCTTAATAAAGTCTATTCTTTTAGTAAAAAAATTGTCTCTTTTTTGTGTGTGTTGTTGTTTTTTTTTGGCTTATTGTGCTTGGATGTGACCCTATTCCAGTCCAGAGAACCCCTCATGCAAATTAACCCACCCAAAATACTTCATTAAAAACTATGATTTAAAAGCATTGCCCTTATCCCTAAATGGTTCCTCTCCATGGCTGCAACGTTACAAAAATCAGTTTGTAAGCTTATAAGCACCTGATGTGAGTCCAGTGACACTTGCTTGAGTCCAATGAAGTCCTGCATATTCATGAGTTACTTGCATTGCTCCGTCTCCTTGTTCCTGATTGAAAGGCTATGATATTTTGTGGTAAGGAGAGATCTGTTACATCATTAGGCACTTGGTCATGTGACCAGGATGACCTCATCAAAGGTACTGTTACATCTGCAATGTCTACCCAATGTATGTATCTGATAACATGAAGTCACAGCAGCCGCCATGGACTTCTATTTCTCCCCATCCTCCATGGAGGCTGCTGTGATTTCATGTGATCAGATACATGCATGGTGTAGTTTGCTAATGTTAGGAAGCTAAAGGACCTGTGATGTCACCCTGGTCACATGACCTGCTCAGAAGAGACATGGGGAGGTGAAGATGGGAGGGGCCGGCTGATCAGGACACACCTCTGATTCCAGGGAATATAACATAAAGTTGATTTATGTGGATGTAAGGGAAACAATTTTTAGCTAAAAGAAGGGGGACAGTTAGTTAAAAGAGCTCTATAGGAACTTGTCAGTAGCTGTATTTGTAAAAATGTGGTGACCCGTCCCCTTTAAGCAGCGGACCCCATAGTCTGAGACACACCACACCCCCTGTTTCATCATTGGTCTAGTCCGGAGGGTGTGTCTTAGACTACCTTTTTTTTTTTTTTTAAAAGTATTTATTTTTGCAATTTTGAAATTTTATACAATTAAAATAAACAAAATCGAAGAACAAGATTGTCTGTCACATATTTCTTTCCTCCCATTACAGGATTATTATACAACAGCCATGATAACAGTCAGGATCTTATTGCGTTCCAAAATTAACTGAGGGATATTACACAGTAAATGACAGCAGGATACTGTAGCCAGACATCTTGATACAACACAAATAACTATTGACACAAAGACAATCAGTCACACACACACACACACATACCAGCACGCTCAGTCTCCTTCATCATGGAGAGGAGTGTATATCACACGTGATTATAAGGCTGTATGGGGAGTCGCGCACCATCTGGACCAGATGCGATCAAACTTCTGGGGACACTTCCTGTTGGTATACAGGGACCGGTAGTGGGGAATGACACTATTAATAAGTAGTATCCATCTTTTTAATGGAGGGGGCTCCTGGTCCTTCCAGGTCATCACCACCACTTTTCGGGCGTAGTATAATACAAACCTAAAGAAAATTTTGTCATAGTGGCCATTGACAACTTCATTTATGATGCCGAGGAGACACACAGAGGGAGACAGTAAGCGTGGGAAATCAAAGTGTAAATTTAGGAACTCCAGCACTTCGGACCAGAAGACATGAACCCTGGGGCAGGACCAGACACAGTGCAGGAAGGATCCGACTTCAGCCTGACAGCGAAAGCAAAGATCATTGGGCATTGCTCCCATGCGGAATAGTCTAGCAGGGGTGAAATATACACGATGGAGGAATTTAGATTGGATCAGGAAGTCCCTCGCACTCACTACAGATGTGAAGTAGGACAGTTCGACCTCCCTCCAGTCATCATCTGACAGGTCCGGGATATCCTGTCTCCAGCGTTCACAGGCTCTATCAAACGGTCTGGACTTTTGCTCTTGTAGGAGAGCATAGCACTGAGTGAGTGGCTTAGGGAGGTCCGGGGAACTCATCAGAGTCTCTAGTTTGGAGAATTTCACTGTCAGGCTGAAGGAGCCGAATTGGGCTTTGAATGCGTGTCGCAGTTGCGTGTAATGGAAGCTAGCCGTATTGGGTACAGTATGTCTCTCCCTTATCTCGTTAAAGCTGAGTAATTCTGCTTCCGGGGATAAGAGCTGACCCACAAATTTCACTCCCGCTGCCCCCCACATTGTCCAGCCCGGGAGGGAGAGGAAGTGAGAAAGCCACGGGTTGAGCCACAATGGAGTCCTAGGCGAGAGAGGGGGAGAGCTGCCTGTTTCTACCAGGGATTGCGCCCTACGCCAGCACACCGCTACCGTACGTAGGGGGAGTGGGGTATCAGATGGGGACTTGTATCTGTACAGCAGGTTTGTAAGGGCCTCGTAGGAACCTACCAGGGCACCAGCCAGTGCAGTAGCTGCATTACCCATGTCTATATCTATCCACCACTGGGCATATACTAGCTGGGAAGCCAGGTAATAAAGATACAGATCCGGGGCAGCCAATCCACCCCTAGACTTGGGAGCCTGAAGCAGCGCTAAACTGAATCGCGGGGCACTACTCTGCCAGTAGAAGGACCTGAGAATGCCGTCTATGCGTTTAAATAGGCTCATAGGAAGCAGTATAGGACAGGCATGGAAAAGGTATAGAAATTTGGGGAGGAAGATCATTTTAAATATGTTAATACGCCCGTACAAAGACAGGGGGAGAGTGGACCAGGCTTTTAGACGCGATTCGGTTGCAGTTATCAGGGGTGTAATGTTTAACTCCGTAAATGCCTGGACCTTGCGTGATACCTGGACTCCCAGATATTTAAGTGTGGACACCACCTGAACTGGAATGGGGAGGGAGTGTACCCCTACATCAGATAAGGGAAAGAGGGACGATTTGTCCCAGTTAACCCGAAGGCCTGAGAACCCCCCATAACGTTCTATCAGGGACAGAAGGGATTCCAGAGAGGGGCCCACATCCCCAAGGTATACCAGTGTATCATCAGCATAGAGAGATACCTTTTCAATGATAGAACCTCTAGCAATGCCCTTAATGCCCTCGGAGTGGCGGATCGCCACAGCAAGGGGCTCAATGGCGAGTGCGAAGAGGAGGGGAGATAGTGGGCAACCCTGTCTAGTGCCCCTGGCCATAGGGAGAGTAGGTGAGATGTTAAGATTAGTCCGTACCCTAGCCTTGGGGTCGTTATACAGTAGTTTGACTAATGCTGTAAATCGAGGGCCAAAACCCATTCTAGGCAAGAGGGTCCATAAATATGTCCATTCCACGGAGTCAAATGCCTTACAATTGTCTAAGGATAATATAAACCCAGGGTCTGGAGACCGCTCTGCCTCTGCAATGTTCAGGTGTAATCTTTGTATATTTATGTCAGTTCCCCTCCCAGGCATAAAGCCTGTCTGGTCCGGGTGAACCAAGGATAGTATTACTTTATTAAGCCTTGTTGCCAGAATTTTTGCTAGTATTTTAACATCTGAGTTTAGGAGGGAAATTGGACGGTATGAATCGGGAAGAAGCGGGTCCTTGCCAGGCTTAGGAAGTACTACAATAAGGGCCTCTCGCATGGAGTCGGGGAGGGAACCACTGTCAAACGCATCGGAGTACAGTCTGAGGAGATGGGGAACCAGAGTCTCACAGTTATCCCTATACCATTCACCACCCAGCCCGTCAAGTCCAGGTGTCTTACCGGGGGGCAACGATTGGATGGCCAGTTCCACCTCCTCCGCCGAGAGCGGGGCATCAAGCTCCGATGACTGTGCCGATGTGAGTCTCCAAAGTGGAAGACTGTCAAGGAATCTGGAAATCTCGACGGAAGAGGCGGACAATCTGGAGCTGTAAAGAGAGGAATAGAATTCATAAAATACCATGTTAATGGCCCGGGGTTCTGTGATCAATGCTCCGTTACCATCAGTAATAGAGGGAACGGAAGCACAAGGACGTTCAGCCCGCGAAAGATACGCAAGCAGCTTCCCGTTTTTATCTCCGAATTCAAAGATGGACGCCTCCCTGGCTAGCAGGCGCTTGCTGGTGCGCTCCTTCACTACAGCTAGATGGTTCCTCTGCGCCTGAGCCCAAGTCTTTTTATTCCCCGGATTCGGTTTCTTTAGATACTCCTTTTCTGCGGTCACCAGTGCGGCGGTCAGCCTCTCCTCCTGCGCATTTAAAGACTTTCTATGGCCAGCTACACCTGACATGAATGCTCCCCGCACCGAGGACTTGTACGAGTCCCAGACTAGAAGGGGATCAGGATGGGTTGAGTGTACATCCCAGAACTCGCTGTGCGCTGCCCTAACAGTACTCTGGACCGCAGGGGACAGGAGCCAAGCCGGGTGCAGGCGCCATAAGCGGGAGTCGCTGGGGGGGCCTATAAGGAGACTGATGAGCAAGGCGGAGTGGTCTGACGCACTGCGCGGGTAATAGGATACCTGATCAACATGCTGCAACATATCAGGGGAGACAAAGGCCAGGTCAATCCGAGAGAAGCTCTTATGAACGGAGGAATAGAATGAGTATTCTCTCTCCTGAGGGTGCTTACAACGCCAAACATCGGCGAGGTCTAGAGAAGAGAGCCACTCATTCAGACGGACCGAGCCTGTGTCCAGACCACTTGTACGATCCAAGGAGGGATTAGGGACTGCATTGAAGTCACCAATGCAGAGTATCGGACTGGGAGGCATAGCAGCCAGTTTACCGGATATTAGGTGCAATACAGCTGGATCAAAGGGAGGAGGGACATAAATAGACGCTATAGTAAAAGTAAAGCCCCACAAGACACAATGTACGATCACAAAACGGCCAAAGTGATCCGGTGCTACCTGTATGACTTCTATGGGAAGCGCTTTGGATATGAGTATGGATACTCCCCTGGCGTAGACAGAGTAGGAGGAATGATAACCTCTAGCCACCCATGCCCGCTTCAGAGACAGGACTTTTTGACCCGTAAGGTGTGTCTCTTGGATACATACAATGTGAGGGGCCTGACGCTTAATGACATCTAACATCAGAGCCCTCTTGAATTTGGAGTTGAGTCCCCTCACATTCCAACTCATTACCTTAAGTGAAGACATCTTAGCGGAAGGGAAAGGGGTGTGGGGAAGGAGACGTGAGCAACCAAGCATTCATCCTTTCATACCACAGAGACATAGACAGACAGACAACAGTGAGCATAACAAATATAACAGAACTGAACTAACAATCCCAAGAATACAAACCCCCTGTCTAACACCCTAACAGCAGTAGTGTAGACCTAGACCCACTAACAGTCAAATAGTAGAACAGTGGTCCCTAACTCAAGACAAACCTACACCATTTGCCCCGGGACCTTCAACCCTTAATGAATAGATGATCAGGAGGTTATTAGGCAGCCATATTTTGCGAGAACCAAAGAGGAGATAGGGGAGGGGGGGGGGGGAGCAAGGAGGGAGACATAGGGAGGTAGTGGTAACAGGAAAGGGGGGAGGAGGGAGAGGGAGGAGGGCGGAGGGAGAGGAGGAGGGAGAGGGAAAAGTGCCATGTGTGGCGCACTGGTCGATATGACCAAAAAATAGAACGCAATCAGTCACAGGGTACATTTTGTGAGGCACGTAGTATGTAAACAGATAGTAAAAACCTATAATAGTGATCTGGGACCCCTAAATATCTAATCAGGACTAAGTCCAGCACTGTCATTGCATATGAGATAAAAGGATATATGAGTCCAGTCACTCAGGAGGTGCGGGCCTTCCAGCTGGAGCCCGTGGAGCTGCATCAGCCCAGTGAAGTGCTTCGGTTGGGCAGGTGAAGAAACGAGTCTTCTGTCCGTCCACAATCCGGAGCTTGGAAGGATACATCATGGAGTATTTATACCCCTTGTCACGGAGACGGGCACGGACCTCAGTAAATTGTGCTCGCTGTTTCCTGACGGATGCAGAGAAATCAGGGTAGAAGGACACTCTGCTGTTAGCATAGAGAATTTCTCCCTTGGTACGGACAGCCCTGAGGATAGAGTCCCTGTCCCTAAAGTGCAGCAGCCGGGCCAGGAAGGGTCTTGGATTGCCCCCTGGAGGGCCAGGGCGGGATGGCACTCGATGGGCCCTCTCGACTGTGAAGAACGGAGAGAAGGTATCTGCAGGCAGCATATTTTTGAGCCAATTTTCAAAAAAGGATACCGGGTCAGACCCCTCCACTTTTTCGGGGAGGCCAACCACTCTGACGTTGTTCCGTCGCAGGCGGTTTTCGAGGTCGTCAGCTCTGTCGATGGATGCAGACATTTGGCGCTGAAGCTCTCTGATCTGTGTCGGCATAGGCCTCTGGACATCCTCCACCTCAGATATTCTGCGTTCAGTTTCAGTAATTCGCTCTTTAGCTTTGTGGACATCATGCCTTAAAAGAACAAAATCCTGTCGCAGCTCATCCACCTTGGTAACCAGTTTGGATTGGCATCCGTTAATGGCCGCCAGCACCTCTGCAAATTTTCGATCCAACTCCGTGGCCGCGTCAGGCGGATCATCGCCCTCTTCATAGCTTACAAGCTGCGGCGGGCTCTGGGAGCCTTCAAAGAGGGAGGGAGAGGAGTTTGGGGACCCCTGAGGAGAGCAAGGCTGTGTGCGGGAGAATCTCCCCAACTTTTTAGCAGCATTCGACTGTATCTGCGCAAGAACGGCTTGGGATGTGGAGCAATCCTGCGCGTCCAGGGGTTCCAGGGACTGGAATGGAGGATCTTCATGGATGGATTCATCATCCGATGGAGGCGCAGACACTGCTTTGAGCATTTTAGCCGTTCTCCTCCGGTTACCCATGGCGTCTGGGCAGGGGGGCCAGTGATAAACAATCGAGGAGCCTAGCGTCCTGTAATTAGCAGAGATACAGTACAAACCCACGTGGAGTATTGCAGCGGCACTGCGAGGGTTAATATAAAGCAGAACCCAGGAACAGGGGATCACTGGGAGTATGGAGGACTCAGTGCTGGGCTGCACAACTAGGGGTCCCCAGGGCAGAGGTGGGCAGCAACAGGGGAATTACTTCCCTACCTGGTCCCGGCTCAGTGTGGCAGTGTCAGGGTTAACCCTGCGCGCCTAGGCCTCAGGCAGCGCAGGGGAGTCCCACAAGATGGCGCCTCCGGCAGGATGCAGTGCTGGCTGGAGCTGTCACGGTGCCTCCGGTGGTGGAAGCGGTGTTTCGGGCTGCAGGGGAGGCGGATGATTTCCCCGGTGATCAGCAGCGCTGTGTACCTGCCGCGGTACCGGGCGGCTAGGATCGGGCCGCAGCGCTGGTCACGTGGCCGGCTGCAGGGGAATGCCGGGGAGCGGTGCGGAGTCCACAACCGCCTCAAGATCGGTGCCGGTGGACAGCGGCAGGTGTGCGGGGCACAGCGGAGCAGGAGAGAGGTGGCACAGGTGAGGGATGGCTGCCTGGGAAGGGAGATAGGGTGTCGGGTCCCGGGAGCTCCGCGGCGCACGTCCGCTCAGTCCGGCATCAGGCCACGCCCCTCCGTCTTAGACTACCTTAAAGGGCATCTACCGCCAGGATGAACTTCTGTATGCAAAAGAGCATGAGGGACTGCAGGCTCCGTAGGTGTTAATGGTGCTCCTCAGGCTCATTTGCATACAGATGTTCATCCTGGTGGTAGATGCCTGGTGGTAGGTGGTACAGCCGCTACACTGTAGTCACAGGTTCTAGTAACCATCTTATAGAGTATTATGCACACACTTGTACACATTGGTAATGGATGGTGCATGTGTATGGGTGAGTCACAGGGAATACCTGCGGGTATGTGTGTATCTGTAATCTCTATTACTTGTGAGTGATTATACAGGAGGTCCTGATGTAATACTATGCACCCAGAGAGGGTGAATGACCACCTCTGCCCACCAGATGGCGCCATCACTAATAGTTGGATCTGCTTTCTATTTATGTGAAATATCTACTATGTACTAAGCTCCGGCGCCAGTTTCCTGTTGGACTTTGCAGGTTCTTTCTAGTGCATGCTCCTTGCACAGGTATTTAAGACGTGTCCGTGACCATTTTGTGTCGTGGCTGCGATATTCTTCATGTGACATAAAATTCTGCGTCTGGGGACCTTACGCCACGTTTATCATGCAAAGTCCGACAGAATTGTGTCACACGCCGCATGTTAAAGATACAGAAAAAAAATAAAATAAATGGTGCACTGTCGGAGCAGTGCAGGGCCGCCAGAAATCTTGAATGTGGCGCCCCCTGCAGACTACACATGCAAACTGCCCTGTTCTTGGTAAATGTGGCCATTGAGTATTAGACACCGGCTCGTCTTTGGCTTTCATGGTCGGTTTAGTTGTGTATTTATTTCACTATTTTAATCTTGAAAGGGTTAATCTCGGTGTGCAGAGTCTTGTGGAGTGGAAAGCGCACATGCTCAGAGGCGACTGGATTCCGGTGACTGTTCATCTACAAGCTGCAGGTGACCTGTATTGTTGCCTCTGGTTCCATTATTACATGTAGTTGCCACTAGGGGGCGCTTTCTGAAGAAGCAAAACTGTATTATAAATGGTCCATAGACCTAAACATCAATCTCCTTACCCGAATGTTTGGTGACCCGTATGATGAGGCAGCGAGGGAGATGGATCCAGGGCTCCGGCCACACAATTCTGGAATCATTTGCACCAAAAACCCGTCTGTGCCACATTTATCAAGAGCTTCAGGCAGACGGCTTGATAAATCTGCCCCTAATAATGATAAATCTCCAGCAGATGGGGCAGATTTATCACCCAGACACAGGGATGGACCTGCTGCACCTCACGGCCCCCATGATAAATCTGCCCTCTGTCTGACCTGCCTTACACCACATTTATCAAGGATTTTGGGAAGTTTTCCAACTTGTATGACAAGGGGGCGGGGCCTCTCTGCTAGATGATTTCTGTGCGGCCAATAAAATATGTTGGTACAACAAGCGAAACCAACTAATAAATGGTGCAAAAGGTCTTACATCACTCCAGATGTATCATCCAGAGTCAGACATTGGGGGATTCATTAAGACGTGTTTAGATACAGTCCAACAACACGTCCACAGCGGTGCTCGGGTCGTAGAAACATGAAAAGTCGCCAGTATTGGGGCTCATTCACGAGCAGTTATTGGGGGGAGGGGCCTGATCTGGTCACATGATTTCTATTTTGGCAGAGTTGCGGCTGCTTGTTTGGGGATGAGCGCCGTCTGAATGAGCCCTACGACTGCCGGCTCATACTTTGCACCTCCTATGAGTTGGTCTAGTTTTTTTGAGTTTAGCGTTATTTTTGACGCACGGCCACGCCCCCTGCGTTACTACTCAAAGTGTCTGAAAACTGCCTAAAACCCTTGACAAATGTGCAAATCCGGAGAGATGTGTAACCACAGCTTTGTGAATGCTGTTAGTAGCAGCGGGACTGTGAAAAATGGATTTACATTCGGTAGTATTTTTCAAGTGTTCTGTGCTGTGTCCTCACACTGAGATGTTCAATTCAGAGAGCACAACAGTGTGAGGATACACTTGGAGAAGCTGCAATGATGGAATAGCACAGAGCACAGCAGTGTGAGGAATGTACTCGGAGAAGCTACAATCATAGAATATAAAGCCATATTTCACAGTACTGCTGCTACAGCAGCACACACACACAAATGGTTACACCTGTAAGGGACAATCCTGCTCATGAGATGATGTCGGCCACTTCCCATGAGATTCATCCAACTTTCCCGACGACCATTAAATAACAAGTAGAGAAATGAGACGGTTTGCAATAAACAGATTGTATTGAAGAGACAGAACATTTCTCCAGCCCGGGGGGAGGGGCGCGTTCATACATCCCCAGTGGCCCGGCCACCAACGTCATCGCCCACCCAGCAGCTGGCGTCGCGGCACAGAGGGGCAATGACAGGACACACACTGCTACACGTCTGCTCTGCTGTGCCGCTCCTTCTGGTGGAATTTGGCACAATTTATAGTTTCTTGGCACGAATTGTCCTGGTATAAGTATTGTATATAGTACTGGGGGGGCTCTGCACCCCTCGGGTTACACCCTTGCTCCTTAGTGTGACCCCCTGATTCAGGTGATGTCATATTCACCTCCCCCCAGGGTGCGCTATATACAGATTGGGGGAGGGGCATGCTGGGACAGTGATCTCTATGGCACTGTACACACCTGCTGCTTCATTACACCCTGCGCCTCCTATTAACTCCTTACAGGCTGATAGGGACACGCGAGGAGTCTGGAATGACGATGAACTTTAAAAAAAAGGAACCAGGAACATCCCGGAACGAGCAAAAGAACAACGTTAAAAAAAAAAAAAAAAAAGTGTTGCTAAATATTATTAAAATAATTATAATACATGTAAAAAAAAAAAAGAGAAAGTGCCGGTGATGGGTTTGAGTAGGAATAAGTTCTCGAGAGCGGAAGCATCTGGTGACCTAGGAAGGGTTAACGGGTCAAACCAGTATCCGGCTCCTTCCTATGTCGGTGATGATGGGTCGGTCCAGCCCCATCCTTTGCGCTGGCCCAGAGGAGAGGAAGTTGTTCCTCTGGGGTTGCGCTTCAGTTCTCCTTTCGGGTCCTTTGTAGAACATGGAAGTACAATGGGTGAGTCCAGCCCTCCCCATGTGGTGATGATGAGCGTCTTATACAAGGGGGCGGGGTGTGGAGGATGGGTCCTCAGGTGTCCCCCAGAGGGTCCCCAGTCCCATCATGCTCCTCTTCAGCCTCCAGGAGTAAGTCCTTGCTGCTGTAATCCTCCCCGCGGCCGGCCCGGGACAAGGCCTGGACCCAGCGCCGCTGCAGCTCCTCCGTCTCCGGGCTGAAGTAGAAGCTGAGTTGGCTCTGGCGGATCTTGAACACTTGCTTGCGGTCCGAGCGCTCGCACTGTTCTGTGGGGGTCACTTCAAAGCCAATTAAAGGGATACTCCGCTGAGCCTTCACGTCCTGTGCGGCAGAGAAGAGACACTCAATCACCTGTAACCATCCATACACATTGTATTCTGTACCCGGGGACCCCCTTTATACTGACCTGGGGGGCGCCATAGATGTACAGGACCAGGGGCTCATTCTGCGGGATGACAAACCAGCCCTTGTGCCAGCTCTTGGCGCCCTTCTCCATGTAGTGCATATAACTGCACATGACGCTGTGCTCCGCCACCACGGACGCCTGCTTCTATAGGGGCAAATCACACCCCATGGTCAGTATGTCACGGCCAGTCCGGGGGTGACTACTGATCGTATGGAGGGGGACAGTATTATAGGCTGCACTCACCTCTAGGATGGACTTCCTCCGCTGTGGTGTATGGGAGTTGTACCCTGGGCTGGACGTAGAACCGTGCAGGGCGCTGTAACAGTCCACACAGACGCGGTTTGTTCGGTTATTGTCGTAGATGAGTTTGGCACGAAACTCTGAGCACTTCCCACAAACCACCTACAAGATAAGGGGCATCACGTGTCATGTCCAGCAGGTAGCCCCCACTACTACAGAGCGAGGAGGAGGACGGTAGCATCTGATAAGAGGGTCCATGATGTGCTCCCCCTAGTGGTGGTAAGACTGAGAAGATGACTCACGTGTCCGCATGCTTTGCAGTGGTGCCTCCTTTTGGTTATGGAATTAAAAGCTTCCTGGCATTTCATGCACATTGTCACCTCCTTTTCCCGGATCGGGGTTGGCGCTCGCTTGCCCAGGTCTGTGTTCTGGATCACAAACAGAACATGTAATTATTCTCCTGGCAGTACAATATACACGTTCTGCAGTGCCCCAGTCCTATCCGCCCACCCGCCGGGTAGTTACCGGTGAGTTTGGAGGCGTCTCCTCGTCCTCCCGATGGGTGGAGTTGAGCAGTTTGTAGGTCTCCATTGTCTGCTCATGGCGACTCATTGTGGCTTCAATGGCCTGTGAGATAGAAGAACATTACTGGATCTCCCCCGCGCAGAAGTCTCAATAACCCCAGAGAGGTCCCGGGTCCGTGTATGTGCCTCCCCCAGCATCACCCCGGCATCACCCCAGCATCACCCTGGTATCACCCCTGCATCACCCCGGTATCACCCCGGCATCACCCTGGCATCACCCCAGCATCACCCCGGCATCACCCCGGCATCACCCTGGTATCACCCCGGTATCATCCCGGCATCACCCTGGCATCACCCTGGCATCACCCCGTCTCACCTGGATCCAATCCTTCTTCTCTTCTTCCGTCCTGTAAAATATAGAAATCAGGACAATAAAGAGGGGAAATGAGGACAATGCAGAATGGGCTTATAGGGGTAATATGGGGTGTGCAGTCATTGGACAATCCGCAACAAGTGTCCACAGAGCTGACACTCTAATCTTAGGTCCCACATACCTGGCCTGTAGCTCCAGGGAGCGCTGCTTCCCAGACACTAGGAAGGTGCGGGTGAGGTTGGGACTGCTGCTGTGCTTCAGCTATGGAGGAGAGAACACAACATGTCATGTATGACGGACCAGTCACACCAGTATCTCCGTGTACACATCATATACACGAACCTCCATCCCCTCCACGTCAATCCTCGCTCTTACGCTGTATTTCTGACCAATCAGACGTAACTTTGGGACGCAGTACAGCAAGCGGTCATTGAACTGTGGACAGATGAAGGACGATAAGAACTGTATCGCACCATATCATAGTTATATCCAGGCCGTGGGAAGATGGGGCATCCCACCCGTGGTCTTCTATCCGTGGCATCACTACTATTCTCAGCATGCTCGGGCACTGGGTTGGCCATTTGCCTGCTGTGAGTTGTAGTTCTGCCACAGGTTGGCGATCACTCACCAGTATGAGGTATCTGTCCTGGGTGGTCCCGTTCTTTGCTGACAGTTTAAGAATATGCCCCTCTTTGATGAGTTCATTAGTGGGGCTCACGATATCCTCCTCTCCGCCCAGGAGTTCATACACCTTCAAGAGTTTGTGCATCCTTTCCTGCGAGAGGATAGAGGGGACATGGTAACGGGCCGAACTATTCTATGGATCACGACATCCATGATCTGCCTTGTCCTAACCTCCAGGTAACTTATTTTGGGATGAGGACATGGACCATAGAAGGCGCCCCTATTTACAGAACACCTAGAGGCGAGGAGCACTCACCATTTTCCTTATTGCTGCATTGGAGTGCTCAGCGGCTGTCGCAATAAGATCCAAGGATTCTGCAAGGAAAGACATTCGTACAGTGTGAGACCAGGACACCCACTAGGGGGCAGTGTATCTCTATGTGAAGGACTGAGGGTCCCCAGAAGCAGACACATTATCGGGGGGCATTCTGCTAGGAAATACTGAGTATATTTGATGTGTTTTACGTGTTTTTGATCACTTTATGATCAGATGGGGTCATTCTGGGAATTAGGAGGGTACAGTAATGATTCGGTGCTTTGTCCCTTTAAGCACATGGGGTGGGCTGCACAGCGGAGTGAGTGGGTGCTACAGCGCAGGAAAGTCCCATGAAGGGGATGTAGCAGCCAATCATCTGCAACCCCTTTATTTGGGGAACGTGAGGATCATAGCAGTACGTCACCCTCTCACATTACCCCTGTGATCCCCATTTGCTGGGACATGTAGTTCTACAGAAGCTCACGAGATAGCCGTGACCTTTAGGCACCATGTGGACGTCTGTGTATTGGCCATGATGTATACAGCCCCAGGTGTCACATACTTTCCGCATCCCTCCGGTCTCTGGACTCCTCTGACAGCTTCTGGAGATAATCCTTAAGGAGCAGCTCATAGCGTGGGATCCTCTGGACGGGCTCCAGCATGTGGTGCTGTAACGTCAGGTTACCACAGGCCTCCTCCTTCTGGAACACAAAGCACATGGCACAATGACTGCAACGTCTTCATGTCTGTATATATGGATCTCCATGTATTAGGAGGCCGGGGCAGGGAGGTGACGGACACGCTGCAGCCTGTTTTACAATACTCCTCGCCCCATAGGCCCCATAGGCGGCTTACACAGCCACGTTCAGTCTTGTCCCAGGCTCTAAGGGCAACTATGGGGAAGATACAAAGCATTGCTCTACCTGGGCCTAGGATATATGATCAGCCATACTACGCCCTACCTGTCAGTGTGTGTGGTGGTGTACTAGTCTGAGGGTGCGTGTGTGAGAATGGATCCAAGGAAAATCTTTATTCCCCCTTAGTCCCATTCACTATAGCTCCATGACCTTTGTGTGATATACCAGGCGCACGCCCTGACGTCTGAGGCTTTGTATATTTCGGGGAGACGAGAACAGTAAATGAATTATAGTCTCCGTGTTATTGTGGGATCGCCCGCAGGGTTTACAGGACCTGAGGAATCCGGCCTCACCCACGTACAAGCCACAGACTGACATCAATGGTCCTCACCGGGGACATTCATCTCACTACCATGAGAGACGTACACTATGACCCTGCCGAGGTATCTGACCCCGAGGCGTCCAGGAATACCAGGAGGAAGAGAAATCCCTCCTTCCATCTCCAGAATCTGATAATTCTTGGTCATAAAATTAAATGGCAAAAAAACTCATCCAGATTTATTCATTCCGTATGATATTCGGGAGAACGTGACGGCTCCGCAGGGGGCAGAGGTCACGTGTGACTAGTGTGGGATAGGGTCCATCAGGTCTAACCCCGTACAAAAACCTAACAAAATATGTTTGTAACAGTGACCTCTCACCTCTCATGACATGTGTGTTTTATGGGTAGTACAAGTCTTTACTAAAACCATAATCCTGCAGCACGTTTAGGTTGCGCTGCTCCTCTGTCTTTCTTCAGAGAAATTTATGATGAAATTGCCAATTGTGTGTCTGTAGTTAGAGATGTGCCCATACATGGTCTGATGTGCAGGAGATGAGACCTAGAATATGCTCTGCATATGTGGGGTTGTCAGAGGGTCCTACCCCTACAACCTCAGCATGTCAGTCCTCTCACTCACGTCTCCAGGACTTCTCCCGAGATTCACCAATTTTCTGGAATGCCCTTCCCCAGACTATCAGACTAATACCCAACCTCCAAGGGTGCTCTCCAAACCCATCTCTTTAGGCAGCCGCTCACACTCACTAACTGCATGAGATGTCAGTTCTGTCTTTACTAACCCATTATGTGTCCTCTTCCTCCTGTTATCCAGCAAACACCAGATAAATACCAGGCTCCAGGCTTATCTGCAGACACTTTCATTTTGGACTTTGTATATAAGATTTGGCTGATGGCTGGTACAAGCAGCAGCAGATTTATTTGTTAAATTATTTCACACTGTTCCCTTATAAAGAATGGCTGGACTGTTATACAAGCTCTTATACCTGTGTCACCCCCTCATCCTCATAGACTGTAAGGTCTTGTGTCACCCCCTCATCCTCATAGACTGTAAGCTCTTGTGTCACCCCCTCATCCTCATAGACTGTAAGGTCTTGTGTCACCCCCTCATCCTCATAGACTGTAAGCTCTTGTGTCACCCCCTCCTCCTCATAGACTGTAAGCTCTTGTGTCACCCCCTCATCCTCATAGACTGTAAGCTCTTGTGTCACCCCCTCATCCTCATAGACTGTAAGCTCTTGTGTCACCCCCTCATCCTCATAGACTGTAAGCTCTTGTGTCACCCCCTCATCCTCATAGACTGTAAGCGCTTGTGTCCCTCCTCATCCTCATAGACTGTAAGCTCTTGTGTCACCCCCTCATCCTCATAGACTGTAAGCTATTGTGTCACCTCCTCATCCTCATAGACTGTAATCTCTTGTGTCACGCCCTCATCCTCATAGACTGTAAGCTCTTGTGTCACCCCTCATCCTCATAGACTGTAAGCTCTTGTGTCACCCCCTCCTCCTCACAGACTGTAAGCTCTTGTGTCACCCCCTCATCCTCATAGACTGTAAGCTCTTGTGTCACCCCCTCATCCTCATAGACTGTAAGCGCTTGTGTCACCCCCTCATCCTCATAGACTGTAAGCGCTTGTGTCCCTCCTCATCCTCATAGACTGTAAGCTCTTGTGTCACCCCCTCATCCTCATAGACTGTAAGCTCTTGTGTCTTCCCCTCATCCTCATAGACTGTAAGCTCTTGTGTCACCCCCTCATCCTCATAGACTGTAAGCTCTTGTGTCACCCCCTCATCCTCATAGACTGTAAGCTCTTGTGTCACCCCTCATCCTCATAGACTGTAAGCTCTTGTGTCACCCCCTCATCCTCATAGACTGTAAGCTCTTGTGTCACCCCCTCATCCTCATAGACTGTAAGCTCTTGTGTCACCCCCTCATCCTCATAGACTGTAAGCTCTTGTGTCACTCCCTCATCATCATAGACTGTAAGCTCTTGTGTCACCCCCTCATCCTCATAGACTGTAAGCTCTTGTGTCACCTCCTCATCCTCATAGACTGTAAGCTCTTGTGATCAGGGCCCTCCCTCCTATTGTTCCACATGACTGTTTGTACTCTGTAATGTAATATTATATCTGTATCTGTCCCCTATGATATGTAAGGCGCTATATAAATAAGGATTATTATTATTATCACTGTGGGGGGTCTGCGGACTGACCTGCACCTCCTGGATGATGCTTTTGAACTGAGATGAGCGCTCGGTCCATGTGTTCAGCAGTTCCATGGCTCTGTCAAAGTTCTTCACATACTCGCCGTACATCTTAAGGAATGGAGCCAGTTTCTGTAGAATGTCCCCAATCCGGGGGTTGCTGTCCCTTCATGGAAAAAAAACACAGAAAAATCAGTAACACATGAAAGTAAAGGGCTGATGTGTGGTCTCCATGCTATGGATGCTCTGTCTCAGGGAGAGCTACTTTTTGGTCGTGTCTTAGGCCTCCGGCAAGTGAACGCATGCTCACCCGGGCGAGCATCTAACCAGGTGCAGGAGAGAGGAGGGGCGAGGAGCGCTCCTCACCCCTCCCCTCTCCATTGAAAGCCATCATAAAGCACAATTATGCAGCAGGGGGGCAGCGGAGGACGAGGGAGCACTCACCACTCCTGCATGCGCTTCTCCAGTTCGGGCAGCAGAAACTGCTGATGGAAGCAATAGATGGAGCAGATGTTGGAGAAAATCCCCAGAACTACTTCGGCAGGGAATGAGCCCTTCGTTGTCGCTTCTTCCAAGAGCCGAGCGCAAAATACCTGGAAATGGAAGTTTCTAAGTTAGAGATTTCTTATCGGACTCCTCAGGCAGCGCTTTATCTCCTATGAGATCAAAGGATCAGGTATGTTAAAGTCCAAATGTCCGAACCCCAGGCATCTCCTTTCACAAGGGGTTAATAGGACACCGTAAAGGTGACGTCAATCATCTCTACAAGGATCGGTGAGGACGCGGTGCCCATTCCTGGGCCGGTCAGTGGCTGCTATAGACCTGTATGTGCACCCATTGACATAAACAGCGTATGAGGCGTCACCCTCACCTGGTCCAGGAGGTGTAGACGGGACACGTAGGCCTTCTCCGTCTGCAGCAGCTCGTTGGCGATGTTGTACACTTTCTGGCGGGCGGTGAACTGGAAGGTAGAAATTAGTATAAGAAATAAAGGTCAAAAGTCTGACCCCTAAAACTTGCCGAAAAGATCATCTCATCTAATGCACAATATCCAATGACATTCCCAATCTCATCACTGTATGTAGGAGGGGACGTGTAGGTGGACCTCGGGCAGTGGGATATTTGGGTAATTTCCCATGAGTCAGTGTATGACCTCCAGACACAACAATCCCAGATAACGTTGCTGCTGTGTTGGCATCTGAGTATCTGATAGAAGTCGTCTTTAGCAGAATCTGGATACATTTCCAGTCTGGTTCTGTAGCTGTGCCATGTGGACCCGCCGCACCCACAATCATGTCATTAGTCATTCTTCCTCCCAGCAGGAGCCACCCCTGCTATTGTATTATACAAGGATTAATCACACATCTACATGACTGGTAGAGCTGCCCGCGTGGTAGGTGATGGGCAGGACCCTGCTGATGCCGCTGTGCCCTGCCTGCTGACTTCTACCCAGACAGAAGCTGCTGTCACCTATCTGCATATGACGACATTAAGAAGGAGTTTTACTGTAATATTGGCACAGCGCATCACTTCTACTAATATCCTGTATAAAAAGGCACAGGACAGTACTCTTATCCGGTATACATGGGCACGGCTCAGTACTACTACTCTTATCCGGTATACATGGCCGCAGCTCAGTACTACAACTCTTATCCTGTATAAAAAGGCACAGGACAGTACTACTACTCTTATCCGGTATACATGGCCGCAGCTCAGTACTACTACTCTTATCCGGTATACATGGCCGCAGCTCAGTACTACAACTCTTATCCTGTATAAAAAGGCACAGGACAGTACTACTACTCTTATCCGGTATACATGGCCGCAGCTCAGTACTACAACTCTTATCCGGTATACATGGCCGCAGCTCAGTACTACTACTCTTATCCGGTATACATGGCCGCAGCTCAGTACTACTACTCTTATCCGGTATACATGGCCGCAGCTCAGTACTACTACTCTTATCCGGTATACATGGCCGCAGCTCAGTACTACTACTCTTATCCGGTATACATGGCCGCAGCTCAGTACTACAACTCTTATCCGGTATACATGGCCGCAGCTCAGTACTACTACTCTTATCCGGTATACATGGCCGCAGCTCAGTACTACTACTCTTATCCGGTATACATGGCCGCAGCTCAGTACTACTACTCTTATCCGGTATACATGGCCGCAGCTCAGTATCATAGTATCATAGTATATAAGGCTGGAAAAAGACGCAAGTCCATCAAGTCCAACCTTTAAGAATTAAATAAATCTTTTATCCCCATAACCCGTGATATTTTTCCTCTCCAGAAAGGCATCCAGGCCTCTCTTGAACATGTACATAGAGTCCACCATAACAACCTCCTGCGGCAGAGAGTTCCATAGTCTCACTGCTCTTACAGTAAAGAACCTTTGTCTATGTTGATGGTAGAATCGCCTCTCCTCTAGGCGCAGAGGATGCCCCCTTGTCCTGGTCACAGGCCGAGGTATAAAAAGATCTCTGGAGAGATCCTTGTACTGTCCGTTCAGGTATTTGTACATTGTAATGAGGTCTCCCCTCAGTCGTCTTTTTTCTAAACTGAATAATCCCAAATTTTGTAATCTGTCATTGTATTCTAATCCCCCCATTCCCCTAATAATCCTGGTTGCTCTCCTCTGCACCCGTTCCAGCTCTACTATATCCTTTTTATACACCGGTGCCCAAAACTGTACACAATATTCCATGTGTGGTCTGACCAGGGATTTGTATAAGGGCAAAACTATGTCTTTATCATGAGAATCTATTCCTCTCTTGATACATCCCATAATTTTATTTGCTTTAGCAGCAGCCGCCTGGCTCTGGTCACTAAAATTAAGTTTACCATCCACCAATACCCCCAAGTCCTTTTCAGCTGCAGTTTTACCAAGTAATTGACTGTTTAGAACATAATTATACTTTTTGTTTCCATGGCCCAAGTGCATAACTTTACATTTATCTACATTAAACCTCATCAACCATTTCTCTGCCCACTCCTCAAGCTTCCACAAATCCCTCTGTAATGCTAAACTATCGACCTCAGTATTTATTACTTTACACAGCTTAGTATCATCTGCAAATATTGAAACTTGACTGTGTAAACCCACTACAAGGTCATTAATAAAAATATTAAAAAGAAGTGGCCCCAATACTGACCCCTGTGGCACTCCACTGGTAACGTCAACCCAATCTGAGAATGTACCATTAATGACGACCCTCTGTTTTCTATCACTAAGCCAATTACTTACCCAAATACACAGATTTTCCCCTATTCCCAGCAGTCTCATTTTATATACCAACCTTTTATGCGGCAAGGTGTCAAATGCCTTTGAAAAGTCCAGATATACAACATCCACAGCGTCCCCCAGATCCAGTCTGGAACTTACCTCCTCATAGAAACCAATCAGATTAGTCTGACAGGAGCGATCTCTCATAAACCCATGCTGACGCTGGGTTATAAGGTTGTGCATAGTGAGATACTCGAGGACAGCATCTCTAACAAACCCCTCAAATATTTTCCCCACCACAGAAGTTAGACTCACGGGTCTGTAGTTTCCAGGATCGCTTTTTGATCCTTTTTTGTATATTGGTACCACATTTGCTATGCGCCAGTCCTGTGGAACATAACCAGTCCTCAGTGAATCTTCAAATATTAAAAATAACGGTCTGTCTATCACGGTACATAGTTCATGCAGAACCCGGGGGTGTATGCCATCTGGCCCCGGTGATTTATCTATCTTAGTGGTTGCGAGGCGGCGCCGTACCTCTTCCTGGGTTAAACTGTTGACATTCCAAAAAGAATTTACATTATTCCTCATTGTGTCTTCCACCAGGGGATTTTCCTGGGTAAAGACAGTTGAGAAGGCGACATTCAGTAGATTGGCCCTTTCCTCATCTCCTTCCACCATGACCCCCATGACTACTCTTATCCTGTATACATGGCCGCAGCTCAGTACTACTACTCTTATCCGGTATACATGGCCGCAGCTCAGTACTACAACTCTTATCCTGTATAAAAAGGCACAGGACAGTACTACTACTCTTATCCTGTATACATGGCCGCAGCTCAGTACTACTACTCTTATCCTGTATACATGGCCGCAGCTCAGTACTACTACTCTTATCCTGTATACATGGCCGCAGCTCAGTACTACAACTCTTATCCTGTATACATGGCCGCAGCTCAGTACTACTACTCTTATCCGGTATACATGGCCGCAGCTCAGTACTACTACTCTTATCCTGTATATTTGGCCGCAGCTCAGTACTACTACTCTTATCCTGTATACATGGCCGCAGCTCAGTACTACTACTCTTATCCGGTATACATGGCCGCAGCTCAGTACTACTACTCTTATCCTGTATACATGGCCGCAGCTCAGTACTACTACTCTTATCCTGTATACATGGCCGCAGCTCAGTACTACTACTCTTATCCGGTATACATGGCCGCAGCTCAGTACTACTACTCTTATCCTGTATATTTGGCCGCAGCTCAGTACTACTACTCTTATCCTGTATACATGGCCGCAGCTCAGTACTACTACTCTTATCCTGTATACATGGCCGCAGCTCAGTACTACAACTCTTATCCTGTATACATGGCCGCAGCTCAGTACTACTACTCTTATCCTGTATAAAAGGCACAGGACAGTACTACTACTCTTATCCTGTATATTTGGCCGCAGCTCAGTACTACTACTCTTATCCTGTATACATGGCCGCAGCTCAGTACTACTACTCTTATCCGGTATACATGGCCGCAGCTCAGTACTACAACTCTTATCCGGTATACATGGCCGCAGCTCAGTACTACAACTCTTATCCTGTATACATGGCCGCAGCTCAGTACTACTACTCTTATCCTGTATAAAAAGGCACAGGACAGTACTACTACTCTTATCCTGTATACATGGCCGCAGCTCAGTACTACTACTCTTATCCGGTATACATGGCCGCAGCTCAGTACTACTACTCTTATCCTGTATACATGGCCGCAGCTCAGTACTACAACTCTTATCCTGTATACATGGCCGCAGCTCAGTACTACTACTCTTATCCTGTATAAAAAGGCACAGGACAGTACTACTACTCTTATCCTGTATACATGGCCGCAGCTCAGTACTACTACTCTTATCCGGTATACATGGCCGCAGCTCAGTACTACTACTCTTATCCTGTATATTTGGCCGCAGCTCAGTACTACTACTCTTATCCTGTATACATGGCCGCAGCTCAGTACTACTACTCTTATCCTGTATACATGGCCGCAGCTCAGTACTACTACTCTTATCCTGTATACATGGCCGCAGCTCAGTACTACTACTCTTATCCGGTATACATGGCCGCAGCTCAGTACTACTACTCTTATCCTGTATATTTGGCCGCAGCTCAGTACTACTACTCTTATCCTGTATACATGGCCGCAGCTCAGTACTACTACTCTTATCCGGTATACATGGCCGCAGCTCAGTACTACTACTCTTATCCTGTATACATGGCCGCAGCTCAGTACTACTACTCTTATCCTGTATACATGGCCGCAGCTCAGTACTACTACTCTTATCCGGTATACATGGCCGCAGCTCAGTACTACTACTCTTATCCTGTATAAAAGGCACAGGACAGTACTACTACTCTTATCCTGTATACATGGCCGCAGCTCAGTACTACTACTCTTATCCTGTATACATGGCCGCAGCTCAGTACTACTACTCTTATCCGGTATACATGGCCGCAGCTCAGTACTACTACTCTTATCCTGTATATTTGGCCGCAGCTCAGTACTACTACTCTTATCCGGTATACATGGCCGCAGCTCAGTACTACTACTCTTATCCTGTATACATGGCCGCAGCTCAGTACTACTACTCTTATCCGGTATACATGGCCGCAGCTCAGTACTACTACTCTTATCCTGTATATTTGGCCGCAGCTCAGTACTACTACTCTTATCCTGTATACATGGCCGCAGCTCAGTACTACTACTCTTATCCGGTATACATGGCCGCAGCTCAGTACTACTACTCTTATCCTGTATACATGGCCGCAGCTCAGTACTACTACTCTTATCCTGTATACATGGCCGCAGCTCAGTACTACTACTCTTATCCGGTATACATGGCCGCAGCTCAGTACTACTACTCTTATCCTGTATATTTGGCCGCAGCTCAGTACTACTACTCTTATCCTGTATACATGGCCGCAGCTCAGTACTACTACTCTTATCCTGTATACATGGCCGCAGCTCAGTACTACAACTCTTATCCTGTATACATGGCCGCAGCTCAGTACTACTACTCTTATCCTGTATAAAAGGCACAGGACAGTACTACTACTCTTATCCTGTATATTTGGCCGCAGCTCAGTACTACTACTCTTATCCTGTATACATGGCCGCAGCTCAGTACTACTACTCTTATCCTGTATATTTGGCCGCAGCTCAGTACTACTACTCTTATCCTGTATACATGGCCGCAGCTCAGTACTACTACTCTTATCCGGTATACATGGCCGCAGCTCAGTACTACAACTCTTATCCGGTATACATGGCCGCAGCTCAGTACTACAACTCTTATCCTGTATACATGGCCGCAGCTCAGTACTACTACTCTTATCCTGTATAAAAAGGCACAGGACAGTACTACTACTCTTATCCTGTATATTTGGCCGCAGCACAGTACTACTACTCTTATCCTGTATACATGGCCGCAGCTCAGTACTACTACTCTTATCCGGTATACATGGCCGCAGCTCAGTACTACTACTCTTATCCTGTATACATGGCCGCAGCTCAGTACTACAACTCTTATCCTGTATACATGGCCGCAGCTCAGTACTACTACTCTTATCCTGTATAAAAAGGCACAGGACAGTACTACTACTCTTATCCTGTATACATGGCCGCAGCTCAGTACTACTACTCTTATCCTGTATACATGGCCGCAGCTCAGTACTACTACTCTTATCCTGTATAAAAAGGCACAGGACAGTACTACTACTCTTATCCTGTATACATGGCCGCAGCTCAGTACTACTACTCTTATCCGGTATACATGGCCGCAGCTCAGTACTACTACTCTTATCCTGTATATTTGGCCGCAGCTCAGTACTACTACTCTTATCCTGTATACATGGCCGCAGCTCAGTACTACTACTCTTATCCTGTATATTTGGCCGCAGCTCAGTACTACTACTCTTATCCGGTATACATGGCCGCAGCTCAGTACTACTAGTCTTATCCGTTATACATGGCCGCAGCTCAGTACTACTACTCTTATCCGGTATACATGGCCGCAGCTCAGTACTACTACTCTTATCCGGTATACATGGCCGCAGCTCAGTACTACAACTCTTATCCGGTATACATGGCCGCAGCTCAGTACTACAACTCTTATCCGGTATACATGGCCGCAGCTCAGTACTACAACTCTTATCCTGTATACATCGCCGCAGCTCAGTACTACTACTCTTATCCTGTATAAAAAGGCACAGGACAGTACTACTACTCTTATCCTGTATATTTGGCCGCAGCTCAGTACTACTACTCTTATCCTGTATACATGGCCGCAGCTCAGTACTACTACTCTTATCCTGTATATTTGGCCGCAGCTCAGTACTACTACTCTTATCCTGTATACATGGCCGCAGCTCAGTACTACTACTCTTATCCGGTATACATGGCCGCAGCTCAGTACTACAACTCTTATCCTGTATACATGGCCGCAGCTCAGTACTACTACTCTTATCCTGTATAAAAAGGCACAGGACAGTACTACTACTCTTATCCTGTATACATGGCCGCAGCTCAGTACTACTACTCTTATCCGGTATACATGGCCGCAGCTCAGTACTACTACTCTTATCCTGTATACATGGCCGCAGCTCAGTACTACAACTCTTATCCTGTATACATGGCCGCAGCTCAGTACTACTACTCTTATCCTGTATAAAAAGGCACAGGACAGTACTACTACTCTTATCCTGTATATTTGGCCGCAGCTCAGTACTACTACTCTTATCCTGTATACATGGCCGCAGCTCAGTACTACTACTCTTATCCTGTATACATGGCCGCAGCTCAGTACTACAACTCTTATCCTGTATACATGGCCGCAGCTCAGTACTACTACTCTTATCCTGTATAAAAAGGCACAGGACAGTACTACTACTCTTATCCTGTATATTTGGCCGCAGCTCAGTACTACTACTCTTATCCTGTATACATGGCCGCAGCTCAGTACTACTACTCTTATCCTGTATATTTGGCCGCAGCTCAGTACTACTACTCTTATCCGGTATACATGGCCGCAGCTCAGTACTACTAGTCTTATCCGGTATACATGGCCGCAGCTCAGTACTACTACTCTTATCCGGTATACATGGCCGCAGCTCAGTACTACTACTCTTATCCTGTATACATGGCCGCAGCTCAGTACTACTACTCTTATCCGGTATACATGGCCGCAGCTCAGTACTACTAGTCTTATCCGGTATACATGGCCGCAGCTCAGTACTACTACTCTTATCCGGTATACATGGCCGCAGCTCAGTACTACTACTCTTATCCTGTATACATGGCCGCAGCTCAGTACTACTACTCTTATCCGGTATACATGGCCGCAGCTCAGTACTACTACTCTTATCCTGTATACATGGCCGCAGCTCAGTACTACTACTCTTATCCTGTATACATGGCCGCAGCTCAGTACTACTACTCTTATCCGGTATACATGGCCGCAGCTCAGTACTACTACTCTTATCCTGTATACATGGCCGCAGCTCAGTACTACAACTCTTATCCGGTATACATGGCCGCAGCTCAGTACTACTACTCTTATCCGGTATACATGGCCGCAGCTCAGTACTACTACTCTTATCCGGTATACATGGCCGCAGCTCAGTACTACTACTCTTATCCTGTATACATGGCCGCAGCTCAGTACTACTACTCTTATCCTGTATAAAAAGGCACAGGACAGTACTACTACTCTTATCCTGTATATTTGGCCGCAGCTCAGTACTACTACTCTTATCCTGTATACATGGCCGCAGCTCAGTACTACTACTCTTATCCTGTATAAAAAGGCACAGGACAGTACTACAACTCTTATCCGGTATACATGGCCGCAGCTCAGTACTACTACTCTTATCCTGTATACATGGCCGCAGCTCAGTACTACAACTCTTATCCGGTATACATGGCCGCAGCTCAGTACTACAACTCTTATCCGGTATACATGGCCGCAGCTCAGTACTACAACTCTTATCCGGTATACATGGCCGCAGCTCAGTACTACTACTCTTATCCGGTATACATGGCCGCAGCTCAGTACTACAACTCTTATCCTGTATAAAGACATACCATAGCACTACTACCCCTAGGATAGGAGTAGCAATACTATAGTATGGGACATGTGTATTATAGTTTATCGGCTGCCACATTTTCAAGTTTCCTGAATTTGGCTACTTAAAGGGAACTTGTCACCAGGGACCTCATTTTCATTAAGGACAGGTTATAGAAGTCAATTACAGCTGCAATGCAAAAAAGCCTTTCTGCCTTTTATAAGCATTTGCATTACGATATAATTGTGTGTTATAACTTACCTTGCACCCTGACAGAATCCTCTGTGTAGTCCCAGGGGCTGGACTTTGGTTTGGATGCATTTCAAAAAACAACATGTGACCTATCTGTGCTGCAGACTCCTCAGCTCTCAGCCCCCACCTTTTTGTTCCTGTACAGCTCCTCCCTCCTGCTCCTTCACAGAGGTCACAGCCTGGTAAAGTGATATCAGTGGAAGAGGGAGGAGCTGTACAGGAGCACAAAGGTGGGGGCTGAGAGCTGAGGAGCCTGCAGCACAGACAAGTCACATGTTTTTTTAAATGCATCCAAACCAAAGTCCAGCCCCTGGGACTACACAGAGGATTCTGTCAGGGTGCCAAGTAAGTTATAACACACAATTATATTGTAATGCTCAGAGAAGGCAGAGGGACATTTTTGCACTGCAGGTGAAAATTAGGTCCCTGGTGACATGTTTCCTTTAATCACTGCAATGTATCTTAAGTTTTCCCCCTCCGTGATACATGCGATGAGTTGCCCTTTTAGTATCACTTTTGTAACTTTTTGTGGTGTGCAACTTTTTAATCCCAAATAGTAGTTTACCAAAAGTAAGTCTGGGTCTAGCATGCTCTGTTTTGGGACTTATTAGGTGCAAGAATGGGACAATTTCAGAGCCCAAAAGTGTCACAAACTTCTGGGTTACAAAGATAAATCCGGCGACTGCACTAAATCCTGGAGGCAGATAACTGTGGTGCGCTGCTGGATTCTGCACCTAAAAAGTCTCACAAAAAGTTGCACAAAAAGAGAAAAAGAAAGCAATAGGAGTGATACATGTCCCCTGTCTTCATATAAAAGATAGGAATAGTAGTACTGTGCCCATGTATATAGTAGGGTGGTGGACCGCACATCCACACAACACAACGATCTACTGCCATTAGGCAACATTCACAAAAGAACGTGATTTCTTAGTTACATTTTGATCACATTGCATAAACCACTAACAATTCACGGTGTCCTTGTTGAAGTGGGTCCCTACGTATCCCCCTCAGCACCCATCCTGGCAGACATAGCCCCCATGGCTCTGGGCCCTGGGTCCCCAACAGCACCGCACCACAGAAGCGTTTTTCAAAGGACATCTACCACCAGGATGAAGGATTGTAAACCAAGCACACCGACATACTGCTGTGTTGCCCCCTCTGGAGGGATTTGCTCTTCTTATGCTCTTGTTTATATGCCCTTTATACAAAAGAAAGGCTTCAAACATTATGCGTAATGAGGCTCCATAATTGTTAATGAAGACGAAGACTCTGAGGTACATTTGCATAATTTTTGAAGCCTTTTTTTTAAAGTTAATACTGAAATTTTTGGAGCGGTGACGGCTCCTCTTTACATAGACCACAGATGGATGCGCTTACAGGAAACGATATATCCAAATGATACAAATGATTTGCGGTGGGGAAATATTTTTTCGTGTATTATTCCCAGCCAATGGCAATGCTAGCATTCACTACTAACAGCAAGAAAACATTCCCTGCTGGTGAAATGTAGTATTACATGGCATCCATCCAAATCAATGGTGGCCCATGTGCTGTAATCTATACGAGTGTCTCTCCAGTCCTGGGCACAGGACCCCTCTACCATCTCTGTATGCCCTTAACCTTGACCACGATGTTCTTCTCAATGTCAATGACCCATAATAATGGCGTAGAAGCCTTGGTGTGATAAGCTGAAGGCGTTCCAACCACAGTGACAGATCTCCTGCCCCGCAGACACATGCACGCCATGACCTCCTCTTACCTCACATGGATCCAGTCTTCTAGGAGTCAGCTCCTCTTCTCCTCCGCTGCCGTCCTCCATGTCGCTGTCGCCCTCCGAGTCCCGGGGCGAGCTGTGTTGTACTGTGATATGAGGGGGCTCCATCTCTTCTCTCCCACCCTCCTCCACCTCTCCCAGGAAGCACATCTCCTCGCTGGTGGATGGAGAGCTGATACTGTCAATACCACTGTCCCTGTTTGCCAGTTTCCCCAATGAGTCCTGCTCCCCCCTTTCTTCTGCATCGCCCCCTTCTACGACAAGTCGACGTCTTCTCTCCAGGCTGGCCTGAGACGTCTCCGGCTCCAGTAAATCAAGGAGTTTGTTCCCCAGATCTCCCATGCTATAGTCAGGGTGCAGGGAAGGGGTGCTGGTGATTTCGGGGTCCGTGTCGTAGGTGGGGTTGGTGCGTTCAGCAGGCAGGATGATTGGCTCCCTGGAGAAGAGGAGATACAGTGTTACTGATCTGACCAGTATATGGCATCTGCTCCTTACCTGCTCCCTTTGGTGGACATCTAGGTTATAAGACCACCCCACCTGGTCATTGATGTCATCATCCCACCCCCTCTAATATGCTGTATGATGATCACACCAATATCATCATCACTTACCTCTCAAATTTCTCTATCAGGGAGGTAACTGCGGAGGGTGTCCCATCCTTGTTCTCCACACGCAGGGGCCCCCTGGCAAGGCGGGGGTCTGCAGGCAGCGGACGTGAAGGGGGTGGAGGGATATGGCCAGGAGGCCGGGGTCTTCTCACGCTCTGCAGGTGCGGGGGCTTTGGAGGAACTGTACAGGAACAGAGAGATGGATGTTATATCAGAATATTCACACTGAATGAAGCAGAGGGCTTATAGCAGATACACTCAATGTATGTATACAACTCACCCACACCATGGAGGTACACCAAAAAGGGGGCACAACTATTATCACTGTTAGGATAAATAGTCCACCAGCCCAAGCATCGATATGTGGCCTATGGTCAAGGACTTGAGGGGTGCAGCCCACATGTCTTAAGGGGGCATAAACTGTCTATTTCCCTTACAGAGAGCAATACATTATAGTTGGGGGGTCTAGTGCAGATATTGGGTTGTGACCCAGTGAAGCTTCGCCTTAACCCTATGAAATCTTCCCTAAGGAAGATTGGACGTAATTGTTCTAACGGATAGCACTGGACTGAAGCTCGCCATACACTGCACATAGCCAAGGTCGCTATTCCTCCAGACTCCCCCATGCACAGGAATGCTCAGCCACCACATTTGCGTGGTCCGGCATCTAATGTGAATGGGCAGACTAAGATGCTTATGAATTGGTCCTTACAGATGTAGTTGTATCACATCAATAATCTTATGTATTTGGGGGGGTGCCCAAACTTTCCCAGTCTCCTGCTGCTGGAGCAAACAAAGCTCCATTTTTTTTTAACGCACCCAAAACCTTGTTCTCTCTTTAGATAAGCTGTTCCCTCAGTATCCCCTTACCCTTTTAGGAAAGCTTACTTTTAAGTAATTATCAGTCTGTATTTTTAGATATTCCAAGAACAATAATTCCCATAATCCGGGAATGTACATAGAAGGATGAGATTAAGGAATGGGGTTTATGTTACAGATTTCCCATTCCCTTGTGCACATAGAGTATACGTGTAGAATACCGTCCTGGTGATAATATAGAGATACCGCAGGCTCAGATCCCTTCATCTGTCTCTCTCACTTCATTGTATGAAGTATCCCTGCAGTGCTGTGCCCCAGCTGCTGCAGAACATCATCATACACACATCATGTCTTTTTCTCAGACTCCACTCCAGACTCTCAGGCTGTGGTGGGTTTGTGGTTTGGTTTCTGTGCATCACATGTTCTCACTTCCTTACTCTATATATAAGGATCTCACCTTCGGGTTTGGTGTGTGGGGGGCGCCGAGGTGCTGCTGGTTTGGAATTGGGTTGATCTGAGGGGATCCCATTGCAGTCGGTTGAGTTTCCAGGGTCAGATCGGAGACGCTGGGGTTTTTCTGGTTGCACGGAGATATGAGCCGGCTCCAGGGAAAGGCTCTTGACAAGCACCGGGTTCTTGGGCTGGAGCCCTGAAAAATAAAGAGGAAGTGGTGAGAAAATGTAAGAGGGACGGCTGATTCATAGACGGCAGACAAAGGGTGAATATAACCGATACAGATCCAGCCGATGTAACATAGTGAACAAAGTGAGGACTGACACTTAGTATATGAGAGAGATAATACAGAACAGTATAGGCCATTCAGGGTGTATAGAAAGCTCTTGAATCGGTCTGTCACCAAGTTTTACCATCAAATTTCACTGATAATTGTAGTGTATAAAAGTAATAAGTATAGCTTATGCCCAAAAATAGCGTAGAACTAGGTCACTGGGATGTTCAGGCAAGTTGTAAAAGTTCTGATTTATAATATCTGCATCTGGGAAAGTTGGGTACCCACTACTTCACAGGACCCATGAGACTATAGAATAGCAAGTAACACATCGCTAATGAGTATGTGATCACTATGGGAGGATGGAACCACTTGCACGCTCTGTAGTTCCTTTAATAATAGTGAACTTCCCCTTTAAATCTACTCCCGGCTTGTGTCGGCTCCCAGACAGTCTTAATGAGATTTGCAATCGGTTTCAGGGTCACGTATCCCTGGTAGTGCGCCAACCCCCGCCATGGTCAATTGTTTCTCCCTCCACTTGCAAAGTGCATTCAACCCGACTCAGTCCGAGTGATATTTTTAGAACCGTCTCTCGGTATCTGCGGTATGTTTGCTACCGCATTTTCTTCTTTTTGTCCTCGCAGCTCCGCCTGCCTATAACATGTAACTGCAAGTTATTTAAGGCAAAAATTAACCCCTCGGATTTCTGCGCCACCAAAAACGTACAATTTATAGAAAAATAATTGCTACCATCTTGTCCACATCTGTTTGTCAGCGTCTCTGGAGATGTGAGATAAAGTAATGATTATAGGGGGCACTTCCCGTCAGTAAGTGGTGGGGGGATGTTCACATCGCGTCTGCGTGTGATTGTTAAACGTATATGCTAAAGAAGGACTAGGATCGTACAAAAATTTCCAAACCTCTAGTCGCCCAGTCAAAGTCTGGACTTGGCAGATAACAGGGGACAATAGATAATAGTCAATTGCACGGCACTCAGAGATAACGTGGACTATAGTGTCCTCGGAGACGCGCGGTCACCGGTGATAAAAGGGTTAACTATTATCATTAGTGAATCACGTCTTCCTATCAGTAAATAGTTATATATATATCCTATTTATAGAGAATTATATAGAAATGTAAGATTTTCCTACGGTTTATTCTTTCCTCCAGTTTTCCAACCTATGACCAGTGTCTGCAGAATACAGGCTGCTGCTCGCGGTCAATATTCCACAGGAGATCCAATTCCAGGCAAATATTTTGATGCGCACTACCCTCCTTACGGACCGGCCAGACATATAGGACTAGTCTATAATTGGGCCGTACAGACGTGATAGCAGCATACCCTGAACAAGCAGCACCCGGGCGTCACTCCAGCTCGTGGCTTGTGGTGCGGTAAGTACAGGTTTGGCGCCGGGGCCTTTGCTAATGTCGCAGAAACATAACATGAACTTGTGGATCTCAGATAAGACAACCCCCGACGCTCATACCTGTCTCCCTGCCATACACCTGGAGTCCCGCAGAAGCTCTATAGTCAGCAGCTGCTCCTGGCAAGCACTGGAGGAGGGAGTGGTGCGAGGGCTAGAGGTGAGCTACACTCACTGGTGGAGAGGTGGTGACAGGAGGAGGGAGGTGTAGTGGATGATATCACGTGGAAGACTAGTAGTTAGGAGATGATAGAGAACAAACACACAACCATCTATCAGAGTGGTGAGACAAGGGAGCGGAAACACCTCTGTGATGTGTACCTGGCTGATATTTGATCCTCTCCCTTCCTCAGACACACAAGCGCCATATTATCTGCCCTAAAGGGATTTCCCCATCAGAGCGGGAGTTTTGTAAGTGCTGTTCATTTCAAATCAATGGGTTCAGACAACTTTTATCTTTAGTCCAGTTCACACCTTCGTCTTGACCTCCATAATTATCTTCCGTCACTAAAGCCATGATAACAGAAGTCTCGGGCTGCGTTCACACATAAAGTCTATTTAGCATTTTGGTACACATGGCATTTTGAACCCGTTTTTGGGCCGGTATTTAAGCAGTCCGTTAAAAAAACCCATTCGTTACTCCTTATCCACATGATAAGGAATGCCACTCCATTCAATATCTGTGGGAGTGCCACAGACCTCTAACATCCACAGTGAACAGAGCTGACATTCCTTTTTTTTCTTTCTGAATCTCATTTGAGCTGTAATACCAGGTAGATCCATTAATATGAGAGGCGCTGTTTTTAGAAAAAAAAGTTCTGTCAGAAAAGTAAAAA
Organism: Engystomops pustulosus; assembly: GCF_040894005.1. Taxonomy (NCBI): domain Eukaryota; kingdom Metazoa; phylum Chordata; class Amphibia; order Anura; family Leptodactylidae; genus Engystomops; species Engystomops pustulosus. Next base: position 97,445,867 of record NC_092419.1, read on the forward strand.
AGGTCAAAAACCAATATTACTTCAAGGAGGAGCCATTGCGTTGTGTTTCAAAACTCAAGGCAAAGCAATCACCACATGGGAACGAGGCATCTGACACATGATCATGTTCTGAAACGGGCAGCTCTATAAATTTCGGCGCTGTCGCCCTGTCGATGACTGTGCAGAAAAGAAGTCAATGGTGGCCATTTGTGCGGCTAGCTCACCGCTGCCATTTACAGCTGTGTGCATGAGGCCTTATAATGTGTCTGTCAGGTTTCTATTAATAATGTCAGATATTCTGACAGGACGTCTATTGTGTTGTGTGAGGGCGCATTCACGCAATACGTTGCGTGACGCATTCAAAAGTCTTCAGCCTTGATCACATGCTGAGGTTACATTGGGGACATTTACTATGGCGTTTCCGCCAGTTTTGTGGCGCTCTCACCACATGTTCTGCTCTCAGACCTATTTATTAGCTGGATGCGCCAGAAAAAATGCCTTTTTCCGCCTGCTCCGACTCTTCTCCGAAAAGGGGCGTGGCTTTGGCGGAGTGGAAACTCAGACACAATTAATATGTGTCGCAGCCCTTTTTGGGCGCTGAAAACTGGCGGAAAGTAGACCAAAAGAAAACTGGTCTACCAGGGACTGTTGGACACATTTCTGGTGCTCGGGACAGATTTTGGTCCCAGGGACAGAAAATGGTCTCGGCGCCAGAAATGTCGTGCTAAAACTCAATGGGGGACATTTACATAAAGTGTCGGTGTCTGCATTGGCTTTGTTACCGACCTGCTCTCGGTAAGAAGACACACATTTAATATTGTGTAGCTGTGCAGAGACATTTCTGGCGCCGAGACCATTTTCTGTCCCTGGGACCAAAATCTGTCCCGAGCACCAGAAATGTGTCCAACAGTCAGAGAACAGGCAACAGTGCAATAGCACTGTTTTGTGTCCCTGCTAGACCAAATTTTTTTTGGTCTACTTTACGCCAGTTTACAGCGCCCAAAAATGGCTGTGACACATATGAATTGTGTCTGAGTTTCCACTCCGCCAAAGCCACGCCCCTTTTCGGAGAAGAGTCGGAGCAGGAGGAAAAAGTCATTTTTTCTGGCGCCGCCAGCTAAGAAATAGGTAGGAGAGCAGAAGATGCAGTGAAAGCGCCACAAAACTGGCGGAAACACCATAATAAATGTCCCCCAATGTATTCTCAGCATGTGATCAAGGCCAAGGGCGCATTCACACGATGCGTTGCGTCATGTTTTTTTTTATGCGTTTTTGCCGGATTCAAAAGACTTCAGCCTTAATCACACGTTGAAGTTACATTGAGTTTTAGCAAATGCAATGGAAACACAATGTTACTTCAACATGTGATCAAGGATGAAGCTTTTGGAATGTGTCAGAAACGCATCAAAAAACGAGACGCATCGTGTGAAAACGCTCCCTGAGGCTCGGCTTGTAATGTAATAAGCGCCGGATTTCAAGTAAACGCCTCAGACATTGGCAGGGCACAACCGTCAGACTGCAGATATAACAGGTCTTTACGTTTTATCAACTGCATCTACATCTACGTATAACGGACGCGTCACATACAAGAGTGAGGAGAATAAACACACAAGGCCCATGTAAACAGACTAGATTGATTTAGCCCCTAGCAACCAATCACCTTCCGCCTTTCATTTTTGAAATGCATGTAAGAGAATAGAACTGGGGATCTGATTGGTTGCTGTCACAAAAACCATTATGGTCCATTATACGCAACCCTCATCTATCTATGTTCTGAAGCAGAACCCAACCTGAACCAAAACTACAACTCCCAGCATGCCCAGGGAATATAGTTCTTATTAGAAGACCCCAAAATTACAGAAAGCTTCATATATGGCGATACAATATGGGATGGGATCACCAATGCAGTACATGTATCCCAACTGTACATTTAGATTAATGAGAAGCAAAAAGTGCATGTATATAATATACATATCCATGCAATGTTTCCTCAGGGCGCTGTCCCACGTTGCGTTGTGGCTTCGTTTGCAAACACAAACACAGACCAAACGGCACCCACCGGGACGGGTCGCGGCCCGATCGTATCAGCCTTTCCATTGAAAAGCCTGCGATCGGGAACGAGCCGCCGGTGTTTTGCGTTACTTTCATGCAAAACACCGTGGCTCGTTCCCAAACACAGGTGTTTCCATAGAAACGCCAATGGGATCGGGCCGCAACCCACCCGGGTGGGTGCCGATTGGTCTGCGTTTGTGTTTGCAAACAAAGCCACAACGCAACGTGTTGTTGGGGTTGTACGGAGGTTGAAAAAACAGGGCTGCTTTTTTCCAAAAACAGCTCCTCTCCTGACCATAGGTAGTGTGTGGTATTGCCACTAAGACCCATTAATCTCTGAACTGCCGTGGCCCGTTGCGGTGCTGTTTTCGTGAGGGCGCTTTCACACGATGTGTTGCGTCACGTTTTTTGATGCGTTTTTGGCGCATTCCAAAGGCTTCAGCTTTGATCACATGCTGAGGTTACATTGGGGGACATTTACTATGGCGTTTCCGCCAGTTTTGTGGCGCTCTCACCACATGTTCTGCTCTCAGACCTATTTATTAGCTGGCGGCGCCAGAAAAAATGACTTTTTCCGTCTGCTCCGACTCTTCTCCGAAAAGGGGCGTGGCTTTGGCGGAGTGGAAACTCAGACACAATTAATATGTGTCGCAGCCTTTTTGGGCGCTGTAAACTGGCGGAAAGTAGACCAAAAGAAAACTGGTCTAGCAGGGACTGTTGGACACATTTCTGGTGCTCGGGACAGATTTTGGTCCCAGGGACAGAAAATAGTCTTGGCGCCAGAAATGTCTCTGCACAGCTACACAATATTAAATGTGTGTCTTCTTACCGAGAGCAGGTCGGTAACAAAGCCAATGCAGACACCGACACTTTAAGTAAATGTCCCCCATTGTGTTTTAGCAGATGCAGTGGAAACGCAATGTAAACTCAGCATGTAATCAAGGCTGAAGCCTTTGTAATGCGCCAAAAACGCATCAAAAAACGTGACGCAACGCATCGTGTGAATGCGCCCTAAGACTGCACGAATGTTTTTTAATTTGCACACCTGTAAGTTAATGGCTGACAATGGGAATAATTATCGGGACGTCAGTCTGACTGGAGCCACTATGTGTGGACCTGACATGTCCCATCATGTGAGGTAAACGCTGTGTGTGAATGGCGATGACTAGAGAGGGTCAAAACTAAAAAAAAAAACGAGGGGGCAGTACAGAAAAGACACAAAACAAAAGCCTAAATAACGCACACAGAATGTGGAAAATAACAGAGAAAGGATATGGGAGGGAGAGGCGGGAAAGGGAGGGACGTCCTTGCATTCCTGACCCATTACCTGTCACTATGATCCAGACATCTGCAGGTGACGCACAGACACCTAACGTCCTGCCTTCATATCTCACACCCTGCCTGGATTAACCTCTACTGCACAGATACAGAACTCCATCTATAGCGAATATCTCAGGTCTATACTGCAACTCATCCCCAATGTTGTAGAGCCGCAATCCCAGGCACATCCTATAGACATGGGGTGGCGCTGTTTCTGGGAGAAAGAAGTTCCCACCATGGATCTACCTATTACTACCCTAATAGGTAGATCCGTGTTTTTAAAGCAGAGCCAACTTTGCATTCACTTCTTCAAATCTTCTTTTAAGGTGCAATATTTTTACCAATTGTATATTATTTTATGGGAGATATATGTATATACACATGATAATAAATATGGACGGGGAATATGGTCAATAATTTTTATGTTTTCATCCTCCAAGATCTGAAAAAGGAGACAAATACAGAAGTCAGATAAGAGCAGAATCTGATCCTCCTGCTTGTCTGCATGTACAGTCACGCAGGACACAGCTGCAGCATGTATACATGGCCCTAGGCTGGATACGGACTGAGCCTGCGCAATGTGACTGCAGCCATAGGCTTGTATTGGGCTACATGCCAAGCGCCCTCTGAATACTGCCCATGTAGCCTGGCATCCTTCTGTTGATTAAATTAACCCATCATTTAGGAATCAGACGTTTTCTTTTAGGCCACGTTCACACGATGTGTCACGTTTTTTGACGCATTCTTTCAGCCTTCAGCATTCGCTAAAACGCAGTGTAACCTCAGCATGTGTCTCGCTAGGAAAGCCGAGTGACACCAATTTTCCAAGTGGACGTGTCACTAGATGTTATGCGAGATCCAGGTGAAGTGCTAGCTCTGCAGGCGAGGCATTCATGGAAGTGACTGGGCTGCAGGGCTGTTCTCTGTCAGGGAGGCTCCTTATAAGGAAGACTTGAGGAGAAGCTGTTTACTTTATACAGAGAATGCAGGACACAGGCAGTAACCAGCACAGACAAGCAGTACCCCCTCCCCCCTATTAACCCTTCCCACCCCGCGTGGGGCAGGGAACTCTCAGGACAGCACTTCCCCACAATGCGATGCAGATGTGTAATCCTCCTGTCACACAATGAGACGCAGATGTGTCATGTCGCGGGGTGATGTCAGCAGTACAGGGCGAGGGCGGATCACACAGAATTTAATCAGGATCAACAGAATTAGGCTAAACTGATTAATCTATGGAACAACAACACGGCCTTCATCCAAATAATGTGCTAACAGGACGGGCACCGCGCCTGGCACCGCCCGATCACCCTGCAGCCTTCTCTGCCTGGCAATGCTGGGGGCTGCTCATGTGCCTAGACATTGGGATTACACCCCTATATCCCCCCTAATTACCATAACCCCTACCAGCCCCAAATCCCTGCTCATACCCCTGGCACTGCCTGGTTTATTCCCTGCACTCCCCTATTACTGGTTTCAACCCTCCATTCCCCAATCCCTGGTTTAACCCCTGCAGTCCCCAATCCCTGGTTTAACCCCTGCATTCCCCAATCCCTGGTTTAACCCTTGCATTCCCCAATCCCTGTTTTAACCCTTGCATTCCCCAATCCCTGGATTAACCCCTGCATTCCCCTATCCCTAAATTGACCCCTACATTCCCCTATCCCTGAATTAACCCCTGTATCTCCTATCCCTGGTTTAACCCCCTGTAGTTCCCCATTCCCTGTTTAACCCGTATATCTCCTACCCCTGAAGTCTCCTATACTTGGTTTAACCCCTGCCGTCCCCAATCTCTAATTTAACCCTCGCAGTCCTTTATACAAGATTTAGCCCTTGCAGTGTCCTATCCCTGGTTTAAACCCTGTGGTCCCCTCTCTCTCTGTAGTCTCATTTGCCTGGTTTAACCCCCGCGGTCCCCTATCCCTGGTTTAACCCCTGCGGCCCCCTATCCCTGCTCTTGCAGCCCTCCCCCCTGCAGCAGTTGTTTTTAACCCGGTAGGTGCTGCTGCTCCGGTGCTGAGGTCTCCGCCCGCTAACCCCGCCTCCCGGGATGACTCCGCCCCGGTCCGGCCCCTGTGCCTGCCCCCAGCCCGTCTGATGAGAAAACAAGGAAAGTCCCCGGGATCGGCGGAAGTTTGTGCAGTGTCCGGGCTGGGGCTCGGTCTGCTGGGAAGACGCTGTGTGTGTGATACTATGGCCGCCGCCGCCGCCCTGCTCCTCCTGCCGCTGCTGCTGCCCGCCTCCTCCGGATTCAATCTGGACGTGGAGAACCCGCTGGTCCAGTCCGGCCCGGAGGGCAGCTACTTCGGCTTCGCTGTGGACTTCTTCCTCCCGGATGCCAGCTCCTCGTTCCTGCTTATTGGTGCCCCCAAAGCCAACACGTCGCAGCCTGGCATCACCCAGGGAGGAGACGTGCAGAAGTGCGACTGGAGGAATGCCAAGTGCCAGTCCATTGTCTTCGACTCCAGCGGTAACAGAATGTATGACATCAATGACCCTATAGAATTCAAGTCCAACCAGTGGTTCGGGGCATCGCTGAGGGCTAAGGCGGGCACCATCCTGGCCTGTGCCCCCCTCTACCACTGGAGGACCCAGCAGAGGAAGCAGGAGAGGGAACCAGTGGGGACTTGTTACCTGAAATCTGGAGATCGGATTGTAGAATATGCCCCCTGCAGGTCCAACTCCAAGCACGATGCCCAGGAGCAAGGGTTCTGCCAGGGCGGCTTCAGTGTGGACTTTACCAAAACCAATCGGGTTCTCCTGGGAGGACCTGGCAGCTTCTACTGGCAGGGGCAAATAATTTCAGATACCGTGGACGATATCATAAGCAGTTATGATGACAAAAGCTACAGCATTACCTACCCGCAACAACTGGCCACCCGGGCCGCCAGCCCCCTGTATGACGACAGCTACTTGGGCTACTCTGTGGCAGTCGGGGACTTTAACGGTGACGCCATTGAAGACTTTGTTTCCGGTGTCCCCCGAGCTGCCCGCACACAAGGCATGGTGTCTATTTACGATGGCCAGAGTATGACGTCGCTGTATAATTTCACCGGTGAGCAGATGGCTGCCTACTTCGGCTACTCCGTTGCCACCACTGATATCAATGGAGATGGCTTGATGGACTTGTTTATTGGCGCCCCTCTCTTTATGGACCGAGGTTCGGATGGGAAACTTCAGGAAGTCGGGCAAGTGTCTGTTTACCTTCAACAAGCCAGATCTGGGCTGCAATTATTGACTAAACTGCCTGGGTTTGATCTGTTTTCAAGATTTGGTAGCTCTATTGGCCCTCTGGGTGACTTGGACCAGGATGGGTACAATGACATTGCCATAGGTGCACCTTACGCAGGAGAGAATAAAAGGGGTCTGGTCTACATCTACAATGGCAGGAGTTCTGGGATGAGCACAACACCATCTCAGGTTCTTGAAGGTCAGTGGGCATCTAAAACCATGCCACCAAGCTTTGGTTACTCGCTTAAAGGAGCCACAGATGTGGACGTGAATGGTTACCCAGACCTGGTGGTTGGAGCCTTTGGGGCTGACAAGGCCATACTGTACCGATCTAGACCCGTTATTACAGTGAATGCAGTACTGGAGGTGAACCCGTCTCTCCTCAATCCCGATAGCAAGACTTGTAACCTGCCTAATGGAGTTGCAGTCTCCTGCTTTGACGTAAAATTCTGCCTGAGAGCCAGCAGCAAGGGCAATGTACCCAAAAACTTAGCCTTTAAGGTAGAACTCCTACTTGATAAGCTTAAGCAAAAGGGTGCAGTGAGGCGGGCGCTGTTTCTCCACAACAAACAGCCCACTCATACTAAGGACATGAAGGTGATCAATGGCGGACCCTTGCAGTGTGAAGAATTAAAGGCATATTTGCGGGATGAGACAGAGTTTCGAGACAAGCTTTCACCTATCACAGTCTTCATGGATTACCAAATGGATTACAGGGCGGCTGCAGATGCATCTGGACTAATGCCAATTTTGAATCAGTTCACCCCTGCCAACCTGACCAAACAGGCCCACATCTTACTCGACTGCGGTGAAGACAATATCTGCAAGCCCAACTTGATTTTGTCAGTAGAAAGTGAGCAAAAGCAGCTCTACATCGGCGATGACAGTCCTCTGACGCTGGTGGTTGATGCCCAGAATCAAGGAGAAGGAGCTTATGAGGCTGAACTTTTTGTCCATATCCCACCCCAAGCGGACTTTATTGGGGTTGTCCGGAAAAATGAGTCCTTAGTAAGGTTGTCCTGTGCGTTCAAGACGGAGAATCAGACAAGGCTTGTAGTATGTGATCTTGGAAACCCCATGAAGGCCGGAACAAAGGTGGTAGCCGCCCTACTATTCAGTGTTCATCAGCTAAACGAAATGGACGATACTGTAAACTTTGACCTCCAGATTCAAAGCTCCAACCAATACAACAATACGAGTCCTAAAAAATCACTGCAGGTAGCCTTGGCAGTGATGGCAGCAGTCGAAATAAGAGGTGTTTCTACTCCAAACGAAGTTTTCCTGCCAATTGCCAACTGGGAACCCAAAGAAGACCCAACAACTGAAGATGAAGTTGGTCCACTTGTCCAACATATCTTTGAGCTTCGCAACAATGGACCCAGTACGTTCAGTAAAGCAATCCTCAACATCCAGTGGCCATACAAGTACCAAAGCAAAACCTTATTGTACATCATTCAGTATGAAATTGATGGACCTATGAACTGTACTTCTGATGTTGTAATCAACCCTCTCAACCTCACACCATCCAGTTCACTGGCAGACGACATTAAAAATGTCACCCGTAATGAACGCAATCGGCGTGATGTATCGCCAGTGGATGGAAACCTGCAGACCCTTAGGTGCGGAACGGCCCAGTGTCTCAAGATTGAATGTCACGTGGAACGTGTGGAAAAAGGAAAAAGTGCCATCTTGTATATACGCTCAAGACTATGGACACCAACCTTCATGAATAGCGAGAACCAAAATCATTCCTACTCTCTCAAGTCCTCTGCCACATTCCAGGTCTTGGAATTTCCATACAAAAACATGAACCTTCCTGATATAAGTAACTCTACAGAGGTCACTACTAACATTCTGTGGGTCAACCAGTCATCCGGGGCACCGGTACCCATCTGGGTCATAGTACTTGCAGTATTATCAGGTTTGCTGCTTTTGGCTCTGATGGTCTTCATAATGTATAAGTTTGGGTTCTTTAAACGTGACCGTCCTCCTATGGAGGAGACCGAGCGGGAGCAGCTTCAGCCTCATGAAAATGGTGAGGTAGCCACTGACGCGTGAGGCCATTATTCCTTTTCTTCAGGAATGTAGGGTGTCAACCTGACGTGAAATCTGTCGGATAGACCAACGTAGAAATTCATTGAGAAGTGAGGAGACTATTGAGTGGTAGGGTATTTGTTACGGTGGTGGATCAGTAGCTTTCATTCTAATGAATATTGTCTGCCGTCATAGCTGCCTCCACTATGGGGTCACCTATAGCTGATACACAAGATCCATACATCCCCATTACTCAGTAGATTTGTCATTGAGATTTTACATATCTCCATAAACCCAAATATTTGACCAAAAATTTTTTAGGTTGTGAAAAATTTTATACATTTTGATAGATGAACTTTTTAGCTCCTTCAAATGTGAGGTTTTTTTTTTTTAGCCTCACTCGGCTCCATCCTCATGGCCTCCATTAGATTTTGTAGGGTCCTTAAACTTGCACCATTACGGCTGATGGTTACTTGGCCTTCTTAGGTTTCCTCTATCTCTAAGGAGACATGAGTTGACGTCTAATTGGGAAATCTTGTTTGGCCAATTTTTTATAGAATCTGATAAATACTGTAAGGTTTTTATTAGCTTTCCCATGATCCTGCGATGTCGGGATGCATTTTTTAAATACTTTGAATAGTTCCTATTAGTGGGTGTGATCTGTAGGTGTATTAACCCCAACCGTTTACCTCAGAAATCAATTTTTAACTCTATCACTTCTGAATCTGTAGCTTCAGGGTGTTTGTACAAGTCACATAATATGCCACCCACATTTGGTCACACTGTATCTCCATCCGTTTTTTTTTTGGTATGGGGGAATGTGAGGGAATTTCTTTATTGTAACTCGCTGCCATACACAGGACCCCTATGTGGCACAAGGAGCGGTACTAAGCTTTAAGGACTCTATGTGCCACCATACATGTACCATGCACAAGCCTTCATTTTTTTTTTTTAATCAGTTTTATGGACAATTTTATACAAAATCTTCCTTAGATCTACACATTTTTCTGTCCTACCAATTCATGAGATTTTATATACTGCTTGACAATGGCAACAGAGATTTTAGCTCATTTTCAATTTCATTATACTACTAAAACATATAATACAACCACGAGTACTAAGAGAATACCTCTTATGCTAATAATATGTAAATGCACTTTTTAAAAAAACAAATCTTAGGTTGTTTTGTTTTATAACAAATTAAGATATTGCTGATGATTTTATTGAGCATTTGTGTTACTGGCTTATCACTGCCAAAAGATATTAAAGGGGAAAGTCATCCGCTAATAAAAAAAAATTTTTTTTTTTTTTTTACAGTATTGGTTGTTTTATTTCTCTTTTCTATAGTGCTTTAATGTATGGCTACTATGCAACATGTACAACTGCAGAAGGTTGAGGGTCATGGTGGGAGGTTAGTTTTTATAGGTGTTTTCCATGTGTTGTGTGTGTGTGGTATTACAGCTCAACAATATTTAAAGGGGTTATTTATGATCGGTGGGGGTCTCGTCTCGGTGGTGGGGGTCTCTGCTGCATGCTTGTCCAACCTGCTGCTCCATTCTCATAGGGTGCGAGGGAGTACAACGGATCTGTGGGGGTCCCACCACTGAGATCCCCATCGATCAGCAAGATAGCCAGGATTTGACTAATTTGTTGTGACTGGACAACCCCTTTAACTTAAAGCGGATGGAAATGTGGTATTAGACTAGGACCACGGACAACAGTGTTTTTTTTTTTTTTTTAAGAAAGCAGCCATATTTTTCACTTGACAATCTAAACATAGGAAGAATCTCTTCTATGTGCCACAATTGTCCCTAAAACTGTACAGGCGGTCCCCTACTTAAGAACACCTGACTTACAGACGACCCCTAGTTACAAACGGACCTCTGGTAATTGGTAACTTACTGTACTTGAGTCCTAGGCTACAATAAACAGCTATAACAGTTATTAATGGTGCCTGTAATTAAGATTTATTGTTAATCCTGGTTCTTATGACAATCCAACATTTTTAAAATCCAATTGTCTGGGGTTACAATTATAAGGTATACAGTCCCGACTTACATACAAACTCAACTTAAGAACAAACCTATCTTGTATGTAACCCGGGGACTGCCTGTATTTTAGTTAAAAGACTTTATGGTGCGTTTCTGAGGTCAAAATTTACAGAAGAAATGCTTCTATTAACCGTATGGGACTGGAGATTGTGTAATATCTACTATAAGCAAAAGGTTGAGTCTTACCCATAGCAAACTAATTCCCACAGTCCTTATCCAGTAGCAGTAATAAAATGTAATTTGTGTTTGACTGGAATAAAGTGACTAAATAGCTTTTTAGCTTTCGTGGTACTTAGACCCCCCTCTCTGAAACACATCCTCGTTATGGCGGTCTAAATCCTGCCTCTTTGAGGGTGTGTTCACACATTCAGGTTTTTTAATATAGTTTTCGAGCCGAAATTTAGAGGTTATATCGCATAGCTTTTTTTGATGGGATTTTATCTGACTGTGTAAACCTCCGCCTTCGTGCTGGCCGCCAGCTTACGTGTTTGCCTTGCAAAAGTTAGAAGGAAACTGCAGATCTCATCAATGATTTTAGTTTCGCAATTTTTTTTAGGTAAACCACAGAAGCTAAATATGTAACTTCCTAGAGCGTTTAGTTTTAGCTTTTCCGTTTGTAAATCAAGTTGATTTTTGTAGTCCTACCATTTCTTTTATAGAAAAGTGTTGGTCTATTGGTCATAACTATCGGGCAGTGGCCTTTGGGTCTCATGTTCAGGATTTTGAGTCTGCCCACCTTGAGCATTGGGAACCTCACCTTTAAAAACCTGGGTGACAACTTTTGACGATAACAAAGACATATTTTTTCATGGCTAATTCCTTCCAGATATAAAACAATGGCTGATTATTTCTTAAAGCATGACTAATAATATTATCTTAGCAGGTCAGTCTTAAGAAACTAGTGACAATGACTTCACTTTCTAGAGGACATCGTTCCTTCAGCAGTTGTTGTTTTTGGATCGCATGTATCCGCCCATAATGTATTTATGGTCGGGACGGTGGCTGGGAAGTACTGGGCACAGCGCCTGGAGGTGATAGTAACTAGCGGTTAGAATTGGGTCTAGTGAATGGGATTTTTATTTGATCACCACCATCCGTTAATCATGGATTGTGAATGGCGCTGCCAATGTAAACAATCTTTATCCCATACTTATACTCCATGGGGGAGATTTATCAGTAATGTCTGAGGTAAAAATGTTCCAGTTGCCCATGGAAACCAATCAGAACTCTTAAATTTTATAAGCAACTGTGGGAAAATGAAAGCTGAGCTCTGGTTGCTGTGGGCAACTTGAACAATTCCCCCCCCCCCCCATATGTATTTACCTGCTTTGGACCTGTTCCCTAAATATAGCTACAGGGACACAAAATAGAAAGAGATGTGATGCCTCAGGTCAATTATGGTACTTGCTGATTATGTGATAGGGCCTTTTGAGTAAAACACATGAAATGCCTCCATAAGTGCCTAATGTTACATAGGTATGAGTTACATATAAGGATATGCTTCATTCAGGACTCCAAGATTATGTAAAGAATGGCTAGAAAGACTTATGGAGGACACAACATTTTAATATATAGACAGACCAATAGGTAATTAGTGTAATGCTTCATTTTGCCTATGGGGGTGCTGTAGGGAAACAGGGAAGATACCTGCGCCTGGTTTTTACCACAAATTTACGTATGATTACTTGGAAACCACCTATGATCAGTCTTTTGTTTATCCAGACTGGAAAACCCCTTTAAGGCCCAAATATAACAATCATAGATATCAGTATATCAAATATAAATAACACTTTATGCAACTTTATCAAAAATTTTACAAAATGTCAGATAATAAAAGATAAATGTTCCATCGTGACATGAGCCTGGTCCTAAACGCCGGTTATAAACCTCTGTATATCGATGACTTATCACTTTTGTCTAAAGCGTTACATTAAGGTGCAACACTATATGGTGGCCATTTTGTGGGGCGGATGAAGGGTTAATGGTAAATATATCTAATACCAAATGAGTGACTGTCACATGGGAACTTATTCATGAGGTTAGGACCACAATGGCTGCAATACTTTGAGGGGGATGACTTCAGTAGGTGGTTTTCTATGGAAACACTGGGTGGACATGATTTAACGGGCCTGAAAGCGCAACAGAAGAGTAAAAGAAGTCCAGAGGCAATCCTTAATTATGCTCTGCCCCTTCACTGGAGATAACAATGAACCTATTTGCCTGTAGTGTTCCTTTTAAAAAGTTTACTTTCACAGCCATGATGCCTTTTCCTCTGACATGGTGTATGCTGCTGGTGTCTAGCCCTTGCCTTAGTGTCTTTATTTCCACCACTTATATGATTCTCATTAATAAAAAGGTGGCTGCTGTAAAACACATACACATTAACATATACATTTCTATATATTCAGCCACTTGATCCCAAACTCTTATATTTGTAAAAAGTGGCTCTGAGAAGTGGCGGTCATTGAAAACCAATCCGAGAGAAGCTCTCATTTTTCTACAGCAGTTTCCAACAGGAAAACTGAAACTTGATTGGTTGCCATGGGCAGCTGCTTACTTCTACTTTTCAACAGGTTTTTTAGGCCTCATTTTAGAACCTTTTTGTATTCTTTCCTTTTGTTATATTTTGCACTGATTCTCTTTTGTTGAGCTGTGGATTTGTGCGTCTCCTGTGATGCTTGACAATTTGTAAAAAAAAAACACCAAACATTTCAATAAACATTTCACTTAAAAAGACTTGTATCGTGTTGACTTATATATTTTTTTTCTGTAATGATGTGCCACCATCTTTTCCACTGTGTTTTCAGTCCTTTTAAAAACGCATGCGTTTTTGCGTATTTTTGCTTAGTGCAGAGGTAGGCAAAATTTTTTGTGCTTGAACAAGTACATTTTAAATAGCGATGCAGATTCAGCAACAACTTTCATATATTCATAACATATCTTAAGCCACACATGATATACAAGATTTATTTGGAATGGGCCTCTCCTCTGAGTTTGACAGACCACTCAGCCAAGGACCTTAACTGCACTATGTATTAGGGCAGTGGTGGCGAACCTATGGCACTGGTGCCAGAGATGGCACTCAGAGGCATCTCTGTGGGCACACTGGCTGTCTCCCAGGCACAGAGTTTGCCAGACATGGAACCTTCCTGCAGTCTCAGGCAGTCCAAGTAGTGCCCTGCTATTTTAAAGTGACCCATCCTGTGCTGCTTGGTCCTGTCCAAAGAGTAAAAAGGTGTGGACAGGGTCGGATTGGAGCTCAAAGATTCTGGTAGCAATAAGTTTGTTTCTGCCAAGTGTTGGCACTTGGGGAAAAGCTGATGGTTTTTGGGTCTCATTTTGGGCACTCGATCTCTGAAAGGTTCGCCATCACTGTATTAGGGTTTCGACCCCCCCCCACTGACATGGTCTGAATAGAAAGGTACTTGCGGTAAGTATTGATCTGTAGTATATAATGTATTCATGAATTTAAGAGGAGCAGGCGCCTCTCTGCAGGGGGCTCTCTGTATTGCCTCTTTGTACCCCATAGGCATTATCCAGTATGACAATGGATCACTATGGCTATTAGCGTAGAGCGGGGTCGTTACATTGTGTACTAATGACCCATAACACTTCATAAATAGGATACAATTTCCAGGGATAATCATTGCTAGTCAAATGGATACAAAAACATCAAACCAACCAGTTTCCATCTCCATGACTGAATCACTTGTAAGGCTTCCTTAAAGGAAACCTACCACTGCTGGCATGATAAAATCATGCGAGCAGACCACCTGGTAGGCTATTTAATACTGATGCCGGCACATACTTTAGTTAGGCACGGCGATCGTTAGTTTAGATAAAAAAACGTTTTACTTACATATGAAAATATCCCTCCGGTGCTACCCCTACGTCATCTTCGGAAGGGAGATGCCTTCCGATCTTTAATTATTCACGCCTCCTTCATTGTAGCCGTCCTCCTTCGGGTGCCGAGAGCCGTGACGTCACCAAGCTCTCGGCACCTATTGCTGTCCGGCTGTGTGAGAGTTAGTATCTGCGCATGCGCGATAGGTGCCGAGAGCTCGGCACCCGAAGGAAACGGCTACAATGAAGGAGGCGTGAATAATTAAAGATCGGAAGGCATCTCCCTTCCGAAGATGACGTAGGGGTAGCACCGGAGGAATATTTTCATATGTAAGTAAAACGTTTTTTTATCTAAACTAACGATCGCCGTGCCTAACTAAAGTATGTGCCGGCATCAGTATTAAATAGCCTACCAGGTGGTCTGCTCGCATGATTTTATCATGCCAGCAGTGGTAGGTTTCCTTTAACCCTCTTTGAAATTCTGGCCCAAGTTTTATTTTTGAAAATTGAAAGGATTTTACAAGATCGCGATCGGTGACGATTCCATCGCCGCAGCCCTTTCCTTGTACTGATGCGCTCCCTGTGGCCGTGGCTGGTACTACAACTCAATATTTTTACTAAAATGGTCTGAGCAGCAGTACCAGGTGTAGCCACAATTCTGCTTATCGATGGGAACCCTATAGGTGAGACATCCCCCACACTATGACCACCATCATGACAGATCTTTTAATGTAAATCAATGTAAAGTACCTTTAAAATGGAGTTACCCTCTAACCATGGGCATTTAAAGGTCAGCGACCACCCTCACAGAGACAGGTAGCTGATTTAGACTGCTTAAATCATGTGGGATAAGTGCAGACAATGCCTCCAGAACATAGTGGGAGAACTATGGGATGCTTTGCCTAAACTTACATAAATATATTTATATATATATATATATATAGAGAGAGAGAGAAGTTATGACCATGTAGACCAGCCATGTTTCCAGCAGGTGGCGCTGTGCTATAGGTATGCCTCTCCCCTCATATACATATAGTGTGTAGGGGAAGCTTGTGGAGCAGATAACGTGGAGCATATGTCAGACGAATCCTACTAAATAATGAGAAAAGCAAGAAAAAGTTTTAACTTCTAAATATACCCATACCCAAATTGAGGCAGCAGCAACGACTATGGGGTCTTTAAAGGGAACCTGTCAGCAGGTGTGACTATGCAGTCTGCAGCCAGTGTTTGGTATTGTCCCTGTAGAGATGTGTAATCACACCTTTGTGTATTTTGTTAGAATTAGTAGCAAGACTGAGATAAATAGATTTACATTCCCTGATTGTAACTTGTGGGGACGTCCTTACACTGCTGTTCTCTGTGCCCTCTACAGAGTTAGGTATTTCTCTGGAGATACGAGTAATAGCACCATTGTGTGTGTTGTTATAGAGCAGCTGCACCATGAAATGTAGATTTATATTCAAGAATTTCTCCAAGTGCACTTGGGGTGTCCTCACACTGCTGTGCTCTGTGCCCTCTACAGAGTTAGCAATTTCCCATGAGAGATGTATAATCACACCATTGTGTGTGTTGTTAGAGAGCAGCTGGGCTATGAAATATAGATTTATATTCAAGAATTTCTCCAAGTGCACTGGGGGTGTGTGCTCACACTGCTGTGCTCTTAAGCTCTCTGCATATACCTCCTTTCTATATTGAGTAAATGCTGTAGTAATAAGCCATACAAAAAAAAAAACATACAACTTTTACTCAAAGCAGGGGAGGAGTTATAACGTTATTTGATGAGAGCTAAGAATACAGCAGTGTGAGGACGACACCCAGTGCACATGGAGAAGCTACAATCCTGGAACAGAAATCCATTTTTCACAGTCCACCAGGGCCAATGTATAACACAATGTATCAACAGCTCCACAAAGACAAGGTTCTGTTTTAAAGATTCACTGAAATTTATATAGCCTCAGCTTCTGCAGAACCTCATTTTGGAGTCCAGGGATTGTAACAAAACATCTGCATATGTTTGTCTCTGACACTTTCAGCAAATTTGGGACTGTTGGCAAGTTTGGGTGATGTTTTGGAGCAGCTATGGCACAGAACAAGCTGTACAATACCAGCGCCGCCTAAGAACGGACCTTAGATCCCAAACAGTACTGTATGTGACACCCTGCAGCTGCTACAGAACCTCTTCTATAGAACTAGACCTGTTAATCGGCGCCTCAGTCAATTCCACTATTTACAGACCTGATGGGACTACATCATGGCCATTGACATGTATATAGGTGTATATGTGCTCTCCTGGTACCCGCGGCTTCCTGGGGGGCTTCCAGGGGCTCGGGGGGGGGATGTTTACTCTCGTCTTCTCCATCACTGCAGGACATGTTTACTTACATCTTGTTCCTGGTTGTATAACCCTGTCCTTCCAGGGCTGATTTCTCCCCACAGCCACTGTGACCCTTAAAGTCCAACTAAAGTCCAACTACTAAAAGGTTCTGCTTTACGTTCCAAAAACAGCACCACAACTTTCTACAGGCTGTGCATGGTATTGCAGCTCTATTCACTTTGATAGAGACAAACTTCATACCCTGCACAACCCCTTTAAAAGGGAATTTGTCGCTGATATTGAACATACAAAGCTGAAGACAGTGTTAGGTATTCTCCCTGGAAAGATGCTTAATCATACCTTTGTGTGTGTGTGTTATTAGTAGAAGCAGGACTGTGAAAAGTAACTTAAATTCCAGGATTAAAGCATTTTCGGAAGCGTTTCCTCGCACTACTCTTGGCTCTCTGCAATGAATCAATCCACAGAATCTCCCTCCTCCTCCGTGTGATTAATGTAGTGTTTAAACCTCTAAATGCAGAGAATAAATAGCACAGCAGTGTGAGTATACACCCCAGAAGCTACAATCCTGGAATATAAATCCATATTTCACAGTCCGGCTGCTATTCACAACACACACAAAGGCAGGAGTTCACAGATCTCCAGGGACTATACTGTACCTAACTTTGACTAGCAGAGACCACAGAGAAAAGCAGGGTGAGGACACGCCACCAGTGCACCCGGAGAAGCTACAATTCTGGAATCTAAATTCATATTTCACAGTCCTGCTGCTACTAATAACATACACAGATTTGGGATTTCCAAACACTGGCTGCAGGGTCACAGATCCAGACAGGTTCCTTTTAAGGATGGGAAACCTAAATTATAACAGACACTATATCATAAAGTTGTGATTTCTCCCATTTTTAGAGAATATAACTTCTGCTTCTCCAGTCCCGGCACAATGCGGCTGACATCAGCGCTCACAGTGACGTCAGTCCACACAATGCAGACGCTATTTTCGTCCCAAGGTTATCTATATCCGTGGTCAATGTGAATAGGGCTGGGGCAGCTGTGACAGGGATCACGGAGCTCTGTGAAAGGGGGTATTTACAGGTGACCCCTCTGGTGTGCGCTGGATCCGATATGTGCCCCCGAGCTGTGCTGTGCCCGCCTCTACTCAGGATAAACAATAGGGCTCTGTGTATCCTCCTCAATCCATTATATTAAAGACTATATAATTCAATATAGTCATTAGTGTCCGCAGCAATGTGCACCTTGTGACACTCTCCGAGCTGTCAGCGCCTTGTACACGTGTAGCAGAGCTGAATGTGTCATAGGACCAACGTGACATCATGTCACTGTGACTTGTGTAAGGATTTACATGGGACTGCCGATGCAGACGATATATTCTATTACCAGCTGGGGTATCCCAGGGGTGTATAGTAAGGGGCAAGGGATGACACATTCAGCCCTGCTACATCTGTAGGTCACTGGTCTGTACGAAGACAAAAAGTAAAATGCTGTGAAGGTGAAAAGGAGTAAAAATAACACTTTTTTTTTCTTTAAATGTCAACCATGTAAGGAAGCCGCCTGTGTCTGTTCACTGACATGTAACGTCCTTTATCCCCTGCGCTGTGCCCTCACGTCTGTTTCCTCTGACATGTATTTTCTATGGACAGAGCGGATGGAGGAAGCCGGTCTAGTGCTGCATGGGACTGGCAAGGGCAAAACATCATCAAGCCCGGCCAAGGTGTTGCCCCTCTCCTCCCCAAAAAAACTAAAGCATATAAATTGACAAGGGGCTGCATCAGATTAACCCCTTTGGGACGATCAGACACTTAAGTTGGGGGATGAATATCTGATCACTGGGGTCTGACCTCTGGGAACTTTAGTTACTGGGAGAATGGTGGACCCATAATCCTCTATGTGCCCCATACCAAATAGAGTGTACGTAAAAATTATTATTATTATTACTCAGCACTGCACAGAGTTTGCCAAATCGGTCCCTGTCCCCCAATGGGGCTCACACTCTAGTCAACCTACCAGTATGTTTTGGAGTGTGGGAGGAAACCGGAGGACCCAGAGGAAACCTACGCGGAGAAAACATACAAACTCTTTGCAGATGGTGACCCTGGGACTTGAACCCATGTCTCCAGCGAAGCAAGGCTGTAATGCTAACCACTGAGCTGCCGTGCTGCCGCATATGATCAACCTGCTCTCACTCACTTCTATAAGATTTTCCAGTCGTCCTATAGGAAAGATATTTCAAGGGCAGCACGGTGGCTGAGTGGGTAGCACTTCTGCCTTGCAGCACAGGGGTCCTGGGATCGAATCCCACCCAGGTCAACATCTGAAAAAAGACTTTGTATGTTCTCTCCGTGTTTGCGTGGGTTTGCTCCAGTTCCTCCGGTTTTATCCCACACTCCAAAACATACTGGTAGGTTCATTAGATTGTGAGCCCCATGGAGACAGGGACTGATTTGGCGAGATCTGTGGCAGCACTGTGGAATCTGTGTGCGCTATATAAAGAATTATTATTATTTCAAACCTCAAATGGTCCTGTAGTCAGACCAATAGTAACAACACCAGTAATAGTCATTACCGGTGCTGTACCTATAGCTGGTAATATGCCTTACCGGTGCTCTACCTATAGCTGGTAATAGGCCTTACCGGTGCTGTACCTATAGCTGGTAATAGGCCTTACTGGTACCATACCTACAGCTGGTAATATGCCTTACTGGTGCTGTACCTATAGCTGGTAATATGCCTTACTGGTGCTGTACCTATAGCTGGTAATAGGCCTTACCCGTGCTGTACCTACAGCTGGTAATATGCCTTAGCGGTGCTCTACCTACAGCTGGTAATATGCCTTACCGGTGCTGTACCTACAGCTGGTAATATGCCTTACTGGTGCTGTACCTATAGCTGGTAATAGGCCTTACTGGTACCATACCTACAGCTGGTAATATGCCTTAGCGGTGCTGTACCTATAGCTGGTAATAGGCCTTAGCGGTGCTCTACCTATAGCTGGTAATATGCCTTACCGGTGCTGTACCTATAGCTGGTAATAGGCCTTACTGGTACCATACCTACAGCTGGTAATATGCCTTAGCGGTGCTGTACCTATAGCTGGTAATAGGCCTTAGCGGTGCTCTACCTATAGCTGGTAATATGCCTTACCAGTGCTGTACCTACAGCTGGTAATATGCCTTACTGGTGCTGTACCTATAACTGGTAATACGCCTTAGCGGTGCTCTACCTATAGCTGGTAATATGTCTTACCGGTGCTCTACCTACAGCTGGTAATATGCCTTACCGGTACCGTACTATATAGTTGGTAATAGTCCTTACCAGTACCATACCTATAAATGGCAATATGCCTTACTGGTGCTGTACCTATAGCTGGTAATGTGTTTTATTGGTGCTGTACCCACTGCTCATAATAGGCCTTACTGGTGCTGTACCCACTGCTCATAATAGGCCTTACTGGTGCTGTACCTATAGCTGGTAATAGGCCTTACTGGTACCATACCTACAGCTGGTAATATGCCTTAGCGGTGCTCTACCTACAGCTGGTAATATGCCTTACCGGTGCTGTACCTACAGCTGGTAATATGCCTTACTGGTGCTGTACCTATAGCTGGTAATAGGCCTTACTGGTACCATACCTACAGCTGGTAATATGCCTTAGCGGTGCTGTACCTATAGCTGGTAATAGGCCTTAGCGGTGCTCTACCTATAGCTGGTAATATGCCTTACCGGTGCTGTACCTATAGCTGGTAATAGGCCTTACTGGTACCATACCTACAGCTGGTAATATGCCTTAGCGGTGCTGTACCTATAGCTGGTAATAGGCCTTAGCGGTGCTCTACCTATAGCTGGTAATATGCCTTACCAGTGCTGTACCTACAGCTGGTAATATGCCTTACCGGTACCGTACTATATAGTTGGTAATAGTCCTTACCAGTACCATACCTATAAATGGCAATATGCCTTACTGGTGCTGTACCTATAGCTGGTAATGTGTTTTATTGGTGCTGTACCCACAGCTCGTAATAGGCCTTACTGGTGCTGTACCTATAGCTGGTAATATGCCTTACTGGTGCTGTACCTATAACTGGTAATACGCCTTAGCGGTGCTCTACCTATAGCTGGTAATATGTCTTACCGGTGCTCTACCTACAGCTGGTAATATGCCTTACCGGTACCGTACTATATAGTTGGTAATAGTCCTTACCAGTACCATACCTATAAATGGCAATATGCCTTACTGGTGCTGTACCTATAGCTGGTAATGTGTTTTATTGGTGCTGTACCCACTGCTCATAATAGGCCTTACTGGTGCTGTACCCACTGCTCATAATAGGCCTTACTGGTGCTGTACCTATAGCTGGTAATATACCTTACTGGTGCTGTACCTATAGCTGGTAATAGGCCTTACTGGTGCTGTACCTATAGCTGGTAATATACCTTACTGGTGCTGTACCTATAGCTGGTAATATACCTTACTGGTGCTGTACCTATAGCTGGTAATAGGCCTTACTGGTGCTGTACCTGTAGCTGGTAAAATGCCTTACTGGTACCATACTTATAGCTGGTAATAAGCCTTGCTGGTGCTCAGGGCCGGACTATAGGGTGGGCTCCTGGGGCGCGCACCCCTGTGCCCCCACCAAATATGGGCAATTTAGGCGGTCGCATGGCCGTCTGAATTGCCCACAGTATGTACAATTCCGGCTCCCCATGCGTCATCCTATATACTTCAGTCTATAACAAAACAAGGAAACGATAAGTTGCCTGCTCTGCCATTAGAGCTCGACCAAGATGGAGGCACCCTGCCGGTGGCAGTGCAGGGACGTCACACAGTAAATTGCCAGTGCCAGTATCCTGACACCGCAAGGCAAGTGGAGGAGGTTGGTGCACATCAGGGGCATGGGAGAAGGGGAGTACAATTTTATTATTTTACCTAGGGCTGTATATAGTTATTATAGGGGGCTGTATACAGTTATTATAGGAAGGGTCTATATAGTTCATAGAATCATAGTTTATATGGTTGAAAAAGAAAAGACACATATCCATCATAGTTATTGTAGGAAGGGTGCATACAGTTATTATAGGGGGCTGTATATAGTTATTATTGGGGGCTGTATATAGTTAATAGGGGGGGCTGGATATTTAATACTAGCAACATTTACTTTAATGAAAAAAATTGTCTGGAGGCCCCCACCAGTCTGCGCCTATAGGCCTCTAGCATTCTTAATCTGGCCCAGTCTGTGTTGTACCTATAGCTATAGATTTTGTTTGGTGTAAATGTGGTGATGTATCCACTTCATAGTGTGAAGATGCCCTTCCGATGCCATGTGTGGTCTGTAGACAGTAAAATATACACGCCCTATGTCAGAATCAACTAACCCACATTACTGAAGATCGGGGGCCTCCTGAGGATCACTAATGGAGCCCTGCAGACATAACTAATAGCCGTATCTACAGTGCCCCAGAGACGCTATTTGGGGAGGACCAGAGAAGTCACAGGAGGCGAGGAGTGGCGGTTCAGTATTTTGCTGCTCACCCGCCCCGCACATAGGCCAGCAGCTGTGCCTAGAATTAATTATTAACTCTTATCTTAATTATTAATCAAGTGATGAGTAATTTTCGGAGATCAGGCAGCGGAGTGAGACGTCGCTTATTTAAACCTGCTTCACCTCACGTGCTGCGCGGTAATTGATGTCTAGGTAAGGATTCTGGGTAATACGCCGCAAATGTGTCTGCTTACTCCTCTGTAATTGTAATAAAGACGCACAATCCCGAAAAGACTTTACTAATGAGAGGGATGACGGTGTCGGGTCACTGGTTTTCGGTACAACATAAGGGTTGTCAGGGTCCGAATGGCTCACTACAGGACGCAGACTATGACATAATGGAGTCATATAGAAGGAACTGAGAGGGTTCGATTTTACTCAACATGTATCCCTTATCCATAGGGCAGTTGGGGGGGTCCAACAGTTGAGACCACAAGAAAGCCATCCGATGGAAATCAATGGAGCCCAAAATAAATTCCGGACAAGCTAAGATGACGAGCCTTGTATGACAGCTGAGGCCGATCTTCAGTACCCCATCCTGCTGATTGTGGGGGAGTCTCGCACTCGTCTCGAAAATGCCTAACTTCACCTGAACTGAAAACTTTTGACTCCTTATACTCTTAGCACAATAGGTCTTCTGAAAGCAGCTTATCTCCCAAGAAGAAAAGGATCAGGGCGGCCGAGTTCAAACTTGTCCGATCCTTGTTTCCCTCAATATCTGCCATAGGCCAGGAGTTGGGAAGAGTCGGAATGAACCATACGCAATAGATGAATAGCCAAACTTGTCCAAATCAGCAGATTTGGGCAATTTGTATCTATTGTGTATGGGGACCTTTAGGTTGGCCAATACCTTAGACTAAAATTGTCCAAAGTGGAAAAAATTGTCAGGACCTTTCAACCATTTAATAGGTATTAGTACTGCAGCCAATGTATTTCGGAAAAGAAAAGGCTAAATGGAGATGCCTCGCTAGAGATATTTGGGCAAAAGAAGAATAGCTGATGGTTAAACAAAAGTTAATTCAATGCCTACTTGAAGGTGTTTGTTGATTATGATGTTCTTATTAAAATAATAGTGGAGATCTCTTAGCCCTCTTAGCTTTCAAAGGGGTATTACTGGCAGAGCACAACCATGACACCACAGAAATCAATGGGAATGTTGGAAATCCATGGAAATTTATGAGCCAAAGGTAGATCAGAGCCATGGAGGTCAGCTATTAAAGACACTGTCCAGATGCATTTGCACTTGACATCAATGGGGGTCCCAGTGATGAGACCCCCCCACTGACTTGACCTTTTCACTTGTCAGCAAGAGCAACCATCAAAGTTCCCAAAATACACAATAATATTCAAGGTACCCAAGGACTTTTTACTATGACCTCTGACTTGTAGCTAAAACCATTAAGACTGAGAATTTACATCCTCACAGATGGGACATTCTCACCGATTTTCATGCATGTTTAAAATGGACAATCCCTTTAAAGTGCATTCGGGGAAATCCAATTCTAAATATGTACTTAGGATCTTGCTTGCATCTACACTTCCCTACATACATCCATACTACAGTACAGCAAATTTCAAAGACAGATGTAGAAACAATGCAGGAAATCCGGCAAGGACACAGGACGTGTGGTGGGTGGTAGGGTTTTGATACCTTTACACTAGATCTTCCTAATAAAGATAACCCTAAGCCCAAGTTGTTGTGAATTGACTTACCTCTCAGGTTACTTTTTTCCATATACATGTCCAGTTAGACACAACAGCAATGGGTTTAGAGGACTATATCTCCTCGATCCAAGCTAGTTTTAGAGGTTTTTAGAGGTGGAATCTTTCGGACACATATAGACTTTGCCATTTATCTCCAAAACCCTTGCGTTCAAAGACCGGCATCAAAGATACCGAATGGTCACGGTGAATCTAATCTTCCCATGAGAAAAAGTAAACCATATTCCTCCAGAAACCTACTACAAGGAGACCAGATAAGACATCTTCAGGTTTCCATGCTTGGGATTAACTCAACAGATACAAATCACTCCAGGGTTCGAGTTCTCAGGATGTTCTTGACAGATACAAGACTCCATCATAAATCTCCACGATCTGTAGCAAGGTTCTCCAAAGATGACATCTCCAAGGCTTCAGTTTAGGTTTCCAGATCCAAAAAGTTGAAAGTATACAGTCCCTGATGTCTTACGGTGTAAATCTGCTTAGTTCCTTTGATGTAGTCTTGGATATTCTGCAAGCAATCCTCCACAAGGATCCCGGTAGGATTGGAACATGTGATCCAGGACAATTTTCCATGCATCGGACAATCCAAAAAAAAAAAATCAGTTCCCGTACTTGAGGTCCCTTGACAGCTTTGTAGGTTTCAGGTCTAGCTGGTCGATTGTTCGGAATCTGACAGGGGCAGGATATCGGGACATTGGCTTGTATCCCAAAATCTTCCCAGGAATCCTCGGTAGTGCTGGGAATCCAGGAACTCAGTCAGAGAGCTTCCTTCTCCTCCTCTTCTGGCAGGGCTCAGCCCCTCTCACAGATTTTTCACTCATTTTGTTTAACCCCCTGTAATTTTAGCTTGTCCTTAGCCCTCCCCGGCACCACCCCTCCCCATTCAAAAAGCATTGCCATGGCTACTAATTGAGGCCTATAGGACGGTGTTAACAAATGAGGGAGCTGCAAGTCTGAAAGGCGGAATCACATCTTTTGGAGGAGGGGGGAGAGAGGAGAAGACAGAGGAGAAGAGGAGGGAAGGAGGAGGAGAGAGGGGAGTGGAATGGAAAATACACATGAAAATAGAAAAGAAAGGGTGCCAGAAAAAAAAAAATCAAACAGTAAAAAAAACAACAACTCTGCTTTTGTTTTTTTAACTCTTGATGGGCAAGTTTAATCGTTTTACTTTGCACATTACATAGGGTAAACGGGAAGAGTCTAATGAGTTAAATGAAAGTAATTATCACATCTCTAAATATAGAGAAGGGGGGGGGGTGACAAGTCAGTTCAATGTGACTCACAAAATTGCAAATGTCGAAAGAAGACAATAAAGGCAACAACCCCATCTCGGCGGCTTGTCAGACCTGTTCATGGATTTGCAATTGAAATGTAAATGACATACAGAACATACAGTAACAAACCCTGAGCAAGCGGTGTTACTAGCAGCCTGCGGCTATAGGCGCCTCCGTATCACTGACCTGAGTGTGCATGATGTCACTCAATTAATGGGTCACTTACCTGCTCAGGTCAGTGACATCAGGTGTACGCGTGAGTTGTTCAGCACTGAATCAGTGTTATGGAGGTAATAATAAGTGTAATAAGGATGTCATCAATTATTATAGTTATTACTAGGTGTGAATGGGGGGGTTTGTCAAAATAGTGGCCACTATATGGGGGTGGGTAAGGGGTCCTATAGTCATGTAAGTGCACATTTGTGAAAAAACTTGTCTCTAGGGACCATCAAACAAATTCCAGCCCCGCAGGTGACAACCCTAGACAGTAGTGGAGGTGGCAGTGGTGACCAGACATGGATCTAGGCTTCTCCTTCCCCCAGGGGCACAGGGTCAGTTTACTGCCTTAATTTGCATCTACATAGATAAAAGTGGATTATTGATGGCTGCCCCCAGCTAATAATATTTGTATGACCCTCTTGTGGACACCACATTAACTTAAAAGGGGGATTCCACTCCTTAATATTCCCCTCCACTGATCTATAGGACATCAGTTTACCCCATCGACAGTGCGCCCCATGTGGCCAGTGCAGTACGGCCACAGGGATAGGACTGGGTCAAGATATCCAACTTCTCCAATCTTCATCTCCCCCATTATCTGCCGAATGAACATCAGCTAAACATCTAATATACATAAATAATAAATCTGATGTCTATGACCCCATAACATCCTTCCTTGTCTCAATCCGGGGCCAACGTGACCTTAAGCTGAATTATGAAATATGAAGATGTCCATATGAAATGAATGGGAGATGGGTGGCATTATTAATCCGATTTTTCCATATATGTATAAAACTTTATATGTATAAATCCTAACACTTCTTATCCTTTTTAGGTAAAAATGTATTCTGCTTACCGGAGACCACTGAAGGGAACCCATGCGTAGACTTTCTTTTGTTCATGTAAAACTCATTACTATCCCATGATGCTCCGGGGCGAAAATTGGGGCGTTTTTTTTTTTTTGTGCTTTTGTCTTATCTTTTAGCAAATGACATTTGCATTTTACCTTTGAACCCTAATCTGTACGTCCTGCAGGCTGTTGACACCACAGACAATATCGCTGATCTGTCCGTAGTGCATAGTATAAAAGTTTTACTTATTGTTACTTCGTTTTAAAATATTAACCTAATCCTGACAACCAACATGGCTGACATTACAGCTCCCTAAGGGGATGTCACCACCCTAAATGATTAATCACTGACACATCCCCCGCTTCCATATGTCTCAAGGAAACTTTTCTTTTTGGAACTTTGAGCTATTGTCCACTGTTATCAGCCACTTGACTTGATTCTACAATCTTGCAGTTCAGATTAGAGGGAACAGCAGTGACTTTAGATGAGGTTTGCTCTGTCCAAGTCACACTGACAGATCAGATAATGGCCCACAGTGAGACACTGGCCATCTGCTAGCCGGCAGCTGTGCATGGGACAATGACTAATGTCAGCGCTTACAGTAGCCATAGGAAGCGTCACTCTAATATTACATATTAACCTGCGTTTTTTTGCTTATTACATTTTTAGTTGGATTTCTATTTGCTCTTTCTAATATTCAACATAAGTGTCAGTCTTTACCGTAGCTCTGGTATTCTATTCATGAACTAGGAAGAACTGTATACACATAGGTCCTGTTAACATAGGAGAAGGTTTGATGCTACTGATACAGAATATAGAAGACAAATTCCCAAAAAATTAAAAATACACCACAGAGGTTTGTGGCAGATCCCTAAGTGACCTCCAGCCCCCCTGTATAAA
This sequence comes from Engystomops pustulosus, assembly GCF_040894005.1. Lineage (NCBI taxonomy): Eukaryota > Metazoa > Chordata > Amphibia > Anura > Leptodactylidae > Engystomops > Engystomops pustulosus. The sequence continues at coordinate 97,473,233 of NC_092419.1, forward strand.
TGAGGTCAATATCCAGAACATCAATCTGTACAATGCACCGTTAATGAATTCAGACGACCATATGTCACCGGTGTAGTCTGATCTAATATAGTGAGATGGTCCAGATTTTTTGGGCAATGTTTTTAGGTCACATAAACCTATACTGAGGGTCTATGTAACTTGAATTTTACTTCTACTAATTCTGGGACCGGAATTTGAATCACTGCTTAGTTTCAGCAGATAGTAGGGGGGTTGTCTGGTTTACAAAACCCCTTTAAACACCTTATTAGGGATTCTGAATTTACAGAAGAGGTCCCTCATTCAGTAACAGAGAGTAGCTACAAAGAGTCTAGTTTTCTGGAGGACTCAGCTCATCAATGCATTAGATGGATAATCATGCACTTCTTCATTTCCTCTGCGGGGGTGCTGTGGTGCAGCAGCAGGATACCTTCTCATCAGCACTGTTTCTTAGACTCTGAAGACTGTAAAAGTGGACAATTCCCTGACTATTTATGGGGGGGAAATTGACCTACCACGGGATCAAAGGACTCTGGTGGGATCAGTGTGTAACCTAATTATGGGGAAATAAAAGACCCCACTTCTGTATTTGCAACTATCATTCATTATCTTTACACAATGTGGTGGAAAGGAAGACCTAGTTTGATCCTTGTGCTGGGGATGTTTTTCTTCATGGCCTTCACTGACTGACCAGTCCATCAATGGTCCAATGGGTGGTTTTTCAGAAATGATAGACCCTGGCTGATGCAGCTCCTCAGACTGAAAACTTGGGTTGGCTTAGTGTGCATGTGTATCAGGTGGTTGGGAGGAATAGCCATCAGATGAGAAGCATCCTTTGTGAATAAGCACCATCACCCTACTAACTCCATGATGCATGGATGCGAGCAGTCTACACAAAAAGCCCGTTACACCTGCACCACTGGGCATTGGTGTAACTAGAAGCTGATGGGCCCCAGTGCAAAGTCTGTGCCAGGCCCCCGACTATAATGTATGGTTTATAGTAATAGTCTTCTCATATGGGAAAGTGACACCATAAGGGCCCCCTAAACCTCTTGGGCCCAGGTGCGACCGCAACCTCTGCACCCCCTCAAGTTACGCCCCTGACCACTGGGCCTAATCCAATAAACATGACAATCGGCGGCGCACCTTTCCATGTCTTCCAGCTCGTGCTCCTTTATTGGGCCAACTTGTTAATGTCTCTGAATAGCGCACTAACACCCAACGTTATTCTCAAGACTCGTATTCTATTTCAGCGTCTCCACCACCAGTTCCCTCTGCGGATCTGCGGTTAGAACAACACAACGATTAGATGTTTAATATGCCATTACCTTTAATTGAATCAGCCCCGTGAAAGTAAATGCTGCCGCTGAGGGACTTGCAACTACCAGCGCTAATATGCCTGGCGAATATACAAAAGGTCAAACACAGTCCCCGCAGATTAGGCTGATACGAGTCTGGGAAAAGGTGTTGCCCCTGCCCCCTGGAAGACTTCCTTCCCTAATACACAAAGCCTTGTTCCTTTCCCCCCCTCGGGCCGTTCATTTCAAAGCATTGTTCCTTATCGGCCCGGTCATCAAGGCCTAGATGTGGCCGGCGCAGGGTATTGATCTGAGCCACCATAAAGGAGGATACTTTATTTTCGTAAATGAAAGGGAAACTTTACTTTATTTTTGTTTCACTTTTATTAGAGTCCTAAGGTTCCAAAAACAACCACCATGTCCCCTGCCACACCTACCTGCACAACCCAGAAGAAAAGCCTTCTATAGAATGCAGTACAACACTGTGATCCGGGAGCCAGCTTGTCATGAGAGGCGCCCAGCCAAGACCTCAGGGCAACTCAGGATACCACTTATAGCCTGACTGATGGATTTGAAGAAAGAGAAACTTTTTGGGAATCTGATGGAATTATGTTTTCCCATCCCAGAAAGTTACATCATAAGACTAGGAGAGGCCATCATTGCCGGTTTGACCTCTGGGAACTATGCCTTACATCAAAAGACAATCCAATGTGGAGACTACAAGGGGCTATTTCATATGGTTTGATGGAAGACAGACCCCTATTTTATCTGGAACCCCTGTACGTCACAATCTTTCCAATCTGTCCTTCCATGAATTACTAGGACTACCCTATTCTAGGTGTAACAAAGTTTACCCAAAGTACTATGTGCCACCATGTGGTAGCCCTGGCATGAGCCCAGACGTCCCTCCAAGGTCTTTTGTTATTAGTCTTCTCACACTACAATGACCAGACCCTCCAGTTCATAAGAAACCTTGGACAAGAGAACCGTCCTCAAGTCTGGTAGAAATGAGGAGATAATCTGTCATAATAATATCCAATGAAGAGAAAAGATCACCTTGCTTCCGACCAGACAAAATTACTCTACAAATCTGATAAAGGACTGGACAAGATACAAGGGTTCAATGCCCCCAGTGTCAATCCATGGCTTGTTAGAGGTCTCTATGAAATGAAAGTGTCTAAACTTAACCTCTAGTTTTACTAGAGTTTGAGGGTTCATACACCCATGGTGAATGTGGACCTGAATGTATGACATTAGCCGAGACAGCTCTTACTTGCCACTACAGATACATGCCCAGCTTGGGTGATGCCAGAGCTACAACGGAGTATCTGCTGCCACGTTTCCGCATGACCTGCTGACAATTATACACCTATGGGACTGGCAGATGGTCCATCATCAGGAGAACAATAGGGATTAGCATGCTACTTTCACAGGGAGGTTTCTAGGAATCTTCCCAGTTGTTAACCTGCCTTCCTGGCCAGGACAGAAGTGGCAGTGGTCAAGGTACCCGCCCAGGGAGTCAGTGGCCTCAGCTGGTCAGAGTGATGCCACATATTCTAAGTCATTGACCACCAATACTTCTGGTCTGGCAGGGCATTTCGTGAACAGATGACCATCATGATACAGGACAGGAACCAATAGCAAAGCCCGATAAGAACACTTTTTAAATTTTTATTTTGCTTGCCACTGTAGAACCCCTTTAAATGCAGACCGATCTTGACCCTATACTGGGCAGTGCCACATACTTTGTGGAAGTGCTTGAAGGACACGCGGCTTGTATTTGCTGGGACCCAGCACTCATGCGCACAAACGTTGTTTTTGGATACAGATGACACGTGGACCATTTTTACATCGAAATTTAGGTACATTTTGGACAGTATAAATTAGGCAGGTATATCTTCATGGAGTTTTCCTTATTCAGCGATGCCACCTCATGAATAGTGGATGCAATAAGGAGGACGCAGCAGCCGACATTCTCATTCATCATTTCAGATATGCAAAAAAAACATTTTTTCGCCTGCTCTGCATAAATGAAAACAAATGGGACCTGGTCAGCGGGATGGATTCTGCCTAAATGACTCGTCATCTGCCATTTTTATGGACTAGAAGAGGGTCAGACGGGTCCCCCTGGTTCAAGCCACAGCTGATGGCATGTGAGCAGACCCCGGAGAAGAGACCTCTCTGTCTATATTCGGTGCACTCCATGTGTCCGCTCCCCCTTCCCCATTTCCTGTCGGGTCCCTCCTCACATTCTTATACAGGGACCTCCTCCGCCGCCTGTTACTATATTTAACCCTCCTCGCCTATGCTCCTGCTACAATCACAACCTTCTATATCAGGACCTTGCTCCCCTAGGGCCACATTTTTTGCAGCTTCGGGACTTAACACATTATATAACCAGTGAACCGGCTACTAAGGGCTACACTAATTACTTCCCACAGTGTTTAGATGTGAGATGTAGTCATTTTTTTCAATAAGTACAGCGCCATACATGGTATAGTGGCTGTACTTGGTATTGCATCTCAGCCACAATCACCTGCAAACAGTTAATGTGATGAATGGATGGGACATCGCAGACTTGGGATGTGGCATGGTGGAAGGAAAGCCACACAGACTAGATGTTATGGTGGAGCCTGGAGTTATTGCTCAGGTATACTAGGTTACAGTGATGTGGTTTTGTCCATTCCCCTAGTATTAAGGTTACAAAGACAAGCAGAAGGTAGGCTTAGTCATAATTTAAGTCCACGGAGCTAAGCTGCACTGCCCCAACATGGCCACTATACGGTGTAAGGCACTGTTTTCTTACAACTCTGTTTACTCTATCTCTGGAAGTTGGAAGCTGATGAGAAGACCTAATTGGTGAAGGTACAAGCTAATTGAAGGGGTTTCTTAGGGTCAGACCCCCACTGGGCCGGTATGCATGACCTATCCGAAGGATTCTGGAAAACCTCTTTAATAACCTAGGAAGAAAAGTGTATATTGAAAATTCACTCCGACACCCTGGATGAATACATAATACAGACTGTGGCATTTCACGGTTTTCTCATAAGTCAACATTTTAGTGACCTGGATAAAAACTGCTTACGCAGAGAAATCCTGTGGTAGAGGTTACCTTGCAGAGAGAAAAGTAATGGCGACCTTGGCGTCTGAGATAATGGCGCGGGTCAGCGGAGCCTATGTGCTCGGCTGTACTCTACTACAGGCTCGCGGCCTTATCTCAGCTGTTGCTAGGATACCGTCTAATCTCAGCAGTCATGACAGGAGGCTCGTGGCCCAGCGTAGTAATAACCCTATATAAATAACACCGTAATATCACTACTAAGCAGAAAGCGCTACTATTACATCTTCTGCTCTCATCTAGAATGTACACCATCAAATAACGCGGCTGGAAAGTCTTTAGAGACGGCCGCCTGATCAGTATGAGATCATTACGGACCCCACACACGGTCAGCTAATCCAGGCCTGGTGTCAGAACCATACAGTGAACAGGAGCAAAGCTGCAGTTCCTCAGCCCAGCCACTATACAATGGATGGCGCCTGCTGCTTGTAACTCAGATCACTATATAGTTTTGTTACCAAAAGCCATGGCTACCAAAACGTGCCTCCAAATGGACAACTTACATATTCCTGTTTGTAAGGGCACATTCACAATGCTGCTCAGCATGGCGGCACCGGGCAGAGGAGGTGAGGGTGAGCGCCGCCGTGGGGAGGTCCCATCAATAGCCTGCTCCCTAGCTGATGAATCGGTTTCTGTTATGGGGTCCTGTCAGTAGTCCCATTAACAGGGTCCTGTCAGTAGTCTTTTTCCTAGCTCTTGCCTCTGTTATGGAGGTCCCGGCAGTAGCCTAGCCCTTACCACTGTTTGTTGTTTGATGTGGGTCCAGTCAGTATGCTGCTGCCTAGAGCTTACCACGAACTGTCTGTTATCGGGGTCCTGTCAGTAGTCTTTCATCTAGCCCTTGCCTCTTATCGGGGTCCTGTCAGTATCCTGCTTCTTAGCCCTTGCCTCAGAGGCTAGCTACCAGGGGTGCAAAGGTGGCATTGGCTCTGGGCCCTGGGACTTTGGAGGGCCCACTGAGGAGCTTTCCACTCCCTAGGACACAGATAGAATTGTATACATTTACCAGCGGAGCCCTGTAATATATGTTACCTTCCAGGACCTGTGAGCGCCGGCCCCAAATCAATAAGGTGAGTACGGTTGGATGGTTGACCTGCCTGTACATCTGGACATCCGCTCAGTAATCTCAATAGTCTCCTCCATTTATTATTAGGTTGCATCGACTGAATGAGGTATTGCTGTTCTATGTGTAGGGCAGTGAATGGAGGTCTGGGGTCTCCAGGGGATTCATCTGCCCCTCTGTGGGCCACTCAGAGCCTGCTGGAGTCTGATAGATCTCATTGACCCTTGTGGAATCTATATTAACCATTTATTAACCATCAGTTCCTATTAAGTCAGTGGTGGTGCCTCCATCACTGGTGGTTCTTCAATTACTATATTCAGTGGTCCTCAAAGTAGTAATAAAACCCAGTAATAAGTCTAAAGAATTTAATAGGAGCCTGTAAGACCCAAATGGGCACTGCCTCTATACTTAATGTGTCTGCAAATGCCATTACACACTGCTATAGGTATCTGTGGCCTCAGAACCAGGACAAGGAAAGCGACCTCCACTGCCAGCTCTGCATTGCTCTATCCAATAACTTTTTATTTCCCTTAATTTCCCAATGTGACATATGGAAAGTATTACCGGAGCGGCCGCAAGGAGAAAGAAGAGCTACTTGTGAGCACATTGAGATTCTTGTGTTAAAAAGCTGAGGGAAGCAGTTCTGCAGCAGGGCTGGGTGACATCAGGCGCGATAACACCTCCACATTCACCTTCCCCGATGCTCAGAAGCTGTCAGATACAGGAGTCTGTGTACTATATACAAAGACATGGAAGCTTCCCGACATATCAGTATACAGGTTTGGCCTCACCAATTAAGCTGTAGTTTTAAGTATTTCCATAACTCGGTACCCACCAGGGTATGTGGTGGACACGCGAGCACACTGAGCACACATGCACTAGGTATGCGATTGCTTACAGATGTAGAAGTCGTTGCAGTCTCTTTGTAAAGTGCACCTTGTGAGAGCTACATAACCCTTTGTAGCCCCAGGTCTGAAGTATCTGCAAACCCTGTTCTTCAGCCACATCTGTCTCGGCAACAGTGCTGTACATAGAAGATAGGGAGCTCTGTAGTATTGTAAAGATCAAGCTCAAGGACGTCGGACAGAAGCAAATGTCTTGGAAAATTCCTCAACTCTAGTTTGCTCATAGTTGTCTGGAGAGGTTGGTCCTTCATAAGTTTCGCCATGGCTCCAAAAGGTCCATAGTGACTTTCTTAATATTCCTTACTGTACGTATGGTCTTGTATGGCCTTAAACTTTAGTAGGCCATAGTCCATGGTTTAAGGAGCTTTCAGTCCCCCTAATTAAAGTCTAAGTAGGTTACACTTCTCGAGTCAGGTCACCCACCAAAACTTACGATCCTGGGGCAGAAGTACCTCATAAATGTTGTTTTCTTTTCCTGGAGATATTGCAGCTCAGCTCTCGTTCAAACCTTCAAACATAGGATACCATGGCAGAACGCAGATGGAAGTTAATGTAAGACAATGTAGTCCATCACACCTTGTGGTAATCTGATGGTCAACAGCCACAGTCTATTCATTTTTGCTTTCATAACCCACGTAGACAGAAGAAGATGGCAATAGAGCAAGATAACGACTGAAAACAGAGGAAGACGTCACCACTAGCAAGCTTTGATCCATGGTTCAAGATGGACTATGTGCAAGGTCTTCAATATGTGGTGCCAGGTATATCATTATGTCTAGTCTCATCTCTATTGCACTACCCCGGCCTAGGGCTTGCAAAATTGTAGAGCGTAACATATAGTCACGCAGCTAACATGGAAGATATTACGATAAGATTAACACAAACACAGACAAACTATTTTAGGAAGTTGCAGCAGTACATACATCTGAAATGAGGCTATGCTCTTGGGGGTAAGTAAGGTTATAGAAGGAAATGTAACCAAGTCGTAAAAGAGGTTGAAAGAATCTCCAGGCAGATGTAGAGTAGGACTGTAAACAGACTTGGAAGAAATATTAAAAGAGTTATAATGGGCAGGCTACACTGCAGAGATTCCTCAGCTTCAAGGGCTGTCCAACTGGCGGACCACCAAACCTTTGCTGTATCTCCTGGCCTCCATGAAAGCAACAGAGAACATGTTGGGTGACAGACTTTTCTGATCTTGCTTTGCTCCTGTAGGTGTAACCGAGATAAGAAACTACATTGACTGTCAAGAGCTGTGAAAATTTTTAACCTCTTCACGCTCAGCGTCCGATATATCGGACGCTGAGCTCAATGACTTAGCGCTCAGCGTCCGATATATCAGACGCTGAGCTGATGCCGGTTCAGCTCAAGATCTGAGCCGAACCGGCATCGGGAAACACGGGGTGCCGGCTGTAACTAATAGCCGGCACCCCAGTGTAACACCCGCGATCGGAGTTGTCTCCGATCGCGGGTGCTTAACCTGTTAAATGCCGCGGTCAGCGCGACCGCGGCATCTAACATGTATCTGGGGGGTCTTTCCCCCACGATCGGCCCCCCCGAACCATTTTCGGGGGGCGCCGATCGTTGCTATAGTAACTCTGGGGTCCGATCTGGACCCCAGAGTTACCTGCAAGAATTGCCAGTAAGATGGCGTCTGTGACGTCATCTTACTGGCACAGTGCCAGCCTATGCAAGTGTATAGGCTGACACTGATAATACTCTGCAATACATGAGTATTGCAGAATATTATCATGAACAAGCAATCAGATGATTGCTTCTTCATGTCCCATGGTATAAAAGTGAAAAAGTAAAAAAAAAAAGTTATTCAATAAAAAAAGAAAGTCATAAATCACTAAAAATGCCCCAAACCCCCAAAACATATAAAGAGACATATAACTCAAAAAAAAGTCTAAATCATAAGACAAACCCCACATATATAGTATCACCGCGTCCGTAACAACCCGTAGAATAAAAGTAAATCATTATTGAACCCGCACGATAATCGCCGTAAAAAAAAACTGTTATAAACCCTCCAAAAATTATGATTTTTACCTTTTCAATCCCACAAAAAATGCTATAAAATGTGATCAAAAAACCATATGTACTCAGACATGATACTGGTGCAAAGTACAACATGTCCCGCAAAAAACAAGCCATCAACCAGCTCCGTAGCCAAAAAAGTAACAATGTTATGCCACTTGGAAGACGGCAATACATAAATGATAGATTTTTCCCCACATTAGGGTTTTGTTTGACAAATTTAGTAAAACGTAAGAAAATATATTCATGTCTGGTATCCCCGTAATCGTATCGACCCATAGAATAAAGATAACAGGATTATTAGTCTATACGGTGAACACCAAAAAAAAAAAAGAAGTAAAAAATCCAGTACAGAATTGATGCTTTTCTACTCCTGTCCTCAAAAAAAGTTCCTAAATTTTCAACAATAGGTGATACAAACCCCAAAATGGTAACACTGGAAAAAGCATCTCATCCCGCAAAAAAAAAAATGGCATCACATGGCCCAAATAACGGAAAAGCGAAAATTTTACAGCCTTCAAAAGGGGCCAATGAGGAAACTAAAATCCTGGCAGCTGCAGCGCCCTCCTTCCCTTCTGCACCTCGCTGTGCCCCCATAACACAAGTCACAGCCACATGTGGGGGGTCTTTGTACTCAGGAGAAATTGCAGAACAAATTGTATGGTGAGTTTTCTCCTTTTATCTTTTGGAAATGTGTAAATTTTAGGGCTAAATGAACGTATAAGGGAACAATATGACCATTCTAAATTTCACCTCCATTTTGATTCAATTACTATGAAGATCTCAAGGGGTTAACAATCTTCGTAAAAGCTGTTTCTGATAGCTTGAGGGGTCCAGATTTGAAAATGCGTTGGTTATATAGGGGGTTTTGATGCTAAATATGTAAAATTTCATTCAAAACTGTATTTATCCCCAAAATAGTCAATTCTGAAAATCCGGAAAAGCGATATTCTATTTGCAAGCCGCGTGACATCAAAATAAATTATCCAGACATTTCAGAAATTATGAAAATGTAAAGTAGACAAATGGGAAATGTTATTCAGCAACTTATTTAGGTGGTAAATCGATCTGCCTGAAAACGCAATGATTTTGAATTTCGAAAATGGCAAATTTTTCCAAAAATTTATCATATTTTCTTTTTTTTTGTAAATAAACGCAAAACTTATCTGCCAAAATTTACCACTAAAATGAAGCACAACATGTGGGGAAAAAACAATCTCAGAATCGCTTTGATAAGTAACAGTGTTCAAAAGTTATAACCGTATAAAGAGACGCAAGTCAGAATCCAAAAAATCGGGCTGAGCCTTAAGCTACAAAATGGCTGCGTCCTTAAGGGGTTAATGACCAATGACTGACCATTGAGGACTACTAATGTCTATTTACTAGTGGTTGATGTGATCTCCAATGGATGGTGGATCTCCAACAAAGTCTATTAATATTTCTTTATATATATACTGTGGGGAATTGCTCTGGTAGTTGACTGGTAGCAGTGCAGGAAGCAGTGACACACGCAGGTTTAAAAGTCCAACTTAAGTGTTTATTCACACTTGCAAAACAGAACACAAATTCAGCCTTGGCTTAGGTACATGCAAAAACATTATAAAAGTAATTCCTGCCCGGCTAGGCGCTGTCTAATACATTTGGAGGACCCTAGCTATCCGGGTACCAGGCTGCCTGGCACCCGCTCTTGGCCAGCAGTAAGACAGGAGGCCCTCAGTTACCTTTGCTGTGAGAATGCAATCTCGCTTTAAGCTCTCCAGGTAGGGCCTCTCCTACTGCTTCTGGCCTGCAGACTAAATCAGGCCCTAACGAGACCTGTGACCCGCACCTGTGGGCAATTCACAAACCCAGGACAGAAGCCCGGGTGGAGTAGGAGTCCCACTACCAGCCTACCCCCTACTCCATAATAAGCAGCCCAGTACGGACATTACAAATGTGTCTGTGTTAGCTAGACCAACATAGACAAAACAGACTATTCCTGCTTATCATGTCTGCATTAACCCTTGGGTTACTGCAGACAAACCCAGGGCTTTTACCACATGCATTTCATCTGCCTATAGGACAGATAGCGGTTTTCCCACACAATACCTCTTACTTTCTCACATACCCTCCCCCTCAGTTCAGACCCACCGGGGCGAACTCCTGACATTAAGCAATGCGTTCGGGACAAGGCATCCGCATTGCCCTGTAGTTTCCCGGCTCTGTGCTCCACCGTAAAGCTGAAATTTTGGAGGGACAAGAACCACCTAGTGACCCTGGCATTCTTCTCCTTAGTTCTACTCATCCACGTGAGAGGAGAGTGGTCAGTTTTGAGACGGAACTGTCGTCCCAGCAAGTAGTACCGTAGAGACTCTAATGCCCACTTTATCGCCAGACATTCCTTCTCTACGATACTGTAATTTTTCTCTGCTGGCGTGAGCTTCCTGCTCAGGTAGGTAATGGGGTGTTCTTCTACATTCACCTCCTGAGAGAGGACAGCTCCCAGCCCTACATCTGCCGCATCCGTCTGCACAATAAACTCTCTCTTGAAGTTTGGCGTAATAAGGACGGGGGATCCACACAACGCAGACTTCAATGCCTGAAAAGCACCTTCTGCTTGTTCATTCCACCGCACCATGACCGGCCTTTTACCCTTCAGCAGGTCTGTCAGGGGAGCGGACACGGTGGCAAAGTTTGGTATAAACCGTCTGTAGTACCCGACAATGCCCAGGAACGCCCTGACTTGTTTCGTGCTCACTGGTTGAGGCCAACCCTGTATAGCGTCAATCTTGTTGACCTGAGGTTTAATTATACCTCGACCGATCACATACCCCAAATAGTGTGTTTCCTCCATTCCTACCACACACTTCTTGGGGTTTGCAGTCAGGCCCGCTGCCCTTAGAGAGTTCACTACGGCCTGTACCTTGGCTAAGTGACTCGCCCAGTCTTGGCTGTAGATGATAATGTCATCTAGATAGGCGGAGGCGTATCTCCTTTGTGGCTTTAACACTATGTCCATTAACCGTTGAAAGGTAGCGGGGGCCCCATGAAGCCCAAACGGTAACACAACATAGTGAAAAAGGCCCTCAGGGGTAACAAAGGCTGTCTTTTCTTTAGCCCTATCTGTCAGGGGTACCTGCCAATATCCTTTAGTTAGATCCAGGGTGGTGAAGTACCGAGCACCCCCTAGTCTCTCAATAAGCTCGTCCACCCGGGGCATGGGATAGGCATCAAACTTAGACACCTCATTCAATTTTCTAAAATTGTTGCAAAATCGCAACGTCCCATCCGGTTTGGGAATTAGAACAATTGGACTGGCCCACTCACTTTTGGACTCCTCAATAACCCCTAGCTTCAGCATCTTCTGAACTTCTTCTGATATGGCTTGTCTACAAGCTTCAGGGACTCAGTACGGCCTAAATCTTACCTTTACCCCTGGCTCAGTGACAATATCATGTTTAATTACAGATGTGTAGCCTGGCAACTCTGAGAACACATCTGTATTTCTTGCTACAAACTCTCGAGCCTCTCGCTGTTGCTCTTTGGTAAGGGTATCGGCTATTCGCACTTCTGCCTCCGGCACAGGCTTATCTGCAGCCTGTGAGGGTATCGCAGGAGGTGGACTAGCCAGAACCATCTCTGTATGCAGACTCTCTCTGTCTTTCCAGGCCTTTAACAGATTTACATGATAAGTCTGCTCGGGTTTTCTCCGTCCGGGCTGACGTATCCTGTAGTTCACCTCTCCTATTTTCTCTATAACCTCATTCGGTCCTTGCCATTTAGCGAGAAACTTACTTTCGACAGTGGGGACTAGCACCAACACACGATCACCGGGATTAAAGGTCCTTACTTTTGCTGACCTGTTATAAACCCGGCTTTGAGTTCTTTGTGCCTCCTCCATATGCTCCTTGACAATGGGCATGACGGCTGCTACCCTGTCCTGCATATCTGAGATATGGTCTATTACACTTTTGTGGGGGGTGGGCTCTTGTTCCCATGTCTCTTTGGCTATGTCCAGGAGACCCCTGGGATGTCTTCCATACACTAACTCAAACGGCGAGAACCCAGTAGAGGCTTGTGGGACTTCTCAGATGGCGAACATTAAATATGGCAACAGTACATCCCAGTCCTTCCCATCCTTGTTTACCACCTTTTTTAGCATACTCTTTAAAGTTTTGTTAAACCGTTCTACCAATCCATCCGTCTGAGGATGGTACACAGAGGTGCGTAACTGTTTAATATTAAAGAGCCGACATAGCTCCTTGGTGACTTTTGACATAAAAGGAGTCCCCTGATCTGTGAGGATCTCCTTGGGAAGTCCCACCCGGCAGAACATGGCAAACAACTCTTTAGCAATTAGTTTCGCCGAGGTGTGCCGTAGTGGGATGGCCTCAGGATATCGGGTAGCATAGTCCATGACTACCAGGATATGCTGATGCCCCCGAACAGATTTAACCAAAGGACCGACCAAATCCATGGCGACCCTTTCAAAGGGTACCTCAATAATGGGCAGAGGTACCAACGGACTTCAAAAGTGTACCATGGGAGCATGCAATTGACAATCAGGGCAAGTTTCACAATACCTTTTTACCCTATCGAACACTCCGGGCCAATAAAAACGCTACAAGATGCGTTCCAGAGTTTTTGTGGTACCTAGGTGCCCTCCCATCACATGCTTATGTGCAAGGTCTAACACCATCTGACGATATGGCTGAGGTACCATTAACTGCTCCCGGGTTTCACCGTGGACCTTATCAATGCGGTACAATAACTCCTGATTTACCACCACTCGAGGGAACAACTGATCCGCACCTGGGTGCTGAGGTACACCATTAATTTCTACCACATTTTCTCTGGCGCGGACCAGAGTGGGGTCCTGGAGTTGTGCAGTACCAAAGTTGTCACGGGATACCTCCAAATCCGACAACTGCGGTCCTGTCACTACCTCCTCAGTTTCGCCTGCCATAACATCTAGGGGAAACATTACACTTCCATCTTCTGTGGCGGTCATCAGCAGAGTCGGGGCTAGTAGCTGTGTAGACAGGGGCAGCATAGAGAGAAACCCTTCTGGCGGAACTGCAGTCCATGGACTCTGAGGAATTGGGGCAATGGGCTGCAATATGACCTGGCTCATGGCAGGTCCAACAGGTGGGAGCCTCCCCCCTCCTCCTCCCCTGGGGTACTTCCCGGACATTGGGCGTTGTCCTGCCCCGGGAATTTGTGGGTGACAAGACCTTCCGTGCCTTAAGGCCTGTCTGGGTATAAGGGGCTTTCTTTGTTAGGGCCTGAGTGGCACAAAACCTCTCCACCAACCCCACCAGCGCCTCGGCATCAGACGGGTCCCCGTGTCCCGCCCATTGTTGGATCTCACCCGGCAAGGCCCTCAGGAAACGGTCCAAAACAACCTTCTCGACCATCTGGGCTGGGGTTGATGTCTCCGGCTGAAGCCACTTGCGGACCAAGTGAACAAGTTGGTGCAATTGCCCCCTCGGTGGTAGCGCCTCCTAGAATCTCCAGCTATTCACTCTTTGAGCGCGTAGATGCTGATCCACTCCTAGTCGGGCCAAGATCTCTGCCTTTACCTTGGAGTAGTCCCGGGCATCCTCCTCGCTCAGGTCGTAGTATGCCTGCTGGGGATCAGCGACGAGGAAGGGGGCCAACACCTCTGCCCAGTGCTGCTGTGGCAACCTCTCTCGGGTGGCCACCCTCTCAAAGCCTGTCAGATAGGCCTCCACATCATCCTCGGCGGTCATCTTGGTTATAGCTTTGCGGACCTCTTTCCTGGCGTCCTTCACCGTCATTGCTGGGACAGTCCTTTGCTGAGCAGCGGTCAGGGCTGTTACCTGCTGGAGCAGCAATCTGTTTGTCTCTTGCTGCTGCACGTTGGACTGGACAAGCTGCTTGATTAACTCCTCCATGGCCGTGGCTTGCAGCTTCAGTGCTGTCCAGGACATGCACTAGTGTATACTTCACTGCACTATGCCCGCTCCAATCCACCATGTGTGGGGAATTGCTCTGGTAGTTGACTGGTAGCAGTGCAGGAAGCAGTGACACACGCAGGTTTAAAAGTCCAACTTAAGTGTTTATTCACACTTGCAAAACAGAACATGCAAAAACATTATAAAAGTAATTCCTGCCCGGCTAGGCGCTGTCTAATACATTTGGAGGACCCTAGCTATGCAGGTATCAGGCTGCCTGGCACCCGCTCTTGGCCAGCAGTAAGACAGGAGGCCCTCAGTTACCTTTGCTGTGAGAATGCAATCTCGCTTTAAGCTCTCCAGGTAGGGCCTCTCCTACTGCGTCTGGCCTGCAGACTAAATCAGGCCCTAACGAGACCTGTGACCCGCACCTGTGGGCAATTCACAAACCCAGGACCGAAGCCCGGGTGGAGTAGGAGTCCCACTACCAGCCTACCCCTACTCCATAATAAGCAGCCCAGTACGGACATTACAAATGTGTCTGTGTTAGCTAGGCCAACACAGACAAAACAGACTATTCCTGCTTATCATGTCTGCATTAACCCTTGGGTTACTGCAGACAAACCGAGGGCTTTTACCACATGCATTTCATCTGCCTATAGGACAGATAGCGGTTTTCCCACACAATACCTCTTACTTTCTCACAATATGCTAGTGGGAACATGTAGACCTACTTATGTTCTGAACTAGAAGCTCCAGAAACCTAGGACATGGCTAGAACATTTGAAATTAAGTTCTTCAGTCATATAAACGTGGTACTTTAAATGTGGCATCCTCTCCTCTTCGTGAGAATAAGTGGTAGAGTAATGGTAGACCTTGCTGAAAGACTCTCCACCACTAACCTTGTCGAAATGAGTTCCTTGCACCTTGACTGCCTTTCAGTGATGTTGAGGATAAAGAATTCTATTCTACTTTATGGAGGATCTGCGGAACTGCATTCTTCTTCAAGCACATGTTCTTTCCCTCCCTAGTCTCTTGCAGGGGTCAGTGCACCTTGACACAAGCTGCTACATGGTATCTCTCCGCTGTGGGGTCACTAGGACAATGTCAGTGATGTGGAAAGTTGGATTAGGGTCTTTGGTTGAGATCATGGGAACACTATGATGTTTAACCCATTTGTAGTCAACATAGCTACAATTTACTAAAGCACATTAACCCTGGCTGTTCTCATTAAGCGCACCATTAAAAAAAAAAAAATACTATAAGATCCAAGTAGTCACTACACGCAGATCTGCAGTATTGGCGCTAAATGAACACACCTCTCTGTTTTCATTAATTTCAATGAAGCCACTAAGGAGGGAACAGCATGAGGAAGGTCCCGATGCACTGCCATAAGTTACACTTCCGCACTTATGGGTGATCACTAGGTAGGAGTATAGGAACCCCCTTCTCTATGGGAGCACACTTACAGAAGAGGCGCATATTGGATTGAATCTGTAGATGCAATAGTGATGGAGATTCACATGTGGCACTTGTTGGGTTTCTGTAATAGCGGAGGCACTTAAAGGGGCACTTCTGTGAATGAGACAACTTTCGGGTCTCACCTGTGTTGCAAAAGGGGATCACACCTATGAATGCAGCATATAAAGGGGTTTACTTGTGGCTGAGGCACATATTGGGGTCACACCTATGGATGCAGCATATACAGTGGCTTATTTGTGGCTGTGGTACATACGGGGCTCACACCTATGGATTCAGCATATTTAGGGGTTTACTTGTGGCTGTGGTACATATATAGCTCACACCTATGGATGCAGCTTATACAGTGGCTTATTTGTGGCTGTGGTACATATGGGGCTCACACCTATGGATGCAGCATATTTAGGGGTTTACTTGTGGCTGTGGTACATACGGGGCTCACACCTATGGATTCAGCATATTTAGGGGTTTACTTGTGGCTGTGGTACATATGGGGCTCACACCTATGGATGCAGCTTATACAGTGGCTTATTTGTGGCTGTGGTACATATGGGGCTCACACCTATGGATGCAGCATATTTAGGGGTTTACTTGTGGCTGAGGCACATATTGGGGTCACACCTATGGATGCAGCTTATACAGTGGCTTATTTGTGGCTGTGGTACATATGGGGCTCACACCTATGGATGCAGCATATTTAGGGGTTTACTTGTGGCTGTGGTACATATGGGGCTCACACCTATGGATGCAGCTTATACAGTGGCTAATTTGTGGCTGTGGTATATATGGGGGTCACACCTATGGATGCAGCATATTTAGGGGTTTACTTGCGGCTGAGGCACATATGGGGGTCACACCTATGGATGCAGCATATTTAGGGGTTTACTTGTGGCTGAGGCACATATGGGGGTCACACCTATGGATGCAGCATATACAGTGTCTTATTTGTGGCTGTGGTACATATGGGGGGTCATACCTATGGATGCAGCATATATAGGGGTTTACTTGCGGCTGAGGCACATATTGGGGTCACACCTATGGATGCAGCATATACAGTGTCTTATTTGTGGCTGTGGTACATATGGGGGGTCATACCTATGGATGCTGCATATATAGGGGTTTACTTGTGGCTGTGGTACATATGGGGGTCACACCTATGGATTCAGCATATTTAGGGGTTTACTTGTGGCTGAGGCACATATGGGGGTCACACCTATGGATGCAGCATATACAGTGTCTTATTTGTGGCTGTGGTACATATGGGGGGTCATACCTATGGATGCAGCATATATAGGGGTTTACTTGCGGCTGAAGTACATATAGGGTTCACACCTATGGATGCAGCATGAGGGCTGATTTGCAGCACATATTTGAGGTACATATGGGGTCAGACCTGCGAATGAGGCCTCTATGGGGGTTCACGTGTAGCTGAAGCACTTAGGGGTCACAATGGAGGCCACCATTTATGGCATTTTATATATTATATATTTTTACTGATACATTGGATTCCACTGCATGTTTTCTGAGCCATATTTTGTCTAGGATTATCCTTGCACCAATGGAGAAAAAAAAAATCTCCTGTGCCATTACTCAGTCCTTTAGATTTACCAAAAAATCCTCCAGCGTTAGAGAAGTTAAATCTCGATGCAATCTGAGCTGGGGTCCCTATAATCTGACAGAGGCGACTGCTGCATTGTCTTTTATCTGGAGATAAAACAAACTGTAGAATAATGTAGAGCCATATCTGGCAGGATGGGATTTATGGGCGCACCATACATGGCCCTACAAGCTCCGTGTACACACAGCTTATCAGATTATCAGAGATTTTACTCTTTCCTTACACTGTGGGAAAGTGAAGTCTGCAGTGGCCGCGTGTGCTGCCATCTAGTAACAATAATAAATGGTATACACAGTCACATGGCAGTATATAAGGACACTGCCAAAATAATGCTGACAGTATATCCAAACATAGCTAGCAGGTACTGCACACATAACACTGCTATACAGGGGGGGGGGGGGGGGGATTTATTAACGCACTTGCGCCACATTTATCAATGCTTGTAGACCTTTTTTTGGGAACTTTCCCGACTTGTCCGATTAAGGGGGTGGCCTTTAAGGGAGATGGGCATGGCCACATGAGAAAGGGGTGTGGCTTGTGGGAATCATTCATGCACCCAAAATGCTGGCGCACAGTTTAGACCAACCAATAGTAGGTCTTATGCACCAGAATTCATCATGACAGTGATAAATCTGGCACAGCAAACTAGTGTTTTTCAGCTGCAGACTGGCAGAACCTGAGACACAGGGGGTTATTTACTAAGGGCCCGATTCGCGTTTTCCCGACGTGTTACCCGAATATTTCCGATTTGCACCGATTGTACCTGAATTGCCCCGGGATTGTGGCGCACGCGATCGGATTGTGGCGCATCGGCGCCGGCATGCCCGCGACGGAAATCGGGGGGCGTGGTCGAACGAAAACCCGACGTATTCGGAAAAACCGCCGCATTTAAAAACCAAAAAAGTGTCGCTTGGGGACCGCTTACCTTCACCTGGTCCGAGGTGGTGCATTCCGGCGCGATGAGATGACTTTCAGCGCAGCAGCGCCACCTGGTGGACGGCGGAGGAACTACCTTCATAAATCCCGGCCGGACCCGAATCCAGAGAACGCGCCGCTGGATCGCGAATGGGCCGGGTAAGTAAATCTGCCCCACATAGTTAAATCCCCCGCCCCATAGTGTCAAAAATCTCAAAAAAGTCACATTGAGGTTTTTTGGGACATTTTACTGCTAAAAAGTCTCACAGGACTATTTCCACCTCTTCATTAATCTGGCGTAAACCTAGAACTACTGCAACACTGTGCAAAGCCAGATTCATGACTTGAGACTTTTGCAAAAAGTCCCATAAAAATTCTCATAGTTAGACTAATCCCCTGCTGGTCCATGTATTGGGACTTTTTATGCATTTTGAGACTTTTTTTGGGGACTTATTGAAAAAAGAAAATTCCAGAAAATTTATTAAAGGACCAAAGCCACTTTAATTAATCTGATGGGCAGCAGAGCTCCAAAAATAGAGATAGAACTATCCCAAGGAGCCGCCTGATGATAAATAACCCCCACCATACAACACATAAGTAATGTTTCGCTGTAAGGCTATATTCACACTGGCGTTGCCCACCCGTACCGTACCGTAGCGGGCAACGGCAGTGTACGGGGAGAGGAGGAGGAGGTGAGCGCAGCTCACCCCCGCCCCTCTCCATAGCAACCTATGGCGCACGGCGCCGTATTACGGGAAAAGATAGGACAGGTCCTATCTTTTTCCCGGGTACGGAACGGTACGGTGCCGCACGTGTGCTGCACCGTACCACTCCCGTACCATGCCGTGCGCCCATAGAAGTGTATGGGGGACGTATATCGGCCGTATATACGTCGGCCGTATATACGTCCCCCATACGTTAGTGTGAATGTAGCCTAATACTGCATGTACAGTCCATATAATGCCGCCATTTCACTTCCACAATTGAACAATACACCAATAAAATGCAATATACAAACTATACTCCCATATAGACATATATCGCCGCGCTGTGTTTCCCAAATAATAGGAACGCCATTTATTTGCCGCAGGCTACATGGCCAATCCTATACATAGTTGTATATCCGCCTAATGAAGACTGGATTCCCGCTCACTGATGACATCCGCTGCATCCTAAATTCAGATATTTAGGATCACAATCTTATGGTCGATAGAAACCCTGGAGCTCACTGCTCAGTTACCATGACAACCACTGTAAGTAAATGATAGCGCTAGAGCTTCCTGGGTTTACACACATCATTTGGAAATCATCTAGGAGGGTTTTTTTCTTTTTTTTACAAATAATTTACTAAAAAGGGGAGCGGAGCTAGGCGCCCAGAAGAAGGGTTTTCACCTTTGGTTTTAAAGGACATCTTCCACCTGTTGTACTGATGGTAGACTAGTCCTACTAACCAGTCCCTGAGGAACGCTTCTTCTCACGACTTCTAATATTATATCTATGTAAAACGCAATTTCGGCAATATAGAGTATGTAAATTTTGCTCATCAGTCGGGGGCCCAGTCATCCACGATTCTGTACTTCGCCTTGGCCGCCACCGCGGAGCACCTCGCCTTATAATTTCTTCACTCCCCGTTACTCTACAAATCCCATCTGGTCCAGCCCATCCACAGTGCATAAAGCAGGTGACATCAGGGACCAAGCGGGACTTGTAACGTAGCAGGGGAGTGAATAAATTATAACACAAGTTGCTTGGAGGTGCACCGGTGACATACCCAGAGCACCCCAGACTGATGAGGCGAGATTGTGGCTTATAGAGTCATAACAATAGAAGTCCTGAGAAGAACAGTTCCTAATGAACCGGTTAGTAGGACTAGTCTACCATCAGTACAACTGATGGTAGATGTCCTCACCCATATCAGCAGAACAGGCAAGTTGTGCTGGAAACCCCCAACCACTTCCCGTGGCATATTAGCCAGCACTAACGTGGGTATCTCAGTGGCTTTTATAGCACCCACCACCCATTGCCTATTCCTCCGTAGCCATAATCAGACTTTCCCAGGGATATATGTCACTTTGACAAGGCACTGTCCAAGGACCAGCCACTGCCGATACCCAAGTGTCCCCCATAGTACCACACACCTTTGTTGGAGCTACAGAGTCAGCAGTGATACAATATCATAGCAATCCCATAATACAAAGCGATTTCCCCATTTATAGGTAGCATTTACAGCGTAGTATCATTGCCGCTCCGTAGTGTGTGTCGTACAGCATGAAATTCAATTTATAGTCAGAATTTCTCTAAAACAAAAGGATTTCGCTTCAACTTTTTCACAGATGAAACTATCACCGCAGCGGGTGACGGTGAGAACGTCCTTGCAGCAAATAGATCTGAGATTACGGCTATTTGGCGATTCTCGATATAATGGCATTTCGTCTATTTCAGCCGCTTAGCCTTTAAAATTCAAAGCAAACAAATAAAAGCCGAGTCGTCTCCCTGAGGGGAAGCGTATGTTCCCGAAATAGAAGGCGAAAATTACAGGGCAGCTTGTGGAGATGCTCGCGTCAGCCAGCGCTCGACACACGGCCGCCTGCTCGGCTCTGCCAGTGCAAGCACGTGCGCCCCTTATCAGCGCCACTCGGGTGAACGGAGGGGTCACTATAGGGCCGCCAATCTACACTGCATGGGGGAGGCGAGACTGAAACGCGTCCCATCACATCATCTAGTTAGGGTGTAAGAACTTTAACCGGGGATGTACCAAGATAAAACCATATGCACACTACACTATCACAGCTCTATACAACCTTCAGATGTTGAAGCCTCAAGCTATGGAGAAGCTGAGCTCTGGGGTATATAAGTGTATATGTCCCTCTTAGGACTCCTAGGAGAAAAAGTAGGAGTCCTGCATAAGGTTGACGCTGACCATAGAGCCACTTGGCCAAACACTTTCAGTTTGGATGAGGATGCATGTCTTCCTAAGCTCTCACCAGATCCCCTTAAATGGGTGTCAAA
Organism: Engystomops pustulosus; assembly: GCF_040894005.1. Lineage (NCBI taxonomy): Eukaryota > Metazoa > Chordata > Amphibia > Anura > Leptodactylidae > Engystomops > Engystomops pustulosus. Next base: position 97,494,572 of record NC_092419.1, read on the forward strand.
AATTTAGAAGGCGTACAATATCTTGTGGCTTGTATTCTCCTCTAGGACAGCAGGATATTTTCAAGGTCTCCGCCTCTGGTGATGGGTCAGGCTGCGGCAGATCTCCCTGCATGAGCGCTCGTGCTCTTATGTGGGTGGCAAGGCTTCTCCGTGGTTAGCCATACTGTATGATCTTCCCGTGTTTGCTCTGGTTTCCTATGAGTATTTCTATTTCCCCCCACAATCCAAAAACACACTTAGAGTCTGGCCTCTGATCCCAGATGCAGAATATATCGGTGCTATAATAAGCAACACCAGGCCAACAATGTAAGATCTGTCCTGCAAACAAAGGCAGAGGGGGTAGGGGTTAGGAAAATCAACAGAATGGTTAAGGATCTGACTGTAGATAGTTATGATAAGTGGCATCTTTCTAGGACTATCTAGATTCATTTTGTTGGATTAAAAAAGGTTGTCCAATTAGAAAACATAGTGGGGCAGATTTACTTACCCGGCCCATTCGCGATCCAGCGGCGCGTTCTCTGCTCTGGATTCGGGTCCGGCCGGGATTTATGAAGTTAGTTCCTCCGCCGTCCACCAGGTGGCGCTACTGCGCTGAAAATCATCTCATCGCGCCGGAATGCACCGAGCTGGACCAGGTGAAGGTAAGCGCTTTGGAAGCGACACTTTTTGGTTTTTTAAATGCGGCGGTTTTTCCGAATACGTCGGGTTTTCGTTCGGCCACGCCCCCCGATTTCCGTCGCGCGCATGGCGGCGCCGATGCGCCACAATCCGATCGCGTGCGCCACAATCCCGGGGCAATTCAGGTACAATCGGCGCAAATCGGAAATATTCGGGTAACACGTCGGGAAAACGCGAATCGGGCCCTTAGTAAATGACCCCCATTAGGTTTAATACAGAGAGTCTCTCATACTGGAGGACTTGTCTAATCCTGCATTACAGACGCAACCAATTTCTTAGATTGGGGACTGTGTAATACTTATGTCAGGATCGGTGGTGGCGGCCAAGGTGTAATACAAAATCGTCAGACAAACTCTTGGTCGAGGACAGGAAGTAGGTTGAGACAGGCAGCACAGGATCAGAGTCGGGGACGTAGTGGTAGGTCAGGACAAGCAGCATAGGATCGGAGTCAATAACGGAACCGGGGTCACAACGGGAATTTGGAAACACAGCAAAATGTGTGGAACAGCTTTCTCTGAGGCACGAGGCACAAAGATCCAGCAGGGGACACAGGAAGGGGCTGGAATTTACCAGGGAAGGCAGCTGGCCATGCGCCAATTATCGGCGCGCAGGCCCTTTAAATTTTACAGAGCCGGTGTGCGTGCGCCCTAGGAAACGGGAAAGAGCACGCTGGAGCGCAGACATTGCGGGGACCGTCGCTGGAGCCGGTAAAGGCGAGTTAGCTGGCAGGCAGGCTCTGGGGGCAGAGTAAGGCACATGGGTGCGCCTGCGACCCGGGATATGGGTCGCAGGGGCACCCGTGGCTGTGACAACTTCCCTCCTCCACTGGGAGTGCTGTAGGGAAATTCAACACTAACTGCCCGGTTTCCTCTCAGATTAGAGCTGATATAGATAGACTATGTTCAATGTATTGTCAGTATATAATGTATATCTTCATATAAATAAGGATTTCTAGTGTGGAATTTTTTTAAGGTGACTGTGAAGCAGCTAGGCTTTGTCTTATCAAGGGAAGCCTTTTGCTTGGGAGCCCGCCTGTGAGCTGTAGGGCTTCAGATGTGGGTAAAATATGGTTGCCCATTTATTGGGCCACACACAGCTTTTCCTGGTGGGGACCTGGGAATCAGAACATATAGCTAAGTACAGTAAGGCCTTGTTTCTTGACGTCAAATCTTCGTCCTAAGAGTTACTGAAAGAGACGTCTCACCCGCAGGCCGGCTCGGTGGAGAGCTGCCACATCTTCCTGCAGTGCCTGGGCTCAGCACAGACCACAAGAGACCAGAAATCCTTACTCCAGCGGGTTTGCTGACTCCTTGTCCAGATGTTTCCAGCCCACGCTACATAAACACAGCGCGGCCTGAACAATGCAGCTCTGAATGAGGACCTTCTCCCTGACACAGATGAGTTGTCACGTATTTATATTCCGAAATTTCCAGCAGTAGCTACAACTCATCATAGATAGCATGGACATCATCAGCTGTAGACATACGGATAGACCTTAAAGCAGTATGCACACCCCTGGGTACATGCAGGGAGGCCATCATAGTAAAAGCAAGAAGACGGATGCAGCTGGAAAAGAGGATAGCCGATGAGATTGGTGGCAGTATTGATCAGCTACTCGATTGTTCTTGTGCAAAAACATTCACCTTAATCAATGGAGAAGATCCTAGTACAGGCAGTCCCCGGGTTACATACAAGATAGGGTCCGGAGGTTTGTTCTTAAGTTGAATTTGTATGTAAGTTGAAACTGTATATTTCATAATTGAAATTCTTTTGTCCCAGTGACAATTGGAGTTTCAAAATTTTTGCTGTAATGGGACCAAGGATTATCAATAAATCTTCATTACAGACACCTTACAGCTGATCATTGCAGCCGGGGACTATAGTAACATCCAGAGAGCTTCACCAGAGGTCAGAGGGGTCCGTCTGTAACTATGGGTTGTCTGTAAGTCGGGGGTCCTTAAGTAGGGGACCACCTGTAGTACAAAGTGGGCTTCCTCCTGCCCATCGCAGACACATAGAACAATGTTTGATGACATATGGAGGGGACACATAACCAAAATTTAATAAAGGCAAGACCAAAACACTCTCCGAGACACCAGGCTGCCATGTGGATTAAGGCTGTGATGGGAGACCACTACATTAGATTAGGCCTTAAAGGGAACAGCTCCAATATAGATGGAGGGTCTCCTCACCACTAATGGTGGGCTCAAGGTTCCTCTATTCTAACAGTGGTTGAAGTTGATGTTGGGACCTGGTGTATTAGGAGGCCAAAAGATCCTGGTCTAATCTAAGACAACATATATAAAGGTTGTAGTGTAGACAAAAACCAAAGGATGCACCATCAATGTCTGAACCAGCAGATCCAGATGTGGATCATCAAAGCTTCATCCATACTTGTGGAGTGGGTGCCAGGAACCACATAGCTAGAAAACGCACAAAGAGGTGACCAGGACTAATTGGGAAACTAAACCACTCACAGGATCTCAACTTCCTGTGGATTAGTGTCTCCCCAAGAACACTTAAGGGGGAAATCCCATCTGGGCATTCACATTTAATTTGATTAATTTGCCTTATGTAAACATTACAATTGGATGTTATGAAAACAAAAGTTCCTGTGTGAAGATAATTTCTCATGAATGTAGTCATATGGACCCTTAGAAACGAGACAGCTTCCTTGGATACAACCACCCAGCAACATTAGCAGCAGTGGCCAGACATGAGCCCTGTATTGAGCCCTCCACGACCACCTGGATTCAGCCTTCAATGCCTCAGGACGGTTATGGGACTTGCAGTAACTCCCAGACATTTCACATACAAAAATTTTTGTTTCTTTGTGCAATCTCTCCAGCAGGGGAGGTCGTATCCAAGGACACAGTCTTGTTTCTAACGGACCATATCACTACATTTATGAGAAATTATCTTCTCACCGTGTAAATTTAATTGTAATAACTAATTGGAGAAATGTATATATATATATGGCAGATTAATTAAACTTAATGTGAATACCCCTTTAATTTTACCTATAGAAGAGTTGCATTGGACCCATCTCTGGTGCCCCAGGAAATATACACCCCGGATTCAAGGAGTATGCTACGACCAATGAATTCACTGAATGACTGAAACCTTTTAGATAACTGGAGACCCCTCTATTATGTCTGTGTGACTTTATAAGCCATGTGCAACCAGGGCCACCATCAGGAGGGATTTAGTGTGAGGAGGAGAAGGGCCCCCTAGTCACAGAAAACCCTCCTCCCTTCCCAGGTGCAGGGAACACACTGGGGCAGATTAACTTACCCGGTCCATTCGCGATCCAGCGGCGCGTTCTCTGCGCTGGATTCGGGTCCAGCCGGGATTTATTAAGGCAGTTCCTCCGACGTCCGCCAGGTGGCGCTGTTGCGCTGAAGTTCCCCGGAACGCACTGGAATACACCGAGCCGAGCTGAGTGAAGGTAAGTGCAAGCTCCGCGAAACATTTTTTTTTAAATGCGGCGTTTTTTCCGAATCCGTCGGGTTTTCCTTCGGCCCCGCCCCCCGATTTCCGTCGCGTGCATGCCAGCGCCGATGCGCCACAATCTGATTGCGTGCGCCAAAATCCCGGGGCAATACAGGGAAAATCGGCGCAAATCGGAAATATTTGGGTAACACGTCGGGAAAACGCGAATCGGGCCCTTAGTAAATGACCCCCACTGTGTACACAGGGCCGGATTATCATTCTGTTGGGTGTGGTGGGGCCCACAAAATTTACCAGTAAAGGGCCCCAAAATTCCTAATGGCGGCCCTGTGTGGAACAGGGTAGTAGAGAAGAGTATATACACAGCACAATTACCGTTCTTTTGTGATATATTACTAGAGAGGTTCGCTCTTCAGAAGACCATAAAAGGTTGGGAAAAACATTTTCATTGGTCATATTAATAACTTTTCTAACTTAACAGATGGATAATATTTCATGTCCCACTGATAATCTCCTAGGAGAAAATGTGGAAATCTGGGGTCTCCGGCAATGGAAATGTTAACGGATTTGCTGGAAATGTTTCCTTTGCAGATGGTCGCTGTTATTTACATTGGACGAAGCAGAAGGTATTTGGCCCATGTGGGCAATGCAGGTGTTCTGTCATAGCGGAGGGGGGAGAAGTGTTCCCCTCTTAACCAAAATCCCTGTTATGCAATGTTACATATAGATAACAATATGGAGATTACTGGACCGGTGGGATCTTATAGCATCTGGTCCTATAGATTAGGGAAATTCTGTGGGTGGGCCACTAAGTGGCGTGTGTGGCCGCCATAAGTTATTATTAGGATATCTTTTCGGCATAACACAGCTTGGGGGACGTGATCCTGTACTGGGGGTGGCTATGATATAATTGGCCGAGTAGCATGATGCATTCTGGAATGTGACCGTGTCCGGAAATCTCGGGAAACAACTTCTCCTAGTGTATCCATTTCCCATAATGCATATTTGAGGTCGGGATGGCTTTATGCAAAGATAGCACAAGACTCCTCATAGGACCCACCCCAAATCCTGCCACCGTTACATTAGGGGTACATCTAGGGAGCCTGTCACAATTCATATAAAAATCCAACCTATATGCATAGGTGATACATTTACCACCCCATAAATTAAAGGGTTCTCAATGAAGGGACCCCATTTAGGGAGGTTATTTTTAGGCAATGCTTTATGGGTAAAGTATGCAAAGTAGTAGTTTAGAAAAATCAAATCAAAGCCTCCACCAAAAGTAAGTTATATCTGGATTCTTACCCCTCATCAGTGCAAGAAAACCCAAAGGGATTGCAATTCTTATGCATTTACTAAAATTGTGCATCCACAGACCTGCGCAGGTGTCAGGAGTCGTAAGCGATTGCCGCAACGTGTGTCTGTACCGTAATATTGGACAATTCACTCACTACCAAATGAATTAATGTGGTAGCTCCAGTATCCAGTATCAATCCTTCCTATTTTGTATGCAACCTAGTAGTTCTGTGCATTAGATAAGCGGAAGGGGGTGCCATCAATCCTAATATCTATCATAGCAATGATTCGGACCCAGATTGTTCATTTACAAGCTGTCCACGTAATATAGGAAGAAGTAACCTCCTATACAGATTGTCATTCCGAAAAAATGCCCCTCAAAACATGTAATAAGCAATTAATAATTGATTGAAGATGCAGTACCACCGATGACCAGTATGTGATGTTGTGAGCAACCAAAAAAAAATGCAAATCTTTGACACTTTTAATGGTTTTAACTATAATGACCTGTTCTATGGACGCAGCTTCGCCCTCCTAGCTGACTGTATATACAGTATATAGCACAGATTGATGCAGTATATTGAATGCTTTGGGTCACTTACCATCATGATGAGGTGCATGGGGGCCAGGACCAGGTGCGGCACCCCCTATATGGTATGAGAAGCGTCTGGTTTGGAATTGCTTGGCGTAGGAGCCTGGTTCCTCTCTGGTGCTGGATGGTGGGTAGGTGTACGCCGTGCTCCGAGGTCTATTTACCTGCATGTTTGTAGGGGACAGGGGACAGGCCTGCGTCCCTTTACCTGCCAGCTCACCCTTTCCCCTCTGACCATATGGGAAGCCAGGAGAGGTGTCTGGCCGCACAGACATAAAGAGGCTCCAGGCATTGGTAGAAGAACATGGACTAGTAGTAGTAGCGGCACCCTTATTGCACAAGAGCCCAATATAATCCTTCTCCTTGTGCCGGATGAGGAGCCGCTGATAAAACCTCAAAAAACGTAAATATCCATATGTTTGATGTTCATTTTTTTGTCCGCCTCTTCCCTCCTCCTGCAGTATTTTTGTAATCCAAGGTGCTGTATCAGCAGGGGATGCCGCTGTGGAGCAGACACTGCAGTATGACTGCACAGCCTTGCCTATGGGATCTTGTCTAATCCTATCTTATAGGACGGCGGTGTCCATGCTCCAACATCCTCCGTGCTAATCCATCGCCGCTGCTCTGCTCCTGCAGATTGCTTCTCTTTGAATTAATTCCCTGTCCTGAGTTGTCCTTAAATCCTCTGCGGCGCTGCTTCCCAAAAAAAAAAAAACCCCGCAGCAGAGCACCCTGATCTTGTCTCTGGCAGCACCCTTGGGTGCACAATCATGCCTTGTGTTGCCACCTCTACACCTCGCAGCGTCTCACTGTGTCTTTTCTTTTGTTCTCCCTTCTTCCTTTTGCTAGTGATGCTTTTGGCTTTCACATTTCCTCCTCTGCCTTCAGTTTTTTCTTCCCGTTCTCTTCCCTTTTTTTTTCTCTCTGTGTATGTGAAATCTGACTCTCTTTCCTTGCCGTTGGATTTTCACGTCAGATGTATTTAAAATCTGGTCTGGATTTTCCCCTCGCACATGGTTTACCCACCCCCCATCTCTCTGGAATACTGTCCTTTGCTTTTTTTCATGACTTATGCTGCATCCTGTCTTATAGTCCCTATTAACCCCTCAGCGGCCGCACTGCCAGGTCTGGTATAGCAGTGTAACCCCGGAGCATATGGATGAGGTCAATCCCTCGCTCCCCGCTCTACAAATACAAGCAGATCCCCTGAGGAAGGGAGATGTAACCGTCCCATCAGCGAATCATCATCCGTGGGGGTGATGATATAAAGGGTTAACATCTGCTGCCGTTCTGCTTGATGGATCTATCACGACGCATTGATCGGCTTACACCACGGGGTTAATTAATATTCAGGTCTACTACACCACCTGTCACTGGCGCAGGGTACCTTGTCTTCATCCTAATTGTAGTAGGTGACACCTCGAGGTCAAATTGGGTTGGATCACCTGTCGAAAATGTAAAGAATAGAGGTATAAATAAAGTTGGAAGATTTGATCAAATTTACTACATGTAGCCTGCGGACTTGACACTTAACAATTAGGAGAAAGGGGTCCCGAGTCCCCCATTTGTAGCATATGGATTGATGATGTCAACTGAGGACCCAATAAGAGTTGATTTATCACAGATAACGCGCACCATGTTCCGGAATGGCCATCGGAATGAGGAATGGGAGAACTCAAGGATGACGTGAGGTTGTGTGAAACTTTGGCCACTTTTACAAGAAATACAGTGTCAAATACAAGAAATAAAATCCTTTACGAATACAGTGTCACACCTGTCCACGGGTTTTATGTGGTACTACAGGTCATATCAATGTAGCATCGCTTTGCCCACATTGCACCTACATCTAAACACCTTAGACAGACATCGTGCCCCCCCTCCTTATAGGTGTGAACTAGTAGGGTTCCTCTATGCCACTCTATGTTGTACTGATGTGACCTGCAATACCACATACGACCTGTGGATATTGGTGGCGCTGCTTTAGAAACAGACAGCCATCTTTTACTTAAAATGAATCTACCACCAAATAGTGTATGCAAATGAGCCTGAGGGGCTCCAGACTCTATGTACACCTATGAAACCCTTTTAGAAATGAGCTTGTGGATTTGTTTGCACCCAATAATTGGCTTAGCAAATAAGCGTATAAACCATAACAATTATATAAAGTATGTGACATCATGTGCTCTGCATGGGGTAAAAGGTGCCATAATGATAATAATCTTATTTTAGGGGTCTTTGTGCAATGCAACTGCTACTTCAGCGCTCGTTATAGCCGTATGTATTATGACCAACTTCTGACAATCTGGTATTTTTGGTAAAGATCTGTAAGTAAATGTGTAAACCACATGTAGGGGCGAGGCCGGATGTGTTTGTGACTCAGTTGTGACCTGTGTCTGTGCCAATAAACACTAATCACTATCACTTTTCCAGCTAGAACAACACAGTCATGTCCATCACAGGGGGTGGTCTGATCTCTGGGGGTGGTCGCATCATTGGGACCCCAACCCATGACTAGAACGGGGGTCCTGAGCCAACTTAGCCCAACACTAGAGGTCGAATGTTCATGTTAGTTGAGCATGTGCCCCAAACTAGAAGGGCATTCACAATATTTATGATAATTTTGCCTACAGCGCCTCTACAGGACGAATAAAGAATGGCAGCCCATGAAAATCAATGGGTCTGATCCACGGTTTACAAGAGACGACCCTCCAGTCCACTAGGGTCCGGAGCTGATGAAGAATTGGATATGCTTTCATTTACGAGACAATGAGTGGGAAGTATGACTAAAAGTATGACTACCCGCAGAGGCAGAACCCAAATGTATCACAGCTGCAGAACTTCAGAGCCCGATAAGTAGGAGTTACAGACGGATCACTATGGAAATGGCACAACTTACCTGACTACAGCCTCCAGCAGTCACATTATTCATCAGCACGTACATCTGAGAGATAAGAGACCATATCAGCCATCATGTGTCTCAACCAACATCAGGGCCAAAAACAAAAGTACAATCAAATTTAGTCATCTGGGGCTACTAGTGCAGCATTTATGGGGTTAAACAAGCCCCCTTTCCAGATGATCCTCTTTATAATAGGGAGAGGATAGTAAGTGGTCCGGAAGGAAAGCGCGCTGACAGCTCCTGTCAGACTGTGTGTGGTCATGCTCTGCCTATAGTGGTCATGCCAGATCAGATATCTATCCCCGTGGCATAATCAGGCCACGGACATTTACAGTCAGATTATACAGGTAAATGCATACATAGTGCAGAAACCCCAGGAATATCACCCACCTATGCTGTGGAGTAGACCAGAGATAGACAATTCAACCGGAACGACAATCTGGGTCAGTCCGTCAGCCTATTCCTTGCACACTGTGAAGCGCCATCTTTTTATACAATCCAATTTACAACCATGAAAAGTGCAGAAAACCACCCAGGTAGGTCACAAAGGTGCGAATTTTACAAACCAGCAGGATTCATTTACCCGCCAGTCTTCTGCCCATTGTTAAAGGGCATCTACCATCAGGATAAAGGACTGTGTGCAAAAGCGCCTATTGGGCTGCAAGCTTCATTAACTCCTATGGAGCCTGGAGCCCCTTAGGCTCATTTGCATACAGTCCTTCCTGGTGTTTTATGCCCTTTAATTAATAACTAACTGCACCCACCACTCCTATTGGAAGGGAGTCATCGCTACACACTGACCTGCACCCTTAGGCCAAGTTCACAAGTCCCATGGCTGCATTTCGGTCGGGTTTTCCGACGTTTTCAGGGATTGCGCCGCTGGGACAGGCATTTAGAAGGGGATTGTGTCGCGTGCGATCGGATTTTGGCGCATGGGCGCCGGCTTTTGTGTGCCAGAAATGGGGGGATCTGACTTATTCGGACTAAGCGGGGGATTTAACTTTCAATTTGAATCGCAAGATTATGCACTTTCATACATCAGGAAGACGTAGGTGAACTCCGGAGCACCTGATGCAGAATATCGGGCGCACAATCTACTTGAATCGCGGCAGCAGTGCATTCCGGTTGGACAATGCACTTTCGGGGATCGCGCAGGACAGGTAAGTAAATGTGCCCCATTGAGTAAAAGGACATCTATCACCAGATCACACTGTCATACTGGTGTGTGCCTCCTCTGGCAGGATCCTCTCTTCTTTTAGCTTCTTATGCCCTGTTTTTTTTTAAGAAAAAACGGCTTAACATTATGGAAATGAGCCTGAGGGGCTCCAGGCTCCATAGGAGTTAATGGACGCTGGAGCCCCTCAGGCTAATTTGCATAATTTTTAAAACCTTTTTTTCTAAAAAAAAACAAGGGCTTAAGAAGCTAAAAGAGGATCCTGCCAGAGGAGGCCCACATCAGTATGTCAGCGTGATTGGTTTACAATACTTGATCTGGTGATAAATGTCCTTTAACATGGCATTTCCTGAGCATTTAGTAAACGTACTGGAAACGCAATGTTACCTCAATGTGTGAGCAGGGGTGTGAATGCGGACTCAGTACCTCTCTTAGGTTGTGTTCACATGCAGTGTTTGTTAATATATTGTAAACACTGTGTTTACATTGCATTTACCATACATAAATGTACTGTAAATGCAGTGTTAACATCATGTTAGCACATTGTTAACGCAATTTAAACCCAACGTGTGAACGCTGCCTTATTGGTTTACCCTTTATAACGACCCGTCTCCTCTACTGACTTATTGTACAAAATACTCATCTATTTTCATAACATTGTGTCGTGCTCCTCCTCTGTAATTCCTCCTGGAAATATAAGGATATATTGACAATCAGTTGTGGACATTCTACTTTCCCAATATAATCTGATGCTGCCTGTCCTCATTGGGCAATGTCCGGCGGCTCCCCCCTAAAAAAAAAACTTTTTTTAACCCCTTATCTAACTCTTTATTTTGTGCACTGGATTCTTTTAGTAAAAGTCCAATGTGAGCAGCACGTGGCAGGCGATCCTCAGCGGTGCCAGGGCGACCTATCCGCCAAGCCGCAGCGGGCAGAAGCGCATAATAGAGACGGGATTGTGCTCCTTGAAATCAGGAAATTACAAAACAAGGAAGCTTTATTGCAACACTGCGGACACGGTGTGACTTTAAGGAGAAGATCTGCTGTTCCCACCAACGTGCTGGCGTCTGACACAACGCGTCCTGTTCTGTCTCCTCGTCACATCATCCATAGGGGGGTGTCAGGAGGGCGATGGTGGCTCATCCTACTGTGCCCTCCCTGGACAGATATTAAGAGCACCAGTCATATAACAGGAACCACTATATAAGCATTTACAGTAAAAGCAGACACTAAGACCCCCCACCAAGCAAATATTACGATATGACTCGGCACCCAACTTTCCCAGGCATCTGACATCATCCTAAGAAGTTGGTCCCGGTTAATGCGGTGCTATGGTCCATGCACAAGGTAAGATGAGTGGCACCAAGTGACAAACTGGACCCTGCTACATCCAGAAGATGACATAATCGGCCCATCACACCATGAATTATATCTCTATCCCAGCTTTCCCACAAGACATAAATAGGATAATGTCGATTTCCTGTTTTCTCCCCTCCATCCCTTTAGTGGAACCAGAAGAGAATCCTTGGAATCTCTAAATAAAACTTCCACTTCCAGGCACGAGTCCCCGGATCCCATGACCGCTCCGTGTTGTGACATCGCTTGTTTTGACCTGTGAATTCCACAAACTTGCCGGTTGCACAACACGTCGACCTGGCATCATTGGCCGTATACACTCTGTGCCCAAAATATGAGGACATAATAAAAAAAATTCCTGTTTATCATTACATTACAACATCAGTATGTGGTCTCCAAGGATTGCAAAACTACAACCCCCAGCATGCTCTGAGAGACCGCAGCTGCTGGGGATGTCATAGATCAACAGCTGGAGAGTCAAAGACAAGAGACAGTAGATGGAGAGCATAAGGCTGTGTTCACACACAGTAGATTTCTTGCAGAAATTTCGTCAGTTTCATAGTTCTTCTGAATGGGGTTGTTTTGGGTCAAGTACAGGGTTTTCTTCCCCCCTACTACAGTTTAAAGGGAACTTGTCACCAGATTTTACCTCATAAAACTACTCAAACTAAGTTAAGCGTTACTTCAGACGCACCCATCTTTGTGGCTTTTATTAAAGATGAGGATCACAACAGATTTGTGGTTTTGTAAGCTACATGGACATTGGATTTCTATCTGCAGCTCCCATTTCCAGCTATGTTTTTAACTTCTAGATTCACTAGTTGTGCAAGAACTACAAGCCTGATGCTATGATCTATAAGATGAGATTCTTACCTTTAATATGACACCAGTAGCATGTTTCTGGGCGCTACAGAACCAAAGATAAGGGCGTCTGAACTGACACTCCCACTGCAGCTTCTAAATTCATCTCAGGCAAAACATGACTCTTCTCTTCTCATTGTCACATGTCTTTGGAGGAGATTTTTTTTCACATAAAAGAGGGAATTCTGGAAAGGACACTTCATACCCTACCTGAGGAGCGGTTGTTTTATTTGGTAAAATCTGGTGACAGGGGGAAGAAATCCACATATGTGACCCAAAACAACCCTATTCAGAAGAACCATGAAATGTGTGCAAGAAATATTCCATATGTGAACACAGCTTTATACTCTACATCAGCACTCTCTTATCTATGACATCCCCAGCAGCTGCGGTCCCTCATAGGATGCTGGGGGTTGTAGTTTTGCAATCCTTAGAGACCACATACTAATGTTGCAATGTGATAAACCAGATTTTTTTTTTTAATAATGTCCTCATATTTTCATACCCTCACTGAAGGGGCTAGTAATCTAAAGGGGTCACATCTGGAGGCACAGTCCCTTTAACTGAATTCACTCTTTCCTTTTCCCATCCTGGAAAACATATTTGCATATCCCTTTCCCAGAATTCTCATGGCGTTTCAATCTCAGAGTTCTTGTTTTTTGTAAGACAAGAAGCATTTTCTTGATGACACTGACGGTTCAGCTTTTATAAATTTAGTATTTAGGGGCAAACAACCCCTTTAACTGGCTGTACAGGTCATCTACTTATGGGCCACATACAAATACATGTCCCCAATTCTGAAAAAAGGGAAGGGCTGATGAAGCCCTATGTTAAAGTGAATGGCCCTTTCCTGATTAAGGGTGGGATTATGTTGATGTGGAACCTGCTCTGGTTCTGGAAGGTAGGGTATAATGTCTAGACCCAGATGCAATCCAAAAAAAATCGGATAAAATCTCCGCTATATATAAAAAAAAAATTGACAAAAAGATGCTCGAGGATCCATCGGCGATCATTTGCTTCTGTCTGTGGTGCTGTATAATCTCCCCCCGGCTCCCCAGCACTTCTTCTACATTTCACGCTTTGCCTCGTTTCTTTCTTCCGCCTGCCATTTAGTTTAGTTAACATAATAATTTCCTCGCGGTGTGGAGCCCTCATGGAAGGATTGCTTGACAAAAGGCCGCGCTGCTACAAATTACAGAGCGGGCTCTGCCAGACTGTGCCACCCGCTGGAAGCTGCACCCCTTCCATGCCAATCACAGGAAATAATCAGAATTCCGGAATCGGCGATTTCCCATTATTTTTTTTCTCTTCCTATTAACCATAATATCAGTCATTTACCGTTTAGATTTCTGTGTAAAGTAATGACTTTGTCAAAATGTTAAATGATTAATAAATCCTAGATAATGGAGGAACGCTGACCACTGCTGACGCGTCTGAATATAGTTCAGCGCTGCTGGAGACAACGGGACTCCTTGTATATGATGGATGGTCGGTGAATCCGGTCAATGCATGGTCCAGGATTCATGGACCGACCATGGTCTCCTTAGGGTGAAGACACACATGGCGTTTTTGGGCCGTTTTTGGGCCGTTTTTACTAAGTGCGTTTTCAGATCGTTAAAAACGCATGCGTTAAAAAACGCATCCGTTTTTTAAAAACGCATGCGTTTTTTGAAAACGCATGCGTTTTTGTCCGTTTTTCATTGCACAATTTCGGAAAAACGGATAAAAACGCATGCGTTTTCAAAAAACGCATGCGTTTTTAAAAAACGCATGCGTTTTTAAAAAACGGATGCGTTTTTTAACGCATGCGTTTTTAACGATCTGAAAACGCACTTAGTAAAAACGGCCCAAAAACGGCCCAAAAACGCCATGTGTGTCTTCACCCTTAGGGTGAAGACACACATGGCGTTTTTGGGCCGTTTTTACTAAGTGCATTTTCAGATCGTTAAAAACGCATGCGTTTTTTGAAAACGCATACGTTTTTGACAGGTTTGAGCAATTATCTTAATTCAAACTGGTCAAAAACGCATGCGTTTTTCAAAAAACGCATGCGTTTTTAACGATCTGAAAACGCACTAACTAAAAACGGCCCAAAAACGGCCTAAAAACGCCATGTGTGTCTTCACACTTAGGGTGAAGACACACATGGCGTTTTTGGGCCGTTTTTACTAAGTGCGTTTTCAGATCGTTAAAAACGCATCCGTTTTTTAAAAACGCATGCGGTTTTTGAAAACGCATGCGTTTTTGTCCGTTTCTGAAAAACTGACAAAAACGCATGCGTTTTTTAACGCATGAGTTTTTAAAGATCTGAAAACGCACTTAGTAAAAACGGCCCAAAAACGCCATGTGTGTCTTCACCCTCAGGGTGCGTTCACACTTTGCATTTACATTGCATTAACATGGATATAAACGCAAGGTGTGAACACGGCCTCAGGCCAGGGTTATGATGTGACCGGATTGATTTCAACTATTGACCTACAGCCGTAGCCCAAATGCATTCAGTTATATGCAATCTGGACTGCAGCTGTCACTCAATAGTAACAATCAGTCATATAGATCCTGGATGAATAGTCGCACAGCTGGATGGGGGAGCGCTGCAGTTCTTACAAGTGCTCCCAATTGCTGTATTGATTCATCGAGCCTCATTTGCTTTTACTTTTTGTAGTTGAGGATAGAGACAGATCCAGCGGCAATCACCCTGCAGCCTTGCCCGATCACTGTCCTGACTGCTCACATAACATTGCCGCCTACACTGACCTGGGGCTTAGAAATGCTATATATGCACTTTTTCACATGTTCTTTTTGTAGGGAGCTGACCTGCAATATCATTCACAACCTTTGTCCGAATTTGGCCCTGTTTTTCTAAGGGACAACCCCTTTAAGTCGCCTCTTGCACAACCTGCAGTGCAAACAAGGTCCTGGAGCTAACATTCTCCTATGCCTGGGGCTTAAAGGGAACATGTCACCACATTTGCACATATACAGCCAGTGACAGGTTCCTATAAAGCCCTTATAACTAACTGACCCCTTCTATTAGCCAAAAATAGTTTTGCCTCCTCATCCGGCCCCTCCCATCTACTCCTCCCCATGCCTTATGCGTCCTTACTGGTCACAGTTCATGTCATGTGACCAGAGTGACATCATCTCAGGTACTTTAGCCTCTTAACAATAGCAAACTGAACCCCATGCATGTATCTGACCACATGAAGTCACAGCAGCCTAAATGGACTTCCACTCCTCTTCATCCTCCATGGAGGCTGCTGTTATTTCATGTAATCACATACATGGTGTACAGTTTGCTATTCTTAGAAGTCTGAAGGACCTATGATGTCGTCACTGGTCATATGTCATGAATGTAACACAATGTATAAAAATGTGACACAATGGGGCTCATTTACTAAGAGTAGCACTGCTCTGTGCACCTTTTCCAGGGATTACACGGCTTGCACAGGTATTTAGCAAGTGTCTGCGCTGGGATTTTGGCGCACGCAATAGATTTTTGGCGCAGCTGTGCTGGCTTCCATGCAGCACAATTTAGGGGGCGTGCCGTCGGACAATCAGACTGATTCGTGCGGGATTTAAATTTTAAATTGTGTCGCAAGATCCAACACTTAGATGCACCCATCTGTACATAGAGCTCTACATGTCTAGTTGAATATTAGCAGACAGTCCCTAAGTAGGCACAGCAGGGATTTGAAGAGACACAGATATGTCAGTCACAATAAGGGGGCGTGGCTCACTGCCAGTCTGAAAGAGAGGAGTCAGTGATACCAGAGATGAGTCACAAAAACGAATTTGCATATATGAAAAATGGCTGTAATTAAGGTACAGTGCCCCACTGGCAGCTAATTTAAGGTGCTATGGGGAGGACTTGTAACCCTATATCAGCAGGCATTGTTAGTCAGGACAGTCAAATTCTGGTGACAGGTCTTCTTTGAAATTCTTCATTCTCAATCTTCTCTATAGGCACTTATGGAAGGTTAGGGACTGGTACAACAAGGGACAAATTGTGACCACCAAGGCCATCTCAAGGACTGGTGTCTGCAGGAATCTTAATGGATCCCTGCTCAATCCACCACTGCCCCGGCCTCCTATCTGTTACCATACGGCAGTGACACACGTCTAGCACAGGCTTGCCGTATAATTATCCTCGGCGCTGGGCTTGAAATTGAAAGGACAGGGGTCCGACTGAATCCAGGACACAGGCAAGGCTGGAATAAAGTGAAACTATTCTTGGTGCGCTGTAATGATCTCCCAGTAGATGAGAGCCGTGATTATCACATCGCTCCGCACTTCTGTCCTCCAGATGAGCTGACGGCTGAGGCCGGGGCAGACTGCGTGTCTACACTGCTCCCATCCAGCTGTGAAGAAGATTAAACGGCAGCGTGAACCAAACCCCTTACAAAGACATCACATCGTGGGGAGAGGATGCGGTCACGTTATAAAAGTCCTGCCTGGAATGTCTGCAGACCAAGAAAACAAATGCGCATGGCGATTATTGGCAAACCGGACGCCGGAGGGGCAAGCACAATGCATGAAGTGCTATGGGGGAGGCGAAATTATGATTTGGATCAATTTAGCTGATTCACTGCCTGGAAAATTTAGAGCAGCCTTTGTGACCCTGCCATATATTTATGAGAAGCACACAACCACTGAGGTCATAGCTGGGTCCTGGGCACGCGCTGCGCCGTGGCACCGTAACCACGTGGCATGTGGTCCATATTCAACTCTGCAGCCATTCACCCCCACCATGGTCCAAAGGGTTTTGTAATGGCGCCGCAATAGACAGCTGCCTGTATAGCAGCTCCAGCATTTCCCCCCTATCTTTTCCCGATTTTCTTTACCTGGTTTGGCCCAAACTTACCACCACACCATTCCAGTGCCAATTCGGGCACAAAGATAAGACCAGCTGGCAGGAGACCGGCACAACCCAGAGTCCAGCCACAGAAGGTGTCCTGCCCTGGGAACTGGGATCCGAGCCCAACTCGATGGGGGAGTCGAGTGACCACCACAACCATTAACGAAGGGACGGAAACGTGGACCAGTGTGACCTGCCTGCTCTCACAAAGTTTTGCTTCAGGCATCGGAAGCCAACGTAGACCCACAGGGGACCGCAAGGGCTGTCTACGGAGACCAACCCAACGGTGCATCAGAAATCATGTAGAGACAACCACAGCTTTGGCGTGCGCATCCCTAGCGGCGGCGTGTCCTGTACCAGCTGCTGTGTGTGCCCTGCCCCCTGCTACCTCCCCCTTGATCTCCCCCCAAACTCCCGTCACCAGGTCCTATCAATCAAGTCCCAAAAGTAGAAGTAGGCACAGCCACCAGGCCCCAGCATTTGTAAGCTCGTTACAACCGGTGTCCTCGGTTACCATGGGGCTCAGCATCGGCAGCACTTGCATCAAGCTTCTCAGGAGCACCCGTGACGCACCAGGCAGCTCATTGTTTCATCACTGGGCCTTCAGAAGCCCTAACCCCACATGGTGCCACCCAAGCCTCAGTGTTACTACATCAGAAAGCGAGGAGCGCCAGCACTGAATGCCATCTGGGCCATGCATATCCCAGGCCAAGGTGAACCACTGAGGGCTTTGAGCCCCCTACAGTGTAATGCCATACACCCCCCTAGTCTTTTGTCTTACATTTCCCTGTATCCTCCAACCTGTATGTAGCCTATAAAATATGTCATGTAATATGTATACAAACTGTATTATGCACGTAGGTGTGTGTGTGAATCATGTCAACAGTAACATAAAGCAAGTAGTCAGCAAGCAAGTCTTGTATTAGTAACAAACATTGTGAGTAATTGTATTTGTAATGTGTGTACATAAAGCGTCTCTTGTAAAGTATGTAACTGTATCTGTAACGTGTAAGCCTATCCTTATCCCTAACTGTATGTAGCAATTGCCTGGTACCATGTACAAAACAATCCCCCCCCCCCGGGGGATCAATAAAGTTGCATATCGCATGTTTACTTTGCTGAAGTCACATACACTCACCGGCCACTTTATTAGGTACACCATGCTAGTAACGGGTTGGACCCCCTTTTGCCTTCAGAACTGCCTCAATTCTTCGTGGCATAGATTCAACAAGGTGCTGGAAGCTCCTCAGAGATTTTGGTCCATATTGACATGATGGCAACACACAGTTGCTGCAGATTTGTCGGCTGCACATCCATGATGCGAATCTCCCGTTCTACCACATCCCAAAGATGCTGTATTGGATTGAGATCTGGTGACTGTGGAGGCCATTTGAGTACAGTGACCTCATTGTCATGTTCAAGAAACCAGTCTGAGATGATTCCAGCTTTATGACATGGCGCATTATCCTGCTGAAAGTAGCCATCAGATGTTACAGGGTACATTGTGCTCATAAAGGGATGGACATGGTCAGCAACAATACTCAGGTAGGCTGTGGCGTTGTACCAAGGGGCCCAAAGAGTGCCAAGAAAATATTCCCCACACCATGACACCACCACCACCAGCCTGAACCGTTGATACAAGGCAGGATGGATCCATGCTTTCATGTTGTTGACGCCAAATTCTGACCCTACCATCCGAATGTCGCAGCAGAAATCGAGACTCATCAGACCAGGCAACGTTTTTCCAATCTTCTACTGTCCAATTTCGATGAGCTTGTGCAAATTGTAGCCTCAGTTTCCTGTTCTTAGCTGAAAGGAGTGGCACCCGGTGTGGTCTTCTGCTGCTGTAGCCCATCTGCCTCAAAGTTTGACGTACTGTGCGTTCAGAGATGCTCTTCTGCCTACCTTGGTTGTAACGGGTGGCGATTTGAGTCACTGTTGCCTTTCTATCAGCTTGAACCAGTCTGTCCATTCTCCTCTGACCTCTGGCATCAACAAGGCATTTCCGCCCACAGAAGTGCCACTCACTGGATGTTTTTTCTTTTTTGGACCATTCTCTGTAAACCCTAGAGATGGTTGTGCGTGAAAATCCCAGTAGATCAGCAGTTTCTGAAATACTCAGACCAGCCCTTCTGGCACCAACAACCATGCCACGTTCAAAGGCCTCAAATCACCTTTCTTCCCCATACTGATGCTCGGTTTGAACTGCAGGAGATTGTCTTGACCATGTCTACATGCCTAAATGCACTGAGTTGCCGCCATGTGATTGGCTGATTAGAAAGCCAAATGTTAACGAGCAGTTGGACAGGTGTACCTAATAAAGTGGCTGGTGAGTGAATATCCACATGACGTCTCTTTACATGACTCTAAGGATACATGCATACAATGTCTTCTTCATACATTTGGGGTATATACCAGGGAAGCTGCTGAACGTATCCATATATTGGTAGGCGGGTGAATCCTTTTTGCCTCTGTCTGCTCATTAGATGTCATATCCAGAAGGAAACACTTGATCAAGCTACGTGTTTCCATCCTGCTGCAGAGCAACACATATGTGGCGAGGAGGCCATAATATCCTGTGGAGGACGGATGCACCTGTACTGCATCCATTCCCTACCTCCGCTGAGCGTCCACTCTTGAAGGATCCTAGTGATGTAACTGTCCAAATAAGGACACGTGCATCACCACTATGGCACTTGGATACCTCCGACAGTGACACCCAGAATAAACAGAGCTGCAAGGAAACAGGACTGAGACCCCCACAGATTATGAAAACGTGGGGTCCAATGGGATCCCACGTACCTCAGTCGGACCCCTCGTCGCTCCGTCAGAGTAATGGAGCGGACGGCCGCGCATGACCTTTCTCCTCCATTAATCTCTATGGAGATTACGGAAATTGCCGAGTGGTTTTCGTGATCTGTGAGGGTCTCATCATGGACACTCCCCGTGGATAGGGCCTAACTTTTGTTTGTGGAAAAACCCCTTTAAGATTTATAAAATGCTCATTTATGCATCTCTGCAGGGAAGTCCCACCTCTGGAACTGGCAACAAGCTCTAAAACAAGGGTCCAGTCTCTTCTGTATGTCACCAATTTGATTGGATCGTCGAATGTTGAGACATCTTAAAAATATCCCTCTAAGACTTGTATAAGTGATGTTGTACCTTTCCCATTAATCTATGATAGAAACCACTTACAACATGATCTTCAGGTGTAAAGAGACCATCATGTCTTCCCTCCCAGGGCCCGGGCAGTGCATGTACAGCCTGCATTACGTCCCTCCTGCTGGGCGTCACTGTTTTCCCTCCCGCTCTCACTATTTAATAAAATTAAATAAAAATAAATACAAACCGAGATAAAATCCAGATTTTTATTTATTTTTATTCACCAACTGTCGATGACAAGCTGCCAAGTGCGCCAGGCTGCCCACCGCAGACAGCGATGCCCAGCACATAGTACTGGGTATAAATAAGTGCTGCCATCTTGTGGCCGGGAAGGTCTCATACAGGCAGACGTCAGCCTCGAGTTGACTAGAACAAACCATAATAATAATTCTTTATTTATATAGCGCACACAGATTACGCAGCGCTGCACAAAGCATGACAAATTGATCCCTGTCCCCAATGGGGCTCACAATCTAAACAACCTACCAGTATGTTTTGGAGTGTAGGAGGAAACTGGAGGACCCCTGAGGAAACCCACGCAAACACGGAGAGAACATACAAACTCTTTGCAGATGTTGACCCTGGGTGGGATTCGAACCCAGGACCCCAGCGCTAATATAATATATACAGGCAGTCCCCGGGTTATGTACATAATAGGTTCCATAGTTAAGTTGAATGTGTATGTAAGTCGAAACTGTATATTTTATAATTGTAAATCCAGATTTTTATTTTTTTTTTGCCCCAGTGACAATTGGGGTTTCAACATTTTTTGCTGTAATGGGACCAAGGATTATTAATAAAGCTTCGTTACAGACACCTTACAGCTGATCATTGCAGCCTGGGACTAAAGTAAAGTACCTGTCTGTAAGTCGGGTGTACTTAAGTAGGGGACCGCCTGTATAATATATTTTACTGAATAGTGTTTGGCCTTCACATCTGAAACTCAAAACTAAATATAATTAATTACTATATAATTACTTACATAATGCTGATTGATAGTGGGGTCTACCACGGATCAAGAGAACTTTGGATGGAACGGAGTGGCCAGTCGTGTCCTGTATTTACCGGGGGCAAAACTGCTGGTGTGGGGGCCGTGGTGTCATCCCTGTCATCAATCACATAGTAATGACATCAGTAATTACTGATTAATTAAAGGGGTTGTCTTGTCACTGCAAGCTATCATTTTTCTACATGATAGAGGAAAACGTGAACAAAAAAACCCCCCAAAAAAGTAAAAATCGAGGTAAACCTCATTAAACAGGTTATAGGTCACAAGACGTGTGCTGGTGCTGCCCCTTGTTACACTGATCAGATCACATGTATCTCCTGCCCCCTCAGTGCTGGAGAATCTGTCATTACATTACATTGCTGATCCTCTGTTATTCCAACTGGAAATGTAGAAATAAAATGACAAATGGGCGTCACCATTCTCACTGTCAATAAGATACAAGGACTGGCCATTGTCTGCACAGGGACATTATGGGGGCACTATCTGTTGTATCAGTTGTAATGGGGGCAATTTTTATTATTACGGGGGGTAGGGGGAGTAATTTTGGTTGCTTTGGGACACAATCTGTTGCTATTGGGCACTTTCTGTTGTTATAGGGTGAGTTTGTACTGCTAAGGGTCACATTCGGTTACTGTAGGGGTAATTCTGCTGTAATGAGGGCACCTTTCTGCTATGGAGCCACTTTCAGTTGTTATGGTGGTATTTTCCCGATATAATGGGGGCATTTTCTATTATTAAGGGGGCCCTTTTTGTTATTGTGGAGGCATAATCTGTTTTAACGGGGAACTTCTTTGCTATATGGTCAACTTCTGTTGTTATGGGGCACTTTTTGTTACTGTAGGGGTAATTCTGTTGTAATGGGGAAACTTTCCGTTACTATGGGGTTACTTTCTGTAGCTACATGGGGTACTCTGTATTGTAATGAGGGCACCTTGTTGTTATGGGGCACTTCCCATTGTAATGAGGGCACCTTGTTGTTATAGAGCACTTCCCATTGTAATGAGGACACCTTGTAGTTATGGGGGCACTTTCCATTGTAATGAGGGCACTTTGTTGTTATGGGGCACTTCCCATTGTAATGAGGGCACCTTGTTGTTATAGGGCACTTCCCAATGTATGAGGGCACCTTGTTGTTATGGGGGCACTTCCCAATGTATGAGGGCACCTTGTTGTTATGGGGCACTTTCCATTGTAATGAGGGCACCTTGTTGTTATAGGGCACTTTCCATTGTAATGAGGGCACCTTGTTGTTATGGGGGCACTTCCCAATGTATGAGGGCACCTTGTTGTTATGGGGCACTTTCCATTGTAATGAGGGCACCTTGTTGTTATAGGGCACTTTCCATTGTAATGAGGGCACCTTGTTGTTATGGGGCACTTTCCATTGTAATGAGGGCACCTTGTTGTTATAGGGCACTTCCCATTGTAATGAGGGCACCTTGTTGTTATGGGGCACTTTCCATTGTAATGAGGGCACCTTGTTGTTATAGGGCACTTTCCATTGTAATGAGGGCACCTTGTTGTTATAGGGCACTTTCCATTGTAATGAGGGCACCTTGTTGTTATGGGGCACTTTCCATTGTAATGAGGGCACCTTGTTGTTATGGGGGCACTTTCCATTGTAATGAGGGCACCTTGTTGTTATGGGGGCACTTTCCATTGTAATGAGGGCACCTTGTTGTTATAGGGGCACTTCCCAATGTATGAGGGCACCTTGTTGTTATGGGGGCACTTTCCATTGTAATGAGGGCACCTTGTTGTTATGGGGGCACTTTCCATTGTAATGAGGGCACCTTGTTGTTATGGGGCACCTTTCATTGTAATGAGGGCACCTTGTTGTTATGGGGCACTTTCCATTGTAATTAGGGCACCTTGTTGTTATCTGGCACTTTCCATTGTAATGAGGGCACCTTGTTGTTATGGGGGCACTTCCCATTGTAATGAGGGCACCTTGTTGTTATGGGGCACTTTCCATTGTAATGAGGGCACCTTGTTGTTATAGGGCACTTTCCATTGTAATGAGGGCACCTTGTTGTTATAGGGCACTTTCCATTGTAATGAGGGCACCTTGTTGTTATGGGGCACTTTCCATTGTAATGAGGGCACCTTGTTGTTATGGGGGCACTTTCCATTGTAATGAGGGCACCTTGTTGTTATGGGGGCACTTTCCATTGTAATGAGGGCACCTTGTTGTTATAGGGGCACTTCCCAATGTATGAGGGCACCTTGTTGTTATGGGGGCACTTTCCATTGTAATGAGGGCACCTTGCTGTTATAGGGGCACTTCCCAATGTATGAGGGCACCTTGTTGTTATGGGGGCACTTCCCAATGTATGAGGGCACCTTGTTGTTATGGGGGCACTTTCCATTGTAATGAGGGCACCTTGTTGTTATGGGGCACCTTGTTGTTATGGGGCACCTTCCATTGTAATGAGGGCACCTTGTTGTTATGGGGCACTTTCCATTGTAATTAGGGCACCTTGTTGTTATCTGGCACTTTCCATTGTAATGAGGGCACCTTGTTGTTATGGGGGCACTTCCCATTGTAATGAGGGCACCTTGTTGTTATGTGGACACTTCCCATTGTAATGAGGGCACCTTGTTGTTATGTGGACACTTCCCATTGTAATGAGGGCACCTTGTTGTTATCTGGCACTTTCCATTGTAATGAGGGCACCTTGTAGTTATGGGGGCACTTCCCATTGTAATGAGGGCACCTTGTTGTTATAGGGCACTTCCCAATGTATGAGGGCACCTTGTTGTTATGGGGCACTTTCCATTGTAATGAGGGCACCTTGTTGTTATGGGGGCACTTCCCATTGTAATGAGGGCACCTTGTTGTTATAGGGCACTTTCCATTGTAATGAGGGCACCTTGTTGTTATGGGGCACTTTCCATTGTAATGAGGGCACCTTGTTGTTATGGGGGCACTTTCCATTGTAATGAGGGCACCTTGTTGTTATGGGGGCACTTTCCATTGTAATGAGGGCACCTTGTTGTTATAGGGGCACTTCCCAATGTATGAGGGCACCTTGTTGTTATGGGGGCACTTTCCATTGTAATGAGGGCACCTTGCTGTTATAGGGGCACTTCCCAATGTATGAGGGCACCTTGTTGTTATGGGGGCACTTCCCAATGTATGAGGGCACCTTGTTGTTATGGGGGCACTTTCCATTGTAATGAGGGCACCTTGTTGTTATGGGGCACCTTCCATTGTAATGAGGGCACTTTGTTGTTATCTGACACTTTCCATTGTAATGAGGGCACCTTGTTGCTATGTGGACACTTTCCATTGTAATGAGGGCACCTTGTTGTTATAGGGGCACTTCCCAATGTATGAGGGCACCTTGTTGTTATGGGGGCACTTCCCATTGTAATGAGGGCACCTTGTTGTTATGTGGACACTTCCCATTGTAATGAGGGCACCTTGTAGTTATGTGGACACTTCCCATTGTAATGAGGGCACCTTGTAGTTATGTGGACACTTTCCATTGTAATTAGGGCACCTTGTTGTTATGGGGGCACTTCCCATTGTAATGAGGGCACCTTGTTGTTATAGGGCACTTTCCATTGTAATGAGGGCACCTTGTTGTTATAGGGCACTTTCCATTGTAATGAGGGCACCTTGTTGCTATGTGGACACTTTCCATTGTAATGAGGGCACCTTGTTGTTATGGGGGCACTTTCCATTGTAATGAGGGCACCTTGTTGTTATGGGGCACTTTCCATTGTAATGAGGGCACCTTGTTGTTATGGGGGCACTTTCCAGTGTAATGAGGGCACCTTGTTGTTATGGGGCACTTTCCATTGTAATTAGGGCACTTTGTTGTTATGGGGCACTTTCCATTGTAATAAGGGGACCTTGTTGTTATGGGGCACTTTCCATTTTAATGAGGGCACCTTGTTGTTATGGGGGCACTTTCTATTGTAATGAGGGCACCTTGTTGTTATAGGGGCACTTCCCAATGTATGAGGGCACCTTGTTGTTATGGGGGCACTTTCCATTGTAATGAGGGCACCTTGTTGTTATAGGGGCACTTCCCAATGTATGAGGGCACCTTGTTGTTATGGGGGCACTTCCCAATGTATGAGGGCACCTTGTTGTTATGGGGGCACTTTCCATTGTAATGAGGGCACCTTGTTGTTATGGGGCACCTTCCATTGTAATGAGGGCACCTTGTTGTTATGGGGCACTTTCCATTGTAATTAGGGCACCTTGTTGTTATGGGGCACTTCCCATTGTAATGAGGGCACCTTGTTGTTATGGGGGCACTTTCCATTGTAATGAGGGCACCTTGTTGTTATGGGGGCACTTCCCATTGTAATGAGGGCACCTTGTTGTTATGTGGACACTTCCCATTGTAATGAGGGCACCTTGTAGTTATGTGGACACTTTCCATTGTAATTAGGGCACCTTGTTGTTATGGGGCACTTCCCATTGTAATGAGGGCACCTTGTTGTTATCTGGCACTTTCCATTGTAATGAGGGCACCTTGTTGTTATGGGGCACTTTCCATTGTAATGAGGGCACCTTGTTGTTATGGGGGCACTTCCCATTGTAATGAGGGCACCTTGTTGTTATGGGGGCACTTTCCATTGTAATGAGGGCACCTTGTTGTTATGGGGCACTTCCCATTGTAATGAGGGCACCTTGTTGTTATGGGGGCACTTTCCATTGTAATGAGGGCACCTTGTAGTTATGTGGACACTTCCCATTGTAATGAGGGCACCTTGTAGTTATGTGGACACTTCCCATTGTAATGAGGGCACCTTGTAGTTATGTGGACACTTTCCATTGTAATTAGGGCACCTTGTTGTTATGGGGGCACTTCCCATTGTAATGAGGGCACCTAGTTGTTATAGAGCACTTTCCATTGTAATGAGGGCACCTTGTTGTTATAGGGTACTTTCCATTGTAATGAGGGCACTTTGTTGTTATGGGGCACTTCCCATTGTAATGAGGGCACCTTGTTGTTATAGGGCACTTCCCAATGTATGAGGGCACCTTGTTGTTATGGGGGCACTTCCCAATGTATGAGGGCACCTTGTTGTTATGGGGCACTTTCCATTGTAATGAGGCACCTTGTTGTTATAGGGCACTTTCCATTGTAATGAGGGCACCTTGTTGTTATGGGGCACTTTCCATTGTAATGAGGGCACCTTGTTGTTATAGGGCACTTTCCATTGTAATGAGGGCACCTTGTTGTTATGGGGGCACTTCCCATTGTAATGAGGGCACCTTGTTGTTATGGGGCACTTTCCATTGTAATGAGGGCACCTTGTTGTTATAGGGCACTTTCCATTGTAATGAGGGCACCTTGTTGTTATAGGGCACTTTCCATTGTAATGAGGGCACCTTGTTGTTATGGGGCACCTTCCATTGTAATGAGGGCACCTTGTTGTTATGGGGCACTTTCCATTGTAATTAGGGCACCTTGTTGTTATGGGGCACTTCCCATTGTAATGAGGGCACCTTGTAGTTATGTGGACACTTTCCATTGTAATTAGGGCACCTTGTTGTTATGGGGCACTTCCTAATGTATGAGGGCACCTTGTTGTTATGGGGGCACTTCCCAATGTATGAGGGCACCTTGTTGTTATGGGGGCACTTTCCATTGTAATGAGGGCACCTTGTTGTTATGGGGCACCTTCCATTGTAATGAGGGCACCTTGTTGTTATGGGGCACTTTCCATTGTAATTAGGGCACCTTGTTGTTATAGGGCACTTTCCATTGTAATGAGGGCACCTTGTTGTTATGGGGCACCTTCCATTGTAATGAGGGCACCTTGTTGTTATGGGGCACTTTCCATTGTAATTAGGGCACCTTGTTGTTATGGGGCACTTCCCATTGTAATGAGGGCACCTTGTAGTTATGTGGACACTTTCCATTGTAATTAGGGCACCTTGTTGTTATGGGGCACTTCCTAATGTATGAGGGCACCTTGTTGTTATGGGGGCACTTCCCAATGTATGAGGGCACCTTGTTGTTATGGGGGCACTTTCCATTGTAATGAGGGCACCTTGTTGTTATGGGGCACCTTCCATTGTAATGAGGGCACCTTGTTGTTATGGGGCACTTTCCATTGTAATGAGGGCACCTTGTAGTTATGTGGACACTTTCCATTGTAATTAGGGCACCTTGTTGTTATAGGGGCACTTCCTAATGTATGAGGGCACCTTGTTGTTATGGGGGCACTTCCCAATGTATGAGGGCACCTTGTTGTTATGGGGGCACTTTCCATTGTAATGAGGGCACCTTGTTGTTATGGGGCACCTTCCATTGTAATGAGGGCACCTTGTTGTTATGGGGCACTTTCCATTGTAATTAGGGCACCTTGTTGTTATGGGGCACTTCCCATTGTAATGAGGGCACCTTGTTGTTATGGGGGCACTTTCCATTGTAATGAGGGCACCTTGTTGTTATGGGGGCAATTCCCATTGTAATGAGGGCACCTTGTTGTTATGTGGACACTTCCCATTGTAATGAGGGCACCTTGTAGTTATGTGGACACTTTCCATTGTAATTAGGGCACCTTGTTGTTATGGGGCACTTCCCATTGTAATGAGGGCACCTTGTTGTTATCTGGCACTTTCCATTGTAATGAGGGCACCTTGTTGTTATGGGGCACTTTCCATTGTAATGAGGGAACCTTGTTGTTATGGGGGCACTTTCCATTGTAATGAGGGCACCTTGTAGTTATGGGGGCACTTCCCATTGTAATGAGGGCACCTTGTTGTTATGGGGGCACTTTCCATTGTAATGAGGGCACCTTGTTGTTATGGGGCACTTCCCATTGTAATGAGGGCACCTTGTTGTTATCTGGCACTTTTCATTGTAATGAGGGCACCTTGTTGTTATGGGGGCACTTTCCATTGTAATGAGGGCACCTTGTAGTTATGTGGACACTTCCCATTGTAATGAGGGCACCTTGTAGTTATGTGGACACTTCCCATTGTAATGAGGGCACCTTGTAGTTATGTGGACACTTTCCATTGTAATTAGGGCACCTTGTTGTTATGGGGGCACTTCCCATTGTAATGAGGGCACCTTGTTGTTATAGAGCACTTTCCATTGTAATGAGGGCACCTTGTTGTTATAGGGCACTTTCCATTGTAATGAGGGCACTTTGTTGCTATGGGGCACTTTCCATTGTAATGAGGGCACCTTGTTGTTATGGGGCACTTCCCATTGTAATGAGGGCACCTTGTTGTTATGGGGGCACTTTCCATTGTAATGAGGGCACCTTGTTGTTATGGGGGCACTTTCCATTGTAATGAGGGCACCTTGTTGTTATGGGGGCACTTCCCATTGTAATGAGGACACCTTGTTGTTATGGGGGCACTTCCCATTGTAATGAGGACACCTTGTTGTTATGGGGGCACTTCCCATTGTAATGAGGACACCTTGTTGTTATGGGGGCACTTCCCATTGTAATGAGGACACCTTGTTGTTATCTGACACTTTCCATTGTAATGAGGGCACCTTGTTGCTATGTGGACACTTTCCATTGTAATGAGGGCACCTTGTTGTTATGGGGCACTTTCCATTGTAATGAGGGCACCTTGTTGTTATGGGGCACTTTCCATTGTAATGAGGGCACCTTGTTGTTATAGGGGCACTTCCCAATGTATGAGGGCACCTTGTTGTTATGGGGGCACTTCCCAATGTATGAGGGCACCTTGTTGTTATGGGGGCACTTTCCATTGTAATGAGGGCACCTTGTTGTTATGGGGGCACTTCCCAATGTATGAGGGCACCTTGTTGTTATGGGGGCACTTTCCATTGTAATGAGGGCACCTTGTTGTTATGGGGGCACTTCCCATTGTAATGAGGGCACCTTGTTGTTATGGGGGCACTTCCCATTGTAATGAGGGCACCTTGTTGTTATGTGGACACTTCCCATTGTAATGAGGGCACCTTGTAGTTATGTGGACACTTTCCATTGTAATTAGGGCACCTTGTTGTTATGGGGCACTTCCCATTGTAATGAGGGCACCTTGTTGTTATCTGGCACTTTCCATTGTAATGAGGGCACCTTGTTGTTATGGGGCACTTTCCATTGTAATGAGGGCACCTTGTTGTTATGGGGGCACTTCCCATTGTAATGAGGGCACCTTGTTGTTATGGGGGCACTTTCCATTGTAATGAGGGCACCTTGTTGTTATGGGGCACTTCCCATTGTAATGAGGGCACCTTGTTGTTATGGGGGCACTTTCCATTGTAATGAGGGCACCTTGTTGTTATGGGGGCACTTTCCATTGTAATGAGGGCACCTTGTAGTTATGTGGACACTTCCCATTGTAATGAGGGCACCTTGTAGTTATGTGGACACTTCCCATTGTAATGAGGGCACCTTGTAGTTATGTGGACACTTTCCATTGTAATTAGGGCACCTTGTTGTTATGGGGGCACTTCCCATTGTAATGAGGGCACCTAGTTGTTATAGAGCACTTTCCATTGTAATGAGGGCACCTTGTTGTTATAGGGCACTTTCCATTGTAATGAGGGCACTTTGTTGTTATGGGGCACTTCCCATTGTAATGAGGGCACTTTGTTGTTATAGGGCACTTCCCAATGTATGAGGGCACCTTGTTGTTATGGGGGCACTTCCCAATGTATGAGGGCACCTTGTTGTTATGGGGAACTTTCCATTGTAATGAGGGCACCTTGTTGTTATAGGGCACTTTCCATTGTAATGAGGGCACCTTGTTGTTATGGGGCACTTTCCATTGTAATGAGGGCACCTTGTTGTTATAGGGCACTTTCCATTGTAATGAGGGCACCTTGTTGTTATGGGGGCACTTCCCATTGTAATGAGGGCACCTTGTTGTTATGGGGCACTTTCCATTGTAATGAGGGCACCTTGTTGTTATAGGGCACTTTCCATTGTAATGAGGGCACCTTGTTGTTATAGGGCACTTTCCATTGTAATGAGGGCACCTTGTTGTTATAGGGGCACTTCCTAATGTATGAGGGCACCTTGTTGTTATGGGGGCACTTCCCAATGTATGAGGGCACCTTGTTGTTATGGGGGCACTTTCCATTGTAATGAGGGCACCTTGTTGTTATGGGGCACCTTCCATTGTAATGAGGGCACCTTGTTGTTATGGGGCACTTTCCATTGTAATTAGGGCACCTTGTTGTTATGGGGCACTTCCCATTGTAATGAGGGCACCTTGTTGTTATGGGGGCACTTTCCATTGTAATGAGGGCACCTTGTTGTTATGGGGGCACTTCCCATTGTAATGAGGGCACCTTGTTGTTATGTGGACACTTCCCATTGTAATGAGGGCACCTTGTAGTTATGTGGACACTTTCCATTGTAATTAGGGCACCTTGTTCTTATGGGGCACTTCCCATTGTAATGAGGGCACCTTGTTGTTATCTGGCACTTTCCATTGTAATGAGGGCACCTTGTTGTTATGGGGCACTTTCCATTGTAATGAGGGCACCTTGTTGTTATGGGGGCACTTTCCATTGTAATGAGGGCACCTTGTAGTTATGGGGGCACTTCCCATTGTAATGAGGACACCTTGTTGTTATGGGGGCACTTTCCATTGTAATGAGGGCACCTTGTTGTTATGGGGCACTTCCCATTGTAATGAGGGCACCTTGTTGTTATCTGGCACTTTTCATTGTAATGAGGGCACCTTGTTGTTATGGGGGCACTTTCCATTGTAATGAGGGCACCTTGTAGTTATGTGGACACTTCCCATTGTAATGAGGGCACCTTGTAGTTATGTGGACACTTCCCATTGTAATGAAGGCACCTTGTAGTTATGTGGACACTTTCCATTGTAATTAGGGCACCTTGTTGTTATGGGGGCAATTCCCATTGTAATGAGGGCACCTTGTTGTTATAGAGCACTTTCCATTGTAATGAGGGCACCTTGTTGTTATAGGGCACTTTCCATTGTAATGAGGGAACTTTGTTGCTATGGGGCACTTTCCATTGTAATGAGGGCACCTTGTTGTTATGGGGCACTTCCCATTGTAATGAGGGCACCTTGTTGTTATGGGGGCACTTTCCATTGTAATGAGGGCACCTTGTTGTTATGGGGGCACTTCCCATTGTAATGAGGACACCTTGTTGTTATGGGGGCACTTCCCATTGTAATGAGGACACCTTGTTGTTATGGGGGCACTTCCCATTGTAATGAGGACACCTTGTTGTTATAGAGCACTTCCCATTGTAATGAGGACACCTTGTTGTTATGGGGGCACTTCCCATTGTAATGAGGGCACCTTGTTGTTATAGAGCACTTTCCATTGTAATGAGGGCACCTTGTTGTTATAGGGCACTTTCCATTGTAATGAGGGAACTTTGTTGCTATGGGGCACTTTCCATTGTAATGAGGGCACCTTGTTGTTATGGGGCACTTCCCATTGTAATGAGGGCACCTTGTTGTTATGGGGGCACTTTCCATTGTAATGAGGGCACCTTGTTGTTATGGGGGCACTTCCCATTGTAATGAGGACACCTTGTTGTTATGGGGGCACTTCCCATTGTAATGAGGACACCTTGTTGTTATGGGGGCACTTCCCATTGTAATGAGGACACCTTGTTGTTATCTGACACTTTCCATTGTAATGAGGGCACCTTGTTGCTATGTGGACACCTTCCATTGTAATGAGGGCACCTTGTTGTTATGGGGCACTTTCCATTGTAATGAGGGCACCTTGTTGTTATGGGGCACCTTCCATTGTAATGAGGGCACCTTGTTGTTATAGGGGCACTTCCCAATGTATGAGGGCACCTTGTTGTTATGGGGGCACTTCCCAATGTATGAGGGCACCTTGTTGTTATGGGGCACTTTCCATTGTAATGAGGGCACCTTGTTGTTATGGGGCACTTTCCATTGTAATGAGGGCACCTTGTTGTTATGGGGGCACTTTCCATTGTAATGAGGGCACCTTGTTGTTATGGGGCACCTTCCATTGTAATGAGGGCACCTTGTTGTTATGGGGCACTTTCCATTTTAATGAGGGCACCTTGTTGTTATGGGGGCACTTCCCATTGTAATGAGGGCACCTTGTTGTTATGTGGACACTTCCCATTGTAATGAGGGCACCTTGTAGTTATGTGGACACTTTCCATTGTAATTAGGGCACCTTGTTGTTATGGGGCACTTCCCATTGTAATGAGGGCACCTTGTTGTTATCTGGCACTTTCCATTGTAATGAGGGCACCTTGTTGTTATGGGGCACTTTCCATTGTAATGAGGGCACCTTGTTGTTATGGGGGCACTTTCGATTGTAATGAGGGCACCTTGTAGTTATGGGGGCACTTCCCATTGTAATGAGGGCACCTTGTTGTTATGGGGGCACTTTCCATTGTAATGAGGGCACCTTGTTGTTATGGGGCACTTCCCATTGTAATGAGGGCACCTTGTTGTTATCTGGCACTTTTCATTGTAATGAGGGCACCTTGTTGTTATGGGGGCACTTTCCATTGTAATGAGGGCACCTTGTAGTTATGTGGACACTTCCCATTGTAATGAGGGCACCTTGTAGTTATGTGGACACTTCCCATTGTAATGAGGGCACCTTGTAGTTATGTGGACACTTTCCATTGTAATGAGGGCACCTTGTTGTTATAGGGCACTTTCCATTGTAATGAGGGCACTTTGTTGCTATGGGGCACTTTCCATTGTAATGAGGGCACCTTGTTGTTATGGGGCACTTCCCATTGTAATGAGGGCACCTTGTTGTTATGGGGGCACTTTCCATTGTAATGAGGGCACCTTGTTGTTATGGGGGCACTTTCCATTGTAATGAGGACACCTTGTTGTTATGGGGGCACTTCCCATTGTAATGAGGACACCTTGTTGTTATCTGACACTTTCCATTGTAATGAGGGCACCTTGTTGCTATGTGGACACTTTCCATTGTAATGAGGGCACCTTGTTGTTATGGGGCACTTTCCATTGTAATGAGGGCACCTTGTTGTTATCTGGCACTTTCCATTGTAATGAGGGCACCTTGTTGTTATGGTCCACCTTCCATTGTAATGAGGGCACCTTGTTGTTATGGGGGCACTTCCCATTGTAATGAGGGCACCTTGTTGTTATGGGGCACCTTCCATTGTAATGAGGGCACCTTGTTGTTATCTGGCACTTTCCATTGTAAAGAGGGCACCTTGTTGTTATGGTCCACCTTCCATTGTAATTAGGGCACCTTGTTGTTATGTGGACACTTCCCATTGTAATGAGGGCACCTTGTTGTTATGGGGCACTTTGCATTGTAATGAGGGCACCTTGTTGTTATGGGGCACTTTCCATTGTAATGAGGGCACCTTGTTGTTATGGGGCACTTTCCATTGTAATGAGGGCACCTTGTTGTTATAGGGCACTTTCCATTGTAATGAGGGCACCTTGTTGTTATGGGGGCACTTTCCATTGTAATGAGGGCACCTTGTTGTTATGGGGCACTTTCCATTGTAATGAGGGCACCTTGTTGTTATAGGGCACTTTCCATTGTAATGAGGGCACCTTGTTGTTATGGGGGCACTTTCCATTGTAATGAGGGCACCTTGTTGTTATGGGGGCACTTTCCATTGTAATGAGGGCACCTTGTTGTTATAGGGGCACTTCCCAATGTATGAGGGCACCTTGTTGTTATGGGGGCACTTTCCATTGTAATGAGGGCACCTTGTTGTTATAGGGGCACTTCCCAATGTATGAGGGCACCTTGGGCACCTTGTTGTTATGGGGGCACTTCCCAATGTATGAGGGCACCTTGTTGTTATGGGGGCACTTCCCAATGTATGAGGGCACCTTGTTGTTATGGGGGCACTTTCCATTGTAATGAGGGCACCTTGTTGTTATGGGGCACTTTCCATTGTAATTAGGGCACCTTGTTGTTATGGGGCACTTTCCATTGTAATGAGGGCACCTTGTAGTTATGTGGACACTTTCCATTGTAATGAGGGCACCTTGTTGTTATGGGGCACTTTCCATTGTAATGAGGGCACCTTGTTGTTATGGGGGCACTTTCCATTGTAATGAGGGCACCTTGTAGTTATGGGGGCACTTCCCATTGTAATGAGGGCACCTTGTTGTTATAGGGGCACTTTCCATTGTAATGAGGGCACCTTGTTGTTATGGGGCACTTCCCATTGTAATTAGGGCACCTTGTTGTTATGGGGCACTTTCCATTGTAATGAGGGCACCTTGTAGTTATGTGGACACTTTCCATTGTAATGAGGGCACCTTGTTGTTATGGGGCACTTTCCATTGTAATGAGGGCACCTTGTTGTTATGGGGGCACTTTCCATTGTAATGAGGGCACCTTGTAGTTATGGGGGCACTTCCCATTGTAATGAGGGCACCTTGTTGTTATAGGGGCACTTTCCATTGTAATGAGGGCACCTTGTTGTTATGGGGCACTTCCCATTGTAATGAGGGCACCTTGTTGTTATCTGGCACTTTCCATTGTAATGAGGGCACCTTGTTGTTATGGGGGCACTTTCCATTGTAATGAGGGCACCTTGTAGTTATGTGGACACTTCCCATTGTAATGAGGGCACCTTGTAGTTATGTGGACACTTTCCATTGTAATTAGGGCACCTTGTTGTTATGGGGGCACTTCCCATTGTAATGAGGGCACCTTGTTGTTATAGAGCACTTTTCATTGTAATGAGGGCACCTTGTTGTTATAGGGCACTTTCCATTGTAATGAGGGCACTTTGTTGTTATAGGGCACTTTCCATTGTAATGAGGGCACCTTGTTGTTATGGGGCACTTCCCATTGTAATGAGGGCACCTTGTTGTTATGGGGGCATTTTCCATTGTAATGAGGGCACCTTGTTGTTATGGGGGCACTTCCCATTGTAATGAGGACACCTTGTTGTTATGGGGGCACTTCCCATTGTAATGAGGGCACCTTGTTGTTATCTGACACTTTCCATTGTAATGAGGGCACCTTGTTGCTATGTGGACACTTTCCATTGTAATGAGGGCACCTTGTTGTTATGGGGCACTTTCCATTGTAATGAGGGCACCTTGTTGTTATGGGGCACCTTCCATTGTAATGAGGGCACCTTGTAGTTATGGGGGCACTTCCCATTGTAATGAGGGCACCTTGTTGTTATGGGGCACCTTCCATTGTAATGAGGGCACCTTGTTGTTATCTGGCACTTTCCATTGTAATGAGGGCACCTTGTTGTTATGGGGCACTTCCCATTGTAATGAGGGCACCTTGTTGTTATGTGGACACTTCCCATTGTAATGAGGGCACCTTGTTGTTATGGGGGCACTTTCCATTGTAATGAGGGCACCTTGTTGTTATGGGGCACTTCCCATTGTAATGAGGGCACCTTGTTGTTATGGGGGCACCTTCCATTGTAATGAGGGCACCTTGTTGTTATCTGGCACTTTCAATTGTAATGAGGGCACCTTGTTGTTATGGGGGCACTTTCCATTGTTATGGGGGCACCTTGTTGTTATGGGGCACTTCCCATTGTAATGAGGGCACCTTGTTGTTATGGGGGCATTTTCCATTGTAATGAGGGCACCTTGTTGTTATGGGGGCACTTCCCATTGTAATGAGGACACCTTGTTGTTATGGGGGCACTTCCCATTGTAATGAGGGCACCTTGTTGTTATCTGACACTTTCCATTGTAATGAGGGCACCTTGTTGCTATGTGGACACTTTCCATTGTAATGAGGGCACCTTGTTGTTATGGGGCACTTTCCATTGTAATGAGGGCACCTTGTTGTTATGGGGCACCTTCCATTGTAATGAGGGCACCTTGTAGTTATGGGGGCACTTCCCATTGTAATGAGGGCACCTTGTTGTTATGGGGCACCTTCCATTGTAATGAGGGCACCTTGTTGTTATCTGGCACTTTCCATTGTAATGAGGGCACCTTGTTGTTATGGGGCACTTCCCATTGTAATGAGGGCACCTTGTTGTTATGTGGACACTTCCCATTGTAATGAGGGCACCTTGTTGTTATGGGGGCACTTTCCATTGTAATGAGGGCACCTTGTTGTTATGGGGCACTTCCCATTGTAATGAGGGCACCTTGTTGTTATGGGGGCACCTTCCATTGTAATGAGGGCACCTTGTTGTTATCTGGCACTTTCAATTGTAATGAGGGCACCTTGTTGTTATGGGGGCACTTTCCATTGTTATGGGGGCACCTTGTTGTTATGGGGCACCTTCCATTGTAATGAGGGCACCTTGTTGTTATGTGGACACTTTCCATTGTAATGAGGGCACCTTGTTGTTATGGGGCACTTCCCATTGTAATGAGGGCACCTTGTTGTTATCTGGCACTTGCCATTGTAATGAGGGCACCTTGTTGTTATGGGGGCACTTTCCATTGTAATGAGGGCACCTTGTAGTTATGTGGACACTTCCCATTGTAATGATGGCACCTTGTAGTTATGTGGACACTTTCCATTGTAATTAGGGCACCTTGTTGTTATGGGGGCACTTCCCATTGTAATGAGGGCACCTTGTTGTTATGGGGGCACTTTCCATTGTAATGAGGGCACCTTGTTGTTATGGGGGCACTTTCCATTGTAATGAGGGCACCTTGTTGTTATAGAGCACTTTCCATTGTAATGAGGGCACCTTGTTGTTATAGGGCACTTTCCATTGTAATGAGGGCACTTTGTTGTTATGGGGCACTTTCCATTGTAATGAGGGCACCTTGTTGTTATGGGGCACTTCCCATTGTAATGAGGGCACCTTGTTGTTATGGGGGCACTTTCCATTGTAATGAGGGCACCTTGTTGTTATGGGGGCACTTCCCATTGTAATGAGGACACCTTGTTGTTATGGGGGCACTTCCCATTGTAATGAGGGCACCTTGTTGTTATGGGGGCACTTCCCATTGTAATGAGGGCACCTTGTTGTTATCTGACACTTTCCATTGTAATGAGGGCACCTTG
Source organism: Engystomops pustulosus (assembly GCF_040894005.1). Classification (NCBI taxonomy): domain Eukaryota; kingdom Metazoa; phylum Chordata; class Amphibia; order Anura; family Leptodactylidae; genus Engystomops; species Engystomops pustulosus. The sequence continues at coordinate 97,531,812 of NC_092419.1, forward strand.
TTGCTATGTGGACACTTTCCATTGTAATGAGGGAACCTTGTTGTTATGGGGCACTTTCCATTGTAATGAGGGCACCTTGTTGTTATGGGGCACCTTCCATTGTAATGAGGGCACCTTGTAGTTATGGGGGCACTTCCCATTGTAATGAGGGCACCTTGTTGTTATGGGGGCACTTTCCATTGTAATGAGGACACCTTGTTGTTATAGAGCACTTTCCATTGTAATGAGGGCACCTTGTTGTTATAGGGCACTTTCCATTGTAATGAGGGCACCTTGTTGTTATGGGGCACTTCCCATTGTAATGAGGGCACCTTGTTGTTATGGGGGCATTTTCCATTGTAATGAGGGCACCTTGTTGTTATGGGGGCACTTCCCATTGTAATGAGGACACCTTGTTGTTATGGGGGCACTTCCCATTGTAATGAGGGCACCTTGTTGTTATCTGACACTTTCCATTGTAATGAGGGCACCTTGTTGCTATGTGGACACTTTCCATTGTAATGAGGGCACCTTGTTGTTATGGGGCACTTTCCATTGTAATGAGGGCACCTTGTTGTTATGGGGCACCTTCCATTGTAATGAGGGCACCTTGTAGTTATGGGGGCACTTCCCATTGTAATGAGGGCACCTTGTTGTTATGGGGCACCTTCCATTGTAATGAGGGTACCTTGTTGTTATCTGGCACTTTCCATTGTAATGAGGGCACCTTGTTGTTATGTGGACACTTCCCATTGTAATGAGGGCACCTTGTTGTTATGCGGGCACTTTCCATTGTAATGAGGGCACCTTGTTGTTATGGGGCACTTCCCATTGTAATGAGGGCACCTTGTTGTTATGGGGGCACCTTCCATTGTAATGAGGGCACCTTGTTGTTATCTGGCACTTTCCATTGTAAGGAGGGCACCTTGTTGTTATGGGGGCACTTTCCATTGTTATGAGGGCACCTTGTTGTTATGGGGCACCTTCCATTGTAATGAGGGCACCTTGTTGTTATGTGGACACTTTCCATTGTAATGAGGGCACCTTGTTGTTATGGGGCACTTCCCATTGTAATGAGGGCACCTTGTTGTTATCTGGCACTTTCCATTGTAATGAGGGCACCTTGTTGTTATGGGGGCACTTTCCATTGTAATGAGGGCACCTTGTAGTTATGTGGACACTTTCCATTGTAATTAGGGCACCTTGTTGTTATGGGGGCACTTCCCATTGTAATGAGGGCACCTTGTTGTTATGGGGGCACTTTCCATTGTAATGAGGGCACCTTGTTGTTATGGGGGCACTTTCCATTGTAATGAGGGCACCTTGTTGTTATAGAGCACTTCCCATTGTAATGAGGGCACCTTGTTGTTATGGGGCACTTCCCATTGTAATGAGGGCACCTTGTTGTTATGGGGCACTTTCCATTGTAATGAGGGCACCTTGTTGTTATGGGGCACTTTCCATTGTAATGAGGGCACCTTGTTGTTATGGGGCACTTCCCATTGTAATGAGGGCACCTTGTTGTTATGGGGGCACTTCCCATTGTAATGAGGACACCTTGTTGTTATGGGGGCACTTCCCATTGTAATGAGGGCACCTTGTTGTTATGGGGGCACTTCCCATTGTAATGAGGGCACCTTGTTGTTATGGGGGCACTTCCCATTGTAATGAGGGCACCTTGTTGTTATCTGACACTTTCCATTGTAATGCGGACACCTTGTTGTTATCTGACACTTTCCATTGTAATGAGGGCACCTTGTTGTTATGTGGACACTTTCCATTGTAATGAGGGCACCTTGTTGTTATGGGGCACTTTCCATTGTAATGAGGGCACCTTGTTGTTATCTGACACTTTCCATTGTAATGCGGACACCTTGTTGTTATCTGACACTTTCCATTGTAATGAGGGCACCTTGTTGTTATGTGGACACTTTCCATTGTAATGAGGGCACCTTGTTGTTATGGGGCACTTTCCATTGTAATGAGGGCACCTTGTTGTTATGGGGCACTTCCCATTGTAATGAGGGCACCTTGTTGTTATGTGGACACTTTCCATTGTAATGAGGGCACCTTGTTGTTATGGGGCACTTTCCATTGTAATGAGGGCACCTTGTTGTTATGGGGCACCTTCCATTGTAATGAGGGCACCTTGTAGTTATGGGGGCACTTCCCATTGTAATGAGGGCACCTTGTTGTTATGGGGCACTTTCCATTGTAATGAGGGCACCTTGTTGTTATGGGGGCACTTTCCATTGTAATGAGGGCACCTTGTCGTTATGGGGGCACTTCCCATTGTAATGAGGACACCTTGTTGTTATGGGGGCACTTCCCATTGTAATGAGGGCACCTTGTTGTTATGGGGGCACTTCCCATTGTAATGAGGGCACCTTGTTGTTATCTGACACTTTCCATTGTAATGAGGGCACCTTGTTGCTATGTGGACACTTTCCATTGTAATGAGGGCACCTTGTTGTTATGGGGCACTTTCCATTGTAATGAGGGCACCTTGTTGTTATGGGGCACCTTCCATTGTAATGAGGGCACCTTGTAGTTATGGGGGCACTTCCCATTGTAATGAGGGCACCTTGTTGTTATGGGGGCACTTTCCATTGTAATGAGGGCACCTTGTTGTTATAGAGCACTTTCCATTGTAATGAGGGCACCTTGTTGTTATAGGGCACTTTCCATTGTAATGAGGGCACCTTGTTGTTATGGGGCACTTCCCATTGTAATGAGGGCACCTTGTTGTTATGGGGGCATTTTCCATTGTAATGAGGGCACCTTGTTGTTATGGGGGCACTTCCCATTGTAATGAGGACACCTTGTTGTTATGGGGGCACTTCCCATTGTAATGAGGGCACCTTGTTGTTATCTGACACTTTCCATTGTAATGAGGGCACCTTGTTGCTATGTGGACACTTTCCATTGTAATGAGGGCACCTTGTTGTTATGGGGCACTTTCCATTGTAATGAGGGCACCTTGTTGTTATGGGGGCACTTCCCATTGTAATGAGGGCACCTTGTTGTTATCTGACACTTTCCATTGTAATGAGGGCACCTTGTTGCTATGGGGCACTTTCCATTGTAATGAGGGCACCTTGTTGTTATGGGGCACCTTCCATTGTAATGAGGGCACCTTGTAGTTATGGGGGCACTTCCCATTGTAATGAGGGCACCTTGTTGTTATGGGGCACCTTCCATTGTAATGAGGGCACCTTGTTGTTATCTGGCACTTTCCATTGTAATGAGGGCACCTTGTTGTTATGGGGGCACTTCCCATTGTAATGAGGGCACCTTGTTGTTATGCGGGCACTTTCCATTGTAATGAGGGCACCTTGTTGTTATGGGGCACTTCCCATTGTAATGAGGGCACCTTGTTGTTATGGGGGCACCTTCCATTGTAATGAGGGCACCTTGTTGTTATCTGGCACTTTCCATTGTAAGGAGGGCACCTTGTTGTTATGGGGGCACTTTCCATTGTTATGAGGGCACCTTGTTGTTATGGGGCACCTTCCATTGTAATGAGGGCACCTTGTTGTTATGTGGACACTTTCCATTGTAATGAGGGCACCTTGTTGTTATGGGGCACTTCCCATTGTAATGAGGGCACCTTGTTGTTATCTGGCACTTTCCATTGTAATGAGGGCACCTTGTTGTTATGGGGGCACTTTCCATTGTAATGAGGGCACCTTGTAGTTATGTGGACACTTTCCATTGTAATTAGGGCACCTTGTTGTTATGGGGGCACTTCCCATTGTAATGAGGGCACCTTGTTGTTATGGGGGCACTTTCCATTGTAATGAGGGCACCTTGTTGTTATGGGGGCACTTTCCATTGTAATGAGGGCACCTTGTTGTTATGGGGGCACTTTCCATTGTAATGAGGGCACCTTGTTGTTATAGAGCACTTTCCATTGTAATGAGGGCACCTTGTTGTTATGGGGCACTTTCCATTGTAATGAGGGCACCTTGTTGTTATGGGGCACTTTCCATTGTAATGAGGGCACCTTGTTGTTATGGGGCACTTCCCATTGTAATGAGGGCACCTTGTTGTTATGGGGGCACTTCCCATTGTAATGAGGGCACCTTGTTGTTATGGGGGCACTTCCCATTGTAATGAGGGCACCTTGTTGTTATGGGGGCACTTCGCATTGTAATGAGGGCACCTTGTTGTTATGGGGGCACTTCCCATTGTAATGAGGGCACCTTGTTGTTATCTGACACTTTCCATTGTAATGAGGACACCTTGTTGTTATCTGACACTTTCCATTGTAATGAGGGCACCTTGTTGTTATGTGGACACTTTCCATCGTAATGAGGGCACCTTGTTGTTATGGGGCACTTTCCATTGTAATGAGGGCACCTTGTTGTTATGGGGCACCTTCCATTGTAATGAGGGCACCTTGTAGTTATGGGGGCACTTCCCATTGTAATGAGGGCACCTTGTTGTTATGGGGCACTTCCCATTGTAATGAGGGCACCTTGTAGTTATGGGGCACATATTTGGGGTTGAGGCAGCCATAACTCGGGGTACAGAGCTGCTTCTCCATGTGCTGCTCCTGCTGTCACTTATTGCTTGTACATAGAGATTTCCCTCCCATTACCAGATGCGGCCGCTCCTCCGCCTGTGCTCTCCTCATGTGACTGTACATCCTCTCAGCCAGCACTGAGCACATCCCTGGTGTCTGTCACTAGCCCCGCCTCCTCTCCCCTTCACGACACCTTCCTTTACGGCAGCGGCGGCCCGAGTCTTCCCTCACAGCATGTCCCGGCGCAGTAAGTCACTGTGGGCGGCAGGTTTGGACCTTGTCCCGGCCAGGACCGCCGCTCATTCTCATTACTGTGTTTCTCTCTGCAGAAAATCGAAAACCAGGGAAAGGAGGCGGCAAACAGCAGGTAAAACACAGCCCGGACATGTTAGGAGCTGGGGCGGAGTGAGGCATGCCGGGAGATGTAGTTCCTTCCGGCGCTTACTCCAGTGTTTAGACCTAAGCAGGAACTACAAATCCCAGCATGGTGATGGAAACACGTGCGAGCAGCTGAGTGGAAAAAACGTGGATGTGTGTGGTCGCTGTGGCTCATGTACTGCAGGAGTGGCAGGCAGTGGTGGCACTACATCTCCCAGCATGCCCTAACTTACTGCTGTCTTAAAGGGGAAGTCCTTTAGGTTTCAAGTTTTGGACGTTCATGTGTTAAAAGTGCATTACACAAATGCATTACAGAAAAAAAGTGTCTGCTGTGCAATTTTTTTCGCTAGTAGCTGTGACTCATTATTCATATGGCCTCGTTCACCCCGTTTATATTATGTTTGTATGAGTAGCAGGCAAAACACATGGTGCTTGTTACTTTAACAACAAGTGACACAACTCTACATCATAGTGCTGTCAGGGCATGTTCACACATGTGTTAACAAATGTAAACAGTAATTTAATTAGGCAAATCACCTCTCATCAGCCTTTGTAATGCGTTTCAAACGCAGGCCAAAACGCAACGTGTGAACGCGGCCTCAGGCCGGCGCCACACAGGGCGCTTTGTCTGCGCTTGCAAACGCAGACAAAGTCGCGCCCACCGGGGCGGGCCTCGGCCCGATCGCATCGGCGTTTCTATGGAAACGCCTGCGATCGTGAACGAGCCGCCGGTGTTTCGCGTTAAATTCACGCAAAACACCGGTGGCTCGTTCCCGATCGCAGGCGTTTCCATAGAAACGCCGATGCGATCGAGCCGAGGCCCGCACCGGTGGGCGCGACTTTGTTTGCGTTTGCAAGCACAGACAAAGCGCCCTGTGTGGCGCCGGCCTCAGGCCTTGTTCACGTGCAATGTGTGTGTTTCGTTTTGAAACACAAATGCAGCGAGGTTGGGGCTTGCCTGATGAGTCACGATCACAACCGTTTAGCGTGTAACCAATGCAAAACTTGTGGTGTTTTGGTTTCAAAACACAACGCAAATGCTGCATGTGAATGTGCTCTACAAGATGTGTGAAGAGGACTCGCAAGCCGATCCCTCTTCCTACATACCATCAAAGACTTTCGATCATTTCTGGCACTGATCACAGGTTGATATCTGTATAAATTCTGCTGGGATAGACACCCATGGCATTTATATACTGGCAGCTCGTGCACGTCGCCATATTGGCTCTGATCAACATCCCCTGTGGCGTCAGGCGCATGCGTTTTTAACCAGTTTTAATTAAGATAATTGGTAAAACCTGTCAAAAATGCATGCGTTTTCAAAAAATGCTGCTTAAGGGTGATGCCACACATGGCGTTTTGAACCCGTTTTTGGTCCGTTCTTAAGCAGTTCGTTAAAAACCGCATTCATTTTTTAAAACGCATCGATTTTTGACAGGTTTTACCAATTATCTTAATTAATGCATGCGATTTTTAACGGACTGCCTAAAAACTGACCAACAACGGGTTCAAAACGCCATGTGTGGCATCACCCTTAGTGAAAAAAAAAAAAAAGAAAAAGTTAAAAAGAAAAAACAATGTTTCGAATCACCCCTTTTGCCTGATCAAACAAAATATTAAGAAAATGATTGTTGCCAGAAGACACTAGGAAGTACAAAGTGTTTGCCCTCTGCACATGGTTTACTCCTTTGTAAAAGACAAGTTTTGTGGTCACTCTGGATCCCAGTAGTAGGACCATTGATGGTAAGCTCAGTCACTATTCTGTGTAGCTGCGGGTAGAACTGGGTCAGGCTTAATAAGAAGTTATAGTGAAGGTTTGATGAGAGGTGGAGTCACAGACCTGGGACATGGATTGGATTGTCACTTCTTCCTACACCTTAACTGTGGGGTTCCCCAGTGTTGGACCCCTCATATGCTATGTCGATAACTTATTCTACAATTCAAAATTTAGAAGTTCTACTACTGTGCACTGGATAAGGGATCTGTTCATTGAATATCAGGCCATGCTTGCAGTTCTCTCCTGCACTGTGGTTGGTCTGTAAAATTTGATCTTCGGATATGTAAACTCATATTCACTTGTCTCTTTAACGTTGTGTTATTTTCTCAGTTTTTCACAAATCTCTGGTTTGACAGGGGAACAATCTACTAAATACTGGGAAAAATGTCAAGAAAGATCCAGGAGTCCCCAACCTGTCACACTTCAAGGAGCAGGCCAAGCGTGAGGCTGAGCAGAAGAGAAAGAGGGTGAGTCTGAGGGGTCATTGTGGCTGATAACCTGATTTTTTTGGGCCTTTTCTAGCTAAAGTGGGTGATTCAGGGTGGATATGATTTTAAAGGATTTTATGAAAATTTGGCTCCTTTATTACATGTAATAATATTATGTGTAATATAGACACAAATCACGACCAACTGAGGGTAAGATGATCCACACTATGGCACTGCCAGTCCATTGCATATTAGCCTTATGTGCATCTACCATTAAAGGGGTTGTCCAGGATCAGGGGTTTTTATAATATAGATATACCGGGAGAAGTATAAAAATACTTCCCACGATATATACAGTGAATATTTCCATTCACTGACATTCAGTTCCTCTAAATGGTGAGCAATTAATAAGACTGCACATCTGTATGTACAAGTGTGTTCCATTCACTGACTGTCATAGGAGGTCTTGTCAGTGAGAAAAGATTGAAACACAAATTATGATGTTATATTTCACCCCGTTTCGGAGACCATACAATGTACATGATGGATTATCTTTCTTATCTGCAGGTGGAAGAGATGAGGGCGAAGCAGAAAGACGCCAGGGAGAAAGAGATGGCGAAGCGGAGAAACCTGGACACGTTCCAGAAGGATGTGCTGAGGCGGCAGCGCGAGTTTGAGCAGAAGGTCATTGACTTCAGGCCTTGTGGAGATATTACTTAGCAGCTGCTCCCATATTCATATCCCAAAATACAAATCCAACATACCCGATCCATTTTTGTAATAGTCTTGTAAGAATTAACTGGGTTTTGAGACGTAGGCAATCGCTGCTGATGGCCATATATAAAATGGATCTGCGGTATAGGGTATGAGTTGTAGAATAGTGGGGGATTGACTCCTGGGGTCTTGCTGCTAACAAGACAGGGTGCGTCCCACCTACCCGCTTAACACCGGTCTGCTACTAGGACTGCTGGATATAGTCTTATGCTTTCTATAGTAGCCCCATAGCGCTTAATAGAGCATCAGTGTGACCTGTGCTCCATACAGAACTAGGTACAAAGGACCGCTATTTCTGTGATCGCTTGGGGTCCTTGCAGTGGGATCCCAGCAACCATATACTTTTGCCTTGGTTAATTAAGTTGCTTTACTGATGACAGTGGTTGGTCCATTAAAAATGAATAGAGGGGTGGGGGGACTTCAAAGACTGGCTACAGTGCAGAGGATGTGATAATAATGGCATCATAGTGATATAGTTAATTATACACCGAACTGTAATCATGATCTACAGGGAAGCAGGGACTCCTTGCATCATATTTCACTATGATCCATTGAGTCCTGTGCTCTGCACTGTGGTTCTTTAAATTTTTTTTACGGTCCAACCATGGCTGTGCACATCCAGGTCGAAGGCAAAGTTTTTCTATGGACAAGGTTCATATGTCAGAGCCACCTGTCTCCAATAATATGAATTATTGGTCTCTGGGTTTTCAGATGATACGGTTTATTTTGAAGAGCTAAAAGCCGCGTGACTGATCCACTCTCGTCTTTATAACTTTTGTTGTTGTGAATATGACATGATGATGAATTGCAAACCTTTCCATGTGTGCAGGAGGCAGATCTGCGGAGCCTGGAGAAGCACGAGCAGCTGGAGAACGAGAACTCTAGGAAAGCCTATTACCGAGAATTTAAGAAGGTCAGTGTCTATCTGCTGAGCTGTATACAGGTATTACCCTGCAAATGCTGAGCCTGTTGTACCAGAGAGCTCCATTCACTGCAGTTCTGTTCAGCATTGCTAATACTGTAATGTAACATAGGAGTAAAATAAACTTTCTAAAGAAGCAATGCCGCCCTGTATCAGGTAACCACCTTACATCCTCTTCTATTGTGTCCTGCAGGTGGTGGAAGCGGCTGATGTTATCCTTGAAGTTCTCGATGCCAGGGATCCTCTGGGATGTCGCTGCCCACAGGTGGAGCAGGCAGTGGTACAGAGCGGCACCAGTAAAAAGCTAGTCTTGGTGCTCAACAAAATAGGTAGAGACACATCGTAACATATTCCACTATGTATGTGTTAGCTTGTCTACTGACCTGTTTCCTGTCAGTGAATGGAAACATTCTCATCTATATTCAGAGGCTTAGATACTCATGCTCGTTCAGGTGCAGTTGTATTTGGAATAAATGCTATTAGGAAGATTCACATTTACAAGTAGTATTCACATTTTATATATGATTTTTATGCATTCTATGACTGCAAAACGAAGTGTAGATTCTTAAGAGAAGTGTAACCTAGCTTTTATATTTCCACACCTGATTTTACCTTTTAAAATTGCTTATAAAAACCTGATCCTAACCTGCATGTGTGAATATAGCCATACTTGCACCAGGTTTCCTTATTACCTTAGTACAAAGAGCTCCACCGTGTGACCTTGTCTAGGTCAGGTTAGAACATTGCACTGTTAAGTGATAGAAGTTGCAGTGCAATGAGGTGTAACATTGCAGTCTCAAAAAATCTCCAGAGACTGAAGTTGCAGGCTGCAAAAAAAACACATTTATTCTGTACAATTTTTGGTATTATGTGTACCCATAGCAAGCCGGACATTATTTAAAATGCGCTACAAGATAAAATGCAGGGAAGTAAAATATCTTTTTATATTTCTTGTCAGATCTGGTGTCTAAACCCATAGTGGAGAAGTGGCTGAAGTACCTGCGCAATGAGTTCCCTACAGTGGCGTTCAAGGCTTCTACACAGCAGCAAAACAAGAACTTGGTACTGGCCTTTCTGTAAGGGGGGTTTCTTATTGATTCCCCCAAATATATTGGGGTTGTGCCAAGTATTATCACAAGATGAGGGATATCTTCATTGATGGGGGTCTGATAGATGGGATACCCACCAATCATAAGAACAGCTCTCTTATTAAGAGTTAATGTGAGTGCCAAAATACCCCAGCACTGTGCTCTACTACTGCATGGAGCGGCAGGACACATCAAAACTTGGTGCTTTGTTTGTTTGGTGACCACTGATATCAAGGGTCATTTCTTGTGATTGATGAGGGTCCCAAGCGTTGGTTATCCTTTATCCTGTGGATAGAGGATACTAGAGGACACCTTTAAAGGGTTACTTTGCCTGCCTTGTCTCCTCTGTGGTAAAATGATGGCAGACAATGCAGCGGCTCTGGTCAGTTGCTTTAATAATCGGACCCTCTTACGTGGCCGGTAAAATTGTTGAATAAACACTTTTTAAGATAAAATAATTACATAAATTGTAGTAAGTCGCATTTATAACATGTCATTTCTTTTCTGTACATTACAGCAACAGAGCAGAGTACCGGTGACACAGGCGTCGGAGGACCTGCTTAACTCCGGAGCTTGTATAGGAGCTGATTGTTTAATGAAACTTTTAGGAAACTACTGCAGAAACCAGGACATCAAGACGGCCATAACGGTTGGGGTTGTAGGTGCGTTGTGAGAAATGACATGTTGGACGAGCTAAAATACCGGGCCTTGCCTGCTACGGATCATCGTTGGATCCTGGGTTTTTTAGGATTATCACATACTTGATTTCATAGGTCGCGCTGGATGGGAGATATCATAGGAAGGTCTCAGGATGGGCACATACCTTTCTATGTGGATCAGCACTTACCCGCTTTCATAGGGGGTTCTTTGGATCAGCACTTATCGGCAATTAGGAGTTGTCAATAATTATGTATTATTGGTGTCTTTACGTTGATCTTCTTTGCTTGCCTTGAGGTTTTCCCAATGTGGGGAAGAGCAGTCTCATCAACAGCCTGAAGAGGGCGCGTGCATGCAATGTTGGCGCCACACCCGGAGTCACTAAGTAAGCCTAAAAAAAAATTACCATATGCCACAGAGTTTATAACAATTTGTAATTTTCAGTATTTTGTATTCCTTTTCTAAACCCAAACATGTTTTATAAACCAGATGTCTGCAGGAGGTTCACCTCGATAAACACATCAAACTTCTAGACTGTCCAGGTATCGTTATGGCGACATCTACTTCTGACGCCGCCATGATTTTACGTAACTGCGTGAAGATTGAGCAGTTGGTTGACCCGGTAGGACCGGTGGAGGCCATCCTGAGACGCTGCAATAAAGATCAGGTAAGTGATGTAGGATGTGTCAGATGTGGCCTTCAGGGCTGGAGTTTTTTGTAAAATCTTAACAGAGCAAATTGGCCTTCATTAAACAAGATTTTGGTTTTAACATCTTGACCAAGAACAATGATAGAAAATTTGGTTTGGGAAGTGAATGATAGAGAAATTTTTATATCACCCCTCAGATCTTGCAGCACTACAAGGTGACTGACTACAGAAATACTCTGGAGTTCCTGGCCATGTTGGCCAAGAGGCAGGGGAAGCTGAAGAAGGGAGGCTTGCCCGACCACGAGAAAGCCGCCAAGTCTGTTCTGACAGACTGGGTCAGGTATGCAAGTCTGTTGACTGATCTGTAATTTGACGTTTAATGTTCACTTGGTGATAAGTCTTCTGCAACTTGCCCAATGTGCAGCTCCAGACTGTACCAGTCCAGACTTTAAGTTTAGCAGCAGCTGCAGAGACGCATATTATACGAAGCATTGCCCAATTGGTGTGGACCAGGATCTCTAGTGGTGACTCTGCCATCATGTGTGTCATTGCTTCTCTCCTGTGCAGCGGTAGAATAAGTTACTTCACTCATCCTCCTGAGACGCACACGTTACCGACCCACATCAGCGCAGAGATTGTCACAGAGATGGGGAAGGCCTTTGATTTTGAAGCCTTGGAGATGGACAACAGTGAATCTTTGTCAAGTAAGTTACAAGTATTAGCTGTGTTATCTGTCATAGTACTACTATACGCTTCATCTATGTCCTTGCGTCTGTCTGCAGAAGTCCAGTCTGCTCCACAAGGGATTGCTATGGAGAGCTCAGATTTGACCAGTGGGACAGCACAAGAGGTAGAAGATACAGAATGGTTGCTTTCCAATGAGATTATAGAGGCACCACCTGGCGCAATGGATGTGGATGAAGACGATGAGGTATACAAAGGTTGTTTATATTATTTTTGTATTGCCGATCAGTTACAAGAACATGAATGAAGCCGAACTGTTATAGCAGACGCAGAAGGAGGGCAAGTTTGGTACAAATCTCTTTTTCTATCTTGATGGTAGAGAGTCCTTCAGCTCTGCTTGTCTAAAGATGCATGCACGCATTAGTATCGCATAGTGTATTGATGGCCATGTGGTTCTGATGTATTTTATAGTTTGGGCCTATGACTGTCGAAATCAAAACGGCTAAAAGCAAAGGCCAGGAAGAACCAGAGCGAGTCCCCAAAGCTCCCAGCTTGAAGGAAATTCTATCAGTGGATCCACTGCAACAAGGACATGCGCTCCAGGCGGCCAGAAAGAGGAGGAAAAAGCTGCAGAAGAGAGCGGGTGAGTGTCTAGTCCGTATGGCCCTTCTTATGATAAATGGGTACAGTACTGTTCCAGACCCAGTGCAGCTGAACTGAACACAGCATGTCAGATCAGCTCAGCTGTACCAAGTGTGGGTTGATAAACCTGCCCAACACTTGGACCATACGTGCTTAGAGCCAGCAGCAAATGATGTCCTTGACGCTGTGAGCCCACCATATAATTCACTTAGGATCATGTACTAACTATGCTCATGCCCCCTCTTTATGTGAATACACTTGAACGTTGAAACCCGAATCTAGCAGAATTATAGCCAGCAATAGATATTGGTCAACATGGTAATAAATATGAAGCCAGACACTGAACCTTCACTTCTCTTTCAGATAAAATCGCCACCAAGCTGTCGGACACATTAACACAAGCCATGAATTTTGGATTTGGTGATGACTGAATGTCTCCAGGGACTAATCCAGTGACATGGACACATTAAAGGGATATTCCAATCGTAACATCCTTTGCCTCATGTGGGTGAATTGCAAAAACAGGGAAAATTTTTGCCATTTATCTGGAGAAGTGTTGCACATCCGGACCATTTGGCCGTTATGGGAATTCCCTTTAAAAGATTGAACTTTGACTTCTGACTCTTGGATTATCTGCTGTCAACTATTTATGATGTCATTAAAACCATCTAACTTTGTCATTATGTGTACAATCAATGTATGGAGGGGGGGGGGGGGGGGGGAGGAGACTCCTGACTGGCACCTGGAAAGATGATCAGGTATGTGGCGTTACTTGGGAAATAAGGGCCAACACACAGAATCACCGTTGCAGCAATCATCACTGTATAATGAATGAATTATTCATCCCCCATCTAGTCCGTGTTGCAGCACATGACCCTGTTCACACTTGGATGCTGCTGCCAATGGCATAACTAGATTCCTCAGGGCAAAATTTATTAGAGGACTCCTCTCCCATTATACCCAAAATAACTCAAGTCTCCCTTTTAGCAGCAGATTACTGGGCTTTCCAAGTTTGCTATATCTAATATATATATTCCAGTTGCTCCTGTTTTTGGCAGGAACAACTGGAATATGCCCCTGCAAATGGAGGAAGACATCCTCCGCCAGCAAGGCTATGAAAGTATTGCTCTGCTGCAGGCTAGGATTTACATAACCTCATCTGTATATGACTATTACAGATAAGTCATATGTACAGTATAAAAGACATATGTATTATACACACATGCTTAATGTAGACATTTACACACATATGTATAATATACATCCTTACTGCATTCATTTTTTGCATTACAGCCAACCTCTAGTTTTAGACTTGTGTATATATTGTGCTTGTAGTCAGACACCCTGAAATGGAGGGTAACAGGAAGCTCTGGCACACCGCTCAGGTTGTGTGCAGTGTGACTGAGCAGATGGTTTTACTCCCTATCCTGCTGAGGCTTTTCCTCTGACACGGCACACAGGCTAGGTACAGGACAGGAGTAGTGACTGCCATTGCCTGCACCTGGTTGTGTGCTGCATCTACTGCGCCGTGACACTGTCTACTCTCTGCAGATAGAACAGGTTCTGCCCTGAGGGGTGCACTGATACTATTATACTGTAAGGGCCGCTGGCCCTCTCCCTGTGGGCCTGGACCTGTGACAGTGATAGTGCATAGTTCCATGTGCCATAGTGCAAGTACTTTAACACGCACAAAGGAATTTCTTCTCTAAACAGGTGAACCTGATCATGAGAGCTGCCAAACTGTCCTGGGACACACAAGTACAAGGAAGAATTTATCATGTGCCCCTTCCTTAGGTAGGTTAAGACCACCTGATGTATCCCACTGGCAGCCAGGATCAGTTTTGAGTAAAAACCTGTGAAAGTTAACAGCAAGTGCATCTCCCCCTTCACAGCCACTTGGCGTGGAGATGGCGTGGAGGGGGCATTTGCGATAATATCAGGACTTGTACACCAAAGTAAGTGGTCTAGAAGTACTGATAAATGTCCCCCATGTGTAGAACGTCTTCCTCTGTCGTTTTCTCTTACAATCACTTCAATGAAGGCAAAATACAAGCTAGAAAAATACATTTATTCAATATAAAAATTAAAATGTGCAATTGTCTTATACACTGGATGCAACACACACTTTAAGCAAAGAATGGGAATCGGATGGATCTCCGGTTACAACCCAGACCTCGAATTGTTAATGGACGCCCCACTGCGTAGGTTATAACGTGGAGTCTGAAGGAAAGAAATTAGAGGAAATATAGTAAGTACTCGGTCATCTGATACAGAGCTCCAAATCTCGGCTGCAGACCCAATCTGCCTGTCTAGTTAAGCTCCATTTTGTGATTAATTACATTGAGTTTTGTTGTATTTACTTATTTATAGCATTATGGGTTCGTGTAGCAGGTGTTCATATTCCCAGAATACCCCTTTAAATGATCCCTCTGTGCTTAGAAATGCTGTGTGCTGACAATGTGCTTAGAGTATCAGGGTCCAGGTTGATCTACACTTTTTTTTAGCTTCTGAACATTTTACTAGTATCAGAGAGAAATAGACATGAAACAGATCAGAGATTATGAGATCCAGGGGAAGGATATAAAACACAATGACAATCTCAGCTCTGCAACACAAAGAGTCAGCTCTACTATATTTTTTGTTAACAGTGAATTAGAGTGTGTTATTTTGTTATCCTGAGTATATTTAAACGGGTATTCCCATAAAGACAAGATTCTTAAGTCGGAAACTATATGCCTCCCTCCCAGCTATAGATCTTATCTGTCTGTAGCTGGTCTTGTAATGCAGAGGGGAGGGACAGGAGGCAGAGAGCACTGCAGTGTGCAGATAAGAGAAGCTATTTATGAGAAGAATTCGACCATAGTCAGAAGATTTATATTCAGGGCAACCAAAATTGTAAAACACCAGGACTAATAGAGACAGGTAGGTATTATACCTGTGAAATGCTGCATTTTTGTTAACAGTGAATTAGAGTGTGTTATTTTGTTATCCTGAGTATATTTAAAGGGTTATTCCCATGAAGACAAGATTCTTAAGTCGGAAACTAGACCAACTAATAGCTTAAGTACAACTCTACAGGCACAAACCTCTTCAGATTAATCATTCTGCACTGGTCTATGCAGCAACACTTTCATAAATCTCCTGCAATGAGTGAAGTGATACAATTCTGGCTACCTGCAGCCACCACTTGGGGGGAGCTAAATGTATGTATGTGCATTTATACATTAAACATAGCCTTTACTTAGCTCCCTCTAGTGGCAATTAATTAATAATGGGAAGCAGATTATTTGGTGCTCGGGAAATGAACACATTCTGTCCACTATGAAGAGATATTACAGTATTCTGGCTGGTTGAAGGTACCTCAGCGCTTCCGGATGCAAGTAGCCACATTTTATAGTGCAAATAATGCTGAAAATACAATGATGCTCAATGATAAGATGACACTAGATACACTCACCACTGGCTCGGTGACTGGGATATTATATACCGCTGGCTCCGAGGGTCTGGAGCTCCTTCTGCGGCTTGCACTGCGTGACCGAGAGCGGGCTCTTCTCCTAGGAGTACTTGTAACTTGTGCTTTTGAAGATAGAAGAGACATAATTGGGGGATTTGAGAATTCAATTTTACAGCACAGGACCTTCATAACTCTGCACCAGAGTCTTGTACACAAAACAGTGCAATATTTTATAAAACTATTCCATTTATGACCATTTTATTGCTCCTCCATTAGGCAACTCTGTCAAGTCAACAAGTTCTCATTTGTTCACACTGGACTCATAGGTTGTATCCACCTAAATCTATCAGCTATGACAATATGAACAGTTCAGCCTCACCAAGTTGCACACTGTACACAGAGTCCCTCAGGCTCTCGCTATCCATAACGTCCTGCATGAATGATGGATCAGGAATCCCCGAATCTCCAAATATCAAGTCTTCCTTCAGAAATTTCTCTTGGAAGTTCTCTGGTTTGTTGAGCAGTTTTTCTACAGAGAAGATCAGAGATGAGAAAGTGAACGTTCTTGTAATAAAGTCCTCTATTAGGTCACTATAAAGAGAATAAAATGGGCTCCATTAGCATTTTGGGAGAGCTGTGTACATTGCCTAGTATCCAGTATCAGGGGCGTAACTACAGTGGTATTGGCTTCTATGGGGCCTGCAGTGTCAGGGGGTCCCGGCCTCCAGCCTGATGTGCACCATAATATACAGATGACGACATTTATCAGATAATATGGATTCAACCTGCTTCCCGTATAATGCTCTGCAGCTCGGCTTTAGTCTCCTGAAGGCCATGGAGCACCTCCAAGCTTTGCCTCTGGACATCTCGATGTGTTAGAGAGACATAAAGAAGAACCAGCAATCCTAGGGAAATAGAGATCTTTCTTGCCATCCCGATCCAAAAGGTCACACTCTCCTAAGGAGACAAATCAGATACATTCAGTAAAACTTAGATTTTTTTGGTTTAACAAGACGACCTTCCACCAATATCCTCGAACCTTTGATGATTCCGGCACAGATGGAATTTTCTCTCTAGCCCCAACCGTTCCAGAGTAATCAGGGCTTGGTTGTGGTGTCCGTTTCAGCAAAGGACCACCCACCTGACAGAGTAGACTAATTTGCATATTAGTTGGTAAAAATAATATCCATGATAACTCAGCAATGGAAGGCGCTAGAAAAAAAAATTCCAACTACACGTGGATCATTAGAGCAGAGCCCAATTACAGACATAAGTAACTGGTGTTAAAACTAACAAAAAAACGTTCCATTACCGTCTGATCATAGGTCGGCTGAGAGCCTCCCAGGATATATGCGCAGATCATTCTCTCTGTGTAGATATTTGCAGCCACCAGACCAAACAGAACCAACCTGTGGATAGAGGTCAAATCCAGATTTACCACTCTGCCAGCCCATAGATGGTGGCAGTGCCTCAGGGGCTCCCCATTACCTGGCACCCGCTGTACGTTGAGTGGAGGTCACCAGGAATACAGCACCACAGCCCATCAGGTTGTACAGGAAGGAGTAGAGGGTGTTGGATTCTCCCACCACAAACTGGTGCAGATAGGTGATCCTGTTGAAGATTTCGGAGAAGAGCAGGCGCTGCTCACTGGCCGACTGCTGCATTTCTTCAAAGGCTTGTCTGACACCTAGAATCCAGAAGATTGGTCAGCACTGGAGACATCCTAAACTGCAGTGACCAAATCATTAAACTAGAATCCATAGGACTGATTTTTACACCCAAAGGTGCGACCATAAAAGAACAGCCAGGACCACAAGGTGGCGCTGTCTACAATAGGGCTTACTAAATCTATGATTGCCCCCTCTAGTGGTGACAAAAACAAGTGTCAATTTCACCATTTCCCTAAGTGATGAAGGTAAAGTACAGACCCATTGTGGACTCCTGGAGGGTCTTCTTCAGCAGGTGGCCATTGCGCAGGATCTCCTCCTGTGACTGGAGGGTGGCATTCTGGGCTTGCATCATCTCTTCCGCCATCAGGTTGGTGGCTTCCAGTTGCTTGGCCACGCTGTCAGAATTCACAGTCAGCCTTCAGGGAATGAGAATATCAAAGTGAGGGGATGGATTTAAAGGGGATGACTGGAGGTTGAAAAACATGTCTGCTTTCTTCCAGATCCACTCTTGACCATGACCTGTGCTGGTACTGCAGCTCAGCCATATAGAAATAAATGGGGCTTATTTGCAATACCACATGATTACTCATGGTCAGGAGAGAAGCTGTTTTTTGGAAGGAGGCAGCCATGTTTTTTAATATCTGGACAACCCCCTTAAAAAGCCAAAGACAACCAGATTAGATCATATGGTTTTCCTCCTCCAAGAAAGAGCGCCACTGTTGACCATAGGCCAAGTTGGTATTGTAGGTCTGAAACACAAGCCACAGTCTTTTGGCAAACCCAGTGACACTCCATCAATGTAAAACGAAACATTTTGTAACTTTCCCATATTCCTTGAATTTATCGCCACACATTTATCTCTGCTTGCTGTCGGTGAATATAAGCATTGCTGTTGGGTCTAGACCAGTGGTGGCGAACATTTGGCACAGGTGCCAGAGGTGGCACTCAGAGCCCTCTCTATGGGCACCTGTGCCATCACCCCACCGCAGATTCCGCCAGACAGGACTCAAGGCCTTTTTTTCCTTCTTTCTACTGTATTGGTGTCCTCAGGTGCCTATACAATTTAAACCTGTGACAGAGCAGGGAGTAATAAGTTACTGTTTAAATTGTCTTTGCAAAAAATATGTGGTTTTTGGATGTAGTTTGGGCACTCGGCATCTAAAAAGGTTTGCCATCACTGGTCTAGAATAAGACAGCCCTTCCCAATCATATCCAATTGATAAGCTCATTCCAGGAGATACAGGGATTGTTTCTTTTTCTTGTCAGCTAGCAGATATATATTATAATATCATAGTTTTAGATGCTAGCCATGTTATATTGTGAGCTCTACGGCAAATAGGAGTCGATTTTCTAAACTTTATGATGCAGACCACGCACTTTATTGACAATTTTGGAAAAGGAAAACTTTGAAAAAGTCACAAAACTTGGAGAAGCCCACAAGATGGCGCTGCATATCTGGCCAATATACCGGATGCCCTCCTGAGATAACACACTGTAATGCACCATAGTCGTTGCCAGATGTGTGCAGTGAAATGCCAGGGGCCTTGTATATAACTGAAGATGCGGTACAATCTATACACTGCCATACAGAACCCACAATAGTAGGTCAAACACCACGTCAGCCACCTGGACCCACCTGAGGATGATGTCCTGGGTCTTCTCCTGCCACAGCTCATTCTGCAGGTAATAGCAGATGCTATGTGCATGTGTGAAGAATTCTGTGTATGCATTAAACGCCACCGTGTCCATGCCATGTGTGCACTGCCGCACCGTGCTCCGCTCCGTACACACTGGGAAGTCTCGGCCTGATCTGTACAGGATAGCCCATATAAAAGTTCACATATACTAAAAATATTCTCAAAACAGCGCCACCATTGACATCTGGCTGCGTCTGGTATTGCAGATCAGTCCCATTCTGGTTACCACCAGTCAATACCAGTCTCGTAAATCATTTGGATATGAAAACTGACCTCTCCAGGTGGCAGTGGGTGAAGGCCAGGGCTATCCTGCTCTGCTCCTCCTCATTGAGCTGCTTGCACCCCACATCCACCCTCAGCAGAGCTTTCCTCCAGCAGTCTCCATAGCGAGGATGTTGAGCGAAGTTCTGCAGCAGCTGTAACTGGTTCCTCCCCTTTTCTATCTCACTGGGGTCAGATCTAGCGCGCCACAGACAGACGGCGGATAGTAGCAGGAAGGGGTAATGGATGGCCATGGATTCCCAGGGGGCTACTAAAAAGATGGGAGCAATGGTTACAGACTCTATGCCTATAGTGATGGTAGCCATGGATAACCAGGGTGGAGCTCACTGAACCCCTACCTACTGCCATCAATAGGCAATCCGTTTTTGACAGGTTTTCCCAATTATCTTAATTAAAACCAGTCAAAAACGGATGAGGTTTTCAAAAAACGCATTCTGTTTTTTTTAACGCATGTGTTTAATGGACTGCTTAAAAACAGCCTAAGACGGTGTTCACACATTGCGTTGAGAATGCAATAACAAACACAATGAATGGATGTAGCCTGAGGCTCTGTTCACATGTTGCACTTGAATTGCATTTCGAGACGCACTTCAAACGCAATAGGGAGGGGCTTGACCCGATTACACATACGTTTCCACTGAAATGCACCTGAACAAGCACTTTGGGGGTCATCGGTTGCCTGATTTATCTTAAAAAATCCAAAATATGGATATCCAGATGTGCGCAATCACAGTAAAAAGTCTAAATTCCTGACCATAGGAATGTGCGGTCATGAAGATGTAGCCAGGACCTACCTTAATAGCAGAAACCGGCTTATCAGACGCCCTGTGCCGCTGCCCACAACATAAACCAACAATGGCGATAAATGCCCCCAATAGCAGTATATTATTACCTCCTCTGTACTGATCCACTTGTACCAGAACAAGCACCTGCTCCCAGCACATCAATTAATACATGTGTAGCTCCACCTAGCAAGGAGATGAACCTGATTGGCTCATCCGCGCACATGGAAGCATCACAATGGAAGGCGGATAGTTAAAGAATGAGACAAAGATTAGAAAATGGGTTGTCATTTTTTTTTCTCCTAAGGCTGCGTTCACACGTTCAGTTTTTTCGATGCAGTTTTTAGAAGCTAAAAAACAAGTGTCATCTCATTGAGAGCTGCTGCTGCTCCTCTTTTTTTAACTCCACTCCTGGTTTGATCAACAAAAACTGCACCCGAAAAACGGAACGTTTGCAGAACGTTTGAACGCACCCTAGAAAGCTACTTTACTGCAGTTCTGGATTCCATTCATGAACCAGGGGGATCAGGATGAACAGTGCTATATTGCGGCTATTGGGAAGGTTTTGTAGCCTCTCTTAGCAGTCCTGCCCTTTGTGGCTCTTCTTCCAAGAATGAAACGGTAAAATGTGTCCCCCCCCCCCCCCCCTCCCCCTCATCCATAATGGCCGCCTACCCCAGAGAATACCGCGCTGTGCGGTGCTGCATTTTTCCCATTTTTCGGCATACTGACCCCATTGTAGGGTGTTTATGTATTTTTGGGCCCCAGTGGCCGACACTCACACAGCCATCAATGATTTCTCTGTTCTCTGAAGAGGTTTAAGAGACGCAGAATGGAGCTTAGTGTTTATACGGAGAACGTCTGCTCAGCTCCGGGGATCCTCAGGTTACAATGCAGGAAGCCGACACGTTCCCAGTACTTGGGGGGGTGGGGGTGGGGGGTGTACGGATCACAAGGGGTTACAGTCGGGGTAATAGGGAGCTGCATCACATTCATACATAGCAAAGGTCTAGGGGACGTATTCACACAGCGAGGTCAAAATTACAACCTAGAGCGTCTCTCACGCTGGAGGACTCATTGTGACCATTGTTTTCTGACTATTTAATTGGAAAGGTGTAATTCTTCATTTCACCTGTGGAGGCGCTGCACAGAATGTGAGCATTTTCATCTATGTTTCCTCATAACAACTGATCACTGGATGGGAACTTACTAAGAAGTTTGGTGGAAAAGTAAAATGTCAAAAAGTATGTCTGCAGGGGGGGGGGTCTTGTTCACAGAGAAGACCAAATTAAGCCATTAGTGGACTTCATTATCAGATGCTAGACTCCATAACTACTCATACTGGTACCCATGCTCTGTACACCAAGCAATCAAGTCAACACTCATTATATACCCCTCTATTTACACAGGGATTTGTGAATTGTATTCTTGTGGCTGCCTCCAGTCACCACTAGGGGGAGCTCACTGCAGGAGAACGTATACAACTCCATACATGTATACAACTGTACATGTCTATGTGATCTCCCCCTAGTGGTGTCAAGGACGTAGTTGCCCCTAATATATACAATCATTTTCTATCTTTTACCCATAAACAAATAATTCCATATAATTTGTCAATCAGATTTCTGTTTTAATAACCCTTTGTGAATGGCAGATTCCTTTCTGATAAGGCACATATGTAATGTTTAGAGTGTTATGGATTTTTTGTTTAAATATTTAAAATTATGTAGCATTTTTTGGAAATGATCATTGTAGTACAGACAAGGTGTAATTCCTCTTGGGACCAGCAGGTGTCACTGTTGCTACTCCAGATCCTGTATAATAAGTTGCACAGCACTGACTCGATCATCATACATCACTGTAGTCAGTTTATTGACCTGTATTGGGGGGTCAGGGGGGTGAAGGGGGTCAGGAAATTTTATTGTACAACAAAAACATTCTCAACAAGACAAGAAGAACTCTTATTAACCTGTTCATGACATTTGCTGCTACTGTACAAGGCGTTGGACTAGCGCCCCTTAGTAAATAGCGACTAATCTGCTACAACTCGACCAATGTGGACCTAATGGAACAGTGTATACGATGATCACATATAAGTGTTAAACGAGGAGTATCTAAAACCTTTGTAACAGCGCCACTCGTGTACGCAGGCTGTGTCTAGTACTGCATTGAACTTAAAGGGGACCTACCACCACGATTCTACCTCTAAAGGTAGAACGGGTGGTAGGTGGATGAATGGGACGTAAGGATAGACCTTTTTGGGCTAATCCTTACGTCCCGGCTATCCTTTTGTAAACTTTAATCAGTTGATATGTTAATTTAATTAAGCGGCTACTGGGGCGTGGAGTAGCCGGACATGAGGCTACTAGTCGCGGCTACTCCACGCCCCAGTAGCCTTGTTCCTCCGCCTACCATGTAATCTTCGGCGCGCAGAACCTCGTAGCTGCGCGTCCTCGTCCGAGCACCCGGCGTCTGCGCATGCGCAGTAGCGCCGGCCTCGGAGCTACAGCAGGATATTCGCACGAGGGCGCGCAGCTACGAGGAGCTGCGCGCCGAAGATTACCCGGTAGGCGGAGAAACAAGGCTACTGGGGCGTGGAGTAGCCGCGACTAGTAGCCTCATGTCCGGCTACTGCACGCCCCAGTAGCCGCTTAATTAAATTAACATATCAACTGATTAAAGTTTACAAAAGGATAGCCGGGACGTAAGGATTAGCCCAAAAAGGGCTATCCTTACGTCCCATTCATCCACCTACCACCCGTTCTACCTTTATAGGTAGAATCGTGGTGGTAGGTCCCCTTTAATGAAACTGAGCTGCAATACCAGACACACCCTATGGACAGGGGTGGCGCTATTTCTAGATACAGATTCTTCTTTACTATATACAGGGAAGAAAATTGGACAAAATAGAAACATTTTGCACATATAATATGGCCAGAGTTCCCCTTTAAAGTGTTCCCAATTTCATCCCATGTTACAGGAATACAGCAATGTCAGGGCCTGCTGGGAGTTGTAGTTTCTGCCCCTGTTAAGTGACTGCTAGTGTGTTATACAGACCCTCAATTATTCTCATTTCTTCTTTACATTTTATACATATAAGTGTCGTACAGGTTTGCAAATGCACGGCCGGATGCTTAAGAAACAGCGCCACACTAGTCAACAGGTCGTATCTGGTACTGCACGGAAACTTTATAAAAGGGAATTTAGCTGAGCTGCAATACCACACTCTGCCTATGGACAAGTGTGGCGCTGTTGTGTGTTTCAATACCTGTACAACCACTTTAATAAACATTTCTGTCATATAAATATACAAAGACATAATCTTGTTATTATACAAATCTAATCCCGATGGGTCGACGCCAGTCCTGTCCTGTATGACCATTCCATGGCACTTCTGTTCTTGAGATAAGTGCCGTGTCACCGGAGTTTCTGGATTATCGGACGCTAGATTAGAGCAATGTGACTGTATGTAAAGATGTAGCAGAGCTGAGTTTGTCAGTGCGGCACAGATTAATAGTTTTATAACTAGGTGAGTAGTCTACAGCGCACTGAATGCAGCAATCTCAGCTCTGCTACATCTATACGTCCCCCGCTGGAGGTATCACATCTCCTGGAGGTCTGACACCACATAGGAGAGGTAGTTTCCATCTAGGATCTTCTCCACGTCTGTGTGTTTCACCAGCCAACACTTGGACATGTGCGTCTGCGCCGTCGAGTCCTTCAAGGACTTTACCACTAGAGTTGCTGGCGCTGTGTGGTTTCCTCTTCGCAGGGATCCGGAGAGGGTCACATCATTGCCCTGTTTTTGGTCGGTGACCTCTATGACAGCGTTTTGAAATTGTCCTGAAATAGTAAAAATATATATATATATAGCCATGTAAACTCTGATATAATATAGGGAATGATGTCTTACTGCTGGGATCCCCATTGATCATGGAAATGGGGGTCCCTTGTACCCATGGGGCCTGATGCTGCCCTAATACACTTCACATTTGTAGTTCAGCCCCACACAAATAGATGGAACTGGGCTGCAATACTGAGCACAACCACTATTAAACGTGTGGTGCTGTGCTTGGTAATAAGTGAAGATGTCACAGCACTCGACCAAATGCTGAAGTCTCCAGAGTCGATCAATGGAGGGAGAAGATGGTGATCTTAAAGGGCATCTACCACCAGGATGAAGGATTGTATGCAAATGATCC
This sequence comes from Engystomops pustulosus, assembly GCF_040894005.1. Taxonomy (NCBI): domain Eukaryota; kingdom Metazoa; phylum Chordata; class Amphibia; order Anura; family Leptodactylidae; genus Engystomops; species Engystomops pustulosus. The sequence continues at coordinate 97,556,405 of NC_092419.1, forward strand.
TGGGGGGCTCCAAGCTCCATAGGTGTTAATGGAGCCCGGAGCCTGTCAGGGTAATTTGCATACCGTCTTTCATCCTCGTGGTAGATGTCCTTTAAGGGCTCATTCACACAGCAAAATTCTGGCCAATCACGACCACAATAGAAGTCTATGGCTACCGGTCACATCGGGCGGCCGTGCCACAAAATATAGGGCATGTCCTATATTTTGGCAGATCTGCCTATGGAGGGAGGAGGGGTTAAGAGCGCTCACCCCTCCTCTCCCTGCCCTGTGCTCACCCGGGATCGGGCGAGTACACAGCCGTCTGAGGCATCACTATGCAGTTTGGGGTTAGCGTTAAACCATCTGCTTCTGTAAGAAACCAGTCCAGGGGGTTCACTTACTTTTTTAGTGAATATGTGTGCTCTTACCTAGCAGACCTCCGGAGCTGGTGGACAAGCCATCACCTCTGACTATGTAAAATCCCAGGTGGTTCATCTGCAGGTAGGTCGGATGCTGGTAGCGATGAAACAGGAGCAGCAGCTCCACGTTGCGGCCGATCCACACGGTGATGTTGGCAGAGGGTGAGATCTTGATGGTCAGCCTGGGCTTCCTCAGGAGGGCCGGCCGGGTCACAGGGAGAACCATCACTTTTTCTCCCTTCAGCGTCACAGTCTCCAGAGAGACGTTCACTACGTAATTGAATCGCGGTTGGTTAATGGTGATGGTAATGACATCTAGGTAAGTCCGCAGACGGTTCTCATGGCCGATTCTCGGTGGGGCCTTCATCAAATGTCCATTTACAGTGATACCTGGAGGAAAGATACTGTAATATATCACTGAGGGTATTTTTTCAATAATAGTCTGGGGCTGCAATTCTGGTGATATGTATGCTGAGAACTACTGTATGTCCCCGGGTTATGTGCAAGATAAGTTCTGTAGTTTTGCTCTTAAAGGAAACCTACCTTTTGATTTGATGCATTATGAAGCAAACAAACCTTGAGAATGCTGCAGCTACACTGATGCAGGATCATATCTTGGTTAATAACATTATGATAATGAAGCTCTGTCACTTCTATGACTGGTTCAAGGCTTGTCCTAGCACCTGAGTTATTCTCTGCAGGAGAGGATGATGTAATCTCCGGGTTGTGCCTGAAGGCAGAATAATCAATTGCTGCACCGTCCCCGAGCTGCTGTGTCTGAGTGATCCAGCTCAAGTTGATTAGTCATGTCTTGACTAACCTCCATGTCTAATGAAAAGCTCTGTGTTTATGTAGGCAGCCAGCCTGACCCAGCTTTCCAAAGGTCCTAAATGTTATATAAATGTTATATTCGATTTTTGATCTCTCTAGTCATGGTTCTCCAATGCTGTATCTTGGTTTATTATCTGATCTGTCTCTTGTACAGTCTGATGAATTTGTGAGGACATCTATGATGGTCATCTCTCACCAGGAGAACGTCTAATCTGTTATTGGTGGCCACTCACAATGTTCTTCACCGTGAATGAGGTCATTACACTGCAGGAACTTGGTCAAACCATAAAGGACACAGTGGACCTGATCCCGATGATGGTGTACCATGTATGTCACATACCTGTCGCCCGATCTGAAAGGAGCTTCAGGATGTCTCCTGGTCGTCCATCCAAAGTGAAGCACAACTTCTCCCGGATCTGAGGCAAGTTGACCACAAAGTGAGGGTCACCATCCACTGCGACAACACAAGGAATTTGTCAGTCAACTGTCAATTTTTGTAGATTATGTCCTATGGACACTGTCACAACTTCATGGATGGGAAGAGGCCACGCATAAAATCTGTGATCTGATATTAGTGACAAAATGCTGGGAATTTGTAATAAAATATATAAGAATTTATTAGAAGTTCTCACCGGAAGACATGAAAGTCTGAAGTCCTGGCACTCCACGGGAGGTAACTCAGACATAGAAGGAAAAAATACAACATAAAGAACTGAGAAAGATAATTTTACACCTTATTATACGGTTGGAACCAAACTGCAATACCAGACATGGCCTATACACAATAGTGGCGCTGTTACTACATTGCAACTTATTTTTCTAGACTAGTACCCTGACTCTAATCTAGGGCTGACCATGGACTATATATGAACTACACATATACCATAGTGCCTCCTATTGTACGGTTTAGGAACTGTACAAAATTATTAAATAGAAATTTTGCATGCTACTTAATGTAGGCATCATATAGCCACCGTATGGCGGCATTACTATGTGTACATACATATATTATATATAGTATGATACCCTATGAAAGCAGCCCCCACTTGTTTGCCTAAGGGTCTTCATAGATTTAGGAGCCTGTAACACCATAGAGCAGTCAACTTGCTATTTTATCCTCATTATTAAGCCTCAAGACCCAACTCCTGAAGAAGTGACGATATTGAAACCCCATGGACTCCAGTACTCACCAACATAGTCCATATCTGGTCCATCTATTAAGTCTTCCAGGTCAAAGTCCAACTCTATTTCCTCTATGTTTGAGCCTTCATACAGACCCCCTGCAAAATTAAGACGCCATATTTAAGTCTCACTCGTGGCGGCTTCTCTGCTGCGAATAAGTTACAACACTATTATGTACATGTATGATATTCATTAGATTCCTTGTGGTCTTGGTGCATGATCTAGATACCTTATCCGAAAAAAGCTTTGAAATCTCAGAAACCCTAGATAAACTGTGCTGCAATACCAGGCACTGCCTGAAGACAAAGGTGGCACTATTCATAGGAGAAAAAAAAACTGGACCCTTTCCTTAGTCTCTGACTGAAGATACGTGTTTACGGGCTCTTGAAGGTGGCAAAACTTTTGGAGGATTTTTGTGCTACAGAATGTATTTAGCTAGGAATAGGCACCACGTGCAAATACGCAGAACCATCTTGTGGTTTGCAAATTAGCGCTTAGGATGTTCATATAATATGCGCTACCTCCATGCTCTGACAGTTGTTTGTTTCTTTTGCAGGTGGGCATGCTCCAATAATCTGCTCCTCTGTGCCAATGATGCCCTGAGATCCTCCTGCGGGCGCCAGTGTTTACCTCTTCTTTCATGACCACTAGGATGGGTTTGGGCAGAGTCCACTCTAAAGGGACATTCATCAGATGTGATCTCCATCAACATCTGCACATAATTTTAAATATTCTTTATTAATCCTCACACTGCTGTGCTCTTAGCTCTGCATAGAAATACTCCACATCCCTTTACTTTTGCTATTGCTGACTGCTGTAGTATTCAACCAGAAGCCTACAACTGCTGTTACTCACACCAGTGGGGAGGACTATGATGAGGCTCAATGCAGAGAGCTAAGAACACAGCAGTGTGAGGACAAGAACATGGTGGAGAAGTTATAATCATGTAATATACAGCCCAGAAGTATGACCAAGCAGCTCATCTTCCATGCATGAGCTGCTTACAGTTCTATGCAAATCAAAGACTCCCCCAAAAGGAAGGCATCCGAAGACAGCTTTGAGGTTCTTGCCCCTCATCAGTGCAGGGCAGGGTCCAGATTGGGGAGATAAGAAGTCTTATATGCAGCTCCGTGTATGTTCCGCTCTCAGTTTTAGGGAAGTCTATGGTTAGTTTGACACAAGATAATTTACATACCTTTTCCCATGATTCCTTGCCCGAAAATAATTCTCTGGATCTGTTGAGTGAGACCCCGTACCCTACAGCAATATATATGTAAGACGAGTCATTACTTTATAGACATAATTACCTAATGTCTCCTCAAAATAGCTGTAAACTGGAGGAGGATTCAGGGATTCCACAAAAGTTGAATAGGAGAAGGTCCCGGGTAGCAGTTCAGTATCTTCAGGAAGTATCAGAAGCCTCAGGGAAGTCGGGTTGATGGGAAAAGATGTCGAAAATGCTGTGTTTAGGGGCTCTTGTCCTCCATCCCCATCCTGTTCTTCAAGAGTGGTCAGACTAGTAGAAGAAGTAGTAACATTACTAGTTGTCTCTGGTGTGGGCTCAGTAGTTGAGATGATGGATCCTCTACTTTGGACTATTGAGATGTTTGGAATTTCAGAATCCAAGGAAGTAGAGGATGGTTTCTCTGTTTTGGAGACAGCAGCTACTGTTGGTATAAAAGTACTGGGGTGTAGTGTGCCGGTTGGGGAATTTAGGGTAGTATGGTGGAAATTTGAGTGAGTAGTTGGAAATAATCCAGTAGAGGAGGCCATAGTTGTTATCTTTCCGAAGACACTAGTCGTGGTAGTTCCAAGAGTTGGACCTTTGGTTCCTGTAACCTGAGAAATTGTCGATGGTCTTGAAGTGGTTGGTCTACTTGTGCTTAACTTGGCTGTTACTGGAACTCTGGAAGTTTTATTGGTTGGTCTTGTAAGTCTAGAAATTGTAGTGGTCTTGACTTTTACTGGAGGAATACTAGTTGTGCTAGATGCTGTGATATGGGAAGTCATGGCATTAGCTTGAGCTGTAGAACTTGGCACTGAAGTAGTAGATGTAGTGGTCACTGGAGTTGTTCTAGGCTCATCTGGATCATCAGGCTTTACCACGATCAGGGAAGTGACTGGGGTCACAAAATTATACTTGAGGGACAAATTGGTGGCTTTTTCAGTGAGTATCTTTCGCGCTACGGTATCATTTGCCTTGAACCTCGCCTGTAGCAAGTCCTGAATGGTGAAATAGGCCCAAAGCCTTTGGACAAACCACTGAATTTCATCCACATTGCCTGAACATCCAAAACTGGTTTGTGTGGCATTGTCCTCCACCGTGATGTCATTTTCTAAGCTGATCTTCTCTTTCTGGTCATGGGCGGTCATCCGTACTTGAAGGTTCTTAGAGCCAGATTTTAGTTTTCCGGTGACGACCAACTCTGAGCCTTCGAAATAATTTGGGAAAAGGGTCTGTGTTACATTTTGAGCTGTTTCTCCAAGATAAGCCAACTCGATATCAAAAAGAAGAGGACTTGCTATCTCGTCGTAAAAGCCCTTGAGCTGCAGCGTGGCATCAGAATACTCGTAGATGCGTCGTGCTATGCCGCGGTTCTCCAGAGATAGTCTACGCATCAGGTTGTAGTCGGCATCCTCGCCAAATGCCAAGCAGAAGAGTGAGGTGGTTCCTTTGAGGGCCTTTTGAGCATTCTGAAGTATTCGGGTGGCCACTGTAACGCCCGACGTGGCCTCTCCATCAGTCAGGAATATGATGAGAGGAATCTTCCGCTTTGTCCCACCCCTCTCTTGTTTAGATGATGTCTGATTGAAGATAGAAGCAGCAGCCAGGATAGCGGCGTTAATATCAGTCCCTGAAGAGACATACAACATTAGTTTTTGTCAGCCCATCTATGATATCAAACAGCACCATGTAATACCTTATTTCCCCTGTGGGGGCGCTGCAGGTGAATAACACTAGCTGAAGCATTTCCTGTTCACTAGAGTCCAAATTTCTTTTAGGAGGACAAATCCTTTAAGAATTAACCTAAAACTTGAAATGCAAGCAGGAACTCTTGGCATGTAGGCCGGGAGTCTGTAACGAGTTGCTATGTACATCTCTATGTGGTAACTCCCTGCACCTGGCTGAAGTTTTCCAGGTAGACATAAGTAAATTTTACAGCTCTTTCCTCCTCCATAGTCATACAAACTTTGAAGATTCCCTTCAAACCCATAAATCCGAGAGAAGCTGCTTGGCCCTCTCTTCCTAGACATGGAACACATGGAGTTTGCTCTCCTCCTTTCCAGAATAAACACCCCAATATCCTTCTACATTTTCCAAAGATTCATGACTTTTTTGAGGTCTTAACCTTAACATCTCAGCACTTTGGTGAAGTCATTGCACTTACATCCGTCAGCTTCAATCTTGCTCACATATTCCTTAGCGCTCTTGATGTTCTGATATGTTGCCTGGATGGAGGTGCCGGGTTTCCAAACTTTCACCACATCTGAGAAGGTGATAATATTGAAGGAGTCATCTCGGTGGAGGTCGTTTAGGATGACGTGCATTGCGCTTTTTGTCTGAAAGAGCAGAAATAAAAAATGTGATGAGTATGGTGGTAACCATTTGGGCAGACATGTCCTGCTTTACAAGCAGAAACCAGTGCCGGGGTTAATCAACTTTTGAGCTGAATAGTCATTTGGTTTTTAGGATAGCTTTGTAGCCCCCACAGATGGACTTACTTCACTATATACTGATGTTGTACTTGGCTAAAAGATAGTGATTTTGTAACTGTCAAGGTTGACCTATCATAAATCCCAGTGCATAGAGCAGGAGACAGGATTTATGATACTTAGACTGCCAAACATCAAAGGAAATCTGCAACACAAAGTTGAAATTTCTTGAAAACTTTGGAGAAACAAATCATCACCCCAAAAATTTACCTGTTTAATTTTGGTGCCAAACATTGACCCACTGACGTCTATAACGAAGATCACATTCTTCTGGATAGAGGGAAGTCCGCGTGGAGCGAAGTAGTGAACAAAATATCCGTTGTAGATCTGATTGAAAAACAAGAAATATGGTGAATGACTTCACTGAAAGTCTAGGAGACAACATTTCCGTAACTCACCTGCACATCACCTGCAAGGTCTTTCAAGGTCACGTCATACTGGATGACAAAATCAGCAGCAATCCCAGAGTTGGATTGGGCAGCCTGTTCCTCGGGGGTGGGCTGGAATGTGATTCGTGCACAGTGTTGGGTCTTCTCTATCTCAGTAGAAGGAGGTGCTCCTGCTTCACCTGTAGGAACCACAGATACTTTGCAACCAACATCTATCGATTTGGTGTGATTGTAGCTATTTAGATATTTACACCCACCTCGTACGTTATTGGTAAGCAGTCGACTGGAGCGCAGAGGTAGCACTCGAACATACTCTATCCCTGTTCTTTCAGAGATTGTCACCTGCACAGTGAGGTTCTGGACGACCTGACCCGGCCTCACACTCACTGAGTGCTCATATTTCCCAAGATGTCTTTTCAGCAGTTCTTCATAGGTCAACGTGAAGGTGATTTCTCCACCAGCTTCTACGTTCATAGAAACACGGAACTTCTCTGTTTCTCTATCTCTGTAACATATACAGAAAGTTATCCATGAGTCGTAATCCTTAAAGGAACTACTCTATCATTATAGGCTTTTCTTAGAGTAAAGTCTTCTCAATGGTCAACTAGTCCACAATTTGCTACCCTTGGAGATCAACTAATTTCCTCACGGGAGGTGCTTTTTTACCGTTCCTTGAAATAAATGGGTGCCCATGGAGATTGAGGGTCTTTAAGACCTATAGTTGCATTACCAATGGGTGTTCATGGAGATTGAGGGTCTTTAAAGAGAACCCGTCATGCAAAATAACCCCCCTAAACTAAATATATTTTCATAAACTGCCATTAGAGAGCATTGCATCTATCCCTTCATTGTCCCTCTACATGCCTGTAAACCTAAGCAATGAGGTCCTAAAGCTGTATGCAAATGACCTGTGAAATGTCCAATGAAGCATTAGCATATTCAAGCTGTCCACTCTATTCATGAGTGGGAGGCACAGCCACACCCCCAGTGCATGACTGACAGCCTGTGTAATGATGTGAGGCTGTATAATGATGTGCTTCCTGGTGCTGGTGGCCACGCCCCCTGCAGCCTGTGTGTGCATGTGTGTGTGTGTTTAGGAGAGATACAGCAGCTCCAGGCAGCCATGTTACAGCAGAACATGTCAGGTACACGTGTAGCTGATGTCTGTGTCTCTCACCTGTATATTAGGAGGATGCAGCATGTCAGCAGATGCAGCACACACACCAGCAATGCTTTACTATACATTACACACAGACATGAGCAGGGGGAGGAGAGGGGAGGGGTAACAGGGGTGACATCACTGCCTCTGACCATGTGACCAGCCTCATTTACATAATAAAGAATAGATGATTTTACAATGATTAATGTATGAAATAACTAGATAAAGGCTGGGATGGGATCCTTGTGAGCTGCTCCAACAGCTAGTAGTGACAGGACAAGTGACACAGACCTGATGACAGGTGTTCTTTAAGACCTATAGTTGCATTACCACATGTGTTCTTACCTCGTCCCAACATGAGCGGTGGTCTTTCCCTGACGTCTTGCTTCGTCATACATCTTTTTGGCCTGGTGCTTTTCCTTGACCTCCGCTACATGGGTCTTACCATTTACTGTGCTGGAAATACAGAACTATGTGTTATCAGATTTAAAGTGATTTACAAAACTCCCTAAAGCATTTTAAATTAGTGGAGGGTCTAATAACCAAATCAAGACCTTCATCTGCCTTAGAGCTGTCTCCACCTCTGGAGGACTCCACATTTCTATTGAGTACGAATAGGTGGAATATAATACTTAGTTTCCCCTGTAGTGGTGCTGTGGAGCAATATAAAACTTTCTGCTTTTTACCATAGAGTGTAGCTTATCACTGGAGGTTTCAGCAGCAAGTACATTAATGATAATCTTGAGACTTAAGAATACGTTTCAAGAGGAATCCACTTATTTCAAGATATCTCAACTGTACATTGGGGTAGTCCAACTAACTGAGTATCCCTTTAAAGAAGATCTTTTTCCACTTTAGATTTGTCTATTTTGTTTATTAATATATTCCTTTACTTTAACAATTCTGAATGAACTATTTTGGAAAATTATAATGTTGGAACAAAATCAGTCCTTGTCAGGCTCAGAGGTTGTGGATCCTCTGAACCACTGCGGACGATGGCACAAGCCACTACCTGGGACCGGAGTCTAAGTGGTACCCGCTTTTCACCAGAGCCCGCCGCAAAGCGGGTTAGACAAGCTGCGGCCTGGTACCACCAGGTCGTTCCACAGGCGGGACTTGTCCGCAGTGGCAGCCATGGTCGAGGTACAGAAACGGCATGCAATCTCGTAGTCGGGGACAGGCAGGAGGTCAGGACGGGCAGCACAGGTTCGGAGTCAGAGACGTAGCAACAGGTCAGGGCAGGCAGCAAAGGAGCGATGTCAGAAACGGAACCAGGGTCACAACGGGAATTCACAAGAAGAGCACAAGGCATCAGAAAAGCTTTCTCTAGGGCGCTAGGCACGAAGATCCGGCAGGGGCTTGCAGGTAGAGGCAGGCTTAAATAGATTCTGCAAAATGGCCAGTGCCAATTAATGGCGCGCTGGCCCTTTAAATTTCGAGAAGTGACCGCGCACGTGCCCTAGCATTCAGGGCCCCACGCGCACGGCGGAAGGGAGCAAGCCGGGGAAGGTAGGCAGCGATGGTGGCGCGCTGGCGGGGGCAGAGAAGCACGGGTGAGCCCGCGACCAGCGATATGGGTCGCGGGACCACCCGTGACAGTCCTAGTACAGTCTTATATTATCCAATCAGTCATGAGACACACCCCTTTGACAAAAGGGGATCATAACACCCACTTGTGAATTTATTCGTAAATTAAAACTTCATAAACCAGGAATAAGCAACATAATAAAAGATGATGGGTTCGATTCCCACCCAGGTCAACATCTGCAAAGAGTTTGTATGTTGCATGTGTGTGTGGGTTTCCTCTGGGTCCTCCAGTTTCCTTCCACACTCCAAATCACACTGGTAGGATAGTGGGAGAAGAGAAAAAACAAAAGCAGGCAACTACGTCTTCTGCACAGAATGCACTTATTAAAACACAACAGTCCAAATTCAGACCCTTATCAAGTTGCTTCTGGTGGTGCGCTCCTCAAGAACAACCAGGTATACAAAATCCAATCCAGGAAAAGAAACAGACGGGTCACTCACCAAAAATGCAGTCTTTATTCATGCCAGCAGGGTTACAACGAGAGGTGCCGGGCACCTCTCGTTGTAACCCTGCTGGCATGAATAAAGACTGCATTTTTGGTGAGTGACCCGTCTGTTTCTTTTCCTGGATTGGATTTTGCACACTGGTAGGATGATTACATTGTGAGCCACCATGGGGACAGGGACTGATTTGTCATACTTTGTGCAACGCTGCGTAATCTGTGTGCGCTATATTAATAAAGAATTATTATTATTATGCTCCGGAATTGTTATTCTACGGGGAATACAAGTGTTTACTAGAACAGACATGTCAGGAGAGGTAAAGGGTCCACTTTAAGTGAACAGACCACCCATCCTTCAAGTAAAATTAGGACAGTCGGCATTCAGGATGTTCATTATAGCTCGGAGAGTATTTTTGTTGTTGTCCAGGCCGCATCTGATTAAAAGGAACAATCCTATTCCCGGTGGTAATTTACGATCCAGCACACTGTGTCCTGAACTCTGCTGATCCCAGGAGTCGGTGGGATTCATTCATGATGGACGCGAGGACACAAACATCTCAAATTGGTCATCTTTGCCCCTGACATTGCAGCCCATGTCTTGTATAGAGGAGAATACAGCGGCCCCTCTGTCTCCGGGTCTCCAGGCAAGCTGAAGTCTCCGGGAGACACGCATAGACGGGCCGCCAGCGTAAACTGAAGGAGGACAGGAGCCCGCCAAGATTAACTTGGCTGCCGTGACAAAACCTTCCCTTGTGACAGGGAGCTGTGTGCGGGGAGGACTTGCACCATTTCTTTCCTCTTTTCTGTTTATTCTTGGGAAGTTTCCAAGCTTCACATCAAAACCCGAAGATATTTCCGAAATATTATTTCACGGCCAACATCAGCAAAGTCGGAAGAAGATGGCAGCAACTTTCTCCTTCTTAGTAATACATAGGGATAAGCCTACTTACATCTCACCAACACATCTAGAGGGTCTAATATGACTCCCCAGGGGACACAGATGTAATAATGTACTAGGCTCATAAATGCACAGAATTTCACCTGTGAGAGCAGCAGTTTGTGCTCCGGAGCTGCGCTTCCTACTGTAACTAGAAAAGGAAGTTGACTATGGGAAGCATAACAATCAGCTTTAAATGTTTTCATACAGTTTCCGGGGGCATTGTAAAGGAACAACACCAAGTGCTATAGTTTATGGTCACGTGTCAGGAGAGCCGTCACATCGCTTAAAGGGCATCTACCACCAGGATGAAGGACTGTATGCAAATGAGCCTAAGGGGCTCCAGGCTCCATAGGTGTTGCATGGAACATTTGCATACAGTCTTTCATCCTGGTCCTTGAGGGAGCGTTCAGTTTTTTGATGCCCAAACCAGGAATGGAGTGAGTAGCACTTCTTAATCATTAGTCCTCACCCATTATGATCTATACCTACTTTTGGCTTCAAAATACTGCATCTGAAAAACTGAACGGCTGGCTGCACCCTTAAGGCTTTCATACAACTTTCCATTCTTGAGCCCCCACCTGACTGTATATTGTACTCTGCACCTCTTCTATACATACTGAACTTACTTTTTGTAGTGAAGTCTCTCTTTTTCAATTTTTGCTACAATTATTCCTCTTGATATTTACATTCCTCCTGGTATTTCCTTCTCTTTACTTTGCTATCAATTCTATGATGCCTCAACACAGTATTGTATGAGCAGACAGAGACAGAATCATCTCTGTCAACTGTAATTGTTCTCTAGTCTCCATCATGTGAGTATACAGTCAGGGAAGCTCAGATGTCAGCCGCATTTGTACCTATATGCCTCTCAACGATCCCAGATTTAGCGGGACAGCCCTGGAATTCAGGTTTCACCCTGAAGTGGTTGTCCGAGAGATTTAAATAACTGAGTCATGTGGCCAGGGGGGAACACTTATAAAATAAACATGTACTTACCTCCATGACCCTCTCTCTGTGTCGTGCCCCTGTTTGTTTACAGGGGCATAGGAAATGGCCTCAAAGCAGCTTCTGGCCAGCCACGACCACCCGTCACCATATCCCAGCGCCTGATACTGTGCAGGGACTGGGGATACATGGGCATGCCGAGCCAGTCAGAAGCTGGTCATGTAAACAAACATGGGTACGGCATGGAGAGACCATGGTGCAAGACACCGGGAGGGAGGAGTTAAGCAGCCCCTGGCCACATCGCTCGATTTTCTATATCTCTCGGACAACCCCTTCAATGGTAAGCTGGGAGGCGCAATGTGATAACATCATTCATACACAAATCACACTGAAGGGAAGGAGGACTACCATGAGGGAACCAGGAAAGGTAAGTATAAGTTTATATTATTATTGTACAACAAAAGGGTGAGGGCACATTGGGGCAGATTTACTTACCCGGTCCATTCGCGATCCAGCGGCGCGTTCTCTGCGGTGGATTCGGGTCCGGCGGGATTCACTAAGGCAGTTCCTCCGACGTCCACTAGGTGTCGCTGCTGCGCTGAAGAGCATCGGAATGCACTGAAGTTCACCGAGCCGGGCTGAGTGAAGGTAAGCGCTTGTCGAGCGACACTTTTTTTAAAAGAATGCAACAGTTTCTCCGAATCCGTCGGGTTTTTTTATGGCCACGCCCCCCATCGCCCATTGCCGATGCGCCACAATCCGATCGAATCCGATCCGTTTTGCTCCGAAATCCCGGGCAATACAGGGAAAATCACGGCAAAACGGAAAAATTCGGTTAACCCATCGCAAAAACGCGAATCGGGGCCCTTAGTAAATGACCCCCAATGACTTTTCTAAATATATGTGGACTGAATATATTAGGCCTGCAGACAGTGGCGTAACTAGGAGAGACAGGGTCCCCTAGCAGGCCACTGCATGGGGCCCCCCTTCCAACTTAAAAAATATGCATATTAGTATACTCACACATATAAATACACTCATGTGCACACACAGCATATACACACACATACAGTGCCATATGCAACATACTCACATACAGTGTATACACATCACAGATACTGCATATATACTTCACAGTATATGTTATATGCATATAATGCTGGACATGTGCAGTACAGTATGGATATAATGGTGCACATCCTCCATTCTTTATTGTGTCAGGTCAGGTGACGGGGGCCCCCTGACATTGCAGCCAGAGCGCCTGCTATGGCTGCTACCGCTGTAGTTACGCCCCTGCCTGCAGATCTGCCTCTATACAGAGCTTGCCCAGAGCTTGCCCCAGCAGCCAACCTTCTTCTCCAGCCATAGGACCTGGGCTGTAAGCTACGCCAGACTACATCTAAGCACTAGCTATCTCGGACCTGGGAGATCCACTACCACAGCCTGTTACCGTTGCTGTGTTGGAGTTTTGGAAGAAAGAGACTGTGAGTTTGATGTTCATATCCCCTTTCTCCATGTATGATCCCTGGCTGCCACTAACATCATGGGCCTCCTCTTTACCATTTGCCAGGGGATCATTTCACCACAAGAGTGCCCCAGGGGGAACTCTCCATCGTATTGCATCCTCTTCTTGCATCTCTTCGCTGGCCTTGCCCTGGCATGGAAGAGGCCTGTTCCACCTGGACCAAGCTAACCATGCCCTAGGCCGCTCTAAACCAGCCACTCAGGTACCAGGGGAATTCAGTTGCCCCAACACCAAAAGGTCAGTCTCCAGTGGCAGGATGTGGCATAGTCCATCATACAGGGGGTTCTGGTGCAGTAACAGGGGACGCATGGATCCTCATAGACTTATAAGATGCAGAATCATCCTGCTGCTAGGAAACCATCACAACCATAGAGATAGAAATAGCAGTAATGCACTTACAGTGTAAAGTTAGATATGAATGCGGAGCTGGGTAATTCCAAATCAAAGATGGCTTCCTTTGACTCCTCATGAGGGTTGACCATTACAGTCTGCACCTTGGTGAAGGCATAGCGGGAGACTATGGTGGACTGGATGCAGAGGCTGCTGATCGTCAGCTAGGAGACATTGGAGACATGGAAATCAATACATGGTTTATTGTTCAGGGTAGCAGTTTGTTCTTCAGAGCTGTACTTCATATTTTAATAGCAAAAAATATGTTAACTTTATTGTTAACTTTGTTGAAGGAAGCTCAGTTGACACAATTTTTTTGGGGCACTCATCATGGTGGTCTTGTCTCCAAAAGACACATAAAGTGGCCATATCACATGTAAAATATCTAGGAGCCCAGTAGATGTGGGAGCACTCCAATGGACTTCAGGAGGTTGTCCCATTATTCAGGACTGTATACGCCCATAGAAAGGCAGCTGCACACATAGGGGCACATTTACTTACCCGTCCCGTTGACGCCGCCGATCCAGGATGTCCAACGAGGATTCGGAGCTGCCGCGATTCACTAAGATCGTGCGTCCAATTTCCTGTATGTGCAGCTTTCCCGCTCAGGTCCGCCGGAGTTCACCTTCTTCTTCCCAGTGCATGTAAGTGCTGATCTTGCAACACAATTTCATGTTTAAATTCCGAGGTTTGTCCGAATCCGTCGGATCATCCGACGACCACGCCCCTCGATTTTTGTGTCGCATGAAAGCCGGCGCTGATGCGCCACAACCGAATCGCGTGCGCCAAAAACCCGGGACAATTCCCGAAATATTAAGGAAACCCAACGGAAATGCGCCCGACGGACCCTTAGTAAATGTGCCCCACAGTGTATTACTTTTTTCTCTGAGAATTGTGACGTGTGTACCTGTTTCTGGCGCAAAACCTCTGCGCTGTCCCTTCCAGACTGAGCCCTTTCTTCCATTTCCATATGTTTAAGCTCTCAGACATTTGTCTATGAAGAACATGAGCGTCCTCCAGCCTCCACTCCCCAGAGTCAGAGGAAGCATTAAAACACCCGCATCCTTCACTGTGACTTCATTACACACAGCCCTGGAAAATCATATGCCGGTCCAAGCTCTTAAAGACTAAGGATTATGACCTGCAGTTCCCTTAGGCTCTCCAGGGATTAGGGGAATATTTTATATTGCTACGTATTTTCTGCCTGAGGAAATGCCTGTTTTCACTGACACCCTGCAATTATATTCATGCACCAGGTAAGGCAGGATGAGCACTTCTATAGGTCCTGGCTAGGTATACTGTGACAGCAGAGGTGCTTCTGGTACATACTGGCAATCAGGGCTATCTTCAGAGGTAGGAAATTAGTTGATGGACATAAGGGGGTCATTTACTAAGGGCCCGATTTGCGTTTTCCCGACGTGTTACCCGAATATTTCCGTTTTGCGCCGATTTTCCCTGTATTGCCCCGGGTTTTTGGCGCACGTGATCGGATTGTGGCGCATCGGCGCTGGCATGCACGCGACGGAAATTGGGGGGCGTGGCCAAACGAAAACTCGACGGATTCAGAAAAAACGCTGCATTTAAAAAAAAAAAGTGCTGCTCGGCACGCGCTTACCTTCACTCAGCCCAGCTCGGTGTACTCCAGTGTGTTCTGATGCTCTTCAGCGCAGCGACATCTGGTGGACGTCGGAGGAACTGCCTTAGTGAATCGCCGGAAGACCCGAATCCACCGCAGAGAACGCGCCGCTGGATCGCGAATGGGTCGGGTAAGTAAAGGTGCCCCAATGGGGCAGATTTATCAAGCTGTCTAAAAGTTAGAATATTTTTAGTTGCCCATGGAAACCAATTACAGTTCCCCTTTAAAGTATTCATGAGCACTGGTAAAATGAAAGCCGAGCTGTGATAGGTTGCCATGGGCAACTTAGAACATTCTTACTTTTAGACAGCTTGGTAAATCTGCCCCATTAGGTTTCATTGGGTGTCATGTACAGTCTTCAACTTTATTGTTCTGCTCCTCAGAATTAGGATTGATGTACATAATGTATACATAGCCCAATGGCGCCTCTTTAGGTGTGTCCTCCGCAGTCGCTCCTCTACAGCACCCTATGGGCGGTAAGTGTAAAATGTCACCCCCGTTACTGATCGGACATCATAAGTGTTATACAGTTCTCCACCTTCACTAGGAAATTCCTGATACATCACTTGAAGATATTACTAGGATATCCAAAAAGAAAGGGCCTTTCATGAGTGAGAACTCCTGACAGGAAACCTTCTATACAAGGTAATGGAGCCACGGAAAATAGTGCCCCGGCTATTGCTTTATTAGTTACTAGTAAACTCAGCTCAGATGGGAATAGTAGTAGTAAGATGAAGTAGTAAGACTCATATCCTTCTAGTAGTGACATCATCATAGTATGATACTATACGGCTACCATCAACCCACTGTGGACTATGGACATTGGGCAATGCAGGGGTAACAGGAAATGAATCGATGGCCTATTCTGGTATCATAAGGTCTCTGACACTCACCATCTTCTTCCCGGTGCATGTAAGTGCTGATCTTGCAACACAATTCTCTTTTTAAATTCCGCGGTTTGTCCGAACCCGCGTGCGCCAAAACCCGAGGCAATTCTGTGCAAAACGGCGCAAATTGGATATATTCGGAATTGCGGCCGCAGGACCCTTAGTAAATGTGCCCCAGTGTCTGGTATGCAAGGTCCACGGGCCCTATAAAGGGCAGTCTGGGTAACTCTGTGCCTTTTATACTTCCTTCTTTTGCTAGGACTTGGCGACTGCCAGGCAAAATCAGGTTGAAGTAGGTAAGTGCCAGCAGCTGCCACCATTACGTTTCCAACATTGAGTTCTTATTCTAAAAGATTTGGAACTGAACCCGTTCCTCATGTCTATTTATAGGGTACAGCGGGACAGTGGGGAACCTTAATGATTAGGACTTTACCTCCCGGCCCGGACCACAGGGTTACTGTATAAACATCCTGCCCACCTCACATTCCTGCCATGTTTCTCTTAGATGAAGGGTGCACGGATCTATGCGAGAGGCAGTATATAAGCCAGTACTGTATATACAGAATAACCATCAAGATACATGAGGAGATGCTTAGAAAAAATATTTCTCTGCTGATGTCACCCCTTTAATTCTAATTGATGATAATTTCTCTGCTGGTTTCATCAGGAACATACATGTAGAGAAAAGCAAAGTTAACCATTGAACTGCACCAGCATCTCCACCCACCTCCCTTTAATGAGTGCCAAAGGGGCCCTAGAGCACCGTCCTACTGGTCAGTCCAAATCCATCCCCAGAGGAAAAATAGCCTAAAAAAGGAATATATGGGTCATAAACATAAAGTTTAGGTTGTCAAGAGGTTTTCTACCTTACATTTCCCTTTGATCGGTCATCAGTATCCATGGTGGTCCAAAACTCAGGACCATACTGATCAGCAAACATGAGCTGATTCCGGACCAGCACAGTGAACAAAGCTGGAATAAAAAAACACTCCAGTATCTGTGCAGTGGTCATTTTGTGTTACTGCAGCTTCACTTGAGTGGGAGCTGGAGTTGCAGTTACCTGGCCTGACCACTGCACATAGAATGGGGCTGTTCTTTCAGGACTGGATGCAGCCAGGTCACCTGGTCAATAGCAGTAACAACTGATTCCCATGTTAGGGGGGGGAAATACACTAGGCAGGGCCGGATTAAAGGAGGGGCTCATGGGGCTCGAGCCCCTGGGCCCCCACCACTTTCAGTTTTTAAGGGCCCCCACCACTTTCCAACAGTCAGTGACTTAGCTCTGCTCTGTGTCTCTGTGTGCAATGCGCAGCGGCCCGTGGCCGCCCGCAAAGCACATAGGGGTCTAGGATGACAGCTGTGTCAGTGAGACACAGCTGACTTCACTGGGGGAGATCGCCGAAATCGCCATTTTCTACAGGGGACTGGCAGCTAAAGTCTACAGGGGGCTGGTGGCTGTATGCTACAGGGGGCTGGTGGCTTTATACTACAGGGGGCTGGTGGCTTTATACTACAGGGGTCTGGCAGGCTATATACTACAGGGTTCTGGCATGCTATATACTACAGGGGGCTGGCAGGCTACATACTACAGTGGGCAGGCAGGCTATATACTACAGGGGGCTGGCTGGCTAAATACTACAGGGGGGCTGGAAGGCTATATACTACAGGGGGGCTGGCAGGTTGTATACTACAGGTGGGCTGAAAGGCTTTATAATACATGGGGCTGGCTGGCTATATAGTACAGGGGGCTGGCAGGCTATATACCTCCAAAAACATTGTTGGAAGGGCCCCCACCAGTTTGCGCCCAGGGGCCCCCACCACCCTTAATCCGGCCCTGACACTAGATATATACCATATTTTACGGCACATGGAAGGTGGAGCCTGATTGGATCGCAGAACCGTTAAGTTCCGCCCCCGAGGATTCTGTTGGAACAACACATCATGTTTAAACCATATCAGTAGCAATTTTATTTCCTACCTCAGTTTTGGTCACTCGGGTCTGACGCTTGAATCTCTACAGGAAAAAAAATAAATAATTTTTTTTAATTTTCTTTGATTTATCCCTTCATAACTATCAATATAGGACCTGGCCTATTTTCCTGGTAATTATGGTACATTCCTGCGCATGTATTATGTAGATACTGTTTTAGCTTATGTGTTCTCATTGGGCCATAACAAGTAACAATTACAAGCTAAAAACTCCTCCATTTCCATCATTTATAACAAATCCCCTCCGGTCCCGGCTCCGGAGCTGTTACTGGTAAACACAAGCAAAGCCTGGGAACGTGCCAGGAAATCATTTACTATACCCGGGAGATGGAGAAGTAAGAAGATCTGGTAACACTCCTCAGTTACAGGACCATCTAGGAAAATAATACAAATTTTTATTTTTTTTTGTAAAAAAACTTTAAAGTTGTAATTCGGTATGGATATATATGCAGCTTGTTAGCAGTTACTTGAGGGTTTGGAGAACTCCTTTAATATATAGTTGCCCTCTGTGTGTAACCTCTAGCTCCGGGTCAGGGATGAATTTGTTGATTCTGCACAAATAAATAATCCAGTCTATGTACATGATGTGACCTGTTATCTGAGTATCTAGCAGCACTAGTGTCTCCAGTCTCTGTCCATGAATTTGCAATCTGCTCAGTGCTGATTGGTGGAAACCTAGCTGCTGTGACTCATTCCCCATACCTTCTCCATAGACTGCTGTGTAATCTGACACCACAGGGATCTTATCTATTGCTAGAATGGATTTCAGATTAAAAAGCAGGGAGAACAATGATAAGCGTTAAAGTAAGTGGAGCAAGGGTACCCGGGCCGCGAGCACTGTGGCCACTACCAGAGAGCAGTAGCGGGGCCCCCTACCATCCTGCCTGCCCCATCTCCTTCTGGGGCGTTGTGACATTGATATGACTCCAAGTATTATCCCTGTACCATCACTGTGTGTATTATCCCTGTACCATCACTGTGTGTATTATACCTGTACTGTGACATCACTGTGTGTATTATCCCTGTACTGTGACATCCCTGTGTGTATTATCCCTGTACTGTGACATCACTGTGTGTATTATCCCTGTACTGTGACATCACTGTGTGTATTATCCCTGTACTGTGACATCACTGTGTGTATTATCCCTGTACTTTGACATCACTGTGTGTATTATCCCTGTACTGTGACATCACTGTGTGCATTATCCCTGTACTGTGACATCCCTGTGTGTATTATCCCTGTACTGTGACATCACTGTGTGTATTATCTCTGTACTGTGACATCACTGTGTGTATTATCCCCTGTACTGTGACATCACTGGATAGTATCCGTGTACTGTGACATCACTGTGTGTATTATCCCTGTACTTTGACATCACTGTGTGTATTATCCCTGTACTTTGACATCACTGTGTGTATTATCCATGTACTGTGACATCCCTGTGTGTATTATCCCTGTACTGTGACATCACTGTGTGTATTATCTCTGTACTGTGACATCACTGTGTGTATTATCCCCTGTACTGTGACATCACTGGATAGTATCCGTGTACTGTGACATCACTGTGTGTATTATCCCTGTACTGTGACATCACTGTGTGTATTATCCCTGTACTGTGACATCCCTGTGTGTATTATCCCTGTACTGTGACATCACTGTGTATTATCCCTGTACTGTGACATCACTGTGTATTATCCCTGTACTGTGACATCACTGTGTGTATTATCCCTGTACTGTGACATCCCTGTGTGTATTATCCCTGTACTGTGACATCACTGTGTATATTATCCCTGTACTGTGACATCACTGTGTGTATTATCCCTGTGCTGTGACATCACTGTGTGTATTATCCCTGTGCTGTGACATCACTGTGTGTATTATATCTGTACTGTGACATCACTGTGTGTATTATCCCTGTACTGTGACATCGCTGTGTGTATTATCTCTGTACTGTGACATCACTGTGTGTATTATATCTGTACTGTGACATCACTGTGTGTATTATCTCTGTACTGTCACATCACTGTGTGTATTATCCCTGTACTGTGACATCACTGTGTGTATTATCTCTGTACTGTGACATCACTGTGTGTATTATCCCTGTACTGTGACATTGCTGTGTGTATTATCCTTGTATTGTGACATCACTGTGTGTATTATCCCTCTACTGTGACATCACTGTGTGTAATATCCCTGTACTGTGACATTGCTGTGTGTATTATCCCTGTACTGTGACATCACTATGTATATTATCCCTGTACTGTGACATCACTGTGTGTATTATCCCTGTACTGTGACATCGCTGTGTGTATTATCTCTGTACTGTGACATCACTGTGTGTATTATCCCTGTACTGTGACATCACTGTGTGTATTATCTCTGTACTGTGACATCACTGTGTGTATTATCCCTGTACTGTGACATCACTGTGTGTATTATCCCTGTACTGTGACATCACTGTGTGTAATATCCCTGTACTGTGACATTGCTGTGTGTATTATCCCTGTACTGTGACATCACTATGTATATTATCCCTGTACTGTGACATCACTGTGTGTATTATCCCTGTACTGTGACATCACTGTGTGTATTATCTCTGTACTGTGACATCACT
The DNA here is from genome assembly GCF_040894005.1 of Engystomops pustulosus. Taxonomy (NCBI): domain Eukaryota; kingdom Metazoa; phylum Chordata; class Amphibia; order Anura; family Leptodactylidae; genus Engystomops; species Engystomops pustulosus. The sequence goes on from NC_092419.1 coordinate 97,577,035, forward strand.
GTGTGTATTATCCCTGTACTGTGACATCACTGTGTGTATTATCTCTGTACTGTGACATCACTGTGTGTATTATCCCTGTACTGTGACATCACTGTGTGTATTATGCCTGTACTGTGACATCACTGTGTGTATTATCCCTGTACTGCGACATCACTGTGTGTATTATCCCTGTACTGTGACATCACTGTGTGTATTATCCCCGTCCTGTGACATCACTGTGTGTATTATCTCTGTACTGTGACATCACTGTGTGTATTATCTCTGTACTGTGACATCACTATGTGTATTATCCCTGTACTGTGACATCACTGTGTGTTTTATCTCTGTACTGTGACATCACTGTGTGTATTATCCCCGTCCTGTGACATCACTGTGTGTATAATGCCTGTACTGTGACATCACTGTGTGTTTTATCTCTGTACTGTGACATCACTGTTTGTATTATCTCTGTACTGTGACATCACTGTGTGTATTATCTCTGTACTGTGACATCACTGCAGCAGCTGAGATGTGTATTTGGTGGTTCTGCAGCAGCTGAGGTGTGTATTTGGTGGTTCTGCAGCAGCTGAGGTAAGTATTTGGTGGTTCTGCAGCAGCTGAGGTGTGTATTTGGTGGTTCTTCAGCAGCTGAGGTGTGTATTTGGTGGTTTTGTAGCAGCTGAGGTGTGTATTTGGTGGTTCTGCAGCAGCTGAGGTGTGTATTTGGTGGTTCTTCAGCAGCTGAGGTGTGTATTTGGTGGCTTTGCAGCAGCTGAGGTGTGTATTTGGTGGTTCTGCAGCAGCTGAGGTGTGTATTTGGTGGTTCTGTAGCAGCTGAGGTGTGTATTTGGTGGTTCTGCAGCAGCTGAGGTGTGTATTTGGTGGTTCTGTAGCAGCTGAGGTGTGTATTTGGTGGTTCTGTAGCAGCTGAGGTGTGTATTTGTGGTTCTGCAGCAGCTGAGGTGTGTATTTGCTGGTTCTGCAGCAGCTGAGGTGTGTATTTGGTGGTTCTGTAGCAGCTGAGGTGTGTATTTGGTGTTTCTGTAGCAGCTGAGGTGTGTATTTGGTGTTTCTGTAGCAGCTGAGGTGTGTATTTGGTGTTTCTGTAGCAGCTGAGGTGTGTATTTGGTGGTTCTGTAGCAGCTGAGGTGTGTATTTGGTGGTTCTGTAGCAGCTGAGGTGTGTATTTGGTGGTAATGCAGCAGCTGAGGTGTGTATTTGGTGGTTCTGTAGCAGCTGAGGTGTGTATTTGGTGGTTCTGCAGCAGCTGAGGTGTGTATTTGGTGGTTCTGCAGCAGCTGAGGTGTGTATTTGGTGGTTCTGTAGCAGCTGAGGTGTGTATTTGGTGGTTTTGTAGCAGCTGAGGTGTGTATTTGGTGGTAATGCAGCAGCTGAGGTATTTGGTGGTTTTGTAGCAGCTAAGGTGTGTATTTGGTGGTTTTGTAGCAGCTGAGGTGTGTATTTGGTGGTTCTGCAGCAGCTGAGGTGTGTATTTGGTGGTTCTGCAGCAGCTGAGGTGTGTATTTGGTGGTTCTGTAGCAGCTGAGGTGTGTATTTGGTGGTTCTGCAGCAGCTGAGGTGTGTATTTGGTGGTTCTGTAGCAGCTGAGGTGTGTATTTGGTGGTTCTGCAGCAGCTGAGGTGTGTATTTGGTGGTTCTGTAGCAGCTGAGGTGTGTATTTGGTGGTTCTGTAGCAGCTGAGGTGTGTATTTGGTGGTTCTGCAGCAGCTGAGGTGTGTATTTGCTGGTTCTGCAGCAGCTGAGGTGTGTATTTGGTGGTTCTGTAGCAGCTGAGGTGTGTATTTGGTGTTTCTGTAGCAGCTGAGGTGTGTATTTGGTGTTTCTGTAGCAGCTGAGGTGTGTATTTGGTGGTTCTGTAGCAGCTGAGGTGTGTATTTGGTGGTTCTGTAGCAGCTGAGGTGTGTATTTGGTGGTTCTGTAGCAGCCGAGGTGTGTATTTGGTGTTTCTGTAGCAGCTGAGGTGTGTATTTGGTGTTTCTGTAGCAGCTGAGATGTGTATTTGGTGTTTCTGTAGCAGCTGAGGTGTGTATTTGGTGGTTCTGTAGCAGCTGATGTGTGTATTTGGTGGTTCTGTAGCAGCTGAGGTGTGTATTTGGTGGTAATGCAGCAGCTGAGGTGTGTATTTGGTGGTTCTGTAGCAGCTGAGGTGTGTATTTGGTGGTTCTGCAGCAGCTGAGGTGTGTATTTGGTGGTTCTGTAGCAGCTGAGGTGTGTATTTGGTGGTTTTGTAGCAGCTGAGGTGTGTATTTGGTGGTAATGCAGCAGCTGAGGTATTTGGTGGTTTTGTAGCAGCTGAGGTGTGTATTTGGTGGTTTTGTAGCAGCTGAGGTGTGTATTTGGTGGTTCTGCAGCAGCTGAGGTGTGTATTTGGTGGTTCTGCAGCAGCTGAGGTGTGTATTTGGTGGTTCTGCAGCAGCTGAGGTGTGTATTTGGTGGTTCTGCAGCAGCTGAGGTGTGTAGTTGGTGGTTCTGTAGCAGCTGAGGTGTGTATCTGGTGGTTCTGCAGCAGCTGAGGTGTGTAGTTGGTGGTTCTGTAGCAGCTGAAGTGTGTATTTGGTGGTTCTGTAGCAGCTGAGGTGAGAGAGAGGCAGTTATGGAGCAAATTCTCCCTACTGTCTATGTGCAGTGTATGGGAGACATCATATTAGCTGGTCTCCAGCCACCAGCTCTGAGACAACTGAGAATTAAAGACTGCAAAGGGGAAAACTGCTAAACAGTGCAGGATACATGTCATATAATGTCCTCGTCTGTACCAAGTTATTAAAAAGGATGGGCAGGATTTAGTGGTAATTGCAGTATATCTATAATTTTAGTGTAAAGATGATACAGATAAAGAATAAACTCTGTTCATTTCACTATTGGTCTATACATGCTCCTGCAATATTATATTAGAAAATGGGGCAGATTTACTTACCCGGCCCATTCGCGATCCAGCGGCGCGTTCTCTGCGGTGGATTCGGGTTTTCCGGCAATTCACTAAGGCAGTTCCTCCGACGTCCACTAGGTGGCGCTGCTGCGCTGAAGTTCCCCGAGGCCCGCCGGAATGCCCTGAAATTCACCGGCCTATTCCTGGTGAAGGAAAGCGCAAGTCCCGCGACACTTTTTTTTTTTAAATGCGCCGTTTTTTCCGAATCTGTCGGGTTTTCGCTCGGCCGTGTCCCCCGATTTCCGTCGCGTGCATGCCAGCGCCGATGTGCCAAAATCCGATCACGTGCGCCAAATTCCCAGGGCAAATTCCCACGGAAATATTCGGGTAACACGTCGGGAAAACGCGAATCGGGCCCTTAGTAAATGACCCCCATTGAGTTTGCTTTGGAATCAAAGTTTTCTTTAGCACCTCCGCAGGATAAAGGAAGCATTACACACTTATAATATAAAATCAATATTCAGGCAGTGTATAATACAGGTGTACAATGTCCTCCAGAGCAAGGGGTGAAGGTTTATTATTCTTGTCATATTCCCTTTGTAAAATGTAGGAAAACTGGGAATTGGTTTCCTAGGGGAATGTTCACATGATGGAATCGTCATTCAAATTTTATCATGAATTTTGTGCCAGGCTCTTTGTCAAGTCTCCTTCCTATTTGCAATGGTAATACATTGCTGTTAACCGTATGGAACTACAATCCTTATGGAATAGTGACTTGGATTGAGACGAGTCCTTGTGTGGATCCGCAGCAGATTTACAGCAGAAATCAGAGGATCAGTTACCTATTTCTGCAGCAGAGACATTTAGCCATGTGAACAAATTAAGTTAACCCTTTAAAGATGCCTGGCCAAAAGTAATCTAATACCTTATAATAATACACATACAAGCAGTCCGCAGGTTAAATACAAGATAGGCTCCATAGGTTTGTTCTTAAGTTGAATTTGTATGTAAGTCGAAACTGTATATTTTATAATTGTAGATCCAGACAAAAAATGTTTGGCCCCAGTGATAATTGGAGTTTCAAAATATTTTGCTGTAATTGGATCAAGGATTATCAATAAATCTTCATTACAGACACCTTACAGCTGATCATTGCAGTCTGGGACAATAGTAAAGCATCCAGAAAGCTTCACCAGAGGTCACACTGGGCAGAAGGGGTCCGTCTTTAACTAGGAGTCGTCTGTAAGTCAGGTGTCTTTAAGTAGGGGACCGCCTCTATATATATTATAATAATAAATAATAATAATACAATAATAATTTAATAATAAATAATAATAAAAATAATAATAAAATCCTCCCAAACTAATAAGTATAATGAATTCTGATAAGTCCTGCAAAGTCAGGATCCAATCATGAAGCAATTTGGAGGAAGACATGTTTTAAAGGTAAGGTCAAAAATCTCATAAAAATTCCATAACCTTCCCAAAATTGGGGAAAAAATCCCCCAAATAGTTGTATTATATATACTATAATGTCTTCTAACCAGCAGAGTGGCAGGATGACTTACCTCCAGGTAAGGACTTGTCCGGCTCTTCTGATCAGTGAAGGTCACATCCATAAGGGACAGGAGCACCATAAGTAGAAAGTAAGTTCTTGATAAGTTCCCCATAGCTGACACTTAAAAGCTGTAGGTGATAGATCCGAGGAGCATCACTAGGAAGCCTCTGCTCTTTGAGTTGACTCCGTGCGGATGGACTTTCCTTTGCACTTTTAAACCTAGAGTATTTTTTCTTTCGGGTGTTAAGGTCTATAAAAGATGCATTCATTCCTTTACAAGCCATGATTGTCCAGATGAGTTAGGCTCGGGACGCTTAATTGGAGACAGGCCAACTTCTTCCAAACCTTCCCCCCCGCACTAAATGAAACCAAAATATTTGGAAGTTCAGCCCAGTTTCTGAAGTGTGTCAATAGCTCTTTAAATGAAGTCAAATACATCAAAGGGTCGGAGGGAAGGTCGGCAGCTACGAGGGGTATTTACCTATTTACTGCTGGGTCACATCTGACAACTGCCCTCTCTACCATTCAGGAGATTAGTGGTCGCAGCCTCTTCACAAGGTGCCCAATCCAAACCGCCATGATCCGAATATATACTCCTCTGAACCGGATTTTTTTTTTGGTATTTTTAGATTTGTTCCTGTGGAAAAATAAATTTTGAGGCTAGTTGAGGCGTAGTAAAAACTTTTGAAGAAGACTTTATTGGGTTGCATCGCACACTATAAATATGGATGTGCTTTGCAGGAGTAATCTAGAGGGGCAACATTCAAACAGTAGAATATGTGGCATTTCTGGGGACACCCTAAATAAAAGACTCCCCTCAACCAGATCTTGTGTGCATTAAAGTGAACCAGTCACCAGGAATGTAATTTTTAGCTGGTAACAGGTCGCAATAGCCTAAGCTAGTCCCTTTTAGGGACCGAGTGCCCAATCTGCAACCCCAAACCCTCATTTTTCGCGAGGTGCCAACCAAAAATAAAGCAGTAACTTATTGCTCCCTGTTCTTCAACAACGTTCAATCATACTGGCCTCCTGAGGACAGCAACATAGTAGAAAAAAAGATGGAAAATTTGTATCATTGTAGCTTGATTCCAGTGTCCCTCTGTACACAGAGAATCATGGGGCCAGCAGGAGGTCCTCCAAAGATAATTTGGCCTTGTCTACACATTCCCTTTTTCCTACAGTCCCAAGTATGTATCACTTTAAAATATCACTGAAAGCAGCATCTTTAGAGTTGTATGGAACTTCAGGAAAATTCTTTGACTCCTGTCTGGTGTGCTTGAGCCAAGGCCCTAGTGCCCACAGAAAGAGCTCGGAGTGCCGCCTCTGGCACCCGTGCCATAGGTTCGCCACCACTGGCCTAAGCTATGCTGATTTTGTCAGCACTCTAAATTATTTCAGTACTTTGTATAAGTTTAATTCACATTACCTGGCTCCCTGCAAGCAGCGTGGGGTGAGTCCAGGGGGGGGGGGGGGCAGCCGCAGCCTATATGTGCCTGCGTCTCTTCATTCTTCCTTTCCACCACACTATCCCCCTCCCTCCCCTGTCTGCTCAATGCAAATGATAGGAAGTGGGGAGGAAGCTGGATAAGTGTGGAGGAGAGGAGACTGACACTAACTGCAGCAGCTCCCTGGGACTCGCCACATGCTTCTGGTAGGGATCCAGGTAATGTGAAAACATTATATAAACTAAAATATATTATATATATACACACATTGGGGGTCATTTACTAAGGGCCCGAATTGCACAATTCCGTCGGGTATCCCGACGATTTCCGATTTCCAATCACGCACTTACCTGCACCAAGTAATAGAAGGTGAACTCCGGTGAACTTCAGGGGACTTCACCGCAGCAGCGACACCTGGTGGATATTGCCGCATGGACCTTAGTGTATCCCAGCAGACCCGAATCAGCGTCGGAGAACCCACCGCTGGATCGTGAATGGACCGGGTAAGTAAATCTGCCCCAATATATGCTTAAATACTAAAATTGGAACTTGGCACTAGCTAAAATGACATTCAGGGTGACAGGTTTAAGTGCACTCTGGGTGGAGACTTAAATTTAGAATGGAGTGCCAGGACTTTAGTGAATATCTCAGTGGTGGAACTTGGAAGGGAGGGTAGTAAATCCTATCTTAGGCAGAAACTGGCTTCTTGTTCTTCTACTTTCTTCTAGGACCAGTGGCACTCTTGTCCATGGTAGCATTTGGCATTGCATAGTTGTCCACTGAAATGGGGATGTGTTGAAAATTCACACACAAGCCGAATATCCCTAACTTTTTTGTCAGTTGTCAACTTTTTGTCAGTTTTGTCAACTGTAGGATTTTTTTTTTTTTACCTTGCAAAGCTGCTAATTTTTTTTCTTGTATTAGGCACATTGGAGCACTAAAAAGTAATAGGTTGCAGAAGTGCATAGTGTAGCAGCATGGGGCGTACAGTAGATGCTCACAGGCTATCATCTTGGTGGCTAAAAAAAATAGAACTAACACATGTGCATTGTTTTTTTTTTTCTTTTTTTAGAATCGATTATAATTTTGTAGTATTTGTTGGATAATTCTTAAAGAATCCATTGGATTCTCAACTCAGAAGAGTCTGAGCCACGTCTGAGCTACTGGAGGAGGAGGGGGTGACTTAGGACCCTTATTTGTAAGGAATTATTCATTTGAGTGCATACTATGTTCCCCAAAATTACTTTTTGCCAGATTCCCTCATATCACAGATAAGAGCTGATGACTGGTGGTCCCATCAGTAGGACCCCCATGATAATGTAGGTTCCCTGGGTGATAAGTTTAATACAGTCATGTTCTGAAACCTGATGGGCTCCCCCCTTCTGTGTTACATGGCCCCAACACGCACCTTTTACTGTCATCTGGCTCTAATTGGAAGTGAATTATAGACATTTCCCTGTTGGCTCATCCTCCGCCATAGTCCTGTCACATTGAGGCCCTGCTCGGAAAATAATGATGTCATCTGCCAATGAACTGTGAATGGAAGTCTTCTCAAAATATAGGAATAGCCTGGAAATTAGGAAATAATAATCAAAGTGACAACGTCAATACTGCGTGACGCCAAAAACGTGCCCCTTGCCCTCACTTCTAGTGTGAAGAGACGTGTTAGAGAAACATATGTGTTCAGGAGATATTCGGGGGATGTACAGTTATGAAAACCCATTTTTATGTGCCTCATTAGGAATTCTGAGTGAGAGGGATTTCTTTGTGGGACCCTCAATCTTTGGCCAGATAGAATAGTATTAAGGAAGAGGGTCTCCTGCTCTGGAGGACTTGTCCTGTCCTGCAATACACAGAAAATCTATTTATATGAATTGACATGGTGTAATACTTATTCTTTCCAGTGGTGGCGCTGTAAAAAAAACTTCACAGCTACTGACATTAACCTCTAATAAATGAGGCTGATCACATTGGGGCACATTTACTAAAGGTCCGCGGATCACATAGTCGTTTCCCGACTATTTGTGCTGCATTTAACAGGGGTTTTTGGCGCACATGATCGAATTTTGGTGCAACTGTGCTGACTTTCATGCGACATAAAACGGGGGGCGGGCTGTCGGACGATCCGACTGATTTGGACTGAGCACGGGATTTAAAATTCAAATTGTTTCACAAGACAATGCACTTACATACACCGGGAAGAAGAAGGGAAGCAACACATGCAGGATATCGGGGGCATGAATTGCGCCGGACTTCATCCTTGTCGGACAGTCCGGATCGGGCATCGCGACAGGACCAGGTAAGTAAATGTGCCCCATTGTCTATTGTCTGTACCAGTGGCGTAACTAGGAGAAGCAGGACCCCATAGCAAGCTTTTGCATGGGGCCCCCCTTCTCACTTAATAAAAATATACATATTTGTATACTCACATATACAAGTTACACTCACACATTCATACATATAGAGCATATATATCACATATATGTTATATATATGTTATGCTGTACAATGTGCAGCATAATTTGTATATAATGGTGCACATCCTTCACTCTTTAGTATGTCAGGTAGGATGATGGGGCCCCCTGACACTGCGGGCCCCATAGCGGCTGCTAAGGCTGCTACCACTGTAGTTACGCCCCTGGTCTGTACAAGTACAGAGCAGATAGTTGCTAAAAATTCTCTGTTGAACATGTGCTAAATTTTTAAAAACAAACCCTGTAGATTGGGAGTGATATAGTAAATTACACCCACATTAGGGGTTTCCAAAAAAGTGGGAAGAATCTGTTTTCTGTGTAATGGTCGTACCAGTTTATTGCAGATCAACACCTATTCATTTGAACGGGAGCTAAGCTGTAGTTACTCAGTTCAGCCACTACACAGAGAATGGTGCTGTTCTTTTTCCGGCTGCCTTCTATTTTACTAACTGCTGATCTGTTCAGCAGGACCCATTCTGTGAAGATATATTTTCATAAGCATATTTTAGCCTGAAAGATGCCTTTAATATGAACTGTATAGCAGTATTATTTACACATTGGGGAAGATTTATCAGAAGAGGTAAAACTGTTCCAGTTGCCCATGGAAACCAATCAGAGCTCTGCTCTCATTTTATAAACTGCTGTGGGGAAATGAAAAGTGAGCTCTGATTGGTTGCCACTAGAACAGTTATACTCTCAGACACTCCCTCACAGTGTTACTGGATCACATTTGGTGTAAATTTATTATATAGTCACTGTATGTTCATATTGTTTGAGTGCTCTATGATAATTTACTTATGTACAATATAGTATTTTTGCGTTTTATGATGGTAACAGCACTATATAGTATTATTAGTATTATTTAGTCGGTGTATTGCAGCTTTATTTGATCACTTTATATGTAAAGTTATTTGGTCACTGTATGTTCACACTGGGGCTCATTCACTAAGGGTCCGCGGAGCGCATTTTCGTCAGATTTCCCAACGATTTCCGATTAGTGCCGCATTTGACAGGGGTTTTTGGCGCACGCTATAGGATTTAGGCGCATCGGCGCCGGCTTTCATGCGACAAAAATCAGGGGGCGGGCCGTCGGACAATCCGACGGATTTGGACAACGTGCCGGATTTAACATTGTAAATTGTGTCGTCAGGACAAGCACCGGGAAGAAGAAGGTGAACTCCGGCGGACCTCAGCGGGGGAAGCGAATGATGCAGGAACTCGGGCGCACGATGTTGGTGAATCGCAACAGACTTCATCTTTGTCGGACCGTCCGGATCAGGGATTGGGACAGGACCGGGTAAGTAAATGTGCCCCATTGTTTGAATACTATAATTTTTTACTTATGTACAGTATAGTATGTTTTTCAGGTAATGATGGTAGCAGCACTTTATAGCAGTATCATTTAGACCACTCTATGGCGGTGCTGTTATTATGTGAGTAATTTGTACTCTGTGTGGTTGTACAACGTCCCCTATGGCAATCTTTACACTCCCAATGTTGTTGTGTTTTCCAGTACCCCCTGCCTTGATTTTCATGGAAAAATACATAAAAAAAAGTAGAAAATGTAATTCCATATAATTGGTGTGAGATCACCCTCCCAGGAATGGTAAATTCTTTTAAATGAAGTCATTCATAGTGATAATCTGAATTTGCAACTTCCACGCTCCACACCCATTACTGACATTCCTATAATTATACTTCTCACAGAAAATGTTGCTTTGCATGACACCGAGGAGCAGAAACTGAGGACCGCACTTGGCATTGTTGTGGTGGTTATTGTATAACACATTATTGCCTCATATATATAGAAGGCAAGAATTATGTAATTATACACTAGAGGGATTATAGGTATTGTATTCCAAAAACAGCACCACAACTGTCTACAGGACGGGTGTGGTGTTGCAGCACAGCGACATTGAATAGAATGGATATGGGCTGCAATACCATACATAACCTATAGGCAGCGCTCTGTTTTTAAAATAAAGCAGCCATGTTTTTTTTTTTTTTTATTTTACAGTGGATTATGTCTACAGAAGGACAGTGTATTATAGCTACCAGCAGGCAAGAGCAATGTGCTGCTTCTATACTTGCAGTAGAGAATGAATACATTGGTCTCATAGTTTGGGACCATCTGTGTTCATAAGCTAACTTCACCTCCATTCTTCAGGTGAGTGTTTGATTTGCAACCGAGTATAAGCAATTATTAACTATGGTTTCTATAACTTATATCAAATACAGTTTTTTTTTTGTGGTATAGCCATGTGTACCATACCAAGAGCCCAAACGGTTACTTTTTGGACCCTTAGAATGGATAAATGTGGTCCTGTAGACTTTCTGGGTACATGTAGAAGATTAAACCCTTTGAAAAGAACTAGGTCAACCAATGTGTGAGCAACTGTCCCAATTCATGTAGGAAGAATATGGTGGGGGAAACAGAGGGCAAATCACTGACACTGTGGGGGTCATTTACTAAGGGCCCAAATTGCGTTTTTCCGGTGGGTTACCCGAATTTTTCCCGTTTTGCACCGATTTTCCCTGAATTGCCCCAGGTTTTTGGCGCACGCGATCGGATTGTGGTGCATCGGCGCCGGCGTGCACGCGACGGAAATCGGGGGGCGTGGCCGAACGAACACCCGACGAATTCGGAAAAACCGCCGCATTTAGAAAAAAAAGTGTCGCGGGGCTCGCACTTACCTTCACTAGGAATAGGCCGGTGAACTTCAGTGCATTCCGGGGAACTTCAGCACAGCAGCGCCACCTGGAGGAACTGCCTTAATGAATCCCGGCCGGACCCGAATCCACCGCAGAGAACGCGCCGCTGGATCGCGAATGGACCGGGTAAGTCAATCTGCCACTATGTTTGGAGGTGGGAAGGAAGGGTCCATGTAGTATTTGTGTGGAGCCCCCTCTGTAGGACAAGGTTTGTTCTGTAACACCCCTGCCAATGTATAAGCAAAGGGGTAGTTGTGAATAAGGCCCTGTACCAGTCAGGATCCATCTGGTGAGCCTGCGCAACTCACCCAAGGGATAATGCAAGGAGATCTCAGGTAATCTGTAGCTGTAGCCTCCGCCTGGAAAGGCAATAGTTAATTTGGTTGAAGATGTTATTTAATTATGTGGCTGTATTGTAAACTGGAGTGTGATTGGACAAGTGCTACCACCTGACCAGGGAGAGTATAAACCCCCTGTGCAGGGGGAGCACATGGTCTTGTTTTACCACAGAGTGACCAGAGAGATAGAGTGTGGAGCACACCTTCAGTGCTGCTACAGAACCCAATCCCAGGAACTGAGTCAGGAGACTCTGAAAGCTGCAGCTCTGGATTACAGTTTGGACACAGCTCCATCTCCATTATCCCAGCCTGCATCTACTACTAGGCTGGTGCTCTGTTCCTGCAGACCCCTCTCCACGACCACTCCAGTACCAGAATCCAAATACACTGTTTGACTGTTTAGGCCCATTGCCTGCTACCTGTTATTCAATAAAGAACCGTGAGTTAATTTGCTCAACGTTGCCTCCGTCTGATCCCTAGATACGGCTGTTACCACCACAGGCTTCCGCATCCATTATCCAGGGACCTATCTTACAGACATTAAGAGGTTGCTCCAGGGAGAATCAGTACATCAGCCTCTGGAGACCTGCCAGGCTGTAGGACAGCCCTCCGGTCCCCATACCAAGCACCGTGACATCTGCGTGCCCTAGGCCACAATCGCCAGCCACTCTGTTATTCTGGGCCCCGGCTGCCTCCAGGCCTAAAGAAAAGGCTAGGCCCCAGTGGGGGATGTTGCAAGTGGCGTCACGAACAGGATTTCTACTTCTGTGCCTTATTCTGGCACTACTGCCTAAACCTGTTGCCATCCGGGTTTAGGCCCAAGTGACTTTGTGCTATTTTCCACATTGACTGTGTTATACTGCTGCCACGTGCTGTCAAGCTAAAAGCCTTTTCTTGGGGCCAGGAGGCAGCTAATTCTGTGCCTTATACTGGCACTATAGATCGTCCTTTTACTAAAAGACTGTGCTGCCTAACCCTGCTGCCATCCGGGTTAAGGCCCAAGTGATTGTGATCTACAAGATAAACTGTGTTATTTCATCGCTACGTGCTGTGGAGCACAGCTACAGCACACACAAGGTTAATCCCTGCAAAAGAACTGTGTCAGCTCCGGCACTCCATACATCCGGCATGCAGCGCCTAAAGCATCAACCTCTGGAAGACTGTGTCGCGCAGCAAGTAGCTCCCACCAAAATCCTCACTGGCAGGGAAACCAGGCTGTCCAGTAAACTCCTCCCACGCGCAAATGGTGCGAACCCCGCCTGGTAGTTCTGTGGCGCAGGAGGAAATAAAGCACTCCTGGCAGGAAGGACTTTATCTCCGCTCCCTGGTGTGAAAAAGACTTCCTGCCCCACCTTAAGCCAGAGCCAGAACTTCAAAGTATCTGGTGGAGTAGAGAACTTGTTGACATCATGTCAGGTCCTGGGCCTCTACCTCCCACTGAGGAACCGGAGTTCCTTGAAGGCCTTGAGGTGGTGATCGTCGTCTCTGCTCAACCGGTTCACCGTCCCTTCGCGTGGCATCGGTTGCATCGAGGCATGATCTGGGCCTCCGTCATGCAGACATATCTCCGGTCTGTGACGAAGCGACCTGTTACCTCTTGCCGCTACCATGCTGGTACCAAGAGCCCGGCCGAAGGCACCACAAGAGGAGGCCCCGACCTCTGCTCCTGAGCAAGTTCCAGGGCCTACTGAAGAGGTAACCATCACCCACGTGGTTTCTACCACCACTCCGGATGCTCCTGCTTCCGGCACCTGTTTGCCCTCCTGTGGAGCCGGAGCCAGCACCGGAGAAGGGGTGAAGCGCTCCACCGGCATCTCAGAGACGCTGTCTCTGACCAGAGCAGGCCAAGTCCGCTTCTTCAATAGACAGCAGGGTTTCGCCACGGAGGACTTTACCGGACGGGAGGTCTTTATACCTGCCGGTCCGTGAAGCGGCCGGATCTTCCGGAGTGATTCCAAAACCTGGGGAGTGGATTGAATTCAGTCTCCAAGAAGGACCCCTGGGCTGCTGCGGATTCCCGACCCTGAGAGAGACGCTTACGAGTATCTCTACGAGGAGGACTCCTGGCTGCATCTCCCAGCTGCTCCCCAGTATGCAGTGCCCCAAGCTGTGACCCATGTGAGTGCCCAGTCTAATGTCATCGTGAGCACAGGACCCATTGCTATCCATGGACAAGGCCTGGTCCAGGGAAATACTCTGGTGGCCTCTCCAGTGACAAGTATGACTGGCTCTCAAGGGTCTTCCGTGGCCAAAGAAATGGCTGAGGATGGAGCAGATCCCGATGTTCCAGCAAGGGGCAGCCCTCCAGTGACTCCTTTTACAGTGGGGTGATGACCCAGCCCCGGAAGAGATGAAGGCTGCGGAAGGTGCAATGACGCTGGCTCAAGCGCCCATTTACCTGTTTCCAGATCCGTCCATGGTGATGGGATCTGATGATCCACCAGCTAGTGGGGCTCATGCCCCGGAGGTCAGCATTCCTACTCCTGAGCCTCAGCAGAGCAGCGACATCATTGATGAGCATGCAGTTCAAGAAGTCACCAACGGATGCCCCTAGCTAGCTGCTGCCTTGCCAGTGGACCTGGTTTCATCGGATGTGGACTCCGACTGCGAGTAATCCCCTGATGGGCTGAGCCCATTTACCCTCACAGAGCCAGAGACTCTCCATTTATTTATTAAAGTCAGAAAGCACCCATATCTGCTGACACAGAACTACTCATCAAAAGAGGAGACCCTTTGTTTTTATTACGATACTTTTTCCTGCATCAAGGACTGTGCCCAGAGAATGGACTCTACCTACAAGAGCTCTCTGAGAGACTTATGGTCAGTTACTCCAAGGAAAAAGTAATTAAATTTGCACTTAATGCCTTTTCCTTCTAGGAAATGGACATTCTGTCTGCATTTCGTGTCTTTTCTTTTACAGGAAAATGGACATTGCTATTTTTGCTGCTGCCATCCGGGTTAAGGCCCAAGTGATTGTGATCTACAAGATAAACTGTGTTATTTCATCGCTACGTGCTGTGGAGCACAGCTACAGCACACACAAGGTTAATCCCTGCAAAAGAACTGTGTCAGCTCCGGCACTCCATACATCCGGCATGCAGCGCCTAAAGCATCAACCTCTGGAAGACTGTGTCGCGCAGCAAGTAGCTCCCACCAAAATCCTCACTGGCAGGGAAACCAGGCTGTCCAGTAAACTCCTCCCACGCGCAAATGGTGCGAACCCCGCCTGGTAGTTCTGTGGCGCAGGAGGAAATAAAGCACTCCTGGCAGGAAGGACTTTATCTCCGCTCCCTGGTGTGAAAAAGACTTCCTGCCCCACCTTAAGCCAGAGCCAGAACTTCAAAGTATCTGGTGGAGTAGAGAACTTGTTGACATCATGTCAGGTCCTGGGCCTCTACCTCCCACTGAGGAACCGGAGTTCCTTGAAGGCCTTGAGGTGGTGATCGTCGTCTCTGCTCAACCGGTTCACCGTCCCTTCGCGTGGCATCGGTTGCATCGAGGCATGATCTGGGCCTCCGTCATGCAGACATATCTCCGGTCTGTGACGAAGCGACCTGTTACCTCTTGCCGCTACCATGCTGGTACCAAGAGCCCGGCCGAAGGCACCACAAGAGGAGGCCCCGACCTCTGCTCCTGAGCAAGTTCCAGGGCCTACTGAAGAGGTAACCATCACCCACGTGGTTTCTACCACCACTCCGGATGCTCCTGCTTCCGGCACCTGTTTGCCCTCCTGTGGAGCCGGAGCCAGCACCGGAGAAGGGGTGAAGCGCTCCACCGGCATCTCAGAGACGCTGTCTCTGACCAGAGCAGGCCAAGTCCGCTTCTTCAATAGACAGCAGGGTTTCGCCACGGAGGACTTTACCGGACGGGAGGTCTTTATACCTGCCGGTCCGTGAAGCGGCCGGATCTTCCGGAGTGATTCCAAAACCTGGGGAGTGGATTGAATTCAGTCTCCAAGAAGGACCCCTGGGCTGCTGCGGATTCCCGACCCTGAGAGAGACGCTTACGAGTATCTCTACGAGGAGGACTCCTGGCTGCATCTCCCAGCTGCTCCCCAGTATGCAGTGCCCCAAGCTGTGACCCATGTGAGTGCCCAGTCTAATGTCATCGTGAGCACAGGACCCATTGCTATCCATGGACAAGGCCTGGTCCAGGGAAATACTCTGGTGGCCTCTCCAGTGACAAGTATGACTGGCTCTCAAGGGTCTTCCGTGGCCAAAGAAATGGCTGAGGATGGAGCAGATCCCGATGTTCCAGCAAGGGGCAGCCCTCCAGTGACTCCTTTTACAGTGGGGTGATGACCCAGCCCCGGAAGAGATGAAGGCTGCGGAAGGTGCAATGACGCTGGCTCAAGCGCCCATTTACCTGTTTCCAGATCCGTCCATGGTGATGGGATCTGATGATCCACCAGCTAGTGGGGCTCATGCCCCGGAGGTCAGCATTCCTACTCCTGAGCCTCAGCAGAGCAGCGACATCATTGATGAGCATGCAGTTCAAGAAGTCACCAACGGATGCCCCTAGCTAGCTGCTGCCTTGCCAGTGGACCTGGTTTCATCGGATGTGGACTCCGACTGCGAGTAATCCCCTGATGGGCTGAGCCCATTTACCCTCACAGAGCCAGAGACTCTCCATTTATTTATTAAAGTCAGAAAGCACCCATATCTGCTGACACAGAACTACTCATCAAAAGAGGAGACCCTTTGTTTTTATTACGATACTTTTTCCTGCATCAAGGACTGTGCCCAGAGAATGGACTCTACCTACAAGAGCTCTCTGAGAGACTTATGGTCAGTTACTCCAAGGAAAAAGTAATTAAATTTGCACTTAATGCCTTTTCCTTCTAGGAAATGGACATTCTGTCTGCATTTCGTGTCTTTTCTTTTACAGGAAAATGGACATTGCTATTTTTGCTGCTGCCATCCGGGTTAAGGCCCAAGTGATTGTGATCTACAAGATAAACTGTGTTATTTCATCGCTACGTGCTGTGGAGCACAGCTACAGCACACACAAGGTTAATCCCTGCAAAAGAACTGTGTCAGCTCCGGCACTCCATACATCCGGCATGCAGCGCCTAAAGCATCAACCTCTGGAAGACTGTGTCGCGCAGCAAGTAGCTCCCACCAAAATCCTCACTGGCAGGGAAACCAGGCTGTCCAGTAAACTCCTCCCACGCGCAAATGGTGCGAACCCCGCCTGGTAGTTCTGTGGCGCAGGAGGAAATAAAGCACTCCTGGCAGGAAGGACTTTATCTCCGCTCCCTGGTGTGAAAAAGACTTCCTGCCCCACCTTAAGCCAGAGCCAGAACTTCAAAGTATCTGGTGGAGTAGAGAACTTGTTGACATCATGTCAGGTCCTGGGCCTCTACCTCCCACTGAGGAACCGGAGTTCCTTGAAGGCCTTGAGGTGGTGATCGTCGTCTCTGCTCAACCGGTTCACCGTCCCTTCGCGTGGCATCGGTTGCATCGAGGCATGATCTGGGCCTCCGTCATGCAGACATATCTCCGGTCTGTGACGAAGCGACCTGTTACCTCTTGCCGCTACCATGCTGGTACCAAGAGCCCGGCCGAAGGCACCACAAGAGGAGGCCCCGACCTCTGCTCCTGAGCAAGTTCCAGGGCCTACTGAAGAGGTAACCATCACCCACGTGGTTTCTACCACCACTCCGGATGCTCCTGCTTCCGGCACCTGTTTGCCCTCCTGTGGAGCCGGAGCCAGCACCGGAGAAGGGGTGAAGCGCTCCACCGGCATCTCAGAGACGCTGTCTCTGACCAGAGCAGGCCAAGTCCGCTTCTTCAATAGACAGCAGGGTTTCGCCACGGAGGACTTTACCGGACGGGAGGTCTTTATACCTGCCGGTCCGTGAAGCGGCCGGATCTTCCGGAGTGATTCCAAAACCTGGGGAGTGGATTGAATTCAGTCTCCAAGAAGGACCCCTGGGCTGCTGCGGATTCCCGACCCTGAGAGAGACGCTTACGAGTATCTCTACGAGGAGGACTCCTGGCTGCATCTCCCAGCTGCTCCCCAGTATGCAGTGCCCCAAGCTGTGACCCATGTGAGTGCCCAGTCTAATGTCATCGTGAGCACAGGACCCATTGCTATCCATGGACAAGGCCTGGTCCAGGGAAATACTCTGGTGGCCTCTCCAGTGACAAGTATGACTGGCTCTCAAGGGTCTTCCGTGGCCAAAGAAATGGCTGAGGATGGAGCAGATCCCGATGTTCCAGCAAGGGGCAGCCCTCCAGTGACTCCTTTTACAGTGGGGTGATGACCCAGCCCCGGAAGAGATGAAGGCTGCGGAAGGTGCAATGACGCTGGCTCAAGCGCCCATTTACCTGTTTCCAGATCCGTCCATGGTGATGGGATCTGATGATCCACCAGCTAGTGGGGCTCATGCCCCGGAGGTCAGCATTCCTACTCCTGAGCCTCAGCAGAGCAGCGACATCATTGATGAGCATGCAGTTCAAGAAGTCACCAACGGATGCCCCTAGCTAGCTGCTGCCTTGCCAGTGGACCTGGTTTCATCGGATGTGGACTCCGACTGCGAGTAATCCCCTGATGGGCTGAGCCCATTTACCCTCACAGAGCCAGAGACTCTCCATTTATTTATTAAAGTCAGAAAGCACCCATATCTGCTGACACAGAACTACTCATCAAAAGAGGAGACCCTTTGTTTTTATTACGATACTTTTTCCTGCATCAAGGACTGTGCCCAGAGAATGGACTCTACCTACAAGAGCTCTCTGAGAGACTTATGGTCAGTTACTCCAAGGAAAAAGTAATTAAATTTGCACTTAATGCCTT
The DNA here is from genome assembly GCF_040894005.1 of Engystomops pustulosus. NCBI lineage: Eukaryota > Metazoa > Chordata > Amphibia > Anura > Leptodactylidae > Engystomops > Engystomops pustulosus. The sequence goes on from NC_092419.1 coordinate 97,595,228, forward strand.
TTCCTTCTAGGAAATGGACATTCTGTCTGCATTTCGTGTCTTTTCTTTTACAGGAAAATGGACATTGCTATTTTTGCTGCTGCCATCCGGGTTAAGGCCCAAGTGATTGTGATCTACAAGATAAACTGTGTTATTTCATCGCTACGTGCTGTGGAGCACAGCTACAGCACACACAAGGTTAATCCCTGCAAAAGAACTGTGTCAGCTCCGGCACTCCATACATCCGGCATGCAGCGCCTAAAGCATCAACCTCTGGAAGACTGTGTCGCGCAGCAAGTAGCTCCCACCAAAATCCTCACTGGCAGGGAAACCAGGCTGTCCAGTAAACTCCTCCCACGCGCAAATGGTGCGAACCCCGCCTGGTAGTTCTGTGGCGCAGGAGGAAATAAAGCACTCCTGGCAGGAAGGACTTTATCTCCGCTCCCTGGTGTGAAAAAGACTTCCTGCCCCACCTTAAGCCAGAGCCAGAACTTCAAAGTATCTGGTGGAGTAGAGAACTTGTTGACATCATGTCAGGTCCTGGGCCTCTACCTCCCACTGAGGAACCGGAGTTCCTTGAAGGCCTTGAGGTGGTGATCGTCGTCTCTGCTCAACCGGTTCACCGTCCCTTCGCGTGGCATCGGTTGCATCGAGGCATGATCTGGGCCTCCGTCATGCAGACATATCTCCGGTCTGTGACGAAGCGACCTGTTACCTCTTGCCGCTACCATGCTGGTACCAAGAGCCCGGCCGAAGGCACCACAAGAGGAGGCCCCGACCTCTGCTCCTGAGCAAGTTCCAGGGCCTACTGAAGAGGTAACCATCACCCACGTGGTTTCTACCACCACTCCGGATGCTCCTGCTTCCGGCACCTGTTTGCCCTCCTGTGGAGCCGGAGCCAGCACCGGAGAAGGGGTGAAGCGCTCCACCGGCATCTCAGAGACGCTGTCTCTGACCAGAGCAGGCCAAGTCCGCTTCTTCAATAGACAGCAGGGTTTCGCCACGGAGGACTTTACCGGACGGGAGGTCTTTATACCTGCCGGTCCGTGAAGCGGCCGGATCTTCCGGAGTGATTCCAAAACCTGGGGAGTGGATTGAATTCAGTCTCCAAGAAGGACCCCTGGGCTGCTGCGGATTCCCGACCCTGAGAGAGACGCTTACGAGTATCTCTACGAGGAGGACTCCTGGCTGCATCTCCCAGCTGCTCCCCAGTATGCAGTGCCCCAAGCTGTGACCCATGTGAGTGCCCAGTCTAATGTCATCGTGAGCACAGGACCCATTGCTATCCATGGACAAGGCCTGGTCCAGGGAAATACTCTGGTGGCCTCTCCAGTGACAAGTATGACTGGCTCTCAAGGGTCTTCCGTGGCCAAAGAAATGGCTGAGGATGGAGCAGATCCCGATGTTCCAGCAAGGGGCAGCCCTCCAGTGACTCCTTTTACAGTGGGGTGATGACCCAGCCCCGGAAGAGATGAAGGCTGCGGAAGGTGCAATGACGCTGGCTCAAGCGCCCATTTACCTGTTTCCAGATCCGTCCATGGTGATGGGATCTGATGATCCACCAGCTAGTGGGGCTCATGCCCCGGAGGTCAGCATTCCTACTCCTGAGCCTCAGCAGAGCAGCGACATCATTGATGAGCATGCAGTTCAAGAAGTCACCAACGGATGCCCCTAGCTAGCTGCTGCCTTGCCAGTGGACCTGGTTTCATCGGATGTGGACTCCGACTGCGAGTAATCCCCTGATGGGCTGAGCCCATTTACCCTCACAGAGCCAGAGACTCTCCATTTATTTATTAAAGTCAGAAAGCACCCATATCTGCTGACACAGAACTACTCATCAAAAGAGGAGACCCTTTGTTTTTATTACGATACTTTTTCCTGCATCAAGGACTGTGCCCAGAGAATGGACTCTACCTACAAGAGCTCTCTGAGAGACTTATGGTCAGTTACTCCAAGGAAAAAGTAATTAAATTTGCACTTAATGCCTTTTCCTTCTAGGAAATGGACATTCTGTCTGCATTTCGTGTCTTTTCTTTTACAGGAAAATGGACATTGCTATTTTTGCTGCTGCCATCCGGGTTAAGGCCCAAGTGATTGTGATCTACAAGATAAACTGTGTTATTTCATCGCTACGTGCTGTGGAGCACAGCTACAGCACACACAAGGTTAATCCCTGCAAAAGAACTGTGTCAGCTCCGGCACTCCATACATCCGGCATGCAGCGCCTAAAGCATCAACCTCTGGAAGACTGTGTCGCGCAGCAAGTAGCTCCCACCAAAATCCTCACTGGCAGGGAAACCAGGCTGTCCAGTAAACTCCTCCCACGCGCAAATGGTGCGAACCCCGCCTGGTAGTTCTGTGGCGCAGGAGGAAATAAAGCACTCCTGGCAGGAAGGACTTTATCTCCGCTCCCTGGTGTGAAAAAGACTTCCTGCCCCACCTTAAGCCAGAGCCAGAACTTCAAAGTATCTGGTGGAGTAGAGAACTTGTTGACATCATGTCAGGTCCTGGGCCTCTACCTCCCACTGAGGAACCGGAGTTCCTTGAAGGCCTTGAGGTGGTGATCGTCGTCTCTGCTCAACCGGTTCACCGTCCCTTCGCGTGGCATCGGTTGCATCGAGGCATGATCTGGGCCTCCGTCATGCAGACATATCTCCGGTCTGTGACGAAGCGACCTGTTACCTCTTGCCGCTACCATGCTGGTACCAAGAGCCCGGCCGAAGGCACCACAAGAGGAGGCCCCGACCTCTGCTCCTGAGCAAGTTCCAGGGCCTACTGAAGAGGTAACCATCACCCACGTGGTTTCTACCACCACTCCGGATGCTCCTGCTTCCGGCACCTGTTTGCCCTCCTGTGGAGCCGGAGCCAGCACCGGAGAAGGGGTGAAGCGCTCCACCGGCATCTCAGAGACGCTGTCTCTGACCAGAGCAGGCCAAGTCCGCTTCTTCAATAGACAGCAGGGTTTCGCCACGGAGGACTTTACCGGACGGGAGGTCTTTATACCTGCCGGTCCGTGAAGCGGCCGGATCTTCCGGAGTGATTCCAAAACCTGGGGAGTGGATTGAATTCAGTCTCCAAGAAGGACCCCTGGGCTGCTGCGGATTCCCGACCCTGAGAGAGACGCTTACGAGTATCTCTACGAGGAGGACTCCTGGCTGCATCTCCCAGCTGCTCCCCAGTATGCAGTGCCCCAAGCTGTGACCCATGTGAGTGCCCAGTCTAATGTCATCGTGAGCACAGGACCCATTGCTATCCATGGACAAGGCCTGGTCCAGGGAAATACTCTGGTGGCCTCTCCAGTGACAAGTATGACTGGCTCTCAAGGGTCTTCCGTGGCCAAAGAAATGGCTGAGGATGGAGCAGATCCCGATGTTCCAGCAAGGGGCAGCCCTCCAGTGACTCCTTTTACAGTGGGGTGATGACCCAGCCCCGGAAGAGATGAAGGCTGCGGAAGGTGCAATGACGCTGGCTCAAGCGCCCATTTACCTGTTTCCAGATCCGTCCATGGTGATGGGATCTGATGATCCACCAGCTAGTGGGGCTCATGCCCCGGAGGTCAGCATTCCTACTCCTGAGCCTCAGCAGAGCAGCGACATCATTGATGAGCATGCAGTTCAAGAAGTCACCAACGGATGCCCCTAGCTAGCTGCTGCCTTGCCAGTGGACCTGGTTTCATCGGATGTGGACTCCGACTGCGAGTAATCCCCTGATGGGCTGAGCCCATTTACCCTCACAGAGCCAGAGACTCTCCATTTATTTATTAAAGTCAGAAAGCACCCATATCTGCTGACACAGAACTACTCATCAAAAGAGGAGACCCTTTGTTTTTATTACGATACTTTTTCCTGCATCAAGGACTGTGCCCAGAGAATGGACTCTACCTACAAGAGCTCTCTGAGAGACTTATGGTCAGTTACTCCAAGGAAAAAGTAATTAAATTTGCACTTAATGCCTTTTCCTTCTAGGAAATGGACATTCTGTCTGCATTTCGTGTCTTTTCTTTTACAGGAAAATGGACATTGCTATTTTTGCTGCTGCCATCCGGGTTAAGGCCCAAGTGATTGTGATCTACAAGATAAACTGTGTTATTTCATCGCTACGTGCTGTGGAGCACAGCTACAGCACACACAAGGTTAATCCCTGCAAAAGAACTGTGTCAGCTCCGGCACTCCATACATCCGGCATGCAGCGCCTAAAGCATCAACCTCTGGAAGACTGTGTCGCGCAGCAAGTAGCTCCCACCAAAATCCTCACTGGCAGGGAAACCAGGCTGTCCAGTAAACTCCTCCCACGCGCAAATGGTGCGAACCCCGCCTGGTAGTTCTGTGGCGCAGGAGGAAATAAAGCACTCCTGGCAGGAAGGACTTTATCTCCGCTCCCTGGTGTGAAAAAGACTTCCTGCCCCACCTTAAGCCAGAGCCAGAACTTCAAAGTATCTGGTGGAGTAGAGAACTTGTTGACATCATGTCAGGTCCTGGGCCTCTACCTCCCACTGAGGAACCGGAGTTCCTTGAAGGCCTTGAGGTGGTGATCGTCGTCTCTGCTCAACCGGTTCACCGTCCCTTCGCGTGGCATCGGTTGCATCGAGGCATGATCTGGGCCTCCGTCATGCAGACATATCTCCGGTCTGTGACGAAGCGACCTGTTACCTCTTGCCGCTACCATGCTGGTACCAAGAGCCCGGCCGAAGGCACCACAAGAGGAGGCCCCGACCTCTGCTCCTGAGCAAGTTCCAGGGCCTACTGAAGAGGTAACCATCACCCACGTGGTTTCTACCACCACTCCGGATGCTCCTGCTTCCGGCACCTGTTTGCCCTCCTGTGGAGCCGGAGCCAGCACCGGAGAAGGGGTGAAGCGCTCCACCGGCATCTCAGAGACGCTGTCTCTGACCAGAGCAGGCCAAGTCCGCTTCTTCAATAGACAGCAGGGTTTCGCCACGGAGGACTTTACCGGACGGGAGGTCTTTATACCTGCCGGTCCGTGAAGCGGCCGGATCTTCCGGAGTGATTCCAAAACCTGGGGAGTGGATTGAATTCAGTCTCCAAGAAGGACCCCTGGGCTGCTGCGGATTCCCGACCCTGAGAGAGACGCTTACGAGTATCTCTACGAGGAGGACTCCTGGCTGCATCTCCCAGCTGCTCCCCAGTATGCAGTGCCCCAAGCTGTGACCCATGTGAGTGCCCAGTCTAATGTCATCGTGAGCACAGGACCCATTGCTATCCATGGACAAGGCCTGGTCCAGGGAAATACTCTGGTGGCCTCTCCAGTGACAAGTATGACTGGCTCTCAAGGGTCTTCCGTGGCCAAAGAAATGGCTGAGGATGGAGCAGATCCCGATGTTCCAGCAAGGGGCAGCCCTCCAGTGACTCCTTTTACAGTGGGGTGATGACCCAGCCCCGGAAGAGATGAAGGCTGCGGAAGGTGCAATGACGCTGGCTCAAGCGCCCATTTACCTGTTTCCAGATCCGTCCATGGTGATGGGATCTGATGATCCACCAGCTAGTGGGGCTCATGCCCCGGAGGTCAGCATTCCTACTCCTGAGCCTCAGCAGAGCAGCGACATCATTGATGAGCATGCAGTTCAAGAAGTCACCAACGGATGCCCCTAGCTAGCTGCTGCCTTGCCAGTGGACCTGGTTTCATCGGATGTGGACTCCGACTGCGAGTAATCCCCTGATGGGCTGAGCCCATTTACCCTCACAGAGCCAGAGACTCTCCATTTATTTATTAAAGTCAGAAAGCACCCATATCTGCTGACACAGAACTACTCATCAAAAGAGGAGACCCTTTGTTTTTATTACGATACTTTTTCCTGCATCAAGGACTGTGCCCAGAGAATGGACTCTACCTACAAGAGCTCTCTGAGAGACTTATGGTCAGTTACTCCAAGGAAAAAGTAATTAAATTTGCACTTAATGCCTTTTCCTTCTAGGAAATGGACATTCTGTCTGCATTTCGTGTCTTTTCTTTTACAGGAAAATGGACATTGCTATTTTTGCTGCTGCCATCCGGGTTAAGGCCCAAGTGATTGTGATCTACAAGATAAACTGTGTTATTTCATCGCTACGTGCTGTGGAGCACAGCTACAGCACACACAAGGTTAATCCCTGCAAAAGAACTGTGTCAGCTCCGGCACTCCATACATCCGGCATGCAGCGCCTAAAGCATCAACCTCTGGAAGACTGTGTCGCGCAGCAAGTAGCTCCCACCAAAATCCTCACTGGCAGGGAAACCAGGCTGTCCAGTAAACTCCTCCCACGCGCAAATGGTGCGAACCCCGCCTGGTAGTTCTGTGGCGCAGGAGGAAATAAAGCACTCCTGGCAGGAAGGACTTTATCTCCGCTCCCTGGTGTGAAAAAGACTTCCTGCCCCACCTTAAGCCAGAGCCAGAACTTCAAAGTATCTGGTGGAGTAGAGAACTTGTTGACATCATGTCAGGTCCTGGGCCTCTACCTCCCACTGAGGAACCGGAGTTCCTTGAAGGCCTTGAGGTGGTGATCGTCGTCTCTGCTCAACCGGTTCACCGTCCCTTCGCGTGGCATCGGTTGCATCGAGGCATGATCTGGGCCTCCGTCATGCAGACATATCTCCGGTCTGTGACGAAGCGACCTGTTACCTCTTGCCGCTACCATGCTGGTACCAAGAGCCCGGCCGAAGGCACCACAAGAGGAGGCCCCGACCTCTGCTCCTGAGCAAGTTCCAGGGCCTACTGAAGAGGTAACCATCACCCACGTGGTTTCTACCACCACTCCGGATGCTCCTGCTTCCGGCACCTGTTTGCCCTCCTGTGGAGCCGGAGCCAGCACCGGAGAAGGGGTGAAGCGCTCCACCGGCATCTCAGAGACGCTGTCTCTGACCAGAGCAGGCCAAGTCCGCTTCTTCAATAGACAGCAGGGTTTCGCCACGGAGGACTTTACCGGACGGGAGGTCTTTATACCTGCCGGTCCGTGAAGCGGCCGGATCTTCCGGAGTGATTCCAAAACCTGGGGAGTGGATTGAATTCAGTCTCCAAGAAGGACCCCTGGGCTGCTGCGGATTCCCGACCCTGAGAGAGACGCTTACGAGTATCTCTACGAGGAGGACTCCTGGCTGCATCTCCCAGCTGCTCCCCAGTATGCAGTGCCCCAAGCTGTGACCCATGTGAGTGCCCAGTCTAATGTCATCGTGAGCACAGGACCCATTGCTATCCATGGACAAGGCCTGGTCCAGGGAAATACTCTGGTGGCCTCTCCAGTGACAAGTATGACTGGCTCTCAAGGGTCTTCCGTGGCCAAAGAAATGGCTGAGGATGGAGCAGATCCCGATGTTCCAGCAAGGGGCAGCCCTCCAGTGACTCCTTTTACAGTGGGGTGATGACCCAGCCCCGGAAGAGATGAAGGCTGCGGAAGGTGCAATGACGCTGGCTCAAGCGCCCATTTACCTGTTTCCAGATCCGTCCATGGTGATGGGATCTGATGATCCACCAGCTAGTGGGGCTCATGCCCCGGAGGTCAGCATTCCTACTCCTGAGCCTCAGCAGAGCAGCGACATCATTGATGAGCATGCAGTTCAAGAAGTCACCAACGGATGCCCCTAGCTAGCTGCTGCCTTGCCAGTGGACCTGGTTTCATCGGATGTGGACTCCGACTGCGAGTAATCCCCTGATGGGCTGAGCCCATTTACCCTCACAGAGCCAGAGACTCTCCATTTATTTATTAAAGTCAGAAAGCACCCATATCTGCTGACACAGAACTACTCATCAAAAGAGGAGACCCTTTGTTTTTATTACGATACTTTTTCCTGCATCAAGGACTGTGCCCAGAGAATGGACTCTACCTACAAGAGCTCTCTGAGAGACTTATGGTCAGTTACTCCAAGGAAAAAGTAATTAAATTTGCACTTAATGCCTTTTCCTTCTAGGAAATGGACATTCTGTCTGCATTTCGTGTCTTTTCTTTTACAGGAAAATGGACATTGCTATTTTTGCTGCTGCCATCCGGGTTAAGGCCCAAGTGATTGTGATCTACAAGATAAACTGTGTTATTTCATCGCTACGTGCTGTGGAGCACAGCTACAGCACACACAAGGTTAATCCCTGCAAAAGAACTGTGTCAGCTCCGGCACTCCATACATCCGGCATGCAGCGCCTAAAGCATCAACCTCTGGAAGACTGTGTCGCGCAGCAAGTAGCTCCCACCAAAATCCTCACTGGCAGGGAAACCAGGCTGTCCAGTAAACTCCTCCCACGCGCAAATGGTGCGAACCCCGCCTGGTAGTTCTGTGGCGCAGGAGGAAATAAAGCACTCCTGGCAGGAAGGACTTTATCTCCGCTCCCTGGTGTGAAAAAGACTTCCTGCCCCACCTTAAGCCAGAGCCAGAACTTCAAAGTATCTGGTGGAGTAGAGAACTTGTTGACATCATGTCAGGTCCTGGGCCTCTACCTCCCACTGAGGAACCGGAGTTCCTTGAAGGCCTTGAGGTGGTGATCGTCGTCTCTGCTCAACCGGTTCACCGTCCCTTCGCGTGGCATCGGTTGCATCGAGGCATGATCTGGGCCTCCGTCATGCAGACATATCTCCGGTCTGTGACGAAGCGACCTGTTACCTCTTGCCGCTACCATGCTGGTACCAAGAGCCCGGCCGAAGGCACCACAAGAGGAGGCCCCGACCTCTGCTCCTGAGCAAGTTCCAGGGCCTACTGAAGAGGTAACCATCACCCACGTGGTTTCTACCACCACTCCGGATGCTCCTGCTTCCGGCACCTGTTTGCCCTCCTGTGGAGCCGGAGCCAGCACCGGAGAAGGGGTGAAGCGCTCCACCGGCATCTCAGAGGCGCTGTCTCTGACCAGAGCAGGCCAAGTCCGCTTCTTCAATAGACAGCAGGGTTTCGCCACGGAGGACTTTACCGGACGGGAGGTCTTTATACCTGCCGGTCCGTGAAGCGGCCGGATCTTCCGGAGTGATTCCAAAACCTGGGGAGTGGATTGAATTCAGTCTCCAAGAAGGACCCCTGGGCTGCTGCGGATTCCCGACCCTGAGAGAGACGCTTACGAGTATCTCTACGAGGAGGACTCCTGGCTGCATCTCCCAGCTGCTCCCCAGTATGCAGTGCCCCAAGCTGTGACCCATGTGAGTGCCCAGTCTAATGTCATCGTGAGCACAGGACCCATTGCTATCCATGGACAAGGCCTGGTCCAGGGAAATACTCTGGTGGCCTCTCCAGTGACAAGTATGACTGGCTCTCAAGGGTCTTCCGTGGCCAAAGAAATGGCTGAGGATGGAGCAGATCCCGATGTTCCAGCAAGGGGCAGCCCTCCAGTGACTCCTTTTACAGTGGGGTGATGACCCAGCCCCGGAAGAGATGAAGGCTGCGGAAGGTGCAATGACGCTGGCTCAAGCGCCCATTTACCTGTTTCCAGATCCGTCCATGGTGATGGGATCTGATGATCCACCAGCTAGTGGGGCTCATGCCCCGGAGGTCAGCATTCCTACTCCTGAGCCTCAGCAGAGCAGCGACATCATTGATGAGCATGCAGTTCAAGAAGTCACCAACGGATGCCCCTAGCTAGCTGCTGCCTTGCCAGTGGACCTGGTTTCATCGGATGTGGACTCCGACTGCGAGTAATCCCCTGATGGGCTGAGCCCATTTACCCTCACAGAGCCAGAGACTCTCCATTTATTTATTAAAGTCAGAAAGCACCCATATCTGCTGACACAGAACTACTCATCAAAAGAGGAGACCCTTTGTTTTTATTACGATACTTTTTCCGGCATCAAGGACTGTGCCCAGAGAATGGACTCTACCTACAAGAGCTCTCTGAGAGACTTATGGTCAGTTACTCCAAGGAAAAAGTAATTAAATTTGCACTTAATGCCTTTTCCTTCTAGGAAATGGACATTCTGTCTGCATTTCGTGTCTTTTCTTTTACAGGAAAATGGACATTGCTATTTTTGCTGCTGCCATCCGGGTTAAGGCCCAAGTGATTGTGATCTACAAGATAAACTGTGTTATTTCATCGCTACGTGCTGTGGAGCACAGCTACAGCACACACAAGGTTAATCCCTGCAAAAGAACTGTGTCAGCTCCGGCACTCCATACATCCGGCATGCAGCGCCTAAAGCATCAACCTCTGGAAGACTGTGTCGCGCAGCAAGTAGCTCCCACCAAAATCCTCACTGGCAGGGAAACCAGGCTGTCCAGTAAACTCCTCCCACGCGCAAATGGTGCGAACCCCGCCTGGTAGTTCTGTGGCGCAGGAGGAAATAAAGCACTCCTGGCAGGAAGGACTTTATCTCCGCTCCCTGGTGTGAAAAAGACTTCCTGCCCCACCTTAAGCCAGAGCCAGAACTTCAAAGTATCTGGTGGAGTAGAGAACTTGTTGACATCATGTCAGGTCCTGGGCCTCTACCTCCCACTGAGGAACCGGAGTTCCTTGAAGGCCTTGAGGTGGTGATCGTCGTCTCTGCTCAACCGGTTCACCGTCCCTTCGCGTGGCATCGGTTGCATCGAGGCATGATCTGGGCCTCCGTCATGCAGACATATCTCCGGTCTGTGACGAAGCGACCTGTTACCTCTTGCCGCTACCATGCTGGTACCAAGAGCCCGGCCGAAGGCACCACAAGAGGAGGCCCCGACCTCTGCTCCTGAGCAAGTTCCAGGGCCTACTGAAGAGGTAACCATCACCCACGTGGTTTCTACCACCACTCCGGATGCTCCTGCTTCCGGCACCTGTTTGCCCTCCTGTGGAGCCGGAGCCAGCACCGGAGAAGGGGTGAAGCGCTCCACCGGCATCTCAGAGGCGCTGTCTCTGACCAGAGCAGGCCAAGTCCGCTTCTTCAATAGACAGCAGGGTTTCGCCACGGAGGACTTTACCGGACGGGAGGTCTTTATACCTGCCGGTCCGTGAAGCGGCCGGATCTTCCGGAGTGATTCCAAAACCTGGGGAGTGGATTGAATTCAGTCTCCAAGAAGGACCCCTGGGCTGCTGCGGATTCCCGACCCTGAGAGAGACGCTTACGAGTATCTCTACGAGGAGGACTCCTGGCTGCATCTCCCAGCTGCTCCCCAGTATGCAGTGCCCCAAGCTGTGACCCATGTGAGTGCCCAGTCTAATGTCATCGTGAGCACAGGACCCATTGCTATCCATGGACAAGGCCTGGTCCAGGGAAATACTCTGGTGGCCTCTCCAGTGACAAGTATGACTGGCTCTCAAGGGTCTTCCGTGGCCAAAGAAATGGCTGAGGATGGAGCAGATCCCGATGTTCCAGCAAGGGGCAGCCCTCCAGTGACTCCTTTTACAGTGGGGTGATGACCCAGCCCCGGAAGAGATGAAGGCTGCGGAAGGTGCAATGACGCTGGCTCAAGCGCCCATTTACCTGTTTCCAGATCCGTCCATGGTGATGGGATCTGATGATCCACCAGCTAGTGGGGCTCATGCCCCGGAGGTCAGCATTCCTACTCCTGAGCCTCAGCAGAGCAGCGACATCATTGATGAGCATGCAGTTCAAGAAGTCACCAACGGATGCCCCTAGCTAGCTGCTGCCTTGCCAGTGGACCTGGTTTCATCGGATGTGGACTCCGACTGCGAGTAATCCCCTGATGGGCTGAGCCCATTTACCCTCACAGAGCCAGAGACTCTCCATTTATTTATTAAAGTCAGAAAGCACCCATATCTGCTGACACAGAACTACTCATCAAAAGAGGAGACCCTTTGTTTTTATTACGATACTTTTTCCTGCATCAAGGACTGTGCCCAGAGAATGGACTCTACCTACAAGAGCTCTCTGAGAGACTTATGGTCAGTTACTCCAAGGAAAAAGTAATTAAATTTGCACTTAATGCCTTTTCCTTCTAGGAAATGGACATTCTGTCTGCATTTCGTGTCTTTTCTTTTACAGGAAAATGGACATTGCTATTTTTGCTGCTGCCATCCGGGTTAAGGCCCAAGTGATTGTGATCTACAAGATAAACTGTGTTATTTCATCGCTACGTGCTGTGGAGCACAGCTACAGCACACACAAGGTTAATCCCTGCAAAAGAACTGTGTCAGCTCCGGCACTCCATACATCCGGCATGCAGCGCCTAAAGCATCAACCTCTGGAAGACTGTGTCGCGCAGCAAGTAGCTCCCACCAAAATCCTCACTGGCAGGGAAACCAGGCTGTCCAGTAAACTCCTCCCACGCGCAAATGGTGCGAACCCCGCCTGGTAGTTCTGTGGCGCAGGAGGAAATAAAGCACTCCTGGCAGGAAGGACTTTATCTCCGCTCCCTGGTGTGAAAAAGACTTCCTGCCCCACCTTAAGCCAGAGCCAGAACTTCAAAGTATCTGGTGGAGTAGAGAACTTGTTGACATCATGTCAGGTCCTGGGCCTCTACCTCCCACTGAGGAACCGGAGTTCCTTGAAGGCCTTGAGGTGGTGATCGTCGTCTCTGCTCAACCGGTTCACCGTCCCTTCGCGTGGCATCGGTTGCATCGAGGCATGATCTGGGCCTCCGTCATGCAGACATATCTCCGGTCTGTGACGAAGCGACCTGTTACCTCTTGCCGCTACCATGCTGGTACCAAGAGCCCGGCCGAAGGCACCACAAGAGGAGGCCCCGACCTCTGCTCCTGAGCAAGTTCCAGGGCCTACTGAAGAGGTAACCATCACCCACGTGGTTTCTACCACCACTCCGGATGCTCCTGCTTCCGGCACCTGTTTGCCCTCCTGTGGAGCCGGAGCCAGCACCGGAGAAGGGGTGAAGCGCTCCACCGGCATCTCAGAGACGCTGTCTCTGACCAGAGCAGGCCAAGTCCGCTTCTTCAATAGACAGCAGGGTTTCGCCACGGAGGACTTTACCGGACGGGAGGTCTTTATACCTGCCGGTCCGTGAAGCGGCCGGATCTTCCGGAGTGATTCCAAAACCTGGGGAGTGGATTGAATTCAGTCTCCAAGAAGGACCCCTGGGCTGCTGCGGATTCCCGACCCTGAGAGAGACGCTTACGAGTATCTCTACGAGGAGGACTCCTGGCTGCATCTCCCAGCTGCTCCCCAGTATGCAGTGCCCCAAGCTGTGACCCATGTGAGTGCCCAGTCTAATGTCATCGTGAGCACAGGACCCATTGCTATCCATGGACAAGGCCTGGTCCAGGGAAATACTCTGGTGGCCTCTCCAGTGACAAGTATGACTGGCTCTCAAGGGTCTTCCGTGGCCAAAGAAATGGCTGAGGATGGAGCAGATCCCGATGTTCCAGCAAGGGGCAGCCCTCCAGTGACTCCTTTTACAGTGGGGTGATGACCCAGCCCCGGAAGAGATGAAGGCTGCGGAAGGTGCAATGACGCTGGCTCAAGCGCCCATTTACCTGTTTCCAGATCCGTCCATGGTGATGGGATCTGATGATCCACCAGCTAGTGGGGCTCATGCCCCGGAGGTCAGCATTCCTACTCCTGAGCCTCAGCAGAGCAGCGACATCATTGATGAGCATGCAGTTCAAGAAGTCACCAACGGATGCCCCTAGCTAGCTGCTGCCTTGCCAGTGGACCTGGTTTCATCGGATGTGGACTCCGACTGCGAGTAATCCCCTGATGGGCTGAGCCCATTTACCCTCACAGAGCCAGAGACTCTCCATTTATTTATTAAAGTCAGAAAGCACCCATATCTGCTGACACAGAACTACTCATCAAAAGAGGAGACCCTTTGTTTTTATTACGATACTTTTTCCTGCATCAAGGACTGTGCCCAGAGAATGGACTCTACCTACAAGAGCTCTCTGAGAGACTTATGGTCAGTTACTCCAAGGAAAAAGTAATTAAATTTGCACTTAATGCCTTTTCCTTCTAGGAAATGGACATTCTGTCTGCATTTCGTGTCTTTTCTTTTACAGGAAAATGGACATTGCTATTTTTGCTGCTGCCATCCGGGTTAAGGCCCAAGTGATTGTGATCTACAAGATAAACTGTGTTATTTCATCGCTACGTGCTGTGGAGCACAGCTACAGCACACACAAGGTTAATCCCTGCAAAAGAACTGTGTCAGCTCCGGCACTCCATACATCCGGCATGCAGCGCCTAAAGCATCAACCTCTGGAAGACTGTGTCGCGCAGCAAGTAGCTCCCACCAAAATCCTCACTGGCAGGGAAACCAGGCTGTCCAGTAAACTCCTCCCACGCGCAAATGGTGCGAACCCCGCCTGGTAGTTCTGTGGCGCAGGAGGAAATAAAGCACTCCTGGCAGGAAGGACTTTATCTCCGCTCCCTGGTGTGAAAAAGACTTCCTGCCCCACCTTAAGCCAGAGCCAGAACTTCAAAGTATCTGGTGGAGTAGAGAACTTGTTGACATCATGTCAGGTCCTGGGCCTCTACCTCCCACTGAGGAACCGGAGTTCCTTGAAGGCCTTGAGGTGGTGATCGTCGTCTCTGCTCAACCGGTTCACCGTCCCTTCGCGTGGCATCGGTTGCATCGAGGCATGATCTGGGCCTCCGTCATGCAGACATATCTCCGGTCTGTGACGAAGCGACCTGTTACCTCTTGCCGCTACCATGCTGGTACCAAGAGCCCGGCCGAAGGCACCACAAGAGGAGGCCCCGACCTCTGCTCCTGAGCAAGTTCCAGGGCCTACTGAAGAGGTAACCATCACCCACGTGGTTTCTACCACCACTCCGGATGCTCCTGCTTCCGGCACCTGTTTGCCCTCCTGTGGAGCCGGAGCCAGCACCGGAGAAGGGGTGAAGCGCTCCACCGGCATCTCAGAGACGCTGTCTCTGACCAGAGCAGGCCAAGTCCGCTTCTTCAATAGACAGCAGGGTTTCGCCACGGAGGACTTTACCGGACGGGAGGTCTTTATACCTGCCGGTCCGTGAAGCGGCCGGATCTTCCGGAGTGATTCCAAAACCTGGGGAGTGGATTGAATTCAGTCTCCAAGAAGGACCCCTGGGCTGCTGCGGATTCCCGACCCTGAGAGAGACGCTTACGAGTATCTCTACGAGGAGGACTCCTGGCTGCATCTCCCAGCTGCTCCCCAGTATGCAGTGCCCCAAGCTGTGACCCATGTGAGTGCCCAGTCTAATGTCATCGTGAGCACAGGACCCATTGCTATCCATGGACAAGGCCTGGTCCAGGGAAATACTCTGGTGGCCTCTCCAGTGACAAGTATGACTGGCTCTCAAGGGTCTTCCGTGGCCAAAGAAATGGCTGAGGATGAAGCAGATCCCGATGTTCCAGCAAGGGGCAGCCCTCCAGTGACTCCTTTTACAGTGGGGTGATGACCCAGCCCCGGAAGAGATGAAGGCTGCGGAAGGTGCAATGACGCTGGCTCAAGCGCCCATTTACCTGTTTCCAGATCCGTCCATGGTGATGGGATCTGATGATCCACCAGCTAGTGGGGCTCATGCCCCGGAGGTCAGCATTCCTACTCCTGAGCCTCAGCAGAGCAGCGACATCATTGATGAGCATGCAGTTCAAGAAGTCACCAACGGATGCCCCTAGCTAGCTGCTGCCTTGCCAGTGGACCTGGTTTCATCGGATGTGGACTCCGACTGCGAGTAATCCCCTGATGGGCTGAGCCCATTTACCCTCACAGAGCCAGAGACTCTCCATTTATTTATTAAAGTCAGAAAGCACCCATATCTGCTGACACAGAACTACTCATCAAAAGAGGAGACCCTTTGTTTTTATTACGATACTTTTTCCGGCATCAAGGACTGTGCCCAGAGAATGGACTCTACCTACAAGAGCTCTCTGAGAGACTTATGGTCAGTTACTCCAAGGAAAAAGTAATTAAATTTGCACTTAATGCCTTTTCCTTCTAGGAAATGGACATTCTGTCTGCATTTCGTGTCTTTTCTTTTACAGGAAAATGGACATTGCTATTTTTGCTGCTGCCATCCGGGTTAAGGCCCAAGTGATTGTGATCTACAAGATAAACTGTGTTATTTCATCGCTACGTGCTGTGGAGCACAGCTACAGCACACACAAGGTTAATCCCTGCAAAAGAACTGTGTCAGCTCCGGCACTCCATACATCCGGCATGCAGCGCCTAAAGCATCAACCTCTGGAAGACTGTGTCGCGCAGCAAGTAGCTCCCACCAAAATCCTCACTGGCAGGGAAACCAGGCTGTCCAGTAAACTCCTCCCACGCGCAAATGGTGCGAACCCCGCCTGGTAGTTCTGTGGCGCAGGAGGAAATAAAGCACTCCTGGCAGGAAGGACTTTATCTCCGCTCCCTGGTGTGAAAAAGACTTCCTGCCCCACCTTAAGCCAGAGCCAGAACTTCAAAGTATCTGGTGGAGTAGAGAACTTGTTGACATCATGTCAGGTCCTGGGCCTCTACCTCCCACTGAGGAACCGGAGTTCCTTGAAGGCCTTGAGGTGGTGATCGTCGTCTCTGCTCAACCGGTTCACCGTCCCTTCGCGTGGCATCGGTTGCATCGAGGCATGATCTGGGCCTCCGTCATGCAGACATATCTCCGGTCTGTGACGAAGCGACCTGTTACCTCTTGCCGCTACCATGCTGGTACCAAGAGCCCGGCCGAAGGCACCACAAGAGGAGGCCCCGACCTCTGCTCCTGAGCAAGTTCCAGGGCCTACTGAAGAGGTAACCATCACCCACGTGGTTTCTACCACCACTCCGGATGCTCCTGCTTCCGGCACCTGTTTGCCCTCCTGTGGAGCCGGAGCCAGCACCGGAGAAGGGGTGAAGCGCTCCACCGGCATCTCAGAGGCGCTGTCTCTGACCAGAGCAGGCCAAGTCCGCTTCTTCAATAGACAGCAGGGTTTCGCCACGGAGGACTTTACCGGACGGGAGGTCTTTATACCTGCCGGTCCGTGAAGCGGCCGGATCTTCCGGAGTGATTCCAAAACCTGGGGAGTGGATTGAATTCAGTCTCCAAGAAGGACCCCTGGGCTGCTGCGGATTCCCGACCCTGAGAGAGACGCTTACGAGTATCTCTACGAGGAGGACTCCTGGCTGCATCTCCCAGCTGCTCCCCAGTATGCAGTGCCCCAAGCTGTGACCCATGTGAGTGCCCAGTCTAATGTCATCGTGAGCACAGGACCCATTGCTATCCATGGACAAGGCCTGGTCCAGGGAAATACTCTGGTGGCCTCTCCAGTGACAAGTATGACTGGCTCTCAAGGGTCTTCCGTGGCCAAAGAAATGGCTGAGGATGGAGCAGATCCCGATGTTCCAGCAAGGGGCAGCCCTCCAGTGACTCCTTTTACAGTGGGGTGATGACCCAGCCCCGGAAGAGATGAAGGCTGCGGAAGGTGCAATGACGCTGGCTCAAGCGCCCATTTACCTGTTTCCAGATCCGTCCATGGTGATGGGATCTGATGATCCACCAGCTAGTGGGGCTCATGCCCCGGAGGTCAGCATTCCTACTCCTGAGCCTCAGCAGAGCAGCGACATCATTGATGAGCATGCAGTTCAAGAAGTCACCAACGGATGCCCCTAGCTAGCTGCTGCCTTGCCAGTGGACCTGGTTTCATCGGATGTGGACTCCGACTGCGAGTAATCCCCTGATGGGCTGAGCCCATTTACCCTCACAGAGCCAGAGACTCTCCATTTATTTATTAAAGTCAGAAAGCACCCATATCTGCTGACACAGAACTACTCATCAAAAGAGGAGACCCTTTGTTTTTATTACGATACTTTTTCCGGCATCAAGGACTGTGCCCAGAGAATGGACTCTACCTACAAGAGCTCTCTGAGAGACTTATGGTCAGTTACTCCAAGGAAAAAGTAATTAAATTTGCACTTAATGCCTTTTCCTTCTAGGAAATGGACATTCTGTCTGCATTTCGTGTCTTTTCTTTTACAGGAAAATGGACATTGCTATTTTTGCTGCTGCCATCCGGGTTAAGGCCCAAGTGATTGTGATCTACAAGATAAACTGTGTTATTTCATCGCTACGTGCTGTGGAGCACAGCTACAGCACACACAAGGTTAATCCCTGCAAAAGAACTGTGTCAGCTCCGGCACTCCATACATCCGGCATGCAGCGCCTAAAGCATCAACCTCTGGAAGACTGTGTCGCGCAGCAAGTAGCTCCCACCAAAATCCTCACTGGCAGGGAAACCAGGCTGTCCAGTAAACTCCTCCCACGCGCAAATGGTGCGAACCCCGCCTGGTAGTTCTGTGGCGCAGGAGGAAATAAAGCACTCCTGGCAGGAAGGACTTTATCTCCGCTCCCTGGTGTGAAAAAGACTTCCTGCCCCACCTTAAGCCAGAGCCAGAACTTCAAAGTATCTGGTGGAGTAGAGAACTTGTTGACATCATGTCAGGTCCTGGGCCTCTACCTCCCACTGAGGAACCGGAGTTCCTTGAAGGCCTTGAGGTGGTGATCGTCGTCTCTGCTCAACCGGTTCACCGTCCCTTCGCGTGGCATCGGTTGCATCGAGGCATGATCTGGGCCTCCGTCATGCAGACATATCTCCGGTCTGTGACGAAGCGACCTGTTACCTCTTGCCGCTACCATGCTGGTACCAAGAGCCCGGCCGAAGGCACCACAAGAGGAGGCCCCGACCTCTGCTCCTGAGCAAGTTCCAGGGCCTACTGAAGAGGTAACCATCACCCACGTGGTTTCTACCACCACTCCGGATGCTCCTGCTTCCGGCACCTGTTTGCCCTCCTGTGGAGCCGGAGCCAGCACCGGAGAAGGGGTGAAGCGCTCCACCGGCATCTCAGAGGCGCTGTCTCTGACCAGAGCAGGCCAAGTCCGCTTCTTCAATAGACAGCAGGGTTTCGCCACGGAGGACTTTACCGGACGGGAGGTCTTTATACCTGCCGGTCCGTGAAGCGGCCGGATCTTCCGGAGTGATTCCAAAACCTGGGGAGTGGATTGAATTCAGTCTCCAAGAAGGACCCCTGGGCTGCTGCGGATTCCCGACCCTGAGAGAGACGCTTACGAGTATCTCTACGAGGAGGACTCCTGGCTGCATCTCCCAGCTGCTCCCCAGTATGCAGTGCCCCAAGCTGTGACCCATGTGAGTGCCCAGTCTAATGTCATCGTGAGCACAGGACCCATTGCTATCCATGGACAAGGCCTGGTCCAGGGAAATACTCTGGTGGCCTCTCCAGTGACAAGTATGACTGGCTCTCAAGGGTCTTCCGTGGCCAAAGAAATGGCTGAGGATGGAGCAGATCCCGATGTTCCAGCAAGGGGCAGCCCTCCAGTGACTCCTTTTACAGTGGGGTGATGACCCAGCCCCGGAAGAGATGAAGGCTGCGGAAGGTGCAATGACGCTGGCTCAAGCGCCCATTTACCTGTTTCCAGATCCGTCCATGGTGATGGGATCTGATGATCCACCAGCTAGTGGGGCTCATGCCCCGGAGGTCAGCATTCCTACTCCTGAGCCTCAGCAGAGCAGCGACATCATTGATGAGCATGCAGTTCAAGAAGTCACCAACGGATGCCCCTAGCTAGCTGCTGCCTTGCCAGTGGACCTGGTTTCATCGGATGTGGACTCCGACTGCGAGTAATCCCCTGATGGGCTGAGCCCATTTACCCTCACAGAGCCAGAGACTCTCCATTTATTTATTAAAGTCAGAAAGCACCCATATCTGCTGACACAGAACTACTCATCAAAAGAGGAGACCCTTTGTTTTTATTACGATACTTTTTCCTGCATCAAGGACTGTGCCCAGAGAATGGACTCTACCTACAAGAGCTCTCTGAGAGACTTATGGTCAGTTACTCCAAGGAAAAAGTAATTAAATTTGCACTTAATGCCTTTTCCTTCTAGGAAATGGACATTCTGTCTGCATTTCGTGTCTTTTCTTTTACAGGAAAATGGACATTGCTATTTTTGCTGCTGCCATCCGGGTTAAGGCCCAAGTGATTGTGATCTACAAGATAAACTGTGTTATTTCATCGCTACGTGCTGTGGAGCACAGCTACAGCACACACAAGGTTAATCCCTGCAAAAGAACTGTGTCAGCTCCGGCACTCCATACATCCGGCATGCAGCGCCTAAAGCATCAACCTCTGGAAGACTGTGTCGCGCAGCAAGTAGCTCCCACCAAAATCCTCACTGGCAGGGAAACCAGGCTGTCCAGTAAACTCCTCCCACGCGCAAATGGTGCGAACCCCGCCTGGTAGTTCTGTGGCGCAGGAGGAAATAAAGCACTCCTGGCAGGAAGGACTTTATCTCCGCTCCCTGGTGTGAAAAAGACTTCCTGCCCCACCTTAAGCCAGAGCCAGAACTTCAAAGTATCTGGTGGAGTAGAGAACTTGTTGACATCATGTCAGGTCCTGGGCCTCTACCTCCCACTGAGGAACCGGAGTTCCTTGAAGGCCTTGAGGTGGTGATCGTCGTCTCTGCTCAACCGGTTCACCGTCCCTTCGCGTGGCATCGGTTGCATCGAGGCATGATCTGGGCCTCCGTCATGCAGACATATCTCCGGTCTGTGACGAAGCGACCTGTTACCTCTTGCCGCTACCATGCTGGTACCAAGAGCCCGGCCGAAGGCACCACAAGAGGAGGCCCCGACCTCTGCTCCTGAGCAAGTTCCAGGGCCTACTGAAGAGGTAACCATCACCCACGTGGTTTCTACCACCACTCCGGATGCTCCTGCTTCCGGCACCTGTTTGCCCTCCTGTGGAGCCGGAGCCAGCACCGGAGAAGGGGTGAAGCGCTCCACCGGCATCTCAGAGACGCTGTCTCTGACCAGAGCAGGCCAAGTCCGCTTCTTCAATAGACAGCAGGGTTTCGCCACGGAGGACTTTACCGGACGGGAGGTCTTTATACCTGCCGGTCCGTGAAGCGGCCGGATCTTCCGGAGTGATTCCAAAACCTGGGGAGTGGATTGAATTCAGTCTCCAAGAAGGACCCCTGGGCTGCTGCGGATTCCCGACCCTGAGAGAGACGCTTACGAGTATCTCTACGAGGAGGACTCCTGGCTGCATCTCCCAGCTGCTCCCCAGTATGCAGTGCCCCAAGCTGTGACCCATGTGAGTGCCCAGTCTAATGTCATCGTGAGCACAGGACCCATTGCTATCCATGGACAAGGCCTGGTCCAGGGAAATACTCTGGTGGCCTCTCCAGTGACAAGTATGACTGGCTCTCAAGGGTCTTCCGTGGCCAAAGAAATGGCTGAGGATGGAGCAGATCCCGATGTTCCAGCAAGGGGCAGCCCTCCAGTGACTCCTTTTACAGTGGGGTGATGACCCAGCCCCGGAAGAGATGAAGGCTGCGGAAGGTGCAATGACGCTGGCTCAAGCGCCCATTTACCTGTTTCCAGATCCGTCCATGGTGATGGGATCTGATGATCCACCAGCTAGTGGGGCTCATGCCCCGGAGGTCAGCATTCCTACTCCTGAGCCTCAGCAGAGCAGCGACATCATTGATGAGCATGCAGTTCAAGAAGTCACCAACGGATGCCCCTAGCTAGCTGCTGCCTTGCCAGTGGACCTGGTTTCATCGGATGTGGACTCCGACTGCGAGTAATCCCCTGATGGGCTGAGCCCATTTACCCTCACAGAGCCAGAGACTCTCCATTTATTTATTAAAGTCAGAAAGCACCCATATCTGCTGACACAGAACTACTCATCAAAAGAGGAGACCCTTTGTTTTTATTACGATACTTTTTCCTGCATCAAGGACTGTGCCCAGAGAATGGACTCTACCTACAAGAGCTCTCTGAGAGACTTATGGTCAGTTACTCCAAGGAAAAAGTAATTAAATTTGCACTTAATGCCTTTTCCTTCTAGGAAATGGACATTCTGTCTGCATTTCGTGTCTTTTCTTTTACAGGAAAATGGACATTGCTATTTTTGCTGCTGCCATCCGGGTTAAGGCCCAAGTGATTGTGATCTACAAGATAAACTGTGTTATTTCATCGCTACGTGCTGTGGAGCACAGCTACAGCACACACAAGGTTAATCCCTGCAAAAGAACTGTGTCAGCTCCGGCACTCCATACATCCGGCATGCAGCGCCTAAAGCATCAACCTCTGGAAGACTGTGTCGCGCAGCAAGTAGCTCCCACCAAAATCCTCACTGGCAGGGAAACCAGGCTGTCCAGTAAACTCCTCCCACGCGCAAATGGTGCGAACCCCGCCTGGTAGTTCTGTGGCGCAGGAGGAAATAAAGCACTCCTGGCAGGAAGGACTTTATCTCCGCTCCCTGGTGTGAAAAAGACTTCCTGCCCCACCTTAAGCCAGAGCCAGAACTTCAAAGTATCTGGTGGAGTAGAGAACTTGTTGACATCATGTCAGGTCCTGGGCCTCTACCTCCCACTGAGGAACCGGAGTTCCTTGAAGGCCTTGAGGTGGTGATCGTCGTCTCTGCTCAACCGGTTCACCGTCCCTTCGCGTGGCATCGGTTGCATCGAGGCATGATCTGGGCCTCCGTCATGCAGACATATCTCCGGTCTGTGACGAAGCGACCTGTTACCTCTTGCCGCTACCATGCTGGTACCAAGAGCCCGGCCGAAGGCACCACAAGAGGAGGCCCCGACCTCTGCTCCTGAGCAAGTTCCAGGGCCTACTGAAGAGGTAACCATCACCCACGTGGTTTCTACCACCACTCCGGATGCTCCTGCTTCCGGCACCTGTTTGCCCTCCTGTGGAGCCGGAGCCAGCACCGGAGAAGGGGTGAAGCGCTCCACCGGCATCTCAGAGACGCTGTCTCTGACCAGAGCAGGCCAAGTCCGCTTCTTCAATAGACAGCAGGGTTTCGCCACGGAGGACTTTACCGGACGGGAGGTCTTTATACCTGCCGGTCCGTGAAGCGGCCGGATCTTCCGGAGTGATTCCAAAACCTGGGGAGTGGATTGAATTCAGTCTCCAAGAAGGACCCCTGGGCTGCTGCGGATTCCCGACCCTGAGAGAGACGCTTACGAGTATCTCTACGAGGAGGACTCCTGGCTGCATCTCCCAGCTGCTCCCCAGTATGCAGTGCCCCAAGCTGTGACCCATGTGAGTGCCCAGTCTAATGTCATCGTGAGCACAGGACCCATTGCTATCCATGGACAAGGCCTGGTCCAGGGAAATACTCTGGTGGCCTCTCCAGTGACAAGTATGACTGGCTCTCAAGGGTCTTCCGTGGCCAAAGAAATGGCTGAGGATGGAGCAGATCCCGATGTTCCAGCAAGGGGCAGCCCTCCAGTGACTCCTTTTACAGTGGGGTGATGACCCAGCCCCGGAAGAGATGAAGGCTGCGGAAGGTGCAATGACGCTGGCTCAAGCGCCCATTTACCTGTTTCCAGATCCGTCCATGGTGATGGGATCTGATGATCCACCAGCTAGTGGGGCTCATGCCCCGGAGGTCAGCATTCCTACTCCTGAGCCTCAGCAGAGCAGCGACATCATTGATGAGCATGCAGTTCAAGAAGTCACCAACGGATGCCCCTAGCTAGCTGCTGCCTTGCCAGTGGACCTGGTTTCATCGGATGTGGACTCCGACTGCGAGTAATCCCCTGATGGGCTGAGCCCATTTACCCTCACAGAGCCAGAGACTCTCCATTTATTTATTAAAGTCAGAAAGCACCCATATCTGCTGACACAGAACTACTCATCAAAAGAGGAGACCCTTTGTTTTTATTACGATACTTTTTCCTGCATCAAGGACTGTGCCCAGAGAATGGACTCTACCTACAAGAGCTCTCTGAGAGACTTATGGTCAGTTACTCCAAGGAAAAAGTAATTAAATTTGCACTTAATGCCTTTTCCTTCTAGGAAATGGACATTCTGTCTGCATTTCGTGTCTTTTCTTTTACAGGAAAATGGACATTGCTATTTTTGCTGCTGCCATCCGGGTTAAGGCCCAAGTGATTGTGATCTACAAGATAAACTGTGTTATTTCATCGCTACGTGCTGTGGAGCACAGCTACAGCACACACAAGGTTAATCCCTGCAAAAGAACTGTGTCAGCTCCGGCACTCCATACATCCGGCATGCAGCGCCTAAAGCATCAACCTCTGGAAGACTGTGTCGCGCAGCAAGTAGCTCCCACCAAAATCCTCACTGGCAGGGAAACCAGGCTGTCCAGTAAACTCCTCCCACGCGCAAATGGTGCGAACCCCGCCTGGTAGTTCTGTGCCGCAGGAGGAAATAAAGCACTCCTGGCAGGAAGGACTTTATCTCCGCTCCCTGGTGTGAAAAAGACTTCCTGCCCCACCTTAAGCCAGAGCCAGAACTTCAAAGTATCTGGTGGAGTAGAGAACTTGTTGACATCATGTCAGGTCCTGGGCCTCTACCTCCCACTGAGGAACCGGAGTTCCTTGAAGGCCTTGAGGTGGTGATCGTCGTCTCTGCTCAACCGGTTCACCGTCCCTTCGCGTGGCATCGGTTGCATCGAGGCATGATCTGGGCCTCCGTCATGCAGACATATCTCCGGTCTGTGACGAAGCGACCTGTTACCTCTTGCCGCTACCATGCTGGTACCAAGAGCCCGGCCGAAGGCACCACAAGAGGAGGCCCCGACCTCTGCTCCTGAGCAAGTTCCAGGGCCTACTGAAGAGGTAACCATCACCCACGTGGTTTCTACCACCACTCCGGATGCTCCTGCTTCCGGCACCTGTTTGCCCTCCTGTGGAGCCGGAGCCAGCACCGGAGAAGGGGTGAAGCGCTCCACCGGCATCTCAGAGACGCTGTCTCTGACCAGAGCAGGCCAAGTCCGCTTCTTCAATAGACAGCAGGGTTTCGCCACGGAGGACTTTACCGGACGGGAGGTCTTTATACCTGCCGGTCCGTGAAGCGGCCGGATCTTCCGGAGTGATTCCAAAACCTGGGGAGTGGATTGAATTCAGTCTCCAAGAAGGACCCCTGGGCTGCTGCGGATTCCCGACCCTGAGAGAGACGCTTACGAGTATCTCTACGAGGAGGACTCCTGGCTGCATCTCCCAGCTGCTCCCCAGTATGCAGTGCCCCAAGCTGTGACCCATGTGAGTGCCCAGTCCAATGTCATCGTGAGCACAGGACCCATTGCTATCCATGGACAAGGCCTGGTCCAGGGAAATACTCTGGTGGCCTCTCCAGTGACAAGTATGACTGGCTCTCAAGGGTCTTCCGTGGCCAAAGAAATGGCTGAGGATGGAGCAGATCCCGATGTTCCAGCAAGGGGCAGCCCTCCAGTGACTCCTTTTACAGTGGGGTGATGACCCAGCCCCGGAAGAGATGAAGGCTGCGGAAGGTGCAATGACGCTGGCTCAAGCGCCCATTTACCTGTTTCCAGATCCGTCCATGGTGATGGGATCTGATGATCCACCAGCTAGTGGGGCTCATGCCCCGGAGGTCAGCATTCCTACTCCTGAGCCTCAGCAGAGCAGCGACATCATTGATGAGCATGCAGTTCAAGAAGTCACCAACGGATGCCCCTAGCTAGCTGCTGCCTTGCCAGTGGACCTGGTTTCATCGGATGTGGACTCCGACTGCGAGTAATCCCCTGATGGGCTGAGCCCATTTACCCTCACAGAGCCAGAGACTCTCCATTTATTTATTAAAGTCAGAAAGCACCCATATCTGCTGACACAGAACTACTCATCAAAAGAGGAGACCCTTTGTTTTTATTACGATACTTTTTCCTGCATCAAGGACTGTGCCCAGAGAATGGACTCTACCTACAAGAGCTCTCTGAGAGACTTATGGTCAGTTACTCCAAGGAAAAAGTAATTAAATTTGCACTTAATGCCTTTTCCTTCTAGGAAATGGACATTCTGTCTGCATTTCGTGTCTTTTCTTTTACAGGAAAATGGACATTGCTATTTTTGCTGCTGCCATCCGGGTTAAGGCCCAAGTGATTGTGATCTACAAGATAAACTGTGTTATTTCATCGCTACGTGCTGTGGAGCACAGCTACAGCACACACAAGGTTAATCCCTGCAAAAGAACTGTGTCAGCTCCGGCACTCCATACATCCGGCATGCAGCGCCTAAAGCATCAACCTCTGGAAGACTGTGTCGCGCAGCAAGTAGCTCCCACCAAAATCCTCACTGGCAGGGAAACCAGGCTGTCCAGTAAACTCCTCCCACGCGCAAATGGTGCGAACCCCGCCTGGTAGTTCTGTGCCGCAGGAGGAAATAAAGCACTCCTGGCAGGAAGGACTTTATCTCCGCTCCCTGGTGTGAAAAAGACTTCCTGCCCCACCTTAAGCCAGAGCCAGAACTTCAAAGTATCTGGTGGAGTAGAGAACTTGTTGACATCATGTCAGGTCCTGGGCCTCTACCTCCCACTGAGGAACCGGAGTTCCTTGAAGGCCTTGAGGTGGTGATCGTCGTCTCTGCTCAACCGGTTCACCGTCCCTTCGCGTGGCATCGGTTGCATCGAGGCATGATCTGGGCCTCCGTCATGCAGACATATCTCCGGTCTGTGACGAAGCGACCTGTTACCTCTTGCCGCTACCATGCTGGTACCAAGAGCCCGGCCGAAGGCACCACAAGAGGAGGCCCCGACCTCTGCTCCTGAGCAAGTTCCAGGGCCTACTGAAGAGGTAACCATCACCCACGTGGTTTCTACCACCACTCCGGATGCTCCTGCTTCCGGCACCTGTTTGCCCTCCTGTGGAGCCGGAGCCAGCACCGGAGAAGGGGTGAAGCGCTCCACCGGCATCTCAGAGACGCTGTCTCTGACCAGAGCAGGCCAAGTCCGCTTCTTCAATAGACAGCAGGGTTTCGCCACGGAGGACTTTACCGGACGGGAGGTCTTTATACCTGCCGGTCCGTGAAGCGGCCGGATCTTCCGGAGTGATTCCAAAACCTGGGGAGTGGATTGAATTCAGTCTCCAAGAAGGACCCCTGGGCTGCTGCGGATTCCCGACCCTGAGAGAGACGCTTACGAGTATCTCTACGAGGAGGACTCCTGGCTGCATCTCCCAGCTGCTCCCCAGTATGCAGTGCCCCAAGCTGTGACCCATGTGAGTGCCCAGTCCAATGTCATCGTGAGCACAGGACCCATTGCTATCCATGGACAAGGCCTGGTCCAGGGAAATACTCTGGTGGCCTCTCCAGTGACAAGTATGACTGGCTCTCAAGGGTCTTCCGTGGCCAAAGAAATGGCTGAGGATGGAGCAGATCCCGATGTTCCAGCAAGGGGCAGCCCTCCAGTGACTCCTTTTACAGTGGGGTGATGACCCAGCCCCGGAAGAGATGAAGGCTGCGGAAGGTGCAATGACGCTGGCTCAAGCGCCCATTTACCTGTTTCCAGATCCGTCCATGGTGATGGGATCTGATGATCCACCAGCTAGTGGGGCTCATGCCCCGGAGGTCAGCATTCCTACTCCTGAGCCTCAGCAGAGCAGCGACATCATTGATGAGCATGCAGTTCAAGAAGTCACCAACGGATGCCCCTAGCTAGCTGCTGCCTTGCCAGTGGACCTGGTTTCATCGGATGTGGACTCCGACTGCGAGTAATCCCCTGATGGGCTGAGCCCATTTACCCTCACAGAGCCAGAGACTCTCCATTTATTTATTAAAGTCAGAAAGCACCCATATCTGCTGACACAGAACTACTCATCAAAAGAGGAGACCCTTTGTTTTTATTACGATACTTTTTCCTGCATCAAGGACTGTGCCCAGAGAATGGACTCTACCTACAAGAGCTCTCTGAGAGACTTATGGTCAGTTACTCCAAGGAAAAAGTAATTAAATTTGCACTTAATGCCTTTTCCTTCTAGGAAATGGACATTCTGTCTGCATTTCGTGTCTTTTCTTTTACAGGAAAATGGACATTGCTATTTTTGCTGCTGCCATCCGGGTTAAGGCCCAAGTGATTGTGATCTACAAGATAAACTGTGTTATTTCATCGCTACGTGCTGTGGAGCACAGCTACAGCACACACAAGGTTAATCCCTGCAAAAGAACTGTGTCAGCTCCGGCACTCCATACATCCGGCATGCAGCGCCTAAAGCATCAACCTCTGGAAGACTGTGTCGCGCAGCAAGTAGCTCCCACCAAAATCCTCACTGGCAGGGAAACCAGGCTGTCCAGTAAACTCCTCCCACGCGCAAATGGTGCGAACCCCGCCTGGTAGTTCTGTGGCGCAGGAGGAAATAAAGCACTCCTGGCAGGAAGGACTTTATCTCCGCTCCCTGGTGTGAAAAAGACTTCCTGCCCCACCTTAAGCCAGAGCCAGAACTTCAAAGTATCTGGTGGAGTAGAGAACTTGTTGACATCATGTCAGGTCCTGGGCCTCTACCTCCCACTGAGGAACCGGAGTTCCTTGAAGGCCTTGAGGTGGTGATCGTCGTCTCTGCTCAACCGGTTCACCGTCCCTTCGCGTGGCATCGGTTGCATCGAGGCATGATCTGGGCCTCCGTCATGCAGACATATCTCCGGTCTGTGACGAAGCGACCTGTTACCTCTTGCCGCTACCATGCTGGTACCAAGAGCCCGGCCGAAGGCACCACAAGAGGAGGCCCCGACCTCTGCTCCTGAGCAAGTTCCAGGGCCTACTGAAGAGGTAACCATCACCCACGTGGTTTCTACCACCACTCCGGATGCTCCTGCTTCCGGCACCTGTTTGCCCTCCTGTGGAGCCGGAGCCAGCACCGGAGAAGGGGTGAAGCGCTCCACCGGCATCTCAGAGACGCTGTCTCTGACCAGAGCAGGCCAAGTCCGCTTCTTCAATAGACAGCAGGGTTTCGCCACGGAGGACTTTACCGGACGGGAGGTCTTTATACCTGCCGGTCCGTGAAGCGGCCGGATCTTCCGGAGTGATTCCAAAACCTGGGGAGTGGATTGAATTCAGTCTCCAAGAAGGACCCCTGGGCTGCTGCGGATTCCCGACCCTGAGAGAGACGCTTACGAGTATCTCTACGAGGAGGACTCCTGGCTGCATCTCCCAGCTGCTCCCCAGTATGCAGTGCCCCAAGCTGTGACCCATGTGAGTGCCCAGTCTAATGTCATCGTGAGCACAGGACCCATTGCTATCCATGGACAAGGCCTGGTCCAGGGAAATACTCTGGTGGCCTCTCCAGTGACAAGTATGACTGGCTCTCAAGGGTCTTCCGTGGCCAAAGAAATGGCTGAGGATGGAGCAGATCCCGATGTTCCAGCAAGGGGCAGCCCTCCAGTGACTCCTTTTACAGTGGGGTGATGACCCAGCCCCGGAAGAGATGAAGGCTGCGGAAGGTGCAATGACGCTGGCTCAAGCGCCCATTTACCTGTTTCCAGATCCGTCCATGGTGATGGGATCTGATGATCCACCAGCTAGTGGGGCTCATGCCCCGGAGGTCAGCATTCCTACTCCTGAGCCTCAGCAGAGCAGCGACATCATTGATGAGCATGCAGTTCAAGAAGTCACCAACGGATGCCCCTAGCTAGCTGCTGCCTTGCCAGTGGACCTGGTTTCATCGGATGTGGACTCCGACTGCGAGTAATCCCCTGATGGGCTGAGCCCATTTACCCTCACAGAGCCAGAGACTCTCCATTTATTTATTAAAGTCAGAAAGCACCCATATCTGCTGACACAGAACTACTCATCAAAAGAGGAGACCCTTTGTTTTTATTACGATACTTTTTCCTGCATCAAGGACTGTGCCCAGAGAATGGACTCTACCTACAAGAGCTCTCTGAGAGACTTATGGTCAGTTACTCCAAGGAAAAAGTAATTAAATTTGCACTTAATGCCTTTTCCTTCTAGGAAATGGACATTCTGTCTGCATTTCGTGTCTTTTCTTTTACAGGAAAATGGACATTGCTATTTTTGCTGCTGCCATCCGGGTTAAGGCCCAAGTGATTGTGATCTACAAGATAAACTGTGTTATTTCATCGCTACGTGCTGTGGAGCACAGCTACAGCACACACAAGGTTAATCCCTGCAAAAGAACTGTGTCAGCTCCGGCACTCCATACATCCGGCATGCAGCGCCTAAAGCATCAACCTCTGGAAGACTGTGTCGCGCAGCAAGTAGCTCCCACCAAAATCCTCACTGGCAGGGAAACCAGGCTGTCCAGTAAACTCCTCCCACGCGCAAATGGTGCGAACCCCGCCTGGTAGTTCTGTGGCGCAGGAGGAAATAAAGCACTCCTGGCAGGAAGGACTTTATCTCCGCTCCCTGGTGTGAAAAAGACTTCCTGCCCCACCTTAAGCCAGAGCCAGAACTTCAAAGTATCTGGTGGAGTAGAGAACTTGTTGACATCATGTCAGGTCCTGGGCCTCTACCTCCCACTGAGGAACCGGAGTTCCTTGAAGGCCTTGAGGTGGTGATCGTCGTCTCTGCTCAACCGGTTCACCGTCCCTTCGCGTGGCATCGGTTGCATCGAGGCATGATCTGGGCCTCCGTCATGCAGACATATCTCCGGTCTGTGACGAAGCGACCTGTTACCTCTTGCCGCTACCATGCTGGTACCAAGAGCCCGGCCGAAGGCACCACAAGAGGAGGCCCCGACCTCTGCTCCTGAGCAAGTTCCAGGGCCTACTGAAGAGGTAACCATCACCCACGTGGTTTCTACCACCACTCCGGATGCTCCTGCTTCCGGCACCTGTTTGCCCTCCTGTGGAGCCGGAGCCAGCACCGGAGAAGGGGTGAAGCGCTCCACCGGCATCTCAGAGACGCTGTCTCTGACCAGAGCAGGCCAAGTCCGCTTCTTCAATAGACAGCAGGGTTTCGCCACGGAGGACTTTACCGGACGGGAGGTCTTTATACCTGCCGGTCCGTGAAGCGGCCGGATCTTCCGGAGTGATTCCAAAACCTGGGGAGTGGATTGAATTCAGTCTCCAAGAAGGACCCCTGGGCTGCTGCGGATTCCCGACCCTGAGAGAGACGCTTACGAGTATCTCTACGAGGAGGACTCCTGGCTGCATCTCCCAGCTGCTCCCCAGTATGCAGTGCCCCAAGCTGTGACCCATGTGAGTGCCCAGTCTAATGTCATCGTGAGCACAGGACCCATTGCTATCCATGGACAAGGCCTGGTCCAGGGAAATACTCTGGTGGCCTCTCCAGTGACAAGTATGACTGGCTCTCAAGGGTCTTCCGTGGCCAAAGAAATGGCTGAGGATGGAGCAGATCCCGATGTTCCAGCAAGGGGCAGCCCTCCAGTGACTCCTTTTACAGTGGGGTGATGACCCAGCCCCGGAAGAGATGAAGGCTGCGGAAGGTGCAATGACGCTGGCTCAAGCGCCCATTTACCTGTTTCCAGATCCGTCCATGGTGATGGGATCTGATGATCCACCAGCTAGTGGGGCTCATGCCCCGGAGGTCAGCATTCCTACTCCTGAGCCTCAGCAGAGCAGCGACATCATTGATGAGCATGCAGTTCAAGAAGTCACCAACGGATGCCCCTAGCTAGCTGCTGCCTTGCCAGTGGACCTGGTTTCATCGGATGTGGACTCCGACTGCGAGTAATCCCCTGATGGGCTGAGCCCATTTACCCTCACAGAGCCAGAGACTCTCCATTTATTTATTAAAGTCAGAAAGCACCCATATCTGCTGACACAGAACTACTCATCAAAAGAGGAGACCCTTTGTTTTTATTACGATACTTTTTCCTGCATCAAGGACTGTGCCCAGAGAATGGACTCTACCTACAAGAGCTCTCTGAGAGACTTATGGTCAGTTACTCCAAGGAAAAAGTAATTAAATTTGCACTTAATGCCTTTTCCTTCTAGGAAATGGACATTCTGTCTGCATTTCGTGTCTTTTCTTTTACAGGAAAATGGACATTGCTATTTTTGCTACCCAAGAAAGCCATGCTGCTCTAAGTAACCTTATGTAACATTTTAAGGTGTGTACCCATTGGGCTGTTAAATCCAATGTGACCATTGTTTTTGCACAACTGTATTATTAATACTATAAATTAGTCTGCATTTAACCCCTTTTTTTAGGTTTTGCGGGTATATAGCCAAGACTGTGTCGGACCATCTTTTTGTCTTTGTTCAAATCCTGACCGCAGGCTTATGCCTAAAACCTGAGTTCAGTAATTATGTGGCCTCTGTAAACTGTGGGTCTTTAGGGGGTTTAAATAGTGAGACCTAGACATCACACACTAGGGTAAGACCGTCAGGTAGCAGGTATACCGTATGTACTATACGTGTCATTTATGTTTATGATGTTGCACCTAGGTGACATGTCTTCAGACAAATTTGCAGGCTTTGGTGCAAGGAGTGGATTACAGAACATGACACCACACCTTTCCCTTAGCAAACAGTTGGTTTAAGGGCGATAGCCACCAACTGTACTGTCCTCATTTTTGTACCCAGTCCAAGACCAACCCCGGTGCCTATAGCCAGGACTATGGCTTGTCTCCCCTACACTGCACATAGCCAGCACTTACCCTGAAGTGCACTTTACCACCTACACCCCTACATGCTGTAGTGTACATGGACCATCTGGGGGCCATATGCTTCTGGCCAGCTTTGTTTTCCTTCCCATCCGGTCCATAGCTGAGCCGTGGGTGGCACTTTCAATTAACTAGGGGGTAATGCAACACCCCTGCCAACGTATAGGCAAGGGGGTAGATACGAATAGGGCCCTCAACCTGTCAGGATCCATCTGGTAAGCCTGCGCAACTCACCCAAGGGATAATGCAGGGAGATCCCAGGTAATCTGCAGCTGTAGCCTCCGCCTGGATTGGCAATAGTTAAATTGGTGTAAGATTTTATTCAATTATGTGGTTGTATTGTAAACTGGAGTGTGATTGGAGAGGCACTACCACCTGACCAGGGGGAGTATAAAAACCCTGTGCTGTGGAAGCACAAGGCCTTTTTTGCCTGTCAGCAGTTCAGACCTCATGGTCTGAGTGATGAGAGATACAGGGGCAAATGTACTTACCTGGCCAAGTCGCGATCCCCGAATTGGACGGTCCGACGAGGATAAAGTCCGCCGCAATTCATGAAGCTTGTACGCCCGAATTCCTGCATCCCTCGCTTCCCCGCCAAGGTCCGCCGGAGTTCACTTTCTTCTTCCCGGTGCATGTAAGTGCATGTCTTGTGACACAATTCTAAATGTTAAAGCTTGCGCGTTGTCCGAATCCGTCGGCTTGTCCGACGGCAAGCCCCCCGATTTCAGTTGCGTACGCCAAAATCCAATTGCGTACGACACAATCCCCGGCACGATGCACCGCAAAACGGAAATCCTCGGGAAACCCGATGAAAATGCACTCCGCTGACCCTTAGTAAATGAGCGCCACAGTGTGTAGCACACCTTTAGTGCTGGCACAGATACCAATCCCAGGAACTGAGTCAGGAGACTCTAATCCAGAGCGGCAACTTCCACCATTTGCACACAGCTCCATTTCAACTATCCAAGCCTGCATCCAATACCAGGCTGGTGCTTTATTCCTAAGGACCACTCTCCACGACCATTCCAGAACCAGAATCCGGATCTGCTGTTAGACCGTTTAGGCCCGTTGCTGCTATCTGATAAAGAACCACGAGTTGATTTGCACAACGTTGCCTTTATCTGATCCCTAGATACGGCTGTTACCATCACAGGCTTCCCCATCCATTACCCAGGGGCTCATCCTACAGACACTCAGGGGTTGTCCCAGGGAGGACCAGTACATCAGCCTCTGCCTCCATATTTCTTGCACACACCACCCGCTGGAGACCTGCCAGGCTGTAGGACAGCCCTCCGGTCCCCATACCAAGCACCGTGACATCAGAGCGCTCTAGGCTGCATTCGCCAGCCACTCTGGCATTCTGGGCCCCGGCTACCTCCAGGCCCCAAGAAAAAGCTAGACCACGGTGGGGGATGTTGCAGTTCCTCTGCTGTCTTCTGAAATAATGACTATGTTTTTGCCTTAATATTTTAGGAACAGGTATGAATTACATGTCTCGGTTGCGTTCTCCGCTTTCATCCAACACATGTTCAACACCACATGTTGTTTTGCAACTAAAATAGCAGGATCCTTGCAGATGGTCCACATAAAAAGCCTCCTGCCCCCGCTTTATTTGTTTCAGTTCTTGCCTCATCACTTTTAATAACTCCTTCATCACGCAAACCCTTCCAGATGTCTTGGCCCATTCCTCCAGGAGGCTGAAGGTGACAGGATCCTCCCTCGTTATATGGAGGTCAGAGAATTGTGTAGGATGTTAATGGACGACTTTTGCTTCAGCTATGAATATGACTATTCATGAAGCAGATCCACAACCCATGGAGCGATGCCCAAACGCTACCGAACTGCCGCCGCCGTGCCACAGGGTGACATGGAGGAGAGGACAACAGAAGTCTCAAAAGTTTTACTAAACTGAATTTGGGATAGAAATTAGTTCCACCCATTTTTCTCCAATACTCACATTCTTCCCCTGCTAGTCTGGATGTCAGGGTCCCGGTCCAAATACTCTGGGCCAGTACTCTGATATCTCTTTAAATAATTGTCTGCTCACTTCCCTGTACCTGCTATGTTTTCTCTGGGGCTTGCTTGTGTTTTCAGGGCTTTGTAATTTTTTGATTTTCTGACCCTTCCTTGTCTTCTGACCATCTCTTTGTCCTGATTCTGTGCTGCAGTCTCCTCCTGGTTCTGACCTGTTTTTGTCTCTGTGTGTTCACTTTGGCGCAGGAACATCAACCAGTTGTCCCCTACTATCTAGGATGAGATGAGTAAGTAAGTAGGGACAGCTGGGTGGGTCTAGCTTTAGGGCTCACTGTCCATGCCTGTCTTATCTTATTGTCCATATCCAAAACAGCAGAATTACAGAGAATAAATGTTCACAGTGAAAAAAAGTGCAAAATCGAAATCTCTGCATTTTATTTTTTTAACCAAATACAGTAAGTTATCAGGGCTGCACCTCCATATCCAGAGAAATAGGTGCATCTTATACAGGTTGTGCAGGTTCACATTACTACTACAGTAGACTGTCAGCTCTTGTGTCTGGTGCAGGACATAATAACTCATATTACCCATTACATAATAATTCTGGAGCATCTTTAACGGTTCTTAAAGGACCCAAATACCAACAGCGTTCCCCAACATTCAACACTCTGGTCATGAATCCCCAGCCCCGGGTCTGTACATGCGGAGTATGTGGTCTGTGGCCATTATATCACCTGATTTCTGCAGTTTTAGAAATTTTCCCCTCCGCTTCTTCAACTCATCTGGAGGAGGATGAAAGACAGAACAGTACAAGATTTTCTTGCTTTGTGCAAATTATGAACAAGCTAGTCAAAAAATAAAAACTACATTTATAATTAAAGGGAACCTGTCAGGGATATTAGGGACACTAATCCACCCACAAGTCCTTATGGATTGGGGTTTAGGGTCCCAAATCTACCTATATCATCGCTGTTGGGGACTGCAGAAAACACATTATAACTATTTATCCACTGATCCTGGCGCAGTCGTGTGATAATGTGCACAGGCACCAGATCTCATCAGACCCATCTCTACTATAAGTGTTTGTATTTTTTAAAGCAAGTCCTAGTCAGATCTAATGTGGTTCAAATAGGGACACTGAACCACCTATGGGTAAACTTAGTGTCCCCAATTCCCCTGACAGGTTCTCTTCAACATGTGCAAATCATAGCCTTTTAGTTCCTTTTACAGAGGGGGAGGCTACAGTAACTGTAGTTATTAGTCCTGGGGTCCGGGGGACTCGCTGCTCCACTTCTGCAGGATCTTCTCCGCCGCCTTCAGTGTTGCATCCTCCTGTGCAGAAATCACAGCACCGATCATTAGTGTGTGCACAATGCCCCCTAGTGGGTGTACTCGATATCACACTGCAAGCAAATTATAGTCTTAAATGAAATCTACCAGTAACAATAAGCCAAATTAAACTGAAAATACTTACCTATACTCCTCCCGGCTGCTAATTATGCACTCCTCCTGCCTCCAACATCGGAAAGGGAGTGCCAGACATAGAGTCCTAGTGCCCCGAGCTGCTTTGTACAAGGGCTCATTCACACAAATGAAATAGGTCCCCATTGACATCTATGGCGCCTGGTCGTGTGCGGTGAGCACACATTGGGGGTCATTTACTAAGGGCCCGATTCGTGTTTTCCCGACGTGTTACCCAAATATTTCCGATTTGCGCCGTTTTCCCTTGAATTGCCCCAGGATTTTGGTGCATGCGATCGGATTGTGGCGCATCGGCGCTGGCATGCACGCGACGGAAATCAGGGGGGGGCGTGGCCGAACGAAAACCCGACGCATTCGGAAAAACTGCCGGATTTAAAAAACAAAAAACAATCTGTCGCAGAGCTTGCACTTACCTTCACTCAGCCCGGCTCGGTGAACTCCAGTGCGTTCCGATGCTCTTCAGCGCAGCAGCGCCACCTGGTGGACGTCGGAGGAACTACCTTAATGAATCCCGGCCGGACCCGAATCCAGCGCAGAAAACGCGCTGCTGGATCGCGAATGGACCGGGTAAGTAAATCTGCCCCATTGTCTCACCGCACTGTGACCATGCATGACGAAATATAGGACATATCGGCATGTCAAGCTTGAAGAAGACAAGCACCGGGATCAAGATGCAGAGGAGTATAGGTAAGTATTTTCAGTTTAATTTGGCTTATAGTTACTGGTAGATTTCCTTGAAGGACACCTACCATCAGAATCACTGATACCAAATGCTTAGTACTCACCTCCCTGCCCTGTGGCGCTGTGCTGGAATCTCATTTAGTTACAAGTTGGAATATCCACATTATTCAGTAAAACGCTTCACTAAAACACTACAAACACTGGAGGCAGAACACAGCAGAGCCCGAGGAGTGAATAATTAAATCTGAACGGTTCGGAGAAGTGCTTTGCAGAGCACCTCCGGCTAATTTGCATACAAACGTGTTTTACTGAATAATTTGGCTGTTCCAGCTTATAACAAAAGGAGATCCCAGCACAGGACCACGGGACGGGGAGGTGAGTACTAAGCATCTGCCATCAGAGATTTCGATGGGAGATGTACTTTAAGTTATCCCACGTTTTCATGTTATTCCCTATCAACACAATAGGGCAAAACAAGCCAAGAGTCAGGGTCTGACTGCCAGGATTCACCGACCACAAGAAAGGGAGTCCTGTTCTCAGTTCCTTACTGCTGTACGACGCTGTATATACGTTGTACAGCAGTAAGGGAAGTATGGAGAGGGCTCACGTGCCGCAGTCAAAGCAGACAGCGGCAACTAACAGTGCTTCTGATGGGCGCCGCCATCTTGGATGGCTGATTGGCTTCCTCCGTGGCGTCATCAGAGGGCGCCAATTAGTTGCCATGACAGCTAGGAGCCTGTTTAAGGCTCATTCACCAAATTACAGTTTGTCAGAAAGACTGGAATACAGAAACAGTATATTCACAATATACTGCAATACAATTGTATTGCAGTACATTGTATGACTGATCTAATACTCTAGAGTTAAATTACACTACGGGGCTTGAAATAATAGTAAAAAAAAAAAATCTTTTTAAAATATAAAAATTCATCCCCGTTTCCCTAGAACACATTCAAATTAACAAATTAAAATAGAACAAATTAAATAAGTGAAATCATAAGCATGTTACATATCAAGCCTCCATTTATTAGTATGGGAGTGTCAGAGGTTGCTGAGCACAGCGCTCAGCTATCTCCAGGTGAATGAGAGTGCCAAGAGATAGCCGAGTACTGTAGTTAACACTCCCATACTAAGGAATGGAGCTTCAGGTTGTAAGTTTGTCCTGCTCCACATCCATTACTGAGCATGTTACGCATTACTCCAGACTACTTGGGGTTCCTATTCTTGTAATTGGTGGGGTTCCAGCAGCCGGTCGCCATCGATTAGCTTGGGACAACCCCTTTAATAGGGTAATCCTATGCTATAATAAAAATGTATGACCAGCTCTGGCCACTTGCTGTATATTACATGGAGGATATAAAACTTATGTCTTGTTGTGTTCACAGATACTTAGTTCTATCCCGGCTATATGGATGTATTATTGGGTTGGGACTTTAACATTTGTACAATCTCATTCTTGAAGAATTCCATAAACTTTGCATATATTTACCTTTACGAAGCAAAACCTAATGTAGTTCTCAAACTGCTTCTTATGTGGGGCGCTGTAGAAGGCAGACACGGGGATAGCTGCCAATTGCTGCAAAGTGGAAGAAGAAGAAAAATCCTAAGGAACGACTAAAACTAGAAATAGACTAAAAATAGATCCGATCGTGCACCTTCTATAAGAGTCCCAGAGGCAGCAAACTACAACGCTTGATTACCTCCGGCAGCGCCATAGAGCGGCAGGGAACATGCTTGTATATACAACTTACTTTATGTTTCATCATCCATTTTGTAAAGTAGTTATCATAAGGTATATTGGGGTCCGTGGGAGGAGGAACCTGAGATTCTGGAGAGTGAAAACCACAACTGTGACACCAAACCTCATACTATAACATAGATACAGTTACAAATAACCTGCTATAGGACTATATTGAAGCCTATAAACTTACTGAAACGAGAGACGTCTGCGATCATAAAGTAGGAGCCTTGGGATATAAGAGGCGTCATCCCCACCTCTGTAAGGCAGTGGTAAAGCCGATCCCGCTTCTTTTGGAGCTCATCCCGTAATTGTAGAAAATAACAATCAGGTTTTCCTTGCCGCTCCAGTTCCTTTAGAAATCCTTGGGCCACTGCTTCCTACATAACAGATCCGGTTACTATACGGTCTGGTGACAGGCTAGTCTTCTTAAACCACCATTAGAGAGTACAGATGTACGGAGGTCAGTCCTATCCCTACTGTCACGCTCATAGTCTTACCTGGGCGGCGGTGGCACAGTGATAGATAGAGTTCTGGTGCACAGTCCTCAGATGTTTCAGGAGACTATCTGGACCAAAGGCCCAACCAACCTGTAACACAGGATGAAGTAGTAAGTTAATGTGATGTATTGTAACTTACTACAAAGCCCACCTTCCACTTGCTGCTACATGATGAAGCACCCAGTATAGGATAGCCCATTAATATGTTAAACCTGGAGAACCCCTTTAAATATAACACAACAGCATGACTCATCATTAAGTATAATCACCTTCCATCCGGTGGCGCTGAATGTCTTTCCGGCACTTCCGATTGTTATGGTTCGGTCCCACATTCCTGGAAGGCTAGCTGTGGTCATAAAGAAAAAGTCGGTGACTTTAAGATGAACGTGGCTTTTGTTCTGTTGAGTTTGTACCCAAAATGATGGTTCAAGATGGGTGGAAATAGATAGCTGGCGGTCAGACGGATAGTGGGGAGCCTCCAACTGAACCCACATTCATACTCACCAATCCGTACATGTTGGTTCCCGTCATACACCAGCCATTCATACACTTCATCGGAGATACATATCAGGTCGTATTTTATGCAAATATTAGCAATTTCCTCCAGCTCCTCTTTAGTGAAAACCTGCAAAAATAACCAAGTAAAGTATAAGGTCCTAAGCCCAGGAGAGGCTCACTACCAAGAAGAGACGCTATAAGATACATACTTACTTTCCCCAGTGGGTTGTTCGGGGTGTTTAACACCAACATTTTAGTATTTTTATTGATTTTCGCCTCCAGCTCTGCGGGGTCCAGCCGCCAGTCACCGCTACTCGGGGGCTTTCCATCACCGGCAGATGTCTGCTGACCCAGGTATTAAGAGAGGTGTGAGAAATAAGGGATGAACTGTACCGTTATCCTCACTAGCAAATATATATTCAGATATTCTGACTGACGCCCTGATATAATATTATCATTAGGACATCTGGAAACTTTTCTCTATTGACTTTGGATGCGGATGGGGAAGAAACTGACACAGATCTGAGTCTCATTAGAAGATGAGCAAATAATTTCTCAGCATCTTCAATCATGACGCCTTTCCCTTAGAGGGCTTTGCCCACCAATATATTCATATATTTTTAGGGTTATGACACCACTTACAGGTCTCAGAGAAACAAACACACATCGTCCTCCGGCCATTAAGGTCATGGGTTCGTAGCTGTCGAAAAATGGCTCAATGATAATGACCTAAAATAAAAAGTGACACATGTCCATGGTTATTAAAGGCAGAAAATAACATTTGTCGTCTTACCTTGCAAGTACTTTGAGCTATGACAGCAAATACTCATTCCATTAATTTATTTATTGAAGTTTTAGCATAGCAAGGGAAATGGCTTATTGGTTAATATCCAAAATGTGACATTAGGTCTTATATTAACCCTCCATGGACGATGCTGCTACCTGTGTAGGCAATGGTCGTGCCTGTTACTGATCTGATCCAGCAGCCTTAAGGATCTCTGCACTGCTATGCACATGCACCTTCTGTATGGCTAAGCATGCATGTGATAAAAATTGGGAGAGGTCCCTGACTCCTCTAGTGGCAATTTATAATTTATTATAACACAGGGATTGGTCATGTTAAAATTCAAAAAAGTTTCACCAATACCATTCTAACGTGTATGGCCATCTTCAATCAATGATGATTAGGAACGAAAATACAATGGGGCACATTTACTTACCTGTCCCGTTGCGATCCCCGAGGTGCGTTGTCCAACGAGAATTCGGAGCTGTCGCGATCCATCAAGATCTTGCGCCCGATATCCTGCATGTGTCGCTTCCCCGCACAGGTCCGCCGGAGTTCACCTTCTTCTTCCCGGTGCATGTAAGTGCTTGGCTTGTGACACAATTTTGAATGTTAAATCCCGCGCTTAGTCCGAATCAGTCGGGTTTTGCGACGGCCACGCCCCCTGATTTGTGTCACATGAAAGCCGACGTGATTGCGCCAAAATCCAATTGCGTGCGCCAAAAACCCCAGTTAAATGCGGCGCTAAACGGAAATGCGGTCCACAGACCCTTAGTAAATGTGCCCCACTGTGTCATCTACCTATAAGAAAAAGGCCTCAAGCTTGCGGCCGCACATACGTCCTCCATAGACTGCCAATGCCCGCACGGAGCCATACGGTACCACTCACATGCCGCTCCGTACACGGGGAGAAGATAGGACATGTCCCATCTTTCCCCCTGTTATGGGCCATGCACGGTGAATCGCTATGGAGAGGGGGTCACCCCTCCTCATCTCCATCATGGCCGAGGGCCCAGGCGGGCATATGTCAGTGTGCATGAGGCCTTAGAGAAGAAACACAGACCCATACATGATGGGTGTAAATGGCCATACACAATATGATATAATGTTAGTGTTACCTCATCTCCTTCATCCACTAGTGCTTGAAAGGAACAGAATAAAGCCCCGTATGCCCCTACTGACACCATAACATTGGAAAGAGGATCCAGTTCTTTTCCAAATAGCGGTCCAAAAAACTGTGCCAGAGCCTTGACGAGAGGAGGGTGCCCCTGTAATGAGACATAGGAGAGGGGTGGAGTACATGAGAGGACAGCCATATAAATATGTATAATTCCTTTTAGTATGGAAGAAGGCAGCGCTGTACTCACAAAGGCTCTGGTGTACTGGTTCAGTAAGGTCTGCTCCCCGGTGATGGCTTTGGAAAATGCTTCCCGTACATATCTCGGAGGAGGAAAATCAGGGAAGCCTTGTCCCAGGTTTACAGTTTTATATTGAGCGGCTAGACTGACAAATTCCACCCTGGAACAGAGATGTGCACATAGAAAAATACAATGCAAGTGGTACAATTCCCTGCAGCGCCTCCACAGGTGGAATGAAGCATTGCACACAGTGTGCCGAAACCAATGAGTAATGCAGGACATGACAGGTCCTCTAGAGAGAGACATTCTTTATATACATCCACATGTGGCCAAGACATAAGGATCCTTAATAGAGGAATCTCTTTAAAGGCAATGTGTCACCAGATTTTATCCCATTAAACAGTACTTTCTGGAATTCCCTTATTTAATGTAAAATCTCATCCTACCTAAAAAAAAAAAAAAAGATCTCTTTCAAAGAGCAGAGTAGAGTCTTAATTTGCCTGAGATGAGTCAACTTGAGGGGCTGCAGGCAGAGAGTCACTTCCGCTATCTTTGGTTCCCTAGCACCTCGAACCATGCTGCTGGTATCATATTAAAGAATCTCATCTGTCAGATTGCACTAGGCTTGTGGTTCTGTGAGCTACAGAATCGGAGATACAGGCAGTTAAAAAAAAAAAAAAGTAGGATATTGAATCTTTACCTGGAGCTCACGTTTCCAACTGTATTTAACAATCTGTATCTCACGTTCTGTAGCTCACAGAATCACAAGCCTGATGTCGCCTGAAAGACAAAATTCTTACATACAACACCAGAACCATGTTTCTAGGTGCTATGAAACGGAATATAGGGGCATCTAAATTGACACCCCCCTGCAGCCTCTAAACCTGATTCATCTCAGGCAAAATATGACTTTTCTTCGCACATTTTCACAAGACTTTGGAGTACTTTTTTTTTTTTTTTTTTTATAGATTTTGCATAAAAGAGGAAATTATAGAAACCCGGGGGGGGGGGGGGGGGCAGTAGTTTAATTGGATAAAATCTTGCGACAGGCTCCCTTTAATTAGGAGTCTAGGATACCTGCAATACTACCCTATAAGGTTGGTTACATTGGTACCCAGCTTTCCTAGGAACAGATATAACTAGGAAATGCGTATACCTCACAAATAGATCTTATACAGGTCATGTATATGAATAAGTCGTGGCAAGAGAAAATTTGACCCAAATCTTGACATTTTGGCACACCAATCCCCCCCCCTCCTGATATCACTTTTTGAATTTTTACTCACCATATATTTTCATCCACTCCCTCCAGTCTGCGGGCCTGGATGCGTTTCGCCATCCTGTCCTGTATGTGGGTAGTGAAAGCATAGAGTGGTGAGCGGCAGCTCCGTATCCCCCTCCTCTGAGACTGGGATCGGCCCCCCCACCCATTCCATACGGAACCGGGCAGGAAAAGCAGGCGCTGGACTTTGTTCTTTGCAAGAGCGAAAGAATGTGAGTGCATTTTATTATGTGAGCACTAAACCGTGCAATACCTCCGTGCCTACTTGATTGGGCGCCATATAGTAATAGACGCAGAAACTTAGGAAATGATGCCCTATGTACCCCTATGTGACCTCCTGCTCTGACCCTTCTGTAGGAAGGTTAATTAATAACACGGCACATTACGAAACTAGAATTATACATGGATCTGCTGCATGTCCTAGTGTTTGTAGTCATTTTATACATGGATTGTTTTTCATCTATCCATTGGCATTACACGTGGCTGGACTCAACCGGGTATTAACAGGTATGTATCTCCAGTTGGTAACAAGCCAAAAGTCTGGTATAACATGGGCGATTCCCAAATATATCCTCTGTTTGGCTAAGCATGCAAGTGCAGCACGCTGATGTCACTGAATGAAGTCCTGGGGGGTCATTTATCATACCTGTTCTTTCCTTTTTCCTCTATCGTTTTGTGACTTTATTTGCACCTATTCTATTGGTTGCATACAATTAGAACAGTGGTTGGCTGCCTCTGGCTTGCTCTATTTATCGAAGCAGGCATGTTTGTTTTGGCGCAAAAAGGTGAAAATGTTGCCAAAAAAGGGCAGGAACAGAAAAGTGAATTGGCAGATTTAAAACAGTAAAAAAAAAAAAAACAACCTAATACTAAATTAGACAAAAAAAAATATATAAACCACATGAAAAAGAGTAGAAACAACAACAAAGAGCACTTAGGCCCCTCTCACACTGGCTTTGTGGGGACGTATA
Source organism: Engystomops pustulosus (assembly GCF_040894005.1). Lineage (NCBI taxonomy): Eukaryota > Metazoa > Chordata > Amphibia > Anura > Leptodactylidae > Engystomops > Engystomops pustulosus. The sequence continues at coordinate 97,638,649 of NC_092419.1, forward strand.
TCCGGCTGCAAATGTATATGTCCCCATAGATGCCTATGGGGACATATACGTACTCTACTTGTTCCTTTGTTTATGGCCAGGGGTCGTGCCTCGCTATTGGGAAGGGAGGATCCCGCTGATCCCACCTCTTCTCCAGCGCGCTGCCGTATGCTCGACATTGTGAAAGTAGCCTCACTATGGTGAATGACAACCCCCCAGATTCCAATGTCAAGTTTTTATTTTCCGGAAAGGGAGGTAAGCTAAAATTTTATGGTTTTTTGGGGGTTTTTTAATGAATCTTTTGTGGGAGAAAGAACCGTTTCATAGTAAAATCACACTTGCATTTAATTAAAGCAATTGAAAAGCCCTAAAGTATGTGGTGATGGCAATGCAGACCTGGCTTACCTTTAGGGTGTGTTCACACAGCCAAGATTTATAGTTGTAATAATATATATTGATATGGTGCAAAGACCAAAGCTCTAAGATGACAGCTTTCTTCTCTTGAGATGCTGTTGAGCACAGCGCCGTACATTGTATAATGGATGTGCTTGGTATTGCAGGTTAGCTCCGTTCGCATTAATGGTACTCAGCTAAACACAGGCCACAGATAAATGGACGTGGTACCGACCCATGACGTATGACTTCACTGACCTATGGATAGTTTTACATCTTACATCCTGCAGAACCCACCTCAAAATCAATGGCTTCTCTATACCGACCCTAGATGCAGCAATTTTAGTTTTTTTCCTGCTTCCCTATCCATGTGTTTATACCCGCTTCTATTACAACTGGATTTCTTATAACATTTCAAGGCATTTTCCCTCCTTTTTTTACCAAAGAATTGTAAATTTCTTAAATTGTATTGTGGTAAATGTCAGCGCATCGCACAACATCTGTTCATCTGATGCGGGACAACATCCATGAGAAAACTGGACAAATACAAGACGTGTCTCCTCAGGGCTTTGTTCCTCCAGAGACATTAGTTCTGCATTGTTTCCACAGTATTAATCATGAAGAAGGAAAAGGAAAAAGTGGAATATTGTTGGCAATTCCCAATATGACAACATGGATGTGCAGGAGGGGACACTATTTAGGGCGCACACAGAACCCACTTAATTACATAGACAACTGCTCAAAGGACAAGTCCTTAATATATGTTTTATCAACTACTCCTGCTGCTGAAAGCTTCCTCGATTATCAGAATCAGAGTCCGTTGTCCCCTATTAATGGGCACCGGCACATTAATTTCAATGGACTCATTCACATGAAAGTAATTTTTGTGGATAAGTGTGGAGGCTGTAGAAAAAAAGCAGGTCCTATTTCTGCCTGTGTGTGTGGCTCGAGCTTTCCTATAGAAACCCACAGAAAAGTTAAAAATAAAGACGCTACACATGTAGTCCATATTTGCGTATCACTTGCTAGGTGATGCTTCAAGTGTTTGGGACAGCAAAATCGGATCCGCAAAAAAACATATGACACATAAACTGGACGTATGGCTCGGCAACAGATTACATGTGTACATACCCTAAGGACATAGCAAATTGGTGTACTTAGAGGGTCATTTCCATTAAACTTTGGCATGACAAGTACATCATAGAATAAATAATATGTACATTTACATGTCACCTATGAGGTCTCTATCCTCTCAATAAATACGTAGTTTGTGATACTCACATGTACGCAGATGGCAGTGGTGCTGTGGCGTCGCTTAGGCCATTGCCTATGTGCAATCACTATGTATCCAGCCTCTCGGCCTCTGAAGGGGACCCTCACTGACAGCATGATGTGAACAGGCTGAAGATACACAATTGTGTATACGCCCTGTAAATGGCCGTCACGTCCAGAACAATTGCACATTTACATTATAATAAAGGATATTTTTTTAAAATGCATACACCAAACCCATAAAGCAGCTTATTTGCACCTCAATGGCCTAGGGTGCTGAGCCCCCTAATACATCACAACATTCTAAAGAATATAATGTAATATATGACGACACTACTTATGTATATAATGTAATATATGACGACTCTACTTAAGTATATAATGTAATATATGACGACACTACTAATGTATAGAATGTAATATATGACGACACTACAAATGTACATAATGTAATATATGACGACACTACTAATGTACATAATGTAATATATAACGACACTACTAATGTATATGAGTCTGACGCAAAAAAAAGGTACTATAAAGTTGCACTTCCCGCTCCGGACTACTTTCTATAATTGTGGACAACGCCCTGTACCTTACGTGCGAGTGACAGCACCGACGCTATTAAATGTCTGACAATGCAAATAATCCTAACAACTCCCATTAACCTGCTGCATACATAATATACCTTATATACTGTATGTATAAAGTCAAGTCATGTCCATTTTACAATACATAAAACCTTATATGTGAAGGGTGACAAGCGACCACAGAGAAACAACAATTTAAGGGGCTTCTGTAGCATCACAGATTTTTTTGAAAACCTTAAAGGGATACCTTTGCCATCTTTTACACCACCAAACTACCATCCCCCTGAGGTAGGGTCATAATTGTCTGAGAATAGGCTTAATTCAGATGCCCGTATCTTGGGCTCTGTAGTACGTAGAAACATGCTGCTGGTGTCATATTAAAGCTATTATTTCAACTCATAAGAAGGTTATGGTTCTCTGAGATAAAGAACTGGCGATACAGGCAGTTAAAGACTATTTCCTGTTCATGAAAGATGAGAATCTTATATATAATATGACACAAAAAAATCATTACTCTAGGTAGTGTATAACCCTAGATGGGGGCATCGGAAATACCTCTTCTTAGCTCTGCATATGACTGTGAAGTACATTTTTTACAGGTACATGGTCAAGATTAATTATAAAAGAGGGAATTCTAGAAAGGATTTTCATACCTTATGTGAGGGGGCTAGTAGTTTAATGGGGTAAAATCTAGTGACAGCGTTCCTTTAAGATAACATAGACACTAATGTATAGCCAAAGAGTGGGATCTAACTATTTTCTTTACAATTCCCTTTCTCCATAAACCTCCTTGTGACCAGTTCTGCTATCACACACCAAACAATGGCCTCAAGATAATACAGATAAAAAGCACAATAAAAAATTGGGGGTTTCAATTAAAACAGCCATTTAACAAATACTTCAGGCCCCTTTGAAAGCAATTCTGTCAATTATTGGTAAATTCAGTTTCTAGGAAAGGACATTCCCAGTAATTGGCCCATGTAATGGCTAAGGGGGCCTCATTACTGATGGGGGTCCAGGGCTTTCACATTACAACACTGGTCTTAATATAATAGTTACATACCGTAGTTAGTGGGGTTAAAACCACAGCACAGGAGAGGACATGGCCGATGGGAAGGGCAGTGGGAATCATGAATTTATGTACTGCAGATAAATTCTACCGAATAATCGGGAGCCAAACAGAGACACAAAGGACTGTAAACAATAGAGCGTATAGTACTGGCTTTGATATAGATAGCTGCTGGGTTACACTGAACGTACAAGATATGGGTCATAGTAGATGGGATAACTTCCAAAAACAGCCCCCCCCCCCAATCTCAGGTACAGGTTATACTCTAAATTTCAGCTCAACCACATTCACTTTAATATTTGAAGCCGCAGGTGCGGAACTGTTTCAATAAGAAAGCCATATTTTTGTATTCCAGAATTTTTTTTTTTTTACTCCTCCCCCTTATTTTGGAGTTACATAGGAGCCATTTTTGAAACTTGACAATGCCAGCCATGATAGGGGATGGAAACGAGAAACACCAGGCAATAGAGGACGGGTTTGAGGACCTTTGGGTTCCGTAGCGTCATATCCATGAATTAAGAGATTCAAAACAACCTGCCATGGGGTAACTAGTATGGCTGTGTTCACACGTTGTGTTTTGTTTGCCTAAACCCCCTTGTTTTCAAATGCATCGCAACAGCAGAGAAGAGAAGATTTGCCCAATTACATTGTTATCAACATTGCGTTTACAAAATGCATGTGTTAACATATGCAAATCTCATCAGCTGCTGGGATGCATTTGCAAATGCATATGTTAACGCAAACAAAACGAAACGTGTGAATGCTGCCTATGTATGGGGGCTAAGATTGTGTCCGCATGGGAACGCAACACAAAGGGTTTAAGGGAGGGGCTAGCGCAATCAGCTGAAAACGCCTGCGATTGGGAACAAGCTCCACGTGCTGTGTGAATGCGGCCTTAGGCCTCATGAAGAAACTATACAACTGGATTTGTCTCTCTTCTGCCACTGCTTTTTGCATCGCCATTACTGCAGTATTTGCTCGGTGTCATAGCAATGGTATCAATATTTCTGGAAATAGTAATAAGGGGTGCTTTGGCTTTGCGCTTCAGGTCACATGACCTTATTTAGAGTACAGGTACAGGTCACAGGAACACAAATGTAAAACTTATTTCTATTGGAGATCTGCAAGTTTGGTGACCACATTGAGACCCAGTGCAAAGTCATGTGACCTTTACTTCCGCCTATCACTGTGGAACTAAGGCCTAGTGTCCCCTGACACCCCCCATAATACCCCAAGAGGCTGGTGAATACATACACGTCCACAGTATGATCCCACAGCAGGGTCAGCAGCTCATGGCTGCCGCTAATGTACTGCTAGCTTGTAATGGAGTCCTCCTGCCAGTAACAAAGATGGCGGCCGCGTCCTAACAAGCCCCGCCCCCTGCGTGCTGTTTGTCCCAGGAACACTGGATCCTCCCTATAACGCCGGATACCGGCTCCCAGACCCAACCCTCGGGATACCGGCGGCCCCTCCACCCGGGGATGTAGCGTCACATCCGGGGGTGGGGATGTGGAGCATTGCGGTGGCGAGGGACAAAGCGGAAAGTGGGAGAAGAGGGACCGGACACATCCCCGGGGATCAGGTAGGATTATGGAGAAACGGCTGGACCGTACCATCTGGGAATGTGGGGGGAGGGGGGTGTGTAGGAGGGGATGACTGTGGGATGTAGGTGACAGCCGGGGTGATTACTATTCTGCCTTATGGAACTATATGTACACACACAGATATATATATATTTACTTATCTTGGGGCACATTCTCATATTATGTCATTTATTGACTTTAAAAAAAAATTATATTAATTGTTAATACAGGGGGCATATAAATATATATAGAAACATTGGATGTTTGCTTTATGCCACACTATACCACCTGGCATTGCAAATCTTGTATGCCCAGACCCGTGGGCACGTAACACATTGCGCCAATTCTAAATCTAATAAACATTGTATAATAAAAAGTTTTGTAACTTTCGAATATACTTTGCGTTTCAATTCCTTAACGTTATCAAGATTACTGCCGGAAATGTTTCCTTATTTCCCAAGGATACAATCCTGTCCTGCCGATACAGGTGTGTGGTTCGTTACTGTAAAGAACATGGATACATGGTAACGAGCTCTGCAGCTGTGTCACTAGGATGCAGTGATGTGTCGTTTTGTGAATGAGCTGGCTCTTGTTCGTGAACAACGGGAGCCGGCTCCCCCTGGTGGCTCACTTAACCCCGCCCCTAACTGGCTCACCACTCCCCTTTTTAACCCGATACAATCTGGTTAAAAGTGGAGCGGTGTGGGGTGACTGATTGGCCTGTGGCTCCCTATTATATATTTAACAGGGAGCCGTTCAAGAGCCGGCTCTTCTTAGTGAGCTTAGCCTAAAAAGCCAGCTCACTAAGAAGAGCCGGAATTCTCATCACAACTAGGGTGGGCGTGCGACATGGTAAGTTTGGGCATGACCTATCACATTGTCGTCATTGCTAGTAAGGTCGCGTTCAGACTGCTGTGTGTCAGACCCCTGTTTCCTAGACCAAATACTGTTTTAAGGACCCGGACTTACAGATTTTTCTACTTTGGTCCTCACTGCTGAGACTGTTCTTGATGGAATCCCCCTTTAAACCAAAAAAGGATAACAAGCCACCTCCCCCACCAATGTCCTGAATATCATAATTCCCTGACTCTACTGAAGCAATGTGATTATAATAGGCTGATTATAATAGGCATTTCTACATCAACAAGGTGGGATCCTGCACCGCCCCTTTAATACGTTCTGTTCTTCCTCTAGGTGTAGCTGCTCCCATGGAGTTGCGGACCGGCCGCTGCTGCTATATCTGTAATACATTGTATTCATCATATTACACTCCATCCGAGCACAGATAGCACCGCCAGTACCCCCAGGTAAGTGTCCCCACGCAGCAGCCAATCAGAAAATAGCGCTAAGTGTCCTGATTGGTCGCTGTTAGAGTATACAGTCCTCTTATAGATCTGAGTGTGTCTCTACATTTCCAGCTGAGTCAGCTGTGACGCCACGCCCGCGCTACCACTCTGTGCCAGTGCTGAGTTACCCTTGTCCCACTGCCAGCAATCCCTCGCACACGCCTTCAATGTCTGCACAGTGGTGTCGCGGCATACTGCTGCATTATTTTACCACTACGTTTGATTTCCTTCTGTGTGTATGCAGCTTCTATGTAGACGTATGTGTTGCTACGGTGACAGACTACATACAAGGCCTGTGTGCTCTGATCAAGCCATGTTATCAGCTCAGATGGCTTGTTGAATGAAGACGTCTTCATCTCGCTCTATGTTTACTCTTCTCACTGACCTGAAAAAATTTCTTTCCTGGCCGCTGTTGGTTTAGGCTTGTGTCGGGTGTATTCCTGCTACTCACTGAAGAGAAGACTTTTGGGTTTTGTTTGCTTAAAACGGGCATAAAAATTCCTGGGAAGTTTGACGTACAGTAGTAGTTTACCGCCATCTTCCCTATCCATCACCATTGTGCACTGCAGTGGGTAGGAAGTTTGGCATTGGCTTTGTGACACTTGCAAAACTTGAGTGAGAATAAGACTGGCAGCAACATTTTTGGCTAAACTTAGCATTTTTGGCACTGTGATGTATCCCTTTTGTGTATTGTACACCAATGATGATCATGTTTCCAGAACTTTGTAACGTCTCCCCATTTTCCTGAATGTTACCAGAAAGTTTGAAGGTATCCTTAATGCATCATTTTGTGTCCCAGTACTGCCCTCCTTAAAGGGTTTGTCCAGGATCACAAATATTTTTTAGTCCCAGCCCCAGGTGGTGTAAGAATAATGAAGAATTTCCGGTCCGGTGTGGCGCCTCTCATCATCGCAGGCCTCTGTGCTATTGGTAATGTTGGGTTGACAGTGCACATCCCCTACCACTTCTGCCTGTGTCTGGTATTAGGCCTTAGCTAGTAACAACAAAGGTTGGTAGTGATGGGTGGCGCCATGCTGAATCGGAGCACTGGAGAGAGAGGTAAGTATTACTTCACCAAGGGGTTGTCCGGAGGTTGAAAAACATGGCTGCTTGTTCCTTCTCTGGACCGTGGGTAGTGCGCAGCTCCATTCATCTCTTATACAGCCGAGTTGCAATACCGGCACAAACCACGGCCGGGTGTGGTGCTGTTTTGGAAAGAAAACAGCCATGTTTTTTTAACCTCTGGACAAACCCTTTAAGAAACTAGTCAGAAAAATCTGACCAATATTTTGGCTGTGTAATACAGGGCAAAAATCTGAGGTGATTGTTTTGCACTGGATTTCGTTATCCCCTTCGTTGCTTAAAACAAGTGTAAAAAAAAAAAAACAAATTGCAATTTGGGCGTTGTTCGGAGCAACCAAAGTCCCTGAGACTTTTTTATGAGGAGAAATTATCTAAGTGGTTGCTATGGCAAACGGAAACAAACATCATTTTTATATATAAAGTGTTTTTTATTAACTTTTCATGTGCCGGAGTGACGAGGTGTATTGCGTCACGTCTTTCTTTGTGGAGGAGTCGCCCGGCTCCGGGGTCATGTGTCGTGTGGCTGGATTTATTGTGCAACTTTTCATAAGATGGGACAATAGCGTCTCCGAGTAATCCTGCATTCTTTATATGTAAAATATAGTGAGGCTAAAGCACCATCCTCAATCATGTGACCCCTCAAAAGTTTGGGACAAGGTAGTGACATCACTTGCCTGGCTATATAGCTGTATAACTGGGCAGATGCCGTTCAGGGCTCTGGAAAAGCTGGGTAAGGCAAGCTTTTCGGTTGACTTTGATTTATGACCGGGTCACCCTCCCCTGGATTGTGGATTGCCATGTTTGGATACATTGTAGAGGGTCCTGGCGCTCAGGTTGGTGTGCCGCCAGCGTACAGCGCTTTAGTAATCATTTATCGGAGGAGAATTCCTGGCACTGGAAGACGTCTCCCGTCTTATTGTGTGTGGACTTTGATGTCTTTTATTATTTTGCTTTGTGGTTCTGTATTATCTTGTATTATGTGTTTTGTGACTGGTAAGGGCGCTACTGGCAACCTTGGCACAGTTTAGGTCAGAGGTTGTTGTGGGCACCCACACAGCGCCAGGATACTGGCATCAGTGCAGGCAGGTACTAAGCACACAAACCCAAATTTACAGGTACACCGGAGGGGCAGCTTCTTCCTGAACCCTTAAAGGGGCAGTCCGAATAGTTTGTTTATTCCTGCCATAATATTTAACTAGGCAACTTTTTTTTTTTAATGTTTCCTACTGTGAAAGAAGTCTTAAAGGGAATCCGTCACCACTATTTTCACAAATACAGGTAGTGACAGGTTCCTATAGAGCTCTAATAACTATTTGACACCCTGCTTGTAGCTAAAAATTATGCCCCTGAGATTCCCATATATTCAACTTTATAGTTTTATCTGGTAACTAAGCATGGCTACATGGAGTCCAGGTGGGCGTGGCCTCCTCGGGCTGAATCCAGCAGCTCCTCCCCATCCCTATCTCTGTATGCTGCTATAATGTCATGTGACCAGGGTGACATCATCGCAGGTCCTATAGCTTTTGTAGCATTAGGAACTGTACACTATGAAATCACAGCATATTTTATCAAATGAAATCACAGCAGGCTGCATGGAGAGGAGTGGAAGTCCATGGAGGCTGCTGTGATGGTTTTATGTGGTCAGATATGTACATGGGGTATAGTTTTCATATTAAGTTACTCAAGGACCTTTGATGATGTCACCCTGGTCACATGACATTAGGCCACGCCCCCGTGGACTCGCTCCAAAGCTGCATAGATACCAGGCAAGATTATAACTCTGATTTTAAGGGGATCTGAGGGGAACAATTTTTAGCTAAAAGCAGGGTGTCAGATAGTTATTAGAGCTCTATAGGAACCTGTCACTACCTGTATTTGTGAAAATAGTGGTGACGGGTTCCCTTTAAAGGAGCATTCTGGATATTTAAAGTACAGGCGATCCCCTACTTTAAGAACACTCGACTTACAGACGACCCCTAGTTACAAACGGACCTCTGGTAATTGGTAATTTACTGTACTTTAGCCTTAGGCTTCAATAAACAGCTCTAATAGATATCAAAGCCTTTTGCAGTTAAGCTTTATTGTTAATCCTGTTTTTTATGCCAATCCAACATTTTTAAAAAAAAAATTTGGTTGGAGTTACAATTATAAAATATACAGTTCCGACTTAAATACAAATTCAACTTAAGAACAAACCTACGGAACCTATATTGTACGTAACCCGGGGACTACCTGTGTATCCATGGATTCCTGGTGCTTAAAGGGCACCTACCACCACGAATCTACCTATGAAGGTAGATCGGGTGGTAGGTGGATGTATGGGACGTGAGGATAGCCCTTTTTAGAGCTAATCCTCACGTCCCCGCTAGCGTAGTATAAACTTTATTGCCCTAATATGTTAATTTAATTAAGCGGCTACCGGGGCGTGGAGTAGCCGGACACGAGGCTACACGGCGCGCCCCAGTAGCTGCTTTCCCCCGCCTACCCTGTGATCTTCGGCGCGCAGCTCCTGGCAGCTGCGCGCCCTCGTCCGAATAGCCGGAGTTCTGCGCATGCGCAGTAACTCCGGTCAAGATGCGCGTTCTCGGGAACGAGGCCGGAGTTACTGCGCATGCGCAGAACTCCGGCTTCTCGGACGAGGGCGCGCAGCTGCCAGGAGCTGCGCGCCGAAGATCACAGGGTAGGCGGGGGAAAGCAGCTACTGGGGCGTGGAGTAGCCGCGCCGTGTAGCCTCGTGTCCGGCTACTCCACGCCCCGGTAGCCGCTTAATTAAATTAACATATTAGAATATAAGAATAGGACTAGGCATACTCTCCTGGGCATACTACTGGCACCCAGTGAGTATTGTATATGGCTCCCAATACCTTGAGGTGGTCTCTGGTGAGACCCCACATTCTGCCCTACCGTAATAACCTGCCTTTACATCTGTAGGTTGTAGGAGCCGTTGCGGTTGGTGATGCTCATAAATGTATTCTGGGGAGGTGAGCGCTATTTTTGCAGTCGGTGGCCGAGCCTTGTGTAAGGTGACCTTCAGGATTCCTCATAATGGGCTGATTCAGCATGGCGGATGGGAAGTGTGTGTATTCACCCAGCCCCACACTCACCAGCCTACATGTAAATCATTGTGAAAGCGACATCTGGAGCGGGTGCTAATGGATCCTCCGAGGGTTAATGAGAGGATGTAAATAATTTGCACTGGTTTTCTGTTACCTTGTAAAGTGCGGATGTGGGGACTGGGCTTTGTCATTGGTGGACTATATATTCGTGCATGCCTTGCTAGTAAAGCGAGAGCACAGCTCTGGTTGGTTGTCCTGAGTTTGGATTTTGGCCCTAATCATTTGAAGGGCAATAAGCTGCAGTACCTGACACATCCAGTGACTCGGGTGGCACCGTCCCCACAAACTCACAGGGCTCTATCAGACACATGAAGTGAATGAGGAAATGGTCGGCTGTCTACACTTCTGCTCCGTTCCTATAGGAAACATTGTAACCCCATTTTTGTGATCACTGAGGGTCCCAATGGTCAGTTCCTCCAAAACAGGACGCGCAAGACGGCCACTAATTTAGTACATTTATCCTTATTGGTGAGAGCCCAGTTAGGAATCCCCTGACTATCCTCCCCAGGAACAAAAAGAATATACTATCGAAATGCAACTGCCTGATCCTCCTCTCTCCCAACACTCTAGATGATCGGCCGATGCACATCGCCTCTATCTCCCATCCCATAGATACAGATCAGGGTTATAGGAAACCCCTATTAAGAGTAGGAAATCTTCTGATGATTGCAGCTCTGTAATGTAGAGGTTAAAAGCAGAGGAGAGTCCCTTGAGGATAGTCCCTACTCTCCAGCCCCAGAGTGTGGCTTCCTGTCCGTCCTCTTGCACAGCTGTCTATGACATTTTATCTTTGTGGCCGCTATGTTTGGGTCTGTAGGTCGAGGGGCTCCAGAATAGTCTTGGACACACTTTTGTGCATGGTAATTGGCTCAAGTCAAGGTCCCCAGGGGTCAACAGAATTTCCCATAGGGCGAAAGATCATTTGTATTTATAATCCGTTCCTTGAACTGTGTTTCCATTGTATGATTTGTAATCCGCTCCCCCGGGTATAATCTCTGTGCGGCTGTCCTTACCTGTCCCCTTGCTGGTATATATAGACATCACATAATTGTACTAAAACCTGTTCTGTTTGTTTCCAGGTGAGCCATGATTCCCGTAACAGAGCTTCGGTATTTTGCCGACACGCAACCAGCTTATCGTATCTTGAAGCCATGGTGGGACGTCTTCACGGACTACATCTCTATCGTCATGCTCATGATAGCCGTGTTTGGGGGCACGCTGCAGGTCACCCAGGACAAGATGATCTGCCTGCCTTGTAAATGGGTCACCCATGACAGCTGTAATGACTCGTACCGTGCTTGGACCCCCCCAGAACCTGAGTACACGAACAGCAGCTTGGGACCTCCACCCGCACTAGGTCCTACAGGCATCAAATATGACTTGGATAGACACCAGTATAACTACGTTGACGCAGTATGCTATGAGAACCGGCTGCACTGGTTTGCAAAGTACTTTCCTTACCTCGTATTATTGCACACCTTGATCTTCTTGGCTTGTAGCAACTTCTGGTTTAAGTTTCCTCGCACCAGCTCTAAATTGGAGCACTTCGTATCCATCCTGCTCAAGTGCTTCGACTCGCCCTGGACTACTCGAGCCTTGTCTGAGACCGTAGTGGAAGAGAGCGATACCAAACCTGCCGGGAAGATGAATGGCTCTGTAGACAAGAAGTCTTCTACAGCCAGTGAAGATGTGGAGGCCACCGTGCCCATGCTCCAGAGGACTAAGTCCAGGGTGGAGCAAGGCATTGTCGATCGATCAGAGACTGGAGTCCTGGATAAAAAGGAGGGCGAGCAGGCAAAAGCCTTGTTTGAGAAGGTCAAAAAGTTCAGGACTCACGTGGAAGAAGGGGATATAGTATACAGGCTTTACATGCGGCAGACAATTATCAAAGTCATCAAGTTTATCCTGATCCTCTGCTACACAGTGTATTACGTCAGTAGCATCACATTCGATGTGGACTGTAAGGTGGACATTGAAAGCCTCACTGGCTATCGAATGTATCGTTGTGCTCATCCACTGGCCACGCTCTTCAAAATCTTGGCCTCCTTCTACATCAGCCTGGTGGGCTTCTATGGCCTTGTCTGCGTATACACTCTCTGGTGGATGCTTAGAAGGTCCTTGAAGAAATATTCCTTCGAGTCCATCCGAGAGGAGAGCAGCTACAGCGACATCCCAGATGTGAAGAATGACTTTGCTTTCATGCTGCACCTCATAGACCAGTACGATCCGCTCTACTCCAAGCGCTTTGCCGTCTTCTTGTCTGAAGTTAGTGAGAACAAATTGAGACAACTGAATCTGAATCATGAGTGGACGTTGGACAAGTTACGGCAGAGGATCACCAAGAACTCTCAGGATAAGCTGGAGCTGCATCTTTTCATGTTGAGCGGCATTCCCGACACTGTGTTTGACCTTGTGGAGCTGGAGGTCCTGAAACTGGAACTGATCCCAGATGTCACCATCCCTCCTAGCATTGCCCAGCTAACGGGCCTAAAAGAACTCTGGTTGTACCACACGGCAGCTAAAATCGAGGCACCAGCTTTGGCCTTTCTCCGAGAGAACCTGAAGTCATTGCATATCAAATTCACAGACATCAAAGAGATTCCTCTATGGATCTATAGCTTGAAGAACCTAGAGGAGCTTCACCTGACCGGTAACCTAAGTGCTGAGAACAACAGATACATCGTAATCGATGGTTTGCGAGAGTTGAAGAGGTTGAAAGTGTTGAGACTGAAGAGCAATCTGACCAAATTACCTCAGGTCGTGACCGACGTTGGCGTCCACCTCCAGAAGCTTTCAGTCAACAACGAGGGCACTAAACTGATGGTCCTCAACAGTCTTAAGAAGATGGTGAATCTCACTGAGCTGGAGCTGGTGCGCTGTGATTTGGAGAGGATTCCTCACTCCATCTTTAGTCTCCACAACCTTCAAGAGATAGATTTGAAGGACAATAACTTGAAGACCATTGAGGAGATCATCAGCTTCCAACATCTGCATAGACTGACCTGCCTGAAGCTCTGGTACAACCATATTGCCTACATACCGATTCAGATTGGCAATCTGGCCAGCATGGAGCGCTTGTACCTTAATCGCAACAAGATAGACAAGATACCAGTTCAGCTGTGCTTATGCCGAAAGCTCCGGCATCTCGACCTGAGCCACAACACCCTGACTAGCATCCCAGCAGAGATCGGGCAACTACAGAACCTGCAGTATTTTGCTGTTACTGCCAACCATGTAAGTATTCTCATACTGAGAGTTTCATACATATTTGCACTTTTAATACCTAAGGGATGTTCTGGTCCAGCCAGGATTGACAGCAGAAGGAAGGGGTGGCATGCCTTAGGGAGGTGGGTATCACACCTTGGGAGTCATCCAGCATATTTGTAAAAATAAGAGGATCTATGGCCATCAATGAGTTAAAGGGATGAGGCGTTAATACAGCCGTCGCATTATTTGGCTATTTTTATCAGCTGGAGCATTTTCTATAAACGGCATTTTAATAATTGAAGACGTTCACTGTTCACGGTTTTGTTTCTTGGAACGAAGCCGCAGTCGATAAACTTGATCTGTGCGCTTAAAGATGGCAGCAGAGATTAACCATCTCTACTCTGGATGGTTTTTATGTGAGATGTTTAGTGATGGGACCTGCTGTCCAGGCTATGGCTCTGTAGTTGTGGCCACCGGATCAGTGACGGTCCTAGCGGTTTGACGCCCGATTACAAGTGTCTCTTTTCTCTGGAGGACCTAGACAACTCATTGCGGAGGCACTGCAGGGAATTGGAACAATGGCAGCCCAGTTTCCCCAGAGCATTGCTGGGGATAATTGGTTTATTATTAAGGGAAATGTAGGGATCGTCCTGTGTAGAGGACTCCTTTAATACCAGTTTTTTTTACTTTTCTTCCCATAGATTGAGACCCTGCCGGCGGAGCTGTTTCAGTGTAAGAAGCTGCGTACACTGAATCTAGGGAACAACGCTCTGCAGTCCCTACCGTCCCGAGTGGGCGAACTCACCAACCTGGCCCAGATGGAGCTGCGGGGCAACAGACTGGAGTGTCTCCCTGTGGAGCTGGGGGATTGTCACCTCCTGAAACGCAGCGGACTGGTGGTGGAGGAGGACTTGTTTAATACGTTGCCTTTGGAGGTTAAGGAGAAGTTAACCAGAGCTGACAAAGAACCCGTGTGAGATGGGGAATCCTTTTGTGTTGAACACTATGGAGACCCTCTCCCTCTCTTATAAAACTTATTTTTTTGGGTAAGGGGGGGATCTACTTAATCAAAATTCCCCAAAAATGGACCATGATTTGTCCCGTTGAGCACTGAACAACATAAGCAGAGGTTCTGCTGGCCTGTCCTATGGGTCTGACTCTGGAAGAGGGAAGGAAGGTCGCCACCCGTTCCTGTTGTGCACAGACTATCTCCAGTCATTACCGCCATCCCGTGCTTCTTCCTCTACTGCTATTTTTAGGAAGGTCTCCGGTGCTGTTACGTGACGTGCTGTTACCTCCTCAGTTTACTTTTTTGTTTTTCTTCTAGCTTTACAGTTCTCGCTTTTGCATGACATGGGAATATACTGATCCAAGTAGAGCCTCACATTACATGACGCCCATCGCTCCTGCTAAGTTATTAACTAACAATGTGGACCCCTGCGCCAAAGAGTGCGGTAATATATTAACAGAGTGCCCTCTGCTCTGTATAGGGTGACAGACTCGATGGAAATCCATTCACACTGTGTGTATATAATATATATATATATATATATATATATATATATATATATATATATATATATATATATATATATATATATCTTACATACATACATACATACATTATTTATACTGACTATCTACCCTCAGTATAGGTCAGTATGTGATGTATAGGGGTCCTGAGACCTGGACCCTTCACTCTTTACCTGTTTTGGCATCTGTACAATAGTTAATAGAACAAACTTTATCCACTGCATAATTGGTCCAGGTACTGAATAGGTCATCAGTCTAAAAATAGACTGATGAGGAGAGTCCACACATTGGACTCTCCTCTGAAGGGACACTGCACACTATTGTGATTCATGGGGGGGGGCTCACAACCCAAGGACCAGCCCTAAAATCTTCTGATCACAAACCGTAAAAAAATGGATTCCCTTATTCCATTACCTGTGTGGAAGGGGTAAACCGATCAGGGATCACCACTGCTTTCTATATGGAGCTATTGAGTCGCTTTTGAGCATACGAGGGGCTCTGAGGGTGCCTGTGGCCGGACCCTTTGCAATCAGACCCCCTTCCTGTTTGTAGAGTCCCTCTTTAAGGACCTAGCAGAGGTTCTCTGTGGTGCAGGATCCTCTCTGCTGTGAGCCATAGATAGTACAGAAGTCTTACACAGGATCCCTGTTATCTCCATCCACCCTGCACTACACAGCAGATAAGGAGCACGTCACCTCCCGGCCCTAAAACTTGCATATAACGCAGCATAGGGGGTGGATATCCAGGGTCCGCTTTGCCAAACATACATGTCTTTGCACTGGGCAGGGGGGGGTATAAGATGCATCGGGTCACATCCTCAGTAAGACCGGTCCACTGTGTTTTCTGCAGACGGCTCTACTTTATTTTTAATGCTTTTAAAATTCTGGCTAAGTGATGTTGGGTGAGAACAAAGACCATTCCCACTGTGGACATTTCAGTTTTAATGGGGGCGGCGCGATTGAAATGCGTCTCCATTTACCTCATCAAAATGTAATGTCTTGTAAGTTACTTTCATAGGACAAGCCCCCTGTAAGTGACTGAGCATGCATGTGTGTAGGGGAATTAGAGGGGAATAGCTGTGGGTCAAATAAACTCTTTAAAACTTCCAAAGACTATGCTCACTGGACATTGCCAACCAGTACCCCCTGATACACTGACACCCCACCACCCGTATACTGTAATACATGCCTTTATGAGCAGCTCTCTGGCATTGAGCGCTTAGTTAATAGTGTGACCTCTTTAATCACCACAGAACCTTAAAGGGATCCATTTATATCGGGTAGAATCGTGGTCTGGCGTTGGCTCGGGTCAATGGTCTTAAAGGTAAAGCTTCTCTGGCTGTCATACTGCGAACCATAGCAGTTGCATTTGATGAGGTAAATGCGCACATTTTGCCGGTGCCGTTCTTCTGGTTGTTGTTTTTGTTGCCTTTTAGTTTATTGTATATTGTATTTATTAGTTTTAGTTTTATGCTTCTTTTTCAGCAATGTGCCTGTTGCATGAGATCCTGCAGTCCAGATCTTTCAGCTGCGTCGCTATTGTCTTCCATACTCTGCAGGAGATCTGAACAATCACCTCATGATTTTTAATTTTTTTTTCTAGCTGGTCGTTAATTTTTTTTTGTTTTTTCATGACCCCCGAGGGTTTTCTATATGACTTGTTACGTTGAGCCGCCTGCATCAGGGGGCTTGTTTTTTGTTCTGTTCTGGCTTCAAGGGAAAAAATTTTCATTTATGTCACTTGATCTCCAGTTTTGCATTTTGATCTTAAGTAAAATCATACTTTGGTCCAAATCCTATTTCGTGTTTCTGAGTGAGTTCTTTTCTATGCAATATATTTTAATGGTTGTTGATGCTGCATCCTAAGACCAACAAGTGTCCTATGGTTATTATATTCATGCTCCATAGTGAAAATGACATTACCTTTAAGCATTGCCCCTTTAAGTCCCGTCTCCTTTGCTGGTGAACTATACCCCATTCAATTCAAAAAGATTGTAAGACGCCCCTTCCGTTTTTGGTTTACGTTGCGTAGAATGTAATGGAAAGCCCAGACACAAGTGAGAACTGGGCCTAAACATTGAAGGGTTTTCCCCCAACATAAATGGTGCCACTAGCTTTCCATAGGATGTGCTGAGTACTGCATCTCATCCCATTCATTGCAATACCAGTCACAAACAGTGGACGGGGGTGGCGCTGTTTCTGGCTAAAAACTGACTTTCAATGTAGATGTCCATTGGCAGAACTGGTATTCGATGCCGGGATATTACTGCTTGGTTTTATAGGCTGGCCAGCACTGACCCGCCAGATTTAAGGGGGTGAAGGCACATTTTTTTGGCAAGAAGTGATCTGGTCATGGGGACTAATGGTAATTATGCCTCTATAATACAGCCATGTGAAGGGAGAGCAGCAATAGACCAATGGAAAACCTAAATCCCAATAAGGGTGATGCCACACATGGCGTTTTGAACCCGTTTTTGGTCCGTTTTTAAGCAGTCCGTCCAAAAACGCATGCAATTTTGACCAGTTTTAATTAAGATAATTGCTAAAACCTGTCAAAAACGGATGCCCTTTCAAAAACGCATGCGTTTTTTTGACAGACTACTTAAAAACGGACCAAAAACGGGTTCAAGACGCCATGTGTAGCATCACCCTAAGACTGACAAAAAGAGAAGAAAGCGGAGAGGCTCAAAGTCCCGTATTCTGCACGAATAATGAGCCCTCGACTTTCCTACTTGTGTTTTGTTTGTTATTTTAACAAATTTTATGGTTTTTGTTTTTTTTTTTTTTTTTTTTTCTTTAATCCTTTGTATCTTGTTTCCTCTCTCAAAGAGTATGTTTGTTTGGGGTTTTTTTTTTTTTGGGTGGGAAATGTTACTTTTCTGCCGCAGCTTTGATGTGTTTTTTTTTTGTAAAAAAAAAAAACCTTCTGCATGAACTTTGTTATGATGCATGTTTTTCCTCAAATTGGTCACACATTCCATTAGCGAATGTGATTGTTAGCCATTTAAACAATACAAGACACCGAAGTCTGGAGAGGGTAATGCCACACGTGGCGTTTTGAACCCGTTCTTAAGCAGTCTGTTAAAAAAACCGTATACGGTTTTTGGAAACGCATCAGTTTTTGACAGTTATTACCAATTATCTTGATTAAAACTGGTCAAAAACGGATGCATTTTCAAAAAACGCATGCTTTTTTGGACCGGCTGCTTAAAAACGGACCAAAAATGGGTTAAAAACGCCATGTGTGGCATCAGCCTTACTGGTCGCATGTGTTTCCCTGAAAGCGCTTATGCGACCGGGCAAACGCCTGTGCAACCGCCCCCCCCCCCCCCCCCCCCCCCCCCCGTGCGCTAGCGGAACGTGTGACCGCGGCCAGGGAACAACTAAACGGAGTGACCATGATACAGCTAAGATGCTGTTGGTCAAATCGGTTAAGTAATTGTGCCCATAATTCATAGCAGATATTATGTAACAGTTTTATGTACTGGTAATATTTCTTACTGTTAATTTAGTTATGAATTAGTCACAATTATTTCATTGATGTGGCCAGCAGCATTACAACCTCCTCCTGTCAGCTCCGTTTAGTTGCACCCATTGACACCCCGCCACCGTATACTGTAATACATGCCTTTATGAGCAGCTCTCTGGCATTGAGCGCTTGGTTTGTAATGTGAAACTTCAACCTCTTTGATCACCACAGAACCTTAAAAGGATCAATTTATATCGGGGTAGAATCATGGACTGGCGTTGGCTTGGGTCAATGGTCTTTAGGGGTTCAGTCACACGTTCAGTTTTTCAGATGCCATTTTTGATGCCCAAAACCTGGAATGGAGTAAAAGTAGGCGGAGGAGCAGCACCTTACAATTATTTGTTTCAACCCATTATCATCCAAGCCTGCTTTTGGCTCCAGAAACGGCATCCAAAAATTATACATTCCACACCCCCTGAACTACCGCACCTAGCTAACTTATATACACCCCCTCGTTTTATTTGTAACAGCCCCTTCATATAAGGTCATCCAGTTAAAATAAAATCCAGCCCCTACATACAAATCCCCATAAACACTATGCAGAGCCACGCCTCACAAGTGAACATGGCCTCCTCCATCCATACGCAGATCCCCCCCCAGTATGCTCTGTATATTACTGTGTTCTTAAAGTATCAGACGCAATTAATTTCATGGTGGGTGATTCGGCAATGGGCCCCCAAATCGCCCAAATTACATACGCCCAGGCTGCCGCTCCCATCAGGGCTTGTGCATCTGCCGCCTGAGGTGAGATTCTCATCTCGACACATGGCATATACGGCCCTGCATAGGCCAGATTCCCACGCAGCATTGTGTTACCTTTCGAAACGCAACACAAAGGCTGCAAGGACAGGCTAGGCCTGGTCGCAAATGCGTTTAAAATCGAAATGTATTTCACATCTTGCACATGAACACAGCCTCATAATGTTTGGTCACGGAATCACAGGTAAAACCACAGTGGGGTGGCTGAATGCCTATAAGCCTCAGTGTATGAATAGACATGTTAAGCTGGTAGCTGCCAGATAGAAAGTGCCATACACCACATCTCCTCGAAAAACAATGGGTTCAAGCAGAAAAATAAATTAACATGTCTGATCGCTATTTTTCACAGTGTATGAGGTAAAAATAAAAACGGTGAGAATATCCACCTGCCTTTAAGTGGGTGTTGAGACTTTTGGTAAAATCTTTTAAGGATTTGTCTTCTCTGGAGAGATACCAGGTGTTCCATTTACCCGCAGTGCCTCCAGTGGAGAAATGTAGTATAACCAACACAAGAACAAGAGAGAGGATACGTATAATGGACTGCGGTAATATAGAAAAAACTTTATTAATACATATGCATAATCACAATAACAACAAGACCATGAAATAAAAACACTTAAAAAGTACACCATGCAAGGTGTACTTAACCTCCCAGGACCTGTGTGTCCTGGGCTCCCCAGCCCAAAACCGACCCAATCAAAACGACAAGTGTCTACAGCAGGACAATAAGGAAAGTGCTAAATACAGCTGGAAAATATCAAGTTGCAGCAGGAAATATGTACATACATAAAGTGACCTGTGCAGAAAATAAACCAAACAGTCCTGTATGGAATAGCCTACATGCCTAGAGTATATGGTACCTAGTGTAGATCCATATAATGAGGTAAGGGAGGCAGGAAGGCAAGGTCGGAGTGGGGAGGAGGAGAGAGGAACGAACCCCACGCGTATCGTCACCTACTCCGGTGACTTCCTCAGGGGTATGTGGCTCAATACTGACGTGGTCCTGTATATATGGGGTCCACCCGCCCACAGAAACAGCCCCCACCCACACATCAACGTGTACTGAGAATACTGTTACCTACTGATTAAACAGCAGCAGACGGCTTGTAATCAAATGGATCGCGCATGTGCGGAAGTGAACTAGATCATGTGATCATCACATGATCAGAGTTCAAAAAAAAAAAAAAAAAATAACGAGTAAATGCGCCTGCGCTGTATCGCCGATTGAAGGTAAGTATAAAGTACGATGAAACAATCACATAATGTTTGTTCAAATGAACACAAATGTCACCATCCATGTTGCAAATTCTGGACATATAAAAAGAATATTGGTATAGTGAAGCAAGAACAGAGAGAGTTGAAGTCCTAAAATCAGGAAAAATGTGCTCAGTTATTCGGAAAGAATCAAAAACAACGTATGATAATGAGTCGCTGGTCACATGATCGGAGTTTGCTTAGATGTGAACACGGACGGGTAAATGCGCCTGCGCTGAAAGACTATATCACTACATCGCCGATTATAGACAGCTGTGGTCGTATTTTTATCAAAAGGACAGATGCGTGAGTATAAAAAGTGCAATAATAAAGAATAAACAGATAACATGGAGAGAATATGTTCAAGTAAACACCAACGCGGAAGAAACCACCTATATTGAAGATACTGGATAGTGTGATGGGAAGAGAAAACAGAAGGTCAAAAGTACTGAGGTGCAGAATGTATATTCTGTTTTTCAGAGAGAATAAATAACGACGTATAATCACTGGGTGATATATTATGACCACGTGATAAAAATATGAAAAATGGTCTGGACAGTAACTATATTCCTACAGAGGGGTACAATGTTCAATGCGTTTGAACCCTCCTTTTAGGCGGCGGTGTGCCGATTCAATCAAATCATGCAATGAACAAGTGGTCATTAAACAGATCAAAGCCGTGCCAAACCTATATATATACCAATAGTTTAATAGAAATATGGTCCAAAAATTAAATAAAGAACCCCAAGCAGTCAAGACGATAAGGTATTGTGAGGTACAAACAGAAATAAATTGCCCAAAGGCAAGATGCCCAGTATTAAGCAGCAGAATGGCGAACTTAGGCTACATTCACACGACCGTATGATTTCTCCAGTCCCGTATTTACGGGCCGTATATACGTGACGTTTTTCATCCGTATGCAGCACGTATGTAACCCGTATTTTATACGTCCCCATAGACTTCTAGGGCATACGGAACTGAAATACGGGAGAAAATAGGACATGCTCTATATTTTTATACGGCCAGTATACGGTACGGTACGGAGTTAACAACGGCAATATAAATGGTGTGGCAGCACTGATGGGGTAACTGCGCATGCACAGAACTTGATGAAGGTAGCGGTGGGGACAGCATAGGCTAGCGTGGAGGAGCCATTGCTCCCTTAGATTGGAGTGACTACCCCGGGTCCAAGTATCCTCTGTCGAAAATTAGCAAATTAGTTAGAAAAAGTTTAGATGAGATTCAAAAGTGAATCTTATCTTACGGAAAGATAGTTAGGGCTTAGGGTTTTAGTAAGAAAACCATGAGATTTACCCTAATAGATATATTCTTGGTAGGTTTTCTTTATTCACCATGTAATGAAATATTATAAGTTTTTACTGGCCATAGAAAATAATGGTGTGGGTGACAAATTACCCACGGAAGTGACAAAACTGGAAGGTCAACTTGCGGTGTGGTGCAAGCCTCCTGCCAGACTGGTCCTGGAGCTCTTCGAGTCAATGGGATTTTTGTTTCTTTTTATTACGTGGGTTGATAATTGATGTGTAATATTTATGTTGGAGTAGTGGTTGGTGCCAGTTAGAAGATGGGTGGCTAAAAGGTTCCTACGTGTAAGCACTTCCCCTCTCTCATCACTGTTACTCTGCAGGACCTACCCTGCCTCACATACAGGTAGTCCCCGGGTTACGTACAGGATAGGTTCTGCAAGTTTGTTCCTAAGTTGAATTTGTATGTAAGTCGGAACTGTATATTTTATAATTGTAACCCCAGGCAAATGGTTTTTGGTCTCTGTGACAATTGGATTTTAAAAATGTTGGATTGTCATAAGAACCAGGATTAATAATAAATCTTAATTGCAGATGCCTGTAATAGATGTTTATTGTTGCCTAAGGCTAAAGTACAGTAAATTACCAACATCCAGAGGTCCGTTTGTAAGTAGGGGTCGTCTGTAAGTCGGGTGTTCTTAAGTAGGGGACCGCCTGTATTTGAGTTAAAAGGGTGTAATACGTTATGCTGCCTGCGGAGGCACTATAGGAAAATTGAGCATTCATTGTAAGATTTACCAGGTATTACAGTTGATCTCTGTGATTTCCCACAATTACAGATGAGCTAAATCCCTGGTCGGCTTCACACGCCTGACCCAGACATATTAACATATTGGTAGCTGAATAGCCAATTCGGCAAAAGGACCCCTGGCCAATCATAGCCATGACTGTAGGTGCTAGTGGTGTGAATTTGACAGATTGGTTGTTCACCTGCTAATTTGGTAATGTGTCTGGGTCAGGCAGCTAAACCCAGCCATCGGTCCGCTCATCTCTATCCTCAATCAGTCCGCTTAGACAATTCCAAAGTTTCTGGGTTTGATAAGACATGATGACTCTAACAGGAGACTATGAAATTACCCGGTTCCTTTGAAGCTGCTTTCACACCTTGTGTTTTGGATGTGTTTTTTTCATTTTGTTTTGAAACGCATTGATCAAAACACATCTCATATTTTTATTAAAGGGCACCTGTCATCAGGTCTGTGTCACTTGTCCTGTCACCACTAGCTGTTGGAGTAGCTCACAAGGATCCCATCCCAGCCTTTATCTAGTTATTTCATACATTATTCATTGTAAAATCATCTATTCTTTATCATGTAAATGAGGCTGGTCACATGGTCAGAGGCAGTGATGTCACCCCTCCCCTCTCCTCCCCCTGCTCATGTCTGTGTGGTATGTATAGTAAAGCATGGCTGGTGTCTGTGCTGCATCTTCTAACATGCTGCATCCTCCTAATATACAGGTGGGAGACACAGACATCAGCTACACATGAATCTGACATGTTCTGCTGTAACATTGCTACCTGGAGCTGCTGTAACACACACACACACACACACACACACACACACACACACACACACACACACGACAGCTTGAATATGCTAATGCTTCATTGGACATTTCACAGGTCATTTGCATACAGCTTTAGGACCTCATTGCTTAGGTTTACAGACATGTAGAGGGACAATGAAGGGATAGAGGCAATGCTCTCTAATGGCAGTTTATGAAAATATATTTAGTTTAGGGGGGTTATTTTGCATGACGGGTTCTCTTTAAATGAAAATGCACCCAAAATGTATTGTGTGAATGCAGCCAAAGGAAAACTTTCATTGTTTCGTGCAATTTCAACTTTATTTTTTTTCGGCAGAGCACAGATAATAAAGCCACACCTGCTGACATTGCATCTCAACCTTATGGAGGTCAATAGCGATGAACTGCAATATCACATACAACCTGTGCACAGGAGTGGCGCTGTTATACACTTAGGGGAACACATCCCAGAATTGAGAAAGCACTTTAGTAAGACAATGTTCTGGGAAGGATAGGATTTTTTATTGAATTCCCTTTTTTCAATAAATTGTGAAATTTGCAATTGCAACTTTTTTGTTTTTTGTTTTTTTTTTTACAAATTCCTGGACAGTCAGTCAGCTGACGCTGGTCACATGACAGGTGCTGGTATGCGGGGCCTCTCTGTTATCTGGCAGCTTCATCTGTCCTGTCGTCTCCCATCCTCCGCTGGTCAGAAGGTGACAACAGCTTTGTCCTTCTCAATATGGTTCTGGTGACAGACGAGCAGGTCCGGAAGGTGAGACACGACTCTACCTGTAGAGACTGGGCAGTACTGACATTATATGTGTGCACTATAGAGGGGATATATGTGATACTATGGAGATAGTCACAGCAGGAGGCGTAGGATTAGTGTAGAAGGGTGTTACGTCTGCCGTTATGTAACTTACTAGGCAGATTAACCTTTCCTGTGCTACGTGTTACCCAGAAGTAATATCACAGCCAGACCTCATACAAAATCCATGAGGAAGACCATATGTGATCACATTGGGGGCACATAGATGCACAGTATAGGTGCGGTATTATAGAGACGTTCAGTATAGACACAGGTTGTATCTGGACTGTCCCCTCATTCCAATGTTCATGTTTATGCATTGATTACGCATGGATTTCATGCAGAAATTCTGTTGCATATCAGGGTGATGGCACACGTGCCGTTTTGTACGTGTTTTTGGCCCGTTTTTAAGCAGTCCGTCAAAAACTGCATGTATCAAAAAACACATGCGTTTTTGACCAGTTTCACTTAAGATAATTGGTCAAACCTTTTAAAAAACACATGCAGCTTTTGATGGACTGCTTAATAACGGGCCAAAAACGCCACGTGTGCCATCACCCTGACGGTACCGTTCAGGTCAATGAAATTTTGTAAATCGTGAAAATTGACGTCCTTAAGCACAAAATATCTACATCAACTTGTTTGGTTGTTTATTTTCATGGCAAAGTTTTGCATTAAAAACTTTTGCATGCACCCATAAGCGATGCAGGGAGTCCCACAGGTGGAAGTTAGGGTGATGGCACACATGGCGTTTTGAACCCGTTTTTGGTCCGTTTTTAAGCAGCCCGTCCAAAAATGCATTCCTTTTCTGAAGATGCATCCGTTTTTGACAGGTTTTACCAGTGATCTTAATTAAAACTGGTCAGAAACGCATGCGTTTTTGGACGGACTGCTTAAAAACGGACCAAAAAATGGGTTCAAAACGCCATGTGTGGCATCACCCTAAAAGGCATATAATCGCTTTAAAATCCCAACAAAATCTCATATGGAATCAGTAAATTACAGATTTTCCGCACTGTGTGGTCACATTTCACCGGGACGGGCCTCGGCTTCCATTGAAATGCATGAAATCAGTAACCATGCTAGACACCGGGTTCTAATAACCGATCCATACGCTAGTGGTACGTGTGACCGCACTCTGGGCAATTATTATAAACGCTTATTATAGACTGGATCTGTGGCTCCAAAAGTAAGGCCGCATTCACACGTGGCGTCTGCATTGTACTTTGAAATGCAACAGGGAGGGTCTAGGCCCAATTGGGAGTGAAAACCACAAGTTTTGCATGTAAAATATTACATGTTTATCATTGCGATTATCACATGGGTAGGAGCTAGGCCTGATTGCATATTTCAAGTTTCAATAGAAACGCATGCGATCGGTAATGGGTGCCCAATGTTATCCATATAGGTCACAATCTCAATAACCACTGTCCACATTACTAAGGGAAGACCATTATCTTTATCAGTTTCCTTTTGACCCCGCTTGGGGCTGAAAAAAAATATTTCCCCCAACTAGGCCTCAGGACCCAAATATGCTCAGTCTACTGAATTTAACCCTTGAAACTATGCATTAAAGGTACCCCAATCTATTCACTGGAAGATCAAAGCACTTCATAGATGCCCAGGGTGCATCAGATTGGCTTCACCTGCTGCCTCACACCACCCTCATTTTTACCACAACAGTCGGCCATGTTGAATCCATAGTAAACACTGCTCCAGAAGCAGCTCCAGTTCATGGAAAACTCTCCCCTGCCAGTGTGGAGACTATTGTACCCATGCCAACCAACATAACAATGAGAGTGTTGTATCTCACCGCAGGGACTGAACTAATGGCTTGGTTTTGACAACAGCATTTATGTTTAATTCACTTCCTATGTTTAATTCACTTCCGGTAGTTTTATCTGGCATTATAGCTATGACCTGTTAACATAAATGAGGCTGACCTGCTACAGTCATTACCTTTAATTCTACAAATAGATGGGTGCAGGAAGTAGCTAACTTTCAGCAGTAATATCAAGGGGGGTCTACCACCTCCACCAAGTGTTATAATCTTCTGGCAGCATGTTTTAGGTAATTGCAGTGTGGTTTCTAACATATATTTAATATTTCTGTCCATTATGCTCTTTCCAAGATATTCCCAGTTAAATCTGGATGCTAATTACATTGTTTGTGTACCCAAGAGCATTGCTCCTCCCGCCTAAAATCGCCTCCCTCTTCTTCTAATGTCACAAGCCACATCTGCTTATGTGAAGGAGAGGGGACTGGTCTAAGCAGAAATAACAGTGCTCCGGGTGCTGAGGAAACCATGACATTTTGGACGCAAGGTCACTTAGTTATCCTTTTATAGGCACTCCCAGAACGCACAGGTTCTGAGAGGCGCAGGAAGTGATTTAAAGTTGTCCACACAACTTTTCGGAAATGGCACAACAATAAATCACTACCCGGAATGGCTATAAGACTTCTTTCTCTAGCCTCCGTGAAACAGAATCTTATCAACCCAAGGAGCTGCCACCAGTTCTCCTTTAACATAAACCCAGTCTGTAACAGGATTATATAGGGTGAAGAACCAACACGGTAGCATGTATACGAGAGAGCTTCGGACGTGGGATTCGTGGATCGAGATAAAAGAGCAACACAGGTTAAGTTTTATATTTAATTTCCTTAAGGGCACACTAGACGAACAGTACGCAAAATAGCGATATATACAGTAAGAAGAGTACAAAATACAAGGTAGCACTACAAGTCTCAGCAGTTCAGTAAGTTAGTTACCTTGTGTGTGAGCCTAATGGAACATGATAGTCCACACCTTCCTCTGCACTTGATGTTAAAATGGGTTCCCAGACAAAGACAATGCGGCCTTGGAGGTGTCTGATATATCAGGTGCAGACACACCTCTGTCCACCCCCAAGAGTGGTCATGAGTCCCTCCTACCTGGTATCACGTCCCCAACACTGGAGAAGCCATAACTTCTCAGGAGGAAGTCGTAGGGTCATAGTTCTGGTAACATTGGATCCGGGTGAATCCCTGGATTGCATTGATACCAAACCTGACCCATTTGCTACAGTCCCATCCAGAAATACTTATATCTCTGGACCCAAGGATGCTAGAGCCTCGGGGATTGGGCCACTGTGATTTCCTAACAATATGCCTTATGCTGAGATGGACCATAACTCCATAACTGTCCCTTGTCAACGTATTGGTTTAAGAGTTTTTATGACTCTTTGTCTCCTGTTTGAAAATGGAGGGAAAAATCAGCCGTGTTAGGTATTACTAGCTAGCTCCATTAGGCTTATTATGCTGAGGCTGGGGGGAGTGAGGGATTTGAGTAGTGTAAGGCCTCCCTCCACCAGGCCATAGTTATCACAGCACCTCATTAGCATACGGATTAAAATGGGAATTACTAATTAAATCAAATAATGGACACTGATTATAAATGTATGTTGAAAATCACAGTACATACTGCCAGTAGATGATAATACTTGTGGACTCTAGTACTAGTAGCATGGGTCTTTTGTAGGAAGTAGCTAACTTCTGGTAATATTAACATGGGTTCTAGTAGCTGTGTCCAAGAAGTAACTGACATCTAGCAGTTACATAAGCATTACTAGCAACCGAGAACAGGAAGTAGCCAAATCCCAATAGTAATAAAAAATGTTACTAATAGCTGTGTCCTGGGTGAAGTCGCTAAGGCTACATTCCCACTGCCGTGAGCCCGCCGCACCGTAGCACGGGGGGCAGCGCGGGGAGAGGAGGAGGAGGTGAGCGCTGCTCACCCCCGCTCCCTCTCCATAGGAAGTAATGGCGCACGGCACAGTAATACGGGAAAAGATAGGACATGTCCGCACGTGTGCTGCACCGTACCGCTCCCGTACAGGGCTGTGAGCCCATAGAAGTGTAGTGTGAATGTAGCCTAACATAGTAGCAAAATTACTATTGGTAGTAATAGTTGAGTGTAGATAGTAGCCAACTTCTAGTAGTCATAATTATCATTGGTAGTAGTAGTTTAGTGCGGTAAGTAGCCAGCTTCCAGTAGTAATCACATTGGTAGTAGTAGCTAAGTCCAGGAAGCTTACTTTGAGCAGTATTTAGATAATTAAAGGGGTGGTCCCATGTCAGCAAATTAATATTATGATAAAAAGTTATACAATTTTCCAATATACTTTCTGTACCTATTCCACAAGGTTTCCTAGATCTCTGCTTGCTGTCATACTATAGAAAGCTTCTATGTTAACTGTCAGTGGACAGAAATCTGACCATGGTCACACAGGTGCACAGTTCGTTAGTATCACAGAGGGTATTCAGAGCTGTGTGTTATAACGAGCCGTGCACCTGTATTGGAAAGTTGTATTAGGCCCCTTCTCCACTGGCGTTTTTCACGCGCGAGTTCTGCGCGTGCATTTGACGCTCAGAACTCGCATTGCACTCTGTCCCATTGTATTCAATGGGTCTTTCTCCATTAGCGTGGTTTTGAAGGCGCGTGCTTGCGTTCGTTTGCATGCCCCATTCAAGTCTATGGAGATGCATCAAGAACGCATTGCACTCGCAATCATTGCAAGTGCAATGCGAGTGCAATGCGTTTTAAACGTAAGGGTTGCTAGGTGACCAGAATAACATTATTTCCCCTGCTCGCGGACGATCATTTAATTAATAAAACACAGTGAAGAACAGTGAAGAATAGAATAAAAACATTGAACACAGTGAACACAGGATCATTTAAGATAAAAACACAGTGCAGAACACAGTGCAGAATAGATTACAGATGTTCGGCACATCTGCTTACTTGTCGGGAGATACGCGCGGAACGGCGCGAACAAAATAGCATGTGAAGAACAATATATATGTGTGAAGAACACATTGCAGATGTATTTAAACATCTGCAATGTGTTCTTCACACACATATATATTGCCGAGTGAAAAACGCAAAAACGCAAATTACTCCAAGGAAAAATGGAACAAAAACGCAGCCAAAACGTCAGTTTTTCACGCATTGCACCCTGACGTGAAACGCAACGCTAGTGTGCAAGAGGCCTTACGTTTTATAATACAAACAATAACATTAAAATGGGAAACCCCTTTAAGTTTGTTTCCTCCAGTTAGATCTTCACTAGCATCTGGGGAATTCAAGAAAACTGAATTCATCAAGAAATTTCTTAGATTATTTTCTTCAGATTCTAAATTTCATTCATGATCTGTCTGTAGATAACCAGATACTAAAAACCAAGTGACAAAATAGCACCACCTGCTGGAGCACTAAAGTGAAGCGCAGCATATCACCTCTCCTTTTTGCAGTTCCGTGAAGATGGTTTCCTGGTTCTGGAAGGGATTTTCACCCCTGAGGAATGCGAGTCCATGAAGGAGGAGATTGGGAGGATAATCCGAGACATGGACGTCCCTCCTCACTGCCGCACAGAGTTTTCTACCCAGCAGGAGGAACAACTCAAAGCTCAGGTTTCCCCTATTTTTTCATGCAATATATATATATATATATATATATATATATATATATATATATATATATATATGCTATTTTGATGGGTTAGAGGTGTTGTACAGGATCAGAAAAACATGGCTGCTTTTTTCCTGAAACAGTGCCACCCCAGTACACAGGTTGTGTGTGGTATTGCAACGTCTAGCATGTTTCAACCTGTAGTCTCTCCCTGCATCCCCAATGACATGTATTGTTGCAGATACAGTAATAGATGCCCATACAATTCTGAATACGTGCATGCTTAGCCGAGCCAAGAGTGCATGTGTATTGGCGTCGGGACCCAAGACAGATAGCTTTGGATCAAAAGGTTGCCTAAACATGAGTTCCCTAAACTACTGCTTTTCATTATTCCTCTGACAGGGAAGCGCCGATTATTTCCTTAACAGTGGAGACAAGATCCGCTTCTTCTTTGAGAAAGGAGTCTTCGATGCCAAGGGTAAGTTGTATTATACAAAGAGAAGAAAATACAAAACAGCGCCACCTCTGCACTCTGACCGTATCTGGTATTGCACCTCATCCCTATTCACTTTAATGAACTGTAATACTGGATGCAGCCAGTAGTCAATAGTGGCGCTGTGGCAGAATATTAGCATGTGATTATCATGCTTTACTACCAGTTGGTTGGGGAATAAGGAGTAGATATAGATAGGAGTAGTTATGTTTGGGGCTGTGGATGGATTTTGTGAGATCTAATGAAATTTTCTGTTCTGCAGGTGACTTTCTGGTGCCGAGAGAAAAATCTGTGAACAAAATTGGACACGGTATGTGAAATGTGTTAGTGCAGAGGGTGTAGGGAGAAGTCGGCCAAGCTGTAATATGAATGTATTGACTCCAGATTCTGCTTCTTGCAGCGT